>NC_056061.1:60032500-60657500 GCF_016772045.2 Ovis aries
CTCATTGGAAAAGACCCAGATGCTGGGAAAGATTGAAGGCAGGAGGAGAAGAGGGCGACAGAGGATGAGATGGTTAGATAGCATCACCAGCTCAATGGACATGAACTTGAGCCAGCTCCAGGAGATAGTGGAGGACAGGGAGGCCTGACATGCTGCAGTCCATGGGGTTGCAAAGAGTTGGCCATGACTTAACAACTGAACAACAACAAAAGCACGTATTTCTGATGTCTGGCTATTGCGTGCAGATTTGAAAATATCCCCACGCTTCAAATCACTGTTGATTTGATCACTTCAAATCACTCTAAATTAACAGAGTGGCTTAATTCCCCAGACATTACTTTTCAAAGACACTGCATAATGAGATATGTTTGCTTACCCTGTAGTTAGCACTGCATCCAGCCACTTGATAAACTAGAATTTATGGAACAATTTCCCACAGTTCTACCCTACACAACGATAAAAGACGTAGTGTTAGAAACATTAATCCCTTGGCTGAATTCCTCCTCTCCTCTTTCTACCTCTTCACTCCCACCCCCACTTTCATCCATACCCTTAGCCTCTGAAATCCATTCTGGGGCCATGACCGCTGCAGGGTCCACATGCTGATGATGGCACCCAGTGTGCCTGTGAGATGAGCATCGCCATGGGTTTAGAAGAGAAATCAAACACCCCTCTGATGTGTCCTCAGCGACCTCAGTGCAAGGACCGCTGCGACAATGTTTCATTTACACTGTGATCACAAAAATGTCTGAAAACACAAAAAGTTTCCCACCATGGCTCTGATCTCAGTTTCCTGAGTGCAGTCCTTCACAGAGAAACGAAATGATCTTATCTAACAACTGGGTTTCTCCAAAAGGTTTGAAACACTGAATTCAATTGACGAGAACACAACTGAGCAGCTACTGGATACACTGTGAGTAGCCCACAGGTGCACGGGGGGGAAACACAAAACCTGGCCCCTACTTCCCAAGGAACCACTATTCAGTGATTCCAGAAAGAAATACACGCATGTAACAATATTTTCAAACCTAACTAGGATAGTAAGTATAGCAAAGTGCAATTTAAAAAGGGAAGAATGGTGAATTTTGACTGGAAGAGAAATAGATTGATATATTACTTGTATTCATGTCTAAATATAGTTTGGAACAAACAATGATCTTTTAAGATAAGTCGTTTTTCTTGTCTTTATATTTTCCTTCCCTAATACACAAATACACATGGCATCACAGTCGTGGATTTCCTTTGAAGTGGCACCATTAAGAATTTGCCATATGGGGAATGGTGGGAGGCTGGGGATTCAAGTAATTTAAAAATAATTTCAAAAGGAACTTCAGCCTTGGGGCATCTACAGATACCAGCACAGCAATCTGTTCTGAGAAGGAACATTTACCACTATTTTCTGTCATCTCTGAAACATGTCTTCCAAAAGTATAAGTCAGGCTGTGTATTATCCTGTACGAGAAATAAATTGAAAATAAACCTCACTGAGAAATCACGTCTTACAAGCTTAGCTCGCTACACATATATTGTTTATAAAGTATTAGAAGTTGAAAATATTGTTCAGTTTGGTACAATGAGACTATATCTTTAAATGTCCACATATAACCAACTCTCTTTTAGATAATATTTTGCTGCAGATGAAATGAGTGTCATAGAGGTGGATGACACGAAGCAGCCTCTTATGTTGCATATTCAAATAACCAGCATAGCACAGATCAAAGTACAGAGTACACAGGGTCCACTGACATATTGTCTCAATTTGTTGAAACCTTTAAAAATATCAAGTCATTTAATAACCAAAGAAATACAAGGATGGGTTCTTCAATAACAGGACAAGAATGCAAACAAAGAGTGCAAGGCAGAGATAGGATATACTGCCTGGGATGTGGATGGTGTGAGTAACCAAAATACTGAATGCTGTTCAGAATATCTTAAACAGAAAATCTGAGTAAGCCAGGTGTCTCTTTTGTTCTTGCTGAACTGTTACTCAAAAAGCCACTTTGTATCACATTAACACTCAGAAGAGTATGAGTCTATATATGACCATATATATACATACATACTGTGAAGAAAGCTGAGCCCCAAAGAACTGATGCTTTTGAACTGTGCTGTTGGAGAAGACTCTTGAGAGTCCCTTGGACTGCAAGGAGATCCAACCAGTCTATCCTAAAGGAGATCAGTCCTGGGTGTTCATTGGAAGGACTGATGCTAAAGCTGAAACTCCAATACCTTGGCCACCTCATGTGAAGAGTTGACTCATTGGAAAAGACTCTGATGCTGGGAGGGATTGGGGGCAGGAGGAGAAGGTGACGACAGAGGATGAGATGGCTGGATGGCATCACTGACTCGATGGACATGAGTTTGAATGAACTCTGGAGGTTGGTGATGGATAGGGAGCCCTGGCGTGCTGCGATTTGTGGGGTTGCAAAGAGTCAGACACGACTGAGCAACTGAACTGAACTGAACTGATATGTATATATATAATCAAAAATTTAGCAAAAAGCTCTTGCCAAATGGAAATGAGTACTGGGGCTCACTGCTTCATTTGTAGAGAATCCACTAGTGACTTTTCTTCCACTGTGTTCCCCCTATATTTATCATTCTTTTGTATTTCTGTTTATTAATATTTACACTGCAAAGTCTGCAGCAGCATCTAAAAAGACATTGACAGCTAGTTATTGATTTTTCCCATAGGCAGAGATAATGAAAAATTGTTCTGTCATTTTGCTACTGCAATAAAATTATAAATGGCTCTTAAGGCACTAGGAGACTGAATTAATTTTGTTAATCATTGTATGTTTTGCATATTTGATATATTTCTTTAGGGAAGACTAAATCATCAAGGTCTATTGGATAGAAATTATATCTTTTAGCAAACACTTTTTCCTTAGTAAAAAATCACATCCTGAATACAGGTTAATATGTCAGGATTTCTGAAATCTTATAAAGCAAATCTTCCCATTGACTTTTCCAGGGACTTCATGACCAGACCAGCCCTCCAACTTCAGTTCCAACTCAGCCATAGGGATGAAAAAATAGCAACAAGAAAACAAAGGATTATACCTTTAGAGGCAGGACCTGTATCTCAGTTATTCATTTGACTTTGCTCAAAATAGAAATACGTTTAAATATTCAGCATTTTTATTCACTCATTCATTGATTTAGCCCAAGAGGAGAAACTAAAGGCTATTGTAAAAGTCCAGTTTTAAGGTCAGTAGAATGATTTTGCAGAGAAGGCAATGGCACCCGACTCCAGTACTCTTGCCTGGAAAATCCTATGGACAGAAGATCCTGGTAGGCTGCAGTCCATGGGGTCATGAGGAGTCAGACACGACTAAACGACTTCACTTTCACTTTTCGCTGTCATGCATTGGAGAAGGAAATGGCAACCCACTCCAGTGTTCTTGCCTGGAGAATCCCAGGGACGGGGGAGCCTGGTGGGCTGTGGTCTATGGGTTCGCACAGAGTCAGACATGACTGAAACGACTTAGCAGCAGCAGTAGCAGAATGATTTTGAATGTTTTTGATGACCAGGGTGAAAACGGACAGGGGGTAGGGAAGATGATATTAATTCACAGGCCTCTGGAAAGCTTTCAAAATGTATTTGGAACAACCAAGTCTTTGAAAAAAAAAAAAAAACTTGTGAATTTAATAATTAACCTGCCTTGTTAGAGCCAGCACGTTTGCTTTACACTGATTTATGGTGCAGTAAGACCTTACCCGTAGTGTGTCTTATGTTCCCTCCCCAGCAAACTGAGGACTTTTGCCCCATCAGAATGAGTGGTTTATTAGCAAGCACTTATTAGAGCCTCCAAAGTCATCTCAATATTTTAAGTGAGTATAAAAGGTTGAAACTGTTACATTTTCAGTTTTAGGAAAGCCTGGTAGAATTAGGCACAATTTGATTATAGTTTTGTTTTTTTTAAGAAAAATAATCTCTGATTATAATATGTTCCCAGAGGCAAATATGGCTGATTTTATGTCATGAAGAAATGCCTTGCTATTAGAATTGGAGCCCCTTTCTAATGCACTTAGAAAACACAAGGGTTTTAACAAGGTATGTGAATAATGACCTTAGACTTGCCATGCCTCGTGTGTGCTCAGCTGTGTCCAACTCTTTTGTGACCCCATAGACTATAGCGCTCCAGGCTCCTCTGTCCATGGGATTTTTCCAGGCAAGAATACCAGAGTCAGTTGCCAATTCTTCTCCATGCCTACTAGTCAACAAGTCTCATCTCAGTGCAGTGGCTGGTGGTGGCCATATTGAGTAAGACTCAGAGGGAACACACAGATAAAGTGGAGGAAACTATCAAGTTGACAGCCCATGGTTAGGGCTGGGATTCTCACACAATCTCTTTGTCTTTGCTTGTCTGGTCTAGTATCTAACAGCTTTCATAAACAATTTCTTAGTCACATGATCTAAAAGAAATTTCCTACTTCACTATATATTCATAAAGCTTCTCTTACTACTACTGCTGCTGCTGCTAAGTCGCTTCAGTTGTGTCCAACTCTGTGCGACCCCATAGACGGCAGCCCACCAGGCTCCCCCGTCCCTGGGATTCTCCAGGCAAGAACACTGGAGTGGGTTGTCATTTCCTTCTCCAATGCATTAAAGTGAAAAGTGAAAGTGAAGTCGCTCAGTCGTGCCCGACTCTTAGTGACCCCATGGACTGCAGCCTACCAGGCTCCTTCTTCTGCGGGATTTTCCAGGCAAGAGTACTGGAGTGGGGTGCCATTGCCTTCTCCGCTCTTACTACTAAACCCCCCTATATGTGTTGGGAGGAGTGGGGGATGATTATGACAAAAAATTTAATTCTAAATATCCATAAATATTTTCTTAAAAACAAATTCTGAAATCCTGTATACATTTTTTTAAACCAACTTTAAAAATTAAAATTTAAAAAAAAAAATCCCTGGATTACAGTTACATGTTTGCTGGTGTCAGCTGTCCCCTTTCAGTGGGACATCAGACACACTTTAACTTGTGGTATATGGAGATGAACAGTACATGGTTCCTGACTTTGGCAAATACACCATCAGATGCATGGTACAGACACATTGCAAATAATTGCATTACCCATGTGCAGTGTTAAATAAACCACGAGCACAAAACAGTGAAGGGAGGTCAGGAAGAGAGAGAGCATCAAGAAAGGCTGCCTGGAGGAGAAGACATGCAAACTGATCTTGAAAGGATATATACATTCCAAAGGATACGTATTAAACAAGAAACCAGAATCTTTTCAAGCTTTCCAGCTCCTTGCGTTCTAGCCCTGCCTTCTTCATCCTTTCCTGGGTTATAACCCTGGCCTCTTCCTACCTCTCTCACTGCTCCCACACCGATGGCATTCTTAGGTTTTCTAGCTCTCCTTCGTGCCTCAGGGACACCTGGAATGCTCTTTCCAGTGTCTGGAGCTGTCTTCTACACAGATTCATTCTTACCCATTCTTCAAAGCTCAGTTCATATGTTAGTTTCTCAAGGAAGCCTTCCTGTCACTACAAGTCTAAGGCAAATAGATATAAAAAGTGGTTAACATATTTGAAAAACAGAGTAACCACAAATCAAAAACATACAATAAACTCACAGAAACCAGGAAAAAGAGAACATAAATATAACACGAAAGAAAATCATCAAACCACAAAAGGATAAACAAAAAGGAAACAGAGAGACAAAGAAGAAATATAAAATCAGTGGGAAAACACAGTTTAAAATGGCAATAAATATGTATCTGTTAATAATGACCTTAAATGTCAATGGAATAAATGCTCCAATTAAAACACAGAGTGGATTAAATTGGATGAAAAAAAAAAAAAAACCAAGAGGCAACAATATGCTGCCTTCAAGAAATCCACTTTAAGGCTAAGGACACACATAGATTGAAGTAAAGGGATAGAAAATGGTATTTCATGTACACAGAAATGACAAGAAAGCAGGGGCCACAATACTCGTATCAGACAAAATAGACTTTAAAACAAAAGCTATAAAGAAAGATAAAGAAAGACCCTATATAATAGAAAAAGGATCAAAAAAAGAAGAGGGTTTTACACTCATCAGTGTATGTGCACCTAATATGTTGTTGTTTAGTTGCTAAACCATGTCCAACACTTTGGGGCCCCTCTGTCAATGAGATTTCACAGGTAAGAACACTGGAGTGAGTTGCCACTTCCTTCCACAGGGGATCTTCCTGAGTCAGTGATCAAATCCTTGTTCCTGAATTGGCAGGTTGATTCCTTACTGCTGAACCACCAGGTAAGCCCACACCTAATATCAATTCAGTTCAATTCAGTTCAGTCGCTCAGTCGTGTTCAACTCTTTGCGACCCCATGAATCACAGCACTCCAGGCCTCCCTGTCCATCACCAACTCCCAGAGTTCACTCAAACTCACGTCTGTCAAGTCAGTGACACCTAATATAGGAGCACCTAAATACATAAATACTAACAGACATAAAAGGAGAAACCGACAGGAATACAATAATATTAAAAGACTTTAATACCCCATTTATATCAATGGACAGATCTTTTAGACAAAGAATCAGTAAGGCAACAGAGAATCTAAATTATACAATAGCACAATTAAACTTAATTGATAGTTTCAGAACATTCAGTCGGTTCAGTCACTCAGACATGTCCACCTCTTTGTGACCCCATGGACAGCAGCACGCCAAGCTTCCCTGTCCATCACCAACTCCCAGAGCTTACTCAACCTCATGTCCATTGAGTCAGTGATGCCATCCAACCATCTCATTCTCAGGCATCCCCTTCTCCTTCTACCACCAATCTTTCCCAGCATCAGAGTCTTTTCCAGTGAGTCAGTTCTTTGCATCAGGTGGCCAAGGTATTGGAGTTTCAACCTCAGCAACAGTTCTTCCAATGAATATTCAGGACTAATTTCCTTCAGGATTGACTGGTTTGATTTCCTTGCTGTCCAAGAGACTCTCAAGAGTCTTCTCCAACACCACAGTTCAAAAGCATCAATTCTTCTGCACTCAGCTCTCTTTATAGTCCAACTCTCATACCCATACATGACTACTGGAAAAACCATAGCCTTGACTAGATGGACCTTAGTCGGCAAAGTAATGTCTCTGCTTTTTAATATGCTATCTAGGTTGGTCATAACTTTCCTGCCAAGGAGTAAGTGTCTTTTAATTTCATGGCTGCAGTCACCATCTGCAGTGATTTTGGAGCCCAGAAACATAAAGTCTGACACTGTTTCCACTGTTTCCCTGTCTATTTGCCATGAAGTGATGGGACCAGATGCCATGATCTTCATTTTCTGAATGTTGAGCTTTAAGCTGACTTTTTCACTCTCCTCTTTCACTTTCATCAAGGGGCTCTTTAGGTCTTCTTCACTTTCTACCGTAAGGGTGGTGTCATCTGCATATCTGAGGTTATTGATATTTCTCCCAGCAATCTTGATTCCAGCTTGCGCTTTATCCAGTCTAGCATTTCTCATGATGTACTCTGCGTAGAGGTTAAATAAGCAGGGTGACAATATACAGCCTTGACATACTCCTTTTCCTATTAGGAACCAGTCTGTTGTTCTATGTCCAGTTCTAACTGTTGCTTCCTGACGTGCATACAGGTTTCTCAAGAGGCAGGTCAGGTGGTCTGGTATTCCCATCTCTTTCAGAATTTTCCAGTTTGTTGTGATCCACACAGTCAAAGGTTTTGATGTAGTCAATAAAACAGAAGTAGATGTTTTTCTGGAATTCTCTTGCTGTTTTGATGATTCAGCGGATGTTGGCAATTTGATCTCTGGTTCCTCTGCCTTTTCTAAAACCAGCTTGAACATCTGGAAGTTCATGGTTCATGTACTGTTGAAGCCTGGCTTGGAGAATTTTGAGCATTACTTTGCTAGCGTGTGAGATGAGTGAAATTCTGCAGTAGTTTGAACATTCTTTGGCACTGATTTTCTTTGGGATTGGAATGAAAACTGACCTTTTCCAGTTCTGTGGCCACTGCTGAGTTTTCCAAATTTGCTGGCATATCTAGTGCAGCACTTTCACAGCATCATCTTTCAGGATTTGAAATAGCTCCACTGGAATTCCATCACCTCCACTAGCTTTGTTTGTAGTGATGCTTCCTAAGGCCCACTTGACTTTGCATTCCAGGATGTCTGGCTCTAGGTGAGTGATCACACCATCGTGATTTTCTTGGTCTTGAAGATCTTTTTGTACAGTTCTTCTGTGTATTCTTGCCGTCTCTTCTTAATATCTTCTGCTTCTGTTAGGTCCATACCATTTCTGTCCTTTATTGTGTCCATCTTTGCTTGAAATGTTCCCTTGGTATCTCTAATTTTCTTGAAGAGATCTCTAGTCTTTCCCATTCTATTGTTTTCCTCTATTTGTTTGCATAATCACTGAGGAAGGCTTTCTTATCTCTCCTTGCTATTCTTTTGAACTCTGCATTCAAATGGGTATATCCTTCCTTTTCTCCTTAGCGTCTCTTGTTTTCATCCTCTCTCATCCCTTGTTACTTCTTTCACTCTGCTTCCAGAGCATCCCTCCCTCTTCCTAGGAGAGAGTTAATCTGTGAGGCTGTGTCTTTGCCTGAAATATGGAACAAGGTCGATTCCATTGTTCCCTCCCTGAATTCCATATAAAGAGGACTTGTAGTTTTGCCTTTCCCTTTCTCAATCCTCAGGGCCTTCTCAGCCGAGAATGAATACAGAATGGGATCATTTAAAGCCTACCACCATTTATTATGCTTGTCTGTAGAGAAAGACAAAGTTGGGGCTGGAAATAAATGAATTATCATCCATTTTCTAGTATCTCAAACATTTCTTCCCCATCCATACCCATTCCCCCAAACCACCTACCATAGTACTAGTATTTGTAGTTTCAATGTATATAGCAATCCTTGTCTCTCTTAGGCAATTTTGGTCAAGAATTTAAATCTCAAGTAAAGTTTGCCATCTTTGGAGAAACAACTCGTCATGTAATAGGATGGACTCTCCAAGTTCTCAGCCTGTAATCCTGGAAGGAATTTCAGTAAATATTTATGTAACTAGAGAAATATATCAAATATGAAGTATATCTCCTTAAGTGGAAGAAATTTGACTTGCCTTTCAAAGCCTTAGGATAACCACAGTTTACTTAAGTGGAACAAATTTGTATCTTTGATCCAATTGATAAAGAAACCCTGGAATGTTCCTAAATCCCTCAAGGACTTGGCTCCAGAGTACAGGACTCACACTGAATGTCTGCCTGGATCTATCCAGTCTATCAACTGAGAGCTACCTGGTGCTGATTCTCACTCTACTTTGGCAAGTTGTTGCCATAATTGTTCTCTCTCTCTCTTCTGTCTCAAATGCTTCCTCAAGTTTTCTTTTTTCTTCCTTTTTTAATAAACAGAAATTTTTTCTCACAGTTCTGGAGGCTAGAAGTTAAAGCTCAAGATACCAGCAGATTAGATGTCTGGTAAGAGAGAGCCCCCTTCTTGGCTCATAGATGGTCTTTTTCCTGCATCCTCAGTGACAGAAGGGGCAAGGGAACTTCCTGGGTCTCTTTGACAAGTGCACTAATCTCATTCAAGGCGGCACAGTGGTAAAGAATCCTCCTGCCAATGCAGGAGATGCGGGTTCAATTCCTGGGTCAGGAAAATCCCCTGGAAGAGGAAATGGCAACCCACTCCAGTGTTCTTGCCTGGAAAATTTTATGGACAGAGAAGTCCGATGGGCCACAGTGCATAGCGTCACAAAGAGTTGGACACAAGTGAACACAAGCACAAGCACAATCCCACAAGCACAAGCACACTTCCCCATTCACGAGGGCTCCACCCCCATGACTGAATCATCTCCCAAAGACCCCCATCTCCAAACACCATCACACCGGGGTTCCGGGTTCTATATAGAAATTTAGCAGAGACAAAAACGTTCACTTTTATTTTTCCTAAACATTCAATAATTCAACAATTCCTATTGTTACATGCCCATGACTAGGAAGGCTACTGATTAGTGCTGGAACTGACAGTCTAAGTCCTATAAAACAGCATCTTCACCACACAGAGCTCTATGTAATGGCCAAGTTGAGGAGATAACCATGGCAATGCCTCAGATAAACAAAACCATCACATGAAAAGAGGTTCAAACAGCAAAGTTATATATGTCTAGAGGCAGACTTCTGTTATTGAAGCTCTTACTTAGATCAAGGGATGAGGTTCAAGGTTCATATTACTTAACTATACATTCCTTAGGTACAAAATACTAGTGACTCACTTCACTTCCATGGTGATATTTTATATCCTTGGCACAAACTGGCATAGCACATGACTAACTCTAAGCGTGTAACCAATTAACTGTGGAGAGTGCTGTGCCTATAATACACAGGCCCACCTTCTCCTGCTGCTGTGCCATATCATACACTCTGACCTTGGGAACCATATCACCTCAAAGTGTCCCCAGCTTTGACTTTGCTCCACTGACACAGCAAGTTCCAATGACCTAATTGTTCCAGGTCAACCCCTGCTGGGAAAGTCTGGCTCCTTGATTTTAAGCCAACAGCAGGGAGTTCAGGTTGTTTGTTGAGAATGATTGTGACTCATGTAAAATCAGAACAATATTCCCAGATGCAAAACCACTGTTGCTTTGCCTCCACATGTTAAGAAGGCCACCGTAGAGAAATGAAATGCATATGATCAAAACTAAGTGGATGTAACATCCCTCTTCCTTCACCCACATGCATCTTCAGACTGCTCTCTGTGAGTTTTTCTTCTCCTACAAGGCTGCTTTTGCTGGATATATTATCCCATTTCACCAGGTTATGTGTATTCCATGTAAGTTTGCCTCACAGCCCTTCCCCCTTCATTCCCCGCATAAACCCATAGCAAGACTAAGATTAAAGTAGCTCATAAAGGGAGGAGTATATTGGGGAGTATGGTAAACTCCTGGTGTCTTCTCCTATTTGGTTAATTGCTATCTCATCAGCTATTCTATCCTCTCCATGAGAATAAATAAAATAAGGACATAACAAAGGAAAATCAAATTCTTCTCTAGTAGATGACTCTAATAGACAATTCCCTCTTTAGTTCTGGAGTTCCCTATGAAAGACCAGACAATCATATTGGTGACTGCAGTTTTCCTCTTTCTTTAGAGATAGTACTTTTTCCAAGAATCCTAGAATCTCAGCATGGGCATAGACCTTTAAAAGTCCTACGCTTTATCCAATGCAAAAATTGCCTCTTCATCCAGGAATCGGTGTCTGCTTTCAGCCCTAATCATCCTAGCAACAGACAACATTGTCTGTTCCATTTTTGGACATGTCAAGTTGATGGAAAGTTTAGATCTTGTATGACCTTGGTTAAGACTTTAGAAGCACTAAGCATTAAAAAGATTATGGTGTTTCCTGTCTTATAGGCAATAGGTAATTTGAAATGTAAAAACATTGAATTCTAAAGTAAGGAAAGCAAATTTCATTCTAAATGTCCTCATAATGAAAACTTTGATGTGTTGTTTTAAATCTTAAATGTAAAATTCTTTTTTAAAAATTCTTTAATATCCTTTCAGCTTTTGATGTGTGCTTGTGGTGTCCTATGCTTATGAGTAATTTGCTAGGAATCTATCATGGCCCTTCTAAGTTTTCCCTTCTTCAAACTCAATAATCTTTTTCACTATACCTCAGAGATCACAGTTTTCAGAGTTTTCAGCTTTCTCCTCTAGTTGTGCTCCAATTCACCAGTGCTCTGCTTTCCACTATCAATATATCCAATTAGTTTGGACATTGACTACCCACCTCCACCCCGCCTCCTACTCTGAATATGGCGTGTCAAGGATTACCCTCCCCAGCTCATTGTTGATCACACTATTTTATTAGTTCACTGAGTTCATAGTTAGACAAAACCTCTCACTTGTATTTTCCCAAGCCTTCATACCTCTGCTTTATGGTGACATTTCGGAAATAAGGGAAAAATATTGTCTCTGGATGGACACAGTTCCTGCTCATGTCCTCAGCCAGGCACCTGTGTGTAGGATCAGTTCAGTCCAGTCTCTCAGTCGTGTCTGACTCTTTGTGACGTCATGAACTGCAGCACATCAGGCTTCCCTGTCCATCACCAACTCCCGGAGTTCACCGAAACCCATGTCCATTGAGTCGGTGATGCCATCCAACCATCTCATTCTCTGTCATCCCCTTCTCCTCCTGCCATCAATCTTTCCCAGCATCAGGGTCTTTTCAAATGAGTCAGCTCTTTGCATGAGGTGGCCAAAGTACTGGAGTTTCAGCTTCAGCATCAGTCCTTGCAAAGAACACCCAGGACTGATCTCCTTTAGGATGGACTGGTTGGATCTCCTTGCAGTCCAAGGGACTCTCAAGAGTCTTCTCCAACACCATAGATCAAAAGAATCAATACTTTTGCACTCAGCTTTCTTTATAGTCCAACTCTCACATCCATACATGACTACAGGAAAAATCATAGCCCTGACTAGACGGATCTTTGTTAGCAAAGTAATGTCTCTGCTTTTTAATATGTTGTCTAGGTCGGTAATAACTTTTCTTCCAAGGAGCAAGCATCTTTTAATTTCATGGCTGAGCCACCATCTGCAGTGATTTTGGAGCCCAGAAAAATAAAGTCTGACACTGTTCCCACTGTTTCCCTATCTATTTGCCATAGGACCAGATGCCATGATCTTCATTTTCTGAGTGTTGAGCTTTAAGCCAAATGTTTCACTCTCCTCTTTCACTATCATCATGAGACTCTTTAGTTCTTCTTCACTTTCTGCCATAAGGGTGGTGTCATCTGCATATCTGAGGTTATTGATATTTTTTCCCGGCAATCTTGATTCCAGCTTGTGCTTCATCCAGCCCAGCATTTCTCATGATGTACTTTGCATAGAAGTTAAATAATTGTATCCTGTGTGCAAGATACAATCTGTTTAAATCTTGGAGTTGGCCTTGCAATCTGCCCACTCCTCCTGTGTTTGTGTTGTTAATTTTCTGGAACAAAGGGAAACCTTTATATTTCTCCTTTCTACTTTTTATCTTGTTAGATTTGGCCCATTGTTCAACCCTGTCAAGCTATTTTGGGTTCCAACAGGCTTGTCCTCTTACCCAGCTGCAGAGTCCCCAAGAGATGGTGAGATGTTCAGTCTCCTGGCTCCATGGTCTGACCAAACGAAAGTGAAGTCTCGAAAGGGAGTTCTTATTCATCTCATTCTAACTTAAATGAGCTACCGGCTCATAATGACAATCCACTTCAAAGTGTTTTTCAGTATTAATATCAAATTTTCCACTTTGTGGTCTGCAGAGTCTAAATTTCTTCCCCTTTCAGAAAACTGAGATATCTCCTCTTTCCCATCCAGTCTCAGGGCACATTTTCTTTGCTCCACAATTCTTCAACCAGCAATGACAATGATTTTCCATTAAATCACACAGAGCCAAGGGTAGAGGTCACCTGAAATTTCTTTTGAAGTAGCTTAACTGGATTTTTCACAAATACATGGAAAATTGCTATGATATAGGGTTGGTTTTTTTTTTTTAACTACAGTTTAGAAGTTCCTTTACTCACCTTTTTCAGGAAGGGCAAACTGCTATACATTACTTATTGTATTTTGTGTGTGTGTGTGCAACAAAAAGCTTCCAATAACTACAGAAACAATGATTTCATATATATATAAATACACATAAAATTTTTGTTCCTTTTCCTGTTTATCATGCAAGTTATTTTCCCTTATTTGGGAACCTTATTTGGAACAGTTTCAAAGCATAATTAGTATCTTATCTTGTTTATGAGTTAGAATCCAGCACATAAATCTTATTTATAATTTTATATAATCATATTGCTGTAATTATGTAGCTCTATTGTTAGTGAATTGTTTTTAATCTATGTTTTAACTATTATCAAAAAAATAGAATATACTGAGCTCTTTAGATCAAAGCTGCATCACTAGATAAAAAATCCAATCTCTACTTAGCATTGCTTCTGAATGGCATAAAGAAAAAGGTGATGGAGACATTTTTTTCCTATAAGTGAGCCATTTTAAAACTATTTAAAGTATACCTACAGAAAAAATAATTTCAGCCAACAAACATTTATTTTCCACACTTATATTGCCAAAAAGCATATTATCCTGCCCATATTCTCATTTCTCTGATTGCCAAGTTGCCTAAATAAGAAATTATGGGCATCTGCCAGCACCTTATATAGTCAAAGATTTCTCAGCTAATTCCATTGCTTTACTGCATATGTAGTGATATCAAGAAGCCAAAGGAAGATATGTGCCATTCAAACAGGAAGAATCTTTCTTATCCAAAGTTGATATGGGGCAATCACTCAAGCCTAAACTAGGGTTCAAAAGTGAAAATGGGGTACAGTGACTAGAATAGCTGGAAAAGACTTATGTATTAGAACAGTACTAAATAAAGGAGAAGTTGTATTTTTAGCCTAATAAGTCTAAGTAAGTAATGTGAAACTATTGTTACTACTATTAATAGTAAACTATTGCTACTACTTTTTACATAGTTGGATAATATGCAAAGAATCCTTAGTTTTTAGTACTGAAATTCCCCAAAGCACATGAATTTTTAGTGGCCAGAGGGGTGGGATGGGGAGGGAGATGGGAGGGAGTTTCAAGAGGGAGGCAACATATGTATACCTATGACTCATTCATGTTGATATTTGGCAGAACACAACAAACTTCTGTAAAGCAATTATCCTTCAATTAAATAATAAATTAATTTTAAAAAACGATGATTACTAAATATTTCACAGATCAAGGGCATGGTACCTGATTCAAAGGTAAGCTTGCAAAAGTTGACAAGCAGAGAAAGGCTTTTGCTTTTATAATGATGTCAGACTCAATGGACATGAGTTTGAGCAAGCTCTGGGAGTTGGTGATAGACAGGGAAGCTTGTCGTGCTGCAGTCCATGGGGTCTCAAAGTCAGACCCGACTGAGTGACTGAACTGAACTGATTGAAACAGTCTTTCATTTAACAGGAAATTATTAGTACATATAAATGCTGGTTTAAAGCCTAGGGATATTTAATTTTATCCTAGCCATTATTCTTTATTCAGATGCTAGTGTCCACAACTATTGTTCAAAGCGTAACAGAAACAAATCTGGTAGCAGGAAGCCCAGGGCCCACTCAAAGACACCTGTTACAACTTGAACCACAAGGGGTACATATAAGACAATGCATATGGATGCCAACAAGACAGCAGCAAGTGTAACCACTGGCAATGCCTCTCTAATACAGAGGGGATGACAACTCCATGGGAACAGTAGACACAGAGGAGCTGGAATGAAAGAAGTATCTGATCAATTATTAACAGACACTCAGGACACTAGCCAATTTTGCTGTGCCAGGCAGCAATTCCTGTTGGATGAGCTCTCCATCAGAAGATTTCTGTCCTTAACTATCACAGAAATAGACCCACCCCTGGACAGGCATGCTCAAAAGGTGTGAAGGCCAGAGTCCACCTCGCTCACCTCGTGACCCCACACTGTGAAGGGGGAGGAGCCAGACAGAGTAACAGAGGATGAGGTCTACAAAATCACTGGCCATGTTTCATTTTTCATGTTGTTCATTTTTAACCAAACCTTTTATTGAACTTATAAACTGCCAAGTTAAATGTATCATTTAGTATAGTCACTTGAATAGAAAGAGCCCCACCAACTTTGCAGATACTCTTGGGGTTCCACTAGGCAGAACAGATAAGTCCTGTTCATCACACGATAGGAATACACTGCCCTGGGGAAGCTTATCACACACAGCATCCAAAAATGTGTTTCCATGTGCTCTGAACAAAAACAAACCAAAAATAAATAAATAAATGTAGCATTTGTTGTAAGATTCATGTCTGCCTATAAAAACAATTTAGAATATTCATAAAAATATAAAGTTAAAATATTAAAAATATCCATTATCCTCCAACATAGAAAAAAGAACTACAGATAACTTCTGATTTCTTTCCCTCCTGTTGTTATTTTTGTTTTCCTAAATTTATACACAAACACATTCTTTTTCCTTGTTTCCCTGCCACCACCACCTCCTCCAATATTCAGATCACATTGTTCTGTATTCTGATTTTTCTTTAAGAGTATATAATTGGCATTTCATTTTGTCATTATTCTTAGAAATGCAGCTTCTAAAGATTGCATAATAGGCCATGATATGGATCTCTCAAATTTTGCTAATTATTTAATTGAATATTTGTGTTTTCTTAATATTGCATCAAAAGATAAAATGTCACATCAATATACTCACACAAAAATAATTGCTACATCTCTTATTATTCTCTTTGGGTAAATTCTTAAAAGTTCAATTTTTGTATCAAAATGCAATTTTTTAAAGGCTTTTAAAATATGAGTTCCGAATTGTTTTCCAGAAAGCTGTATCTATATCCCAAAAGTATAGAATGCCTTCCAATGCAGAACATTATCATTTTTAAATTTTGGATAATTTGATGGGACAAAAACAATATCATATTGATTTTATTTGTATTTTTTTGATTATTGAGCCTGAATTTCTGATATTTATTAGCTCTTTATATGTGGTCATGTGTCAAATAACTTTAATATCTTTATTCAATACTTTGGTATCTTCCAATTTTTGTTGTTGATTCATAAAAGACTTTTACAAAATGATAGTAATAATCAGTTACATATGCTACAATATTTTTCAAAATCATTTTGCTATTAAAAATCAATTTTAGATTTTTTATAGACATATGAAGGTTCTAAAGGTTTTTTATGTTTTCAAATGTAACAATCTTCATTCTAAGATTTCTTTTTTTTCCCCTTAGAAAGCTTATTTCTGTAGTAAGTTTAAAAAACAAAACCTATATTTTCTTTCAGTTGTTTAATGGCTTTATTTTAATATATAAATATTTTATCTATTTTGCTCAATTTTGGTGTATAGTATTAAGTATGAACCTAGTGAGGCACGGCACAGGCTTGTGGAGAATGCTGCTCACCTGGGCTATTCAGTTGTTGCCAGCAATCATGTTGTTGAATCTAGGAAAAGAAACAGGAAATTGAAAAACCAATAGCTGTTTCTGAACTCTTTGCAACTTTGCCAATTGTATAGGGAAAATCAAAACCAATTAAAATTTTAACTAGATGAATAATTATAGTTTCAGATCCATCTCACTGTAATGTTTTGAGAGAAACTTCTTCAAGAGTCCAGCTGTATGATATTGTTGCAGTTTTTCCAAAGACAGAAAAACTTTTTCAAGTTGCTTATACACAGTGAGATATGGATTTGGTTTGCATAACCGTAACAGAGAAGCTACCTTTTTATTTCAAAAGACCCCCTATTAATGTGAGATTAAGCCCTGAGCCTTTGGAGTAGGAGTACTCCAAGACCCTACACTACCTGAGAACTAGCCCTAGGGAGTATCAACTAGTGAGAGTTCACACAAAGGAAACCATTTGAATACAAGACCCAGCATCACACAACCACCAGTAGCACCCTGTGCAGGATGCCTCATCTAAACAACAAATAAAACAAAATTGCAAACCCAATCATCAGCAGAGAGCATTACCACCTCACTCAACCTTCCCCAGAGGTTAGGAAACAGAGGGAAAACAAACCAAAACACTCAGAACAAATCTCGCCCTATAAGAAGCTCACACAAACCACTGGACCAACCTTAGGAGGGCAGAAACCAAAAGGAAGAAAGAATTCAACCTTCTGCAAGGAAAGAATTCAACTTTCCTGAAGCCTGGGGAAAGGAGATCTCAAACACAAGAAGTTAAAAGAAAATAATGAAAAGGCAGAGAAATAATACACAAATGAAGGAACAAACTAGAAACAAAGAAGTACAAATAAATGAAGAGGAAATAGGCAAACTACCTGAAAAAGAATTCAGAATAATGATAGTAAAGATGATAAAAAACCTTGAAAACAGAATGGAGAAAATGCAGGAATCACTCAACAAAGACCTAGAAGAATTAAAGAATAAACATACAGAGACAACACAATTACTGAAATTAAAATACTCTAGAAGGAGTCAATAGCAGAATATCTGAAGCAGAAGAATGAATCAGTGAGCTGGAAGATAAAATGGTGGAAATAATTTCTGAAGAGTAGAATAAAGTAAAAAAGAATGAAAAGAACTGAGGATAGTCTCAGAGACCTCTGGGACAATATCAAATGCACCAATATTTGAGTTATAGGGGTCCCAGAAGAAGAAGAGAAAAAGAAAGGGTATGAGAAAATTTTGAAGAGATTATAGTTGAAAATTTTCCCAACATGGTAAAGGAAATAGTCAAATCCAGAGGTGCAAAGAGTCCCATACAGGATAAACCCAAGGAGAAACACGCCAAGACACATACTAATCAAACTAACAAAGACTAAACACAAAGAAAGAATATTATAAGCAACAAGAGATAAGCAACAAGAGAGAAGCAACAAGTAACATACAAGAAAAACCCCATACAATTAGTGGCTGATCTTTCACCATAAACTCTACAGGCCAGAAGGGAATGGCAGGATATATTTAAAGTACTGAAAGGGAAAAATCTACAACCAAGATTACTGTACCCGGCAAGGATCTCATTCAAAATAGATGGAGAAATAAAAAGGTTTTCAGACAAGCAAAAGTTAAAAGAATTCAGTACCACAAAACCAGCTTTACAACAAATATTAAAGGGACTTACATAGTCAAGAAATACAATAGAGAAAATAAAGATCTATAAAATCAACTCCAAACAACTAAGAATATGTCAATAGGACATATATATATCAATAATTACTTTAAATGTGAACGGATTAAATGCTCCAACCAAAAGATACAGACTGGCTGAATGGATACAAAAACAAGATGCATATACATGCTGTCTACAAGAAACCCACTTCAGACCTAAAAACACATATAGGCTTAAAGTGAAAGGATGGAAAAATTTATTCCACACAAATGGGAAGCAAAAGAAAGCTGGAGTAACAATCCTCATATCAGACAAAATAGACCTTTAAATAAAGATTACAAGAGATATGAAGGACACTACATAATGATCAAGGGATCAATCCAAAAGGAAGACATGACAATTATAAATATCTATGCACCCAACATAAAGGAGCACCTCAATACATAAGACAAACACTAACAGACATAAAAGGAGAAATTGACAGTAACACAATAATAGTAGGAGACTTTAACACTCCACTCACACCAATGGACAGATCATCAAAACAGAAAATAAATAAGGAAACACATCTTAAATGATACATTAGATGAGATGGATCTCATTGATAACTTCAGGACATTCCATTGAATTGCAGAATACACCTTCTTCTCAAGTGCACATGGAACATTCTCCAGGATAGACCACATCTTGGGTCACAAATCAAACCTCAGTATATTCAAGAAAATTGAAATCATATCCAGATTCTTCTCTGACCACAATGCTGTGAAACTAGATACGTGGAGATTAAACAACATATTTCTAAATAACCAACAGGTTACTGAAGAAATTAAAAGGGAAACCAAAAAATTTCTAGAAACAAATGACAATGAAAACATGACAACTCAAAACCTATGGGATGCACCAAAAGCAGTTCTAAGAGGGAAGTTTAAAGCAATACAATCCTACCTCAAGAAGCAAGAAAACCATTGAACAGACAACCTAACTTTACACCTAAAACAACTGGAAAAGAAGAACAAAAAAACCCCAAAAATTAGTAGAAGGAAAGAAATCATAAAGATCTGAGCAGAAATAAATGAAAAAGAAATGAAAGAAACAATAGTAAAGATTAATAAAACTAAAACCTGGTTCTTTGAGAACATAAACAAAATTGGCAAACCTTTAGCCAGACTCAGCAAGAAAAAAAAAGAGAGAAGAATCAAATCAACAAAATTAGAAATGGAAAAGGAGAGGTTACAATAGACAATGCAGAAATACAAAGGATTATAAGAGGCTATTATGAACTACTATATGGCTATAAAATAGATAGCCTGGAAGAAATGGACAGAGTCTTAGAAAAGTTCAATCTTTCAAGACTGAACCAGGAAGAAATAGAAATTATGAACAATCCAATCACAAGCACTGGAATCGAAGCTGTGATCAAAAATCTCCCCAAAAAACAAAAGCCCAGGACCAGATGGCTTCACAGGAGAATTCTATCATTTAAAGTAAAGCTAATGCCTAGGAATGGGGGAGCCTGGTGGGCCGCTGTCTATGGGGTCACACAGAGTTGGACACGACTGAAGTGACTTAGCAGTAGCAGCAGCAATGCCTATCCTTTTAAAACTCTTTCAAAAAATTGCAGAGGAAGAGATATCACTTCACCCTGATATCAAAACTAGACAAAGACAACACACAAAAAATGAAACTACAGTCAATATCACTGATGAACATATATGTAAAACAAAAAGTTCACACACCATGATCAAGTTGGGTTTATTCCAGGGATGCAAGGATTCTTCAATATATGCTAATCAATCAATGTGATACACCATATTAATTAACAAACTGAAAGATAAAAACCATATGATAATCTCAATAGATGCAGAAAAGGCCTTTGACAAAATTCAGCACCCATTTATAGTGAAAACTCTTCAAAAAATGGGCATAGAAGGAACCTAGCTCAACAGACTAAAGGCCATATATAATAAGCCTATGGCAAACATTATTCTCAATGGTGAAAAGCTGAAAGCATTCCCCCTAAGATGAGGAACAAGACAAAGGTGTCCACTTTCACCACTATTATTCAACAAAGTTCTGGAAGTGCTAGCTATAGCAACCAGAGAAGAAAAAGAAATAAAAGGAATCCAGATTGGAAAAGAAGTAAAGCTCTCACTGTTTGCATATGACATGATACTGTACATAGAAAACCCTAAAGACAGTATCAGAAAATTACTAGAGCTTGTCAGTGAATTTAGCAAAGTTACAGGATGCAAAATCAATACACAGAAGTCATTTGCATTTCTATATACTAACAATGAAAATCAGAAAGAGAAATTAAGGAATCAATCCCCTTCACCATTGCAACAAAAAGAATTAAATGTCTAGGAATAAACTTACCTAAGGAGATGAATGAACTATACACAGAAAATTATAAGATGCTAATGAAAGAAATCAAAGATGACATAAACGGATGGAGAGATATTCTTCCTGGGTAGGAAGAATCAGTGTTATTAAAATGACTATACTACCAATGCAATCCACAGATTCAATGTAATCCCTATCATATTCCCAATAGCACTTCTCACAGAACTAGAACAGAAAATTTCACAATTCCTATGGAAACACAAAAGACCCCAAATAGCCAAAGCAGTCCTGAGAAAGAAGAGTGGAGCTGCAGGAATAACCTTCCTGACTTCAGATTATGTCACAAAGCTACAGTCATCAGGACAGTATGGTGCTGGCACAAAAACAGAAATATAGACCAATGGAACAAGATAGAAAGCCCAAAAATAAGCCCATGTACCTATGAATACCTTATTTTTGACAAAGGAGGCACGAATATACAACGGGCAAAGACATCCTTCAATAAATGTTGCTGGGAAAACTGGACAGCTAATGTAAAAGACTGAAATTAGAACACTTCTTAACACCATACACAAAGATAAACTCAAAATGGATTAAAGATCTACATGTAAAACCAAAAACTATAAAACTCTTAGAGGAAAACATAGGCAGAACACTTGATGACATAAATCAAAGCAAGATCCTCTACAACCCACCTCCTAGAGTAATTGGAAATAAAAACAAAGGTGAATAAGTGGGAACTGATTAAACTTAAAAGCTTTTGCACAGCAAAGGAAACTATAGACAAGGTGGAAAGACAACACTCAGAATGGGAGAAAATAATAACAAATGAAACAACTGACAAAGGATTCATTTCCAAAATATATAAGTAGCTCATACAACTCAAGACCAGAAAAACAAACAATCCAATTAAAAAGTGGGAAAAAGACCTAAATAGACATTTCTCCAAAAAAGACATACAGATGGCTAACAAACACATGAAAAGATGCTCAACATCACTCATTATTAGAGAAATACAAATCAAAACCACAATGAGATATCACCTCACACCAGTCAGAATGTCCACCATCAAAAAGTTACAAACAATAAATGCTGGAGAAGGTGTGGAGAAAAGGGAATGCTCTTGCACTGTTGAGGGGAATGTAAATTGATACTGGCATTATGGAAGATGGTACAGAGATTCCTTTAAAAACTAGGAGTAAAACTACCATATGATCCAGTAATCTCCCTCCTAGGCATATACCCAGAGGAAACCAAAATTGAATAAGACACATGTATCCCATTGTTCATTGCAGCACTATTTACAATAGTTAGAACATGGAAGCAACCTGGATGTCCATTGAGAGATGAATGGAAAAAGAAGCTGTGGTACATATACACAATGGAATATTACTCAGCAAAAAGGAATGCATCTGAGTTAGTTCTAATGATGTGAAGGAACCTAGAACTTATTATACAGAATGAAGTAAGTCAGAAAGAGAGAGATAAATATCATATTCTAACACATATATATGGAATCTAGAAAAATGGTACTGAAGAATTTATTTAAGGGCCGACAATGGAGAATCAGACATAGAAAATAGACTTATGGACATGGGGATAGGGGAAGAGAGGGTAAGATGTATGGAAAGAGTAACATGGAAACTTACATTACCATATGCAAAATAGGTTGCCAACAGGAATTTGCTGTATGGCTCAGGAAACTCAAACAGGGGCTCTGTATCAACATAGAGGGGTGGGATGGGGAGGGATGAGGGAGGGAGGTTCAAAAGGGAGGGGATATATGTATACCTATGGCTGAGTCATGTTGAGGCTTGACAGAAAACACAATTCTATAGAGCAATTCTGTTCAGTCTGTTCAGTCATTCAGTTGTGTCCGATTCTTTGTGACCCCATGGACTACAGCATGCCAGGCCTCCCCGTCCATCACCGACTCCCGGAGCTTACTCAAACTCATGTCCATTGAGTCAGTGATGCCATCTAACCATCTCATCCTCTGTTGTCCCTTTCTCCTCCAGCCTTCAATCTTTCCCAGCATCAGGGTCTTTTCAAATGAGTCAGTTCTTCACATCAGGTGGCCAAAGTATTGGAGTTTCAGCTTCAGCATCAGTCCTTCCAATGAATATACAGGACTGAATTCCTTTAGGATGAACTGGTTTGATCTCC
Organism: Ovis aries; assembly: GCF_016772045.2. Taxonomy (NCBI): domain Eukaryota; kingdom Metazoa; phylum Chordata; class Mammalia; order Artiodactyla; family Bovidae; genus Ovis; species Ovis aries. Next base: position 60,055,593 of record NC_056061.1, read on the forward strand.
TTGCAAGGTAATAAAGAAATTACCCTTCAATAAAAAAATTAATTTTTTTAAAAAAGTAAGAACCTACGATTTTTCAGTTCAGTTCAGTTCAGTCACTCAGTCATGTCCGACTCTTTGCGAACCCATGAATCCCAGCACACCAGGCCTCCCTATCCATCACCATCTCCCGGAGTTCACTCAAACTCACATCCATCGAGTCGGTGATGCCATCCAGCCATCTCATCCTCTGTCGTCCCCTTCTCCTCCTGCCCCCAATCCCTCCCAGCATCAGAGTCTTTTCCAATGAGTCAACTCTTCCCATGAGGTGGCCAAAGTATTGGAGTTTCAGCTTCAGCATCATTCCCTCCAAAGAACACCCAGGACCGACTTCCTTTAGAATGGACTGGTTGGATCTCCTTGCAGTTCAAGGGACTCTCAGGAGTCTTCTCCAACACCACAGTTCAAAAGCATCAATTCTTTGGCACTCAGCTTTCTTCACAGTCCAACTCTCACATCCATACATGACCACTGGAAAAACCATAGCCTTGACTAGACGGACCTTTGTTGGCAAAGTAATGTCTCTGCTTTTTAATATCCTACCTAGGTTGGTCATAACTTTTCTTCCAAGGAGCAAGCATCTTTTAATTTCACGGCTGAGTCAACATCTGAAGTGATTTTGGAGCCCAGAAAAATAAAGTCTGCCACTGTTTCCACTGTTTCCCCATCTATTTTTCATGAAGTGATGGGACCAGATGCCATGATCTTAGTTTTCTGAACGTTGAGCTTTAAGCCAACTTTTTCACTCTCCTCTTTCACTTTCATCAAGAGGCTTTTTAGTTCTCCTTCACTTTCTGCCATAAGGGTGGTGTCATCTGCATATCTCAGGTTATTGATATTTCTCCCAGCAAAATTGATTCCAGCTTGTGCTTCTTCCAGCCCAGCATTTCTCATGATGTACTCTGCATATAAGTTAAATAAGCAGGGTGACAATATACAGCCTTGACGCACTCCTTTTCCTATTTGGAACCAGTCTGTTGTTCCATGTCCAGTTCTAACTGTGGCTTCCTGACCTGCATATAGGTTTCTCAAGAGGCAGGTCAGGGGGTCTGGTAACCTTTGATTGTGATCCACACAGTCAAAGGCTTTGGCATAGTCAATAAAGCAGAAATAGATGTTTTTCTGGAACTCTCTTGCTTTTTCGATGATCCAACAGATGTTGGCAATTGATCTCTAGTTCCTCAGCCTTTTCTAAAACCAGCTTGAACATCTGGAAGTTCATGGTTCACGTATTGCTGAAGCCTGGCTTGGAGAATTTTGAGCATTACTTTACTAGTGTGTGAGATGAGTGCAATTGTGTGGTAGTTTGAGCATTCTTTGGCATTGCCTTTCTTTGGAATTGGAATGAGAACTGACCTTTTCCAGTCCTGTGGCCACTGCTGAGTTTAAGATTTTTAGTTAAATAATTAACCAATTGTCCTGACATTTATTGAGGAAATAAAAGAAAAAACATCTTCAAATTGACCCATGATGTTATTGTTATATATACTAGGTGATCTTTTATAATATGATCTATTTCTAGACTACTTTGAATCACTGGGCAGTCTACACCTTTGTCAGCACCATATGGGTTTAAAGATTATAGCTCTAGAATACAATTTAATATGTAGAAAATTTACCCTCAGCTGTCATATAACTATCTTCATTTTTTCAAAAATTTTATTCCACTTTTTTGCATTTATTCTTCTAGACCTGTTCTCTATTTTAAATTGGTCCTCTGGTGGATATGAGATGCAAATAAGAGACTCAGAGTGAAGGTTAAGACAGAATACATTTATATTCATACCATATTTGCAAATTGACCTAATGATTTTAAGGATTTATTCTCCATTATTGGGATACACATTAAATTATTAATTACTGAAATATACTAGAATTAGTTATCTGCTACCTATAATATACAGTTAAGTAGAATGTCTTAATAAAAATGTTTTACCAAATTTCATTTTAGGTAGTATCTCTGACTTCTTTCCCGTTAAATTCTTCACCAATGCTGTTAGAAAAAAGCCAAAAAGAAAGCTTCAGATTTTCTTTTTTGTTTCATTTTTTGTTTGTTTGTTTTTTGATCTTCCTTTGGCAGATGGTGACAACAAATACCCAAACTGGCTGATGATACATCCAGAGACCCCTCAGACCTGTATAATCCTCCTACTTGAAAGCAATGCCCAAAAAGCTAAGAGCAGAAACTTTAAAGCCATCTGTCAAGTATTTATTTTACATTCTTTTCATAAGGATTAAAGAAATACAAAATATGAGAATAAGCCATAGAGCTTTGATTGCAAAATCACTGCTATAGAAAAATAAGAAACTATAAAATGAATAGAGTCAGTTACTAGAGTCAACTAGTCACACCCTCCTCCAGGGAAGGAATCTCTGCAATATCCCACAACCAATGGGCAGTTTTCTTTTGCACAGCTTACTCTCAGTGACAAGGAGCTCTCTGACCAACACCCAGACATTGGAGCAAAAGCCTAAAAATAGAAATTAGAAGCTATTCAATGAAGTAACCCCAAATTTGCTTAAAGGCAATTAACTCAAGATGCCCTCTGATCCCAAACAACAACTCCTAAAATAATTGCTAACATGTTCAATGATGTTGAAATATTGGTGTTCCGCAGTAGAAGCTTATAGGTGAGAAGAAACTCAACCATCATCATCAATACCAGCAAACATTTAAGGGTCACAGACTGCAAGTAAAGCTTTGAACAAGACATGGAATTCAAAGCCCATGACAGAAGTCTTTCCTTTGAGAAGCTAACAATCTAATTGACTGGTCAGGGGACACACAAGGCTCACACAGTTATATGAGGTCACACGGAATCAATGCCAGACAAGTATTAGAAGAAATAAATCTTCACGCTCTGTGTTTTGTGAACAAATTCACTTGTGGTCCAATTTACCTCCTACCCTTCATTTCCTTTCCCTGAATGTTCTGACCTTTGTATTTATTTAGCTTTGCTGAATTATATGCCTCTGATTCAGCTACTTTACTTCTTTTGCTCAGTTGCTCTGTCACATCCAACTCTTTGCAACCCTTTGGATTATAGTCCACTAGGCTCCTCTGTCCATGGGATTTCCCAGGTAAGAATACTGGAGTGTGTTGCTATACCCTTCTCCAGGGACTCTTCCCAACCCAGGGATCTAACCTGCATTTCCTGCATCTCCTATGTTGCAGGTGGATTCTTTACTGCTGGACTCCTCTTAGCACAAAATAAAGGCACTGCTGAAGGAATCCAGAAGAATAGTTACAAACTGGGATTCAAACAGCTCATCCATCAGGGTCTATAAAATCCCCACACTGGCCCAGGGTCAAGTCTTAAAGTCTAGCCTACTGAGAGGCTATCTTCTTAAAGTCATTCCTCACCAATACCAGACACCTTAGGAACATCATATTCACTTGGCAAATATTAATCCCATTATTCAAAATTCAGTTTCAAAAAGCTGCATGAAAATTTTGTTCTTTACACAAAAAATAAACTAGGCATCTCAAAACATTTTAAATCAAACAGATAAAAATGTGGCGATACACTATTTTGGACCTCTACAGGATTCATGATTTTTGCTTTTTCTAAAGGATTTATATTTCTGTGATATATATGACATCCACACTGTTCCCGAATCAATATCAAATGAAAGACCTCCCTTGCTACCTCGTCCCCAGCCTACCAAAATAGTGCTGTCTAATCAGGCATCTCTCTGCAGGAAACAGGCCTTCCTACGCAGGAAGCACAGGAAAGGGGACTGGAGACAGCCATCCCAGTGGCTTTTTTGCCAGAAAGGACAAAATGGCTCTTCTGGCAACTCCTGACTCAGGAAATGGGTGAATTAAGTAGTCAATCTGCAGAGTAATTTAGCATGTCATCTGCTTCCTGGCAACAGATATTTGGAAGCATTTGTATTTTAATTCAACTCTGTCATCATCGGAGCTAGCACGCCTTCTCTCCGAGGACCTCAAGGTCAGAGATTTTCCTGCAGTTTCTACAGAGAAGCTTCTTTAGTTCCTCCTTTCTTTCTCCAGGCCCCAGCAGTCTGGCCTCCCCTTTGATTTCTGTCAAGGTCAAGAGAACGCTTGTCTTCAGAGCTAAATATAAGTTGTGTGGAGGTGGGTGGAGGCCCCCACAGCCATGGTTCTCCTGGAAAATACACTTGCGAGGGCAAAAAAGAGAGGGGGTGATGACAGGCCCAGGAGCAGAAGGAGCATTGTTCCTTCTGGGGGACAGGGAACTGAACAAGAGGACAGTGACGTCATTCCACTTGGTCATGGGCTCTGTGGGTAATTCTGCCCACACATTTTCCCTCCCTGCTCCTCCACTTCTCCATTTTGACAGTGAGCTTAACCAAACACTGCTCATCTTCTGCCTTTGCAGCTGTGAGAGAGAGGTAACACCATAAAGCCAGGGTTACCCTGTGTGTCACAAACCAGTAGCCCAAAACATGCACCCAGAGGACCTCAGGAGACACATGCTGTGGGTGATGAGAACCCCACACATGGATAGAGCAGTTTCTTACAATTGGTGAACAAGTGTACCCACAAAGTAGCTAAAAGTGAAGCATGAAAAATATAGGCAGGAGCATGTAATTCTTACTGTATGCACACATCCATAGATCTTTACCACTTGGGGATGATGATGGCTAAATCCAGATGTGGATAATGAGGCATCAGGAAGGTGATGATTTTTACCTGGGGTGGAGGTCACTCTGTTCCCCTCTTGTCATGGGCTCCCTATGGCTTCAGCAACAGGGCCCAGGAAAGTGTATCCCAAAGTCATAGCAGCAGAGACCGCAACCAAATACCCAAGAAACACTGGGTTTGCAGTCTCCTAGAATTAAGACCCACATCTTCCGGAAAAAGCTAAGCTGAGACAGACCTTTCACATACCTTCCTGCCTTTGGCTCTCACAGCAATTCAATGAGGTCAGTAGAATTATCCCATTTTACAGATAATGAAAATAAGACCTAAAGAGCCAAGACAGTATGTCCACAGTTCATCAATGTACTAAAGGGATGATGTTGGGATTCTGAATCTATCTGATCCCTAAGTCTGCTCTCTTTCTGTTATATCACGCTTCTGCACACAAATTCTACTATCCTCTGTATACTTAGAGCTTCCTGGATGGCATGAGTGGTAAAGACCCCATCTGCCAATGCAGGAGACATAAGAGATGTGGGTTTGATCCCTGGGTTGGAAAGACCCTCTGGAGGAGGGCATGGCAACCCACTCTAGCATTCTTGCCTGGAGAATTCCATGGATGAGGAGCTTGATGGGCTATAGTCACTAGGGTCACAAAGAATAGGACATGACTGAAGCAACTTAGCACTACATATTTAAGCTCCTTAATTTGTGAAATGGGGCTATAATATCTAATTTTGTGAAACTGCTCTGAAGAGCAAAAGAAATTACACATATGGGAGTAATGTTTGTAATAGAAATGTAGAGCATTATTTTAATAGTAATTCTATGCCACAACATTTATGTCTCTTCTATCCCGGGATCAAAAAAATCCCCTGGAGAAGGGAATGGCAACCCACTCCAGTATTCTTGCCTGGAGAATTCCATAGACAAAGGAGCCTGACAGGGGTTGCAAAGAGTTGGACATGACTGAGTAAGCAGGCATGCATGCAACCCAGTTCAACTAGATTTTGAAGGGTTACATATCCAATTCTACCTGAATCATTCATTTTCTTTTAGTTTATTGCTTCAAAGTTCTCACTTAAAAATCCACCTGTACCTAAACACTACCACATTCTTTAAGGAAAATCTTGCATACAGATCAGACTAATTAAGTATGACTGCAAATTTCATGGCCAAATATCAAAACAGAAGCCTAATGGAAGAGAAAGTTTTCTCCTTGCCCTAAATTTCTTCCCATTTTCTGTAGTCATCAACCTCGCTGTTAGGAATGGAGCAGTAAGACAGATTACCAGACTTGCTCTGACCTTCAAGAAATAGGAACAAAATATAAGTTAAGATGGCTTATTATTATTCTAAACAATTTGTTATTTGCTACTCAAATTTAAAAGGGGATATTCAAATTGTTATTCAAATTCACAAAAGGGGATATTCATCAAGAAAACTATCCTAAAAGTTCTCCTTCAGTTCAATTCAGCTCAGTTGCTCAGTCGCGTCTGACTCTCTGCAGCCCCACGGACTGCGGCACACCAGGCCTCCCTGTCCATTACCAACTCCCGGAGTTTACTCAAACTCATGTCCATTGAGTCCAAAAAGTCTCCTATTAAGAAACAAATTCCAAAGTTTAGCATTTCAAAACTACATAATTTGAATACATTTTTGAACCATCTCATGGAATATTTGATTGATTCCACATGTGCCGAGCTTGTAAACAGCTCAGTAATTTCTTCACTGTTTCCAGACACAAACTAATGGCCTCGTTTTCTTTCCCTGATAGAAAATTAGGCTACTTTTTTCAGGGTCAGGGGGAGAATGTGGGGAAGCAAGGACTATAATGGGAAAATGTAGTTCATTCAGGACCTCAGGGCAGTATTAAAGATTTATAAATCTTTTCTTCACAGAGTATGTTCCTGTGAAGAGAAAAGATCCCACACAACTTCAGGGATCAGCACACATATAACAAGCTAAACTTATGTCTCGTTTTTAAAAATCTTTGAATTACATTGTGTGAATTTATAAAGTGATAGAAAAGAGTTGTTTCAGTGACGGGCACTAAATAAATACAAGGACAAGATTAGCCTTTCATGAAAATACTTCCATATTCAAGAGTCATTCCATTTTTCTCAGTTGAAACTTTTTAGTTGGAGAGATGCCAAATTATGAGACATGGGGGTCCGAACACCTGGCTTTGATCCAGACTTTGTGGTCTCAAAATTATCCCATGCCTTTGAGTCAGTCCCAAAGGATCTGTTGCATGATTTCTAATGTGCACTATCCTTCCATCCCCACTATGGAACCCTAAATTGACAGTGATATTTACAGGGTTATTGTGAGGATTATACAGTAATACATAATGTGTTCTCATAGAACCATGCCAAGGTGTGGCATACGCACAGGAAATACTCATTTTTATCCTTGTTGTTGTTATTATTTAGATAATGGTTGCTAGATAATGGGATCTTCAGTTTCAATGCCAGCACCACATTATCTAGAATTTTCATCAAAATAAAGCTAATTCTTCTGCCTGCTCAAAAAGAACACGCAGATATTTTAAAAATCTTTTCCATTTACTCTCTAGCATCTGAGCTCCTGTGTTATCATAAATCAGCTTAATTTCCTTTATTAAGGAAGAACAGGGACTTCTCTGGGTGTCCAGTGGTTAAGACTCCCACACTTCCATGTTAGGGGACACAGGTTCGATCCCTGGTAGAGAAACTAAGATCTGGCATGCCTCATGACAGAGCCAAAAACAAAAGCAAAAGAAAGGACAGTACACCACCCCAGTATGAGAACACCCTGATCATAGTCTTCAGGAACCTATGGATGGTGTCTTGGTACTAATTTCCTGAAAGAAGGTGCTTAGTAATTGTGAATTAGCAAGCATTCAGCCAGGCAGCAGGTACTTTCGGCACTACTGCAAAGGTCCTGGGAGGGCCTGCTTTCCATAGAAATCTCTGACTGTGACTTGCCTCAGCACTTTGAGCAGAGAGTTTAAGAAGTCAACTGTGTAAAGCCCCTGAAGATGAAAGAGTGTTGACAAAGAACTATAGACATCCTCTCTGTCCTTCAGTGCCCTCCAGGCTTATGAAAGCATTTTTCTACAAATGACACTTAAATATTATTCACACCATAAACAAAAATCTTTTGAAATTATTTTAATTAGATTTGGGATCTTTTTCCCATCTTGAGATGGAAACAGATAGACGTCTGTTCAAAGAAATTATTTTCCTCTTCAGAAATCATAGGAAATACAAGGTAACCTGACAGAAAGGCAAACAGCCCTAGTCCCAGAAGATTCCTAAGCTGCATTCCTTGGACCAGGTACTTAGCATAAAATTTTTCTGACACTGAATCAGGTGTTATTTCAGAAAAATAATCTTCAATAGACAGAGATTGTTTTAGCAGCTTTCCTTGTTCAGTCAAAATCCTGTTCACATCACTTAACTCTTTGAGAGACCAAAAATCTGTAAAGTACTTTATAATAAAGATCTTACTCTGTGCTAGGCACTGTTCCAGTTTTAATGCACTATTAAATTAAATAATTGAATTCTCTGGGATTAGTCCTATGAGTGTTATTATTGTCCCACTTTACAGATGAGGATGAGGTTAAGAGATATTGATCAAGATCACACATAGTACATTATGGAGCTAGTATTTAAACCCAAGATGTCTGACCCTAGAGTCCAGACCCCAGAGTCCTATCTTAACCACTCAATTATATTGCCTTTTTTCCCCCAGAAATGAAAGTTAATGTCTTTAAAATTTAGAATATCACATGGCATACTTCTGGGCTTCCCTGATGGCTCAGTGGTAAAGAATCCCCCTGCCAACACAGGAGACATAGATTCAACCCCTGGTTTTGGAAGATCCCCTATAGAAGGAAATGGCAACCCAAGCCAGTATTCTTGCCTGGGAAATCCCATGGACAGAGGAGCCTGGCAGGCTACAGTCCATGGGGTCACAAAAGAGTTGGACACAACTTAGCAACTAAACAACAATAGCTACTCGCACTATAACAGAATTCTCAATATCTTGCTTTAGAGTGTAATTAAAAGTAATAATGTATGCAGAGTTCAACTTATTAACTTAATGAGCTCTGATTCCAATATTTTTCTGTGTGTACCTCATTTCAGCCAATCCACAAGTGTTTATTTTCAGCAAATCTATCATCTACACTTATACAGCCTATACGACAGGGGATATTCTCAGCCTATGCTTTTCTTTGCAACAAATACTTTTCTCTAGCGTAATCACTACCATCAGTTACACAGAAGCACATTCAAGGCCATTCACACTGGCCTTCGCAGAGGAGACAAAGTTATATGAGTTAACATTTATGCCTCAATCATCTTCGCCTTTGGAGTTTTCAGTGTTGTAAGTCAGTTTGAAACATATTGCTGTCTAGATAGCAAGAAGTTATGCAGCTTAGTTTATAATAATTTCGTGAAACCCAAAGTACAATAGACATCTGAATGACTGTTAAACCAATGATTAATTTCCAATTTACATGCTGGAATATATTTATTGATGAATAGTTATATCAAACGTTGGAAATAACTGGACTAGCTATTTATAGTCACCAAAGTTCCTCAGTCACTTGAGGTTAGGGCTTCCCTTTCAGTTGCTATAAACACGACTTCCTCTCAAGACTCTGTTTATATGTCTGCTTGTCAACCCAGCGCCAGTCACTGGCGCTCCCGTTTTTACTGCCACTGCCCCCTCATCCTGTTTATAGGGAAGGGGGGGCACGGACACAGAATTATTTTAACTCATCAAAGCCTTGGAGAAACTACCACTTTTGTTGTGTTTTAGAATGATTCATTTTTTAGTTGGGCCTTTAGCTTTATATTGCTTTTCCAAGAGTTCATCAGCCTGAGCAAACAATTTTAAGGCAAATTATATCAAAACTAGATACCTATAGTCACAAATCTTCCTTGACCTCCTCAAAGGATAATTTACGTTATCAACTCAGAGCAAAGGATCCTTTTACTCTTAAGAATGAATCTTGTTAAAATTGCCTTAGGAATTAAAAAAAAAAGATGATAGATATGATAGATGTTTGAAACCTATACTAATCAATTAAACCAGTTTTTTTTTTAAAGCTCCACTTTGATTTTGTTATACAACCAGGATTATGAACCACTGCTCAAAAGTCAGTATCCATGACAAACAAATGACCAAATAAATGTTTTACATAGGACTGGATCACAAAGACTCCTGCTAATTTTCCACCCAAACCTTCCAAACAGATTGGCATGAAATGGCCATACTGACTGGGGACAGAAAGCAGTCCTCAGGCTTAGAAGACCACACTGTGTCCTGGGACTCAGTTGTGCCCTTTGGCAGAGCCTCACTGTAACCTGGTCTCTTTAAGAATGGGACAAACACACTACGGGTTAGCCTCCAGAACCTTGTGAGCATAAAGAAGAAATTAGGTTTTGATCCTTACCATAAAGTTCTGGTGAAAAGAAAAGTGGGACACTCTCTTGAAGTTCAGTGCAGCTCCCTCCACAGATCAAAAGACAGCCTTGAAAAGAAATTATATAATGTGTTCAGTGTAAGAAAGAAAAGGGAGATCAGAGATTAAAGCGTAGAGGTCCTATGTCTTGCGATGCCCTCCACCCACCCAGGGTATCAAACAGGGAACTTTGATAAAGATGCAATGTTGCTAAAAACCAATTCAATTCCATGTCGAGAAAGAGCAGAGCAGTGCCTGACAGTGGGAGCTGACCTGCTGCTTACAAGTAGGTTCAAGTGTTCCCCTATTGGATGGAAAAGATTTCACAAAGCACCAACACTAGGGAAGTCCACTCTGTAACCATGATGGATCAGTACAGACACAAGACCACGATGTTTCAAAACAAAAACAGAAACGCTGTCCAAACAACAAAAATGAACAAACTCTCTTGTCCTGCCTAATGTAATTATGGCTGTGGATTTACTGATTATAGCTATAGCCTCAGTCTAGTCTCCCTTCCTTCTAGATCAGATCTATGACAATATCCCATTACAAAATTACCTCCACTTCCTGACAGTGTCAAATCCACAGCAAAGCCCTATTTCCTCAGGCCCTCACCCAAATCACCTAACACAAGCCCAAATCCCATCACTATGACTAGTGGATTGATTCTACCACTAGAAATTGATCTCTACCACCTTCCACAGTTCCCCATGGTGTGTGTCCTCTTTCATGACAATGAGTCATAAATAGATCTTGTCCACCCACAGGCAGATTCTTAGTGGTCTCTGCCAGGAAAGCATTGGTAATGTTTTCTTTATGCATGTAGAACATGCCACTTCAAGAATAAAAGAAATCCATTTCTCTGTTGATGGATGTTTTTTGTTGTTGTTTTGTTGTTGTTGATGGATGCTTAAGTTGCTTCCTTGTCATTGCTATCGTGGATAGTGCAATGAATGCTGGGGAGCATGTGTCCTTTGGAATTATGGTTTTCTCTAGGTATTTGCCCAGTAGTGGGATTGCTGGGTTTAATGGAGAGCTCAGGGAACACTACTCAATGCTCTGTGGTAACCTAAATAAGAAGAAAATCCAAAAAAGAGGGGATATATTAATATGTATATGTATGGCTGATTCACTTCGCTGTACAGTAGACACAAATATGACATTGTAAAGCAAATGTACTCAAATAAAAAAATTTAAAAGAATAGAATAAATATAAGATAGGTCCTAGTATTTGAAGTGTTCAAATGGGCTAGGAAGACCACTAGGGATTGGAACATAAACACATAATCAAGGCTATGTGTGTACACTGGCAGAGAAATACCAGATCACTCTTGAAAACTGTCAAGAAGGTGAGAATAAGCTGTGCTTTGAGAGAGAAACAGAATTAGAAGAAGTGGAAGACAGGCACAGTGGCAACAGGATAACATTACATACCATTTCACAAGTTAGGGACCCCAGGGTTTCCTTCTTTGGGTTCAACAGTTTCAACTTTTAGCATTTTATCCCATATTTTCTTGAAAGTAATTTTGGAAGAAGAAAGACACCTAATACATTCTTTTTTTTTTTTTTTGGCTGTGTTTTATTTTTTATTTTTTTTAATTTTTATTTTTACTTTATTTTACTTTACAATACTGTATTAGTTTTGCCATACATTGACATGAATCCACCATGGGTGTACATGCGATGTTCCTTCTGTGTTTTGAAGAAATGATGACCACTCCATTGTGTAGCCAAGTCCTAGAAACACAGTCCAGGAGTAAAATAATACCTGTGCTCTGAGATTGTACATTATTCATGACACATAGAATTAAAAAAAAATAATACATGAAAAGGTCACTGTTGACGTCAGCTGGGGAGATGCATATAGAGTGTCTGAATATTATTCAGTTGAATAGGAGACTCTGTCGGTGAATCAGGGCAATAAAATAGCCCCACTACTAACTGCAGTTGTATGACAGTTTTGTTCCTTTTTATCCCTCTGAGCTCCATTTCAGAAATTAATTGGTTTAGACAATCATCAAACAATATATCCCTGTGTTTCTCAAACAAATCATATCTGCATAATATTTTGTATATTTGGTCACCACTTTATCCTTTCTGTAGCTCAGTGGGTTTTTTTTTTTTAACTTTTAAGTTTTTTTTTTTTTTTGCTTTCAAATGAAACTTCATAGAAGCTGTGATGTAAAACAGAATTTAAAAAAGAATAGCTGAAGTGGGTGGAGGTGGGAAGGTCCAGAGTCACACTCCCCACCTGACTTCTGTGCCCTTGAAGATCCCTGAGAAGTTTCTAGAACTTCAAAGAACATGATGCTAAAGCAACTGCTCTGCTAAATCACCTCCACAGCTCATGGCTGCTACCTGTCAGTGTTTTTGAACTTGGGAAGTTCAAATTGAAACTTGAATTGAAAGTTGTGAAGTACGATTCTGTAAAGCAATTGTCCTTAAATTTTTTTTAATGAATAAATTTAAATTTTAAAAAAAGTTGTGAAGTGATAGAATGGAGATGGAGGATAGATAAACTGAGATCCTTGGCATGTGGAGAGAAATGCATGGCAGAGGCTCACCCCAGGTGAGTGTTCAGCTGCCTTCAAAACTTCCATAGTGCAGCCACTATGGAAAACAATATAGAGGCTCCTTAAAATAACTAAAAATAGAGTTACCATATGATCCAGCAATACCATTCCTTGACATATATCCAGAGAAAACTCTAATTCAAAAACATACATCCCAATGTTCACAGCAGAACTATTTACAGTAGCCAAGACGTGAAAGCAACCCATGTGCCCATCCAGAGATGACTGGACAAAGATGTAGTATATGCATACAATGGAATATGACTCAACCGTCAAAAAGAATGAAATAATGCCACTTGCAGCAACATGGATGGAGCGAGATTATCATGCTAAGTGAAGTCAGACAGAAAAAGACAAATATCATATGATACTGCTTATATGCAGAATCTAAAAATAATGATACAAATGAACTTATTTACAAAACAGAAATAGGCTTACAGACATAGAAGCAGAAACTTATGATTACCAAAGGGCATGGGAAAGAAGGATAAATTTTCAGTTTCGGATTAACAAATGCAAACCCTAACATACAGAATGGATAAACAGCAATGTCCTACTGTATAGCACAAGTAACCTTATTCAGTAGCCTATAATAAACCATAATGGAATCGAATATGAAAAAGAATATATATATATATAACTGAATCACTTTGCTGTATACCAGAAACTAACACAACATTGTAAATCAGCTATATTTCAATAAAAGATTAAAAAAAAATCTTCCTCTGCATCCTCCATCCAAAGTATTGCTACACTTTCTCAGGTGCTTCCTAAGTGGTCTTTTCAGCTAGTTCTAAAATGTCATCAGTTATTATCTCTACTCTTCACTCCTCCCATTACCTAAATATCCACTCAACCCTCCTTTCACTTTTGCAGCCTCAGCTGGGCACTCTTTTCCCCTCTGGTGGATACCTCCAGTGGAATCATTTTTACAGCCCAGCTCTGTACCATCCTCAGTTACCTGTCACCTGTCCATCCTTTATGTTACTCCTGTTAGGGTGGAACCAAGTCATACTTCTCCTGACTGCCATGTGTTACAAAACCTTGAGTAAAATAAGTCTTCAAGAGCTCACTTCGAGTTACAGTCCTTTATCATCTCTCTGGATACAACGTCTAGCAGGAGTCTATTTTGTTTAGGAAATAAACTTAAATATCAGGTGTCATGTCATCAGTTCAGTTCAGTCACTCAGTCGTGTCCGACTCTTTGCGACTCCATGAATCACAGCACGCCAGGCCTCCCTGTCCATCACCAACTCCCAGAGTTCACTCAGACTCGTGTCCATGGAGTTGGTGATGCCATCCAGCCATCTCATCCTCTGTTGTCCCCTTCTCTTCCTGCCCCCAATCCCTCCCAGCATCAGGGTCTTTTCCAATGAGTCAACGCTTCGCATGAGGTGGCCAAAGTATTGGAGTTTCAGCTTTAGCATCAGTCCTTCCAATGAACACCCAGGGCTAATCTCCTTCAGAATGGACTGGTTGGATCTCCTTGCAGTCATGTCATAGAACATACTTTTTCTCCTACCTCTCCTCTATTTGGCTATGCTTGTTTCCTAGGTGACTATATCTAGCTTTGTGGTCCTAGACACCAGGCACACCCTAAAAATTCCTAAATGTATACCTCTAGCCTCAACAATCGGAGATGGCAATGGCAACCCACTCCAGTACTCTTGCCTGGAAAATCCCATGGATGGAGGAGCCTGGTAGGCTGCAGTCCATGGGGTCGCTAAGAGTCAGGCACTACTGAGTGACTTCCCTTTCACTTTTCACTTTCATGCATTGGAGAAGGAAATGGCAACCCACTCCAGTGTTCCTGCCTGGAGAATCCTGGGGATGGCAGAGCCTGGTGGGCTGCCATCTATGGGATCACACAGAGTCGGACACGACTGGAGCGACTTAGCAGCAGCAGCAGCAGCAGCCTCAACAATAGGGCTTCCCTGGTGGCTATACAGGAGACCCAGGTTCACTTGCTGGGTCAAAAAGATCCCCTGACGTAGGCAATGGCTATCCACACCAGTATTCTTGCCTGGTGAATTCCATGGAAAGAGGCGCCTGGCAGGCTACAGCACATGGGTTATCCCTAAATCAGATTCACAAATCAAACTGCCAGTATGATATCTACCAATGGATGTCCATGTCATGCCTCAAACTTACATGTTTACAGATAAATATATGTTCTATCCTGCTCTCCTCCCCAACCTCAGTTCAGTTCAGTTCAGCTCAGTCACTCAGTGGTGTCTGACTCTTTGTAACCCCATGGACTACACCATTCCAGGCCTCCCTTTCCAACACCAGCTTCTGGAGTTTACACAAACTCATGTCCATTGAGTCGATGATGCCATCCAACCATCTCATCCTCTGTTGTCCCCTTCTCTCCCGCCTTCAATCTTTCCCAGCATCAGGCTCTTTGAATGAGTCACTACTTCGCATCAGGTGGCCAAAGTATTGGAGCTTCAGCTTCAGCATCAGTCCTTCCAATGAATATTCAGGACTGATTTATTTTAGAATAGACTGGTTGGATAATCTTGTTGTCCAAGGGACTCTCAAGAGTCTTCTCCAACAACACAGTTCAAAAGCATCAATTCTTCGGCTCTCAGCTTTCTTTATAGTCCAACTTTCACATCCATACATGACTACCGGAAAAACCATAGCTTTGAATAGATGGACTTTTGTTGGCAAAGTAATGCCTCTGCTTTTTAATAAGTTGTCTAGGTTGGTCATGACTTTTCTTTCAAGGAGCAAGCGTCTTTTAATTTCATGGCTGCAGTCACCATCTGCAGCAATTTTGGAGCCCAAGAAAATAAATTCTGACACAGTTTCCCCATCTATTTGCCATGAAGTGATGAGATCAGATGCCATGATCATAGTTGTCTGAATGTTGAGCTTTAAGCCAACCCTTTCACTCTCCTCTTTCACTTTCATCAAGAAGCTCTTTAGTTCTTCTTCACTTTCTGCCATAAGGGTGGTGTCATATGAATATCTGAGGTTATCGAATTTCTCCTGGTAATCTTGATTCCAGTTTGTGCTTCATCCAGTCTAGCATTTGTCATGATGTACTCTGCATATAAATTAGATAATCAGGATGACAATATAGAGCCTTGATGTACTCCTTTCCTGATTTGGAACCAGTCTGTTGTTCCATGTCCAGTTCTAACTATTGTTTCCTAACCTGCATAAAGATTTCTTAGAAGGCAGGTCAGGTGATCTGGTATTCCCATCTTTTGAAGAATTTTCCACTGTTTGTTGTGATCCACACAGTCAAAGGCTTTGGCATAGTCAATAAAGCAGTAGTTGCTTTTCTGGAACTCTCTTGCTTTTTCGATGATCAGACAGATGTAGGAAATTTGACCTCTGGTTCCTCTGCCTTTCCTAAATCGAGCTTGAACATCTAAAAGTTCATAGTTCACATACTGTTGAAGCCTGGCTTGGAGAATTTTGAGCATCACTTTACTAGCATGTTAAATGAGTGCAATTATGCAGTAGTTTGAACATTCTTTGGCATTGCCTTTCTTTGGGATTGGAATGAGAACCGACCTTTTCCAGTCCTGTGGCTACTGCTGAGTTTTCCAAATTTGCTAGCATATTGAGTGCAGCACTTTCACAGCATCATCTTCCAGGATTTGAAATAGCTCAACTGGAATTCCATCACCTCCACTAGCTTTGTTCATAGTGATGCTTCCTAAGACCCACTTGACTGCATTCCAGGACGTCTGGTTCTAGGTGACTGATCACACCATCATGGTTATCTGAATCATGAAGATCTTTTTTTGTATAGTTCTGTGTATTCTTGCCACCTCTTGTTAATATCTTCTTCTTCTGCTAGGTCCATACCATTTCTCTCCTTTATTGTGCCCATCGTTGCATGGAATGTTCCCTTGGTATCTCTAATTTTCTTGAAGAGATCTCTAGTCTTTTCCATTCTATTGTTTTCCTCTATTTCTTTACATTGATCACTGAGGAAGGCTTTCTTATCTCTCCTTGCTATTCTTTGGAACTCTGCATTCAAATGGATATATCTTTCATTTTCTCCTTTGCCTTTCACTTGTCTTCTTTCCACAGCTATCCTTTCCAGGCCTCCTCAGGCAATCATTTTGCCTTTTTGCATTTCTTTCTCTTGGGGGTGGTCTTGATCACTGCCTCTTGTACAATGTCACAAACCTCCATCCATGCTTCTTCAGGCACTGTCTATCAGATCTAATTCCTTGAGTCTATTTGTCACTTCCACTGTAAGGGATTTGATTCAGGTCATACCTGAATGGTCTAGTGGTTTTCCCTACTTCCTTCAATTTAAGTCTGAAATTGGCAATAAGGAGTTCATGATCAGAGCCCCAGTCAGCTCCCAGTCTTGTTTTTGCTGACTGTATACAGCAACTCCATCTTTGGCTGCAAATAATATAATCAATTTGATTTGAGTATTAACCATCAGATGGTGATTACAGCCATGAAATTAAAAGATGCTTACTCCTTGGAAGAAAAGTTATGACCAACCTAGATAGCATATTCAAAAGCAGAGACAGTACTTTGTCAACAACGGTCCATCTAGTCAAGGCTATGGTTTTCCCAGTGGTTATGTATGGATGTGAGAGTTGGACTGTGAAGAAAGCTGAGCGCCGAAGAATTGATGCTTTTGAACTGTGGTGCTGGAGAAGACTCTTGAGAGTCCCTTGGACTACAAGGAGATCCAACCAGTCCATTCTAAGGAGATAAGCCCTGTGTGTTCTTTGGATGGAATGATGCTAAAGCTGAAAGTCCAGTCCTTTGGCCACCTCATGTGAAGAGTTGACTCATTGGAAAATACCCTGATGGTGGCAGGGATTGGGGGCAGGAGGAGAAGGGGACGACAGAGGATGAGATGGCTGGATGGCATCACCGACTCAATGGACATGAGTTTGAGTGAACTCTGGGAGTTGGTGATGGACAGGGAGGCCTGGCATGCTGCGATTCATGGGGTCACAAAGAGTCGGACACGACTGAGTGACTGAACTGAAATGAACTGAACCAAACTGACTGATGTCCATGTGTCGTCTTCTCTTGTGTTGTTGGAAGAGAATGTCTGCTATGACCAGTGTATTCTCTTGGCAAAACTCTATTAGCCTTTTACCTGATTCATTCTGTACTCTAAGGCCAAATCTGTCTGTTACTCCATGTATCTCTTGATCTCCTACTTTTGCATTCCAGTCCCCAATAATGAAAGGACATCTTTCTTGGGTGTTAGTTCTAGAAGGTCTTGAAGTCTTCATAGAACCATTCAGCTTCAGCTTCTTCAGCATTACTGGTCGGGGCATAGATTTGGATTACCATGATATTGAATGGTTTGCCTTGGAAATGAACAGAGATCATTGTCTCTTTTTTGAGATTGCATCAAAGGACTGCATTTTGGACTCTTTTGTTGACTATGATGGCTACTCCATTTCTTCTAAGGGACTCTTGCCCACAATAGTAGATATAATGGTTACCTGAGTTAAATTCACCCATTCCAGTCCATTTTAGTTCGTGGATTCCTAAAATGTCGACGTTCACTCTTGCCATCTCCTGTTTGATCACTTCCAGTTTGCCTTTGAAGGGTTAATAGGGTAGCAGAGTCGTGCCTGCAAATGGGCCTCTCTGCTAGAGCTGGACGTCCTTGCAAACGAGGCGTTCTGCCAAAGAGTCTGGACACAGCCTTGAGTTTAATGGTCCCTTGCAAACGAGGGAGCATTCCCTTCTTGTGATAAAGAAGGAATAGAGGGCTTTGTACAAACTCTGCAGTAGACTAGGATTTTACTCCCCTTTGCTATACGATAACATGTATGCACCTGCACTGTGCTGAAAAGGCTTATTCATGCAGTCTGGAATTCTGCCTAGGGGGCTTTTATTATAAACGGCAATTAGTTTTTTGCCCAGTTCTGTTCCTCCGGCCGGAGTGTGCGTGTCGTCTGTCTCTTGTGTGTGTCTTGTTCTGTGTCATTTCACTCGTAATCTCCAACAGCCTTGATTCATGGACCTAACATTCCAGGTTCCTATGCAGTATTGCTCTTTATAGCATCAGACTTTACTTGCATCACCAGTCACATCCACAGCTGGGTATTGCTTTTGCTTTGGCTCCATCTCTTCATTCTTTCTGGAGTTATTTCTCCACTGATCTCCAGTAGCACCTACCGACCTGGGGAGTTCATCTTTCAGGGTTCTATCTTTTTGCCTTTTTATACTGTTCATGGGGTTCTCAAGGCAAGAATATTGAAGTGGTTTGCCATTCCCTTCTCCAGTGAATCATGTTTTGTCAGAACTGTCTACCATGACCTGTCTGTCTTGGGTGGCCCCACATGGCGTGGCTCATAGTTTCATTGAGTTAGACAAGGCTGTGGTCCAGGTGATCAGATTGGTTAGTTTTCTGTGACTGTGGTTTTCAGTCTGTCTCCCTTCTGATGGAAAAGGATAAGAGGCTTATGGAAGCTTCCTGATGGGAGAGACTGACTGATGGGGAACCTGAATCTTATTCTGATGGGCAGGACTATGCTCAGTAAATCTTTAATCCAATTTTGTGTTGATAGGTGAGGGTGTGTTCTCTCCCTGTTGTTTGACCTGGAACCAAACTGTGGTGGAGGTAATGAAGAAGGCCTTTGAAGGCCTCCTTCAAAAGGCTCCATGCAGGCACTGCTACACTCAGTGCCCCCAACCGTGAAGCCAGACACCGCCAACACACACCTCTGCTGTAGACTCCTGGACACTCACAGGCAAGTCTGGGTCAGTCTCTTGCAGGGTCACTGCTCCCTTTGCCTGGGTCCTGGTGCACACAGGGTTCTGTTTGTGCCCTCCAAGAGTCTGTTTCCCCAGTCCTGTGTAAGTTCTGGTGGCTCTGTGGTGGGGTTAATGGCGACCTCCTCTTACAAGAGGGCTTATGCCATACCCAGGTCTACTGCACCCAGAGCCCATGCCCCTGCAGCAGACCATTGCTGACCTGTGCCTCTTCAGGAGACACTCAAACACAGTTCTGTCTCAGTCTCTGTGGGGTCTCTGGATCCTGGTGCACAGGACTAAACTGAACTGAACTAACACCTTAATGGAACTTAGGGCCTATGACACTGACTTAGAGAAAACTTGGAAGATCAAAGTCAAGATGATTTGTTATGGCAATATATTAAGCCAACTTTCATCTCAAGTTTTCTGGTAATATGCAAATGAAAGAGTAGCTTGCAGTGAAGCATTAAGTGAAATGCCCTCCTAAAATAGTGTTGAGAGATTTTACCACAATTATCTTCTTCTTTTTTTTTTTTTTTCTGATGAGGAGAATCTGAAAGGTGTTATGAATAAGATTGTTGTTGTTTAGTCACTAGGTCATGTCCATCTCTTTTGCAACCCCACGGACTGTAACCTGCCAGGCTCCTCTGTCCATGGGATTTCCCAGACAAGGATACTGGGGTAGTTTGCCATTTCCTCTTCCAGGGGATCTTCCCAACCCAGAGAACAAACCCACATCTCTTGCATCACCTGCAGGCAGATATCTGCAGATATCTGCAGGCAGATACTTTACCACTGAGCCACCAGGAAGCCCTGAAGAGAATAATGTACACTTAAGTGTATGTTTTTTTAAAAAAAAAAAAACAAGTATCTCCTTCTTCTCTAAAAATTATTTTTCTGCCAGGTCTCAAAAGCAAGTTTGGAATTTCCTTCAAATTGGTTGGTCAACCAACACCTACACCACCATCACCACCCCCAAAAAACCCCTACAATTATGTTCTGAAACACAAGTGTCTTCATCAGCATCATTTCAGGTCTAAGAGGATTCTTTTGGCACCAACAACAGTGACAGCAAATATCATTTACAGAGAAAAGACTGAGGCCTAAACAAGTTCATGACATGGCTCTGGGATGCTCTGCAGCTTTATCACCTACTCAAGTCACATTTTCTTTCGTTCCCCTTTTGGTTTGAGCCACTTTGACTTGCACTTATTTAACCAGCTTTTCCTTCTTAATCCCTTTGGGAAAACTATAGAAAACTGCTATTTCTCCTGTATTGTTTTTATTATATTTCTAATCCCCTTTCAAGGACTTGGCTGGTTACAAGAAATTGGAAAAGTACAAATAAATAAACCCCAGATGGATCCCATGTAACATGTACACTTCCAGTTATTTGTTCTACAGGCTTCAGCAATACGTGAACCATGAACTTCCAGATGTTCAAGCTGGTTTTAGAAAAGGCAGAAAAACCAGAGATCAAATTGCCAACATCCACTGGATCATGGAAAAAGCAAGAGAGTTCCAGAAAAACATCTATTTCTGCTTTCTTGACTATGCCAAAGCCTTTGACTGTGTGGATCACAAGAAACTGTGGAAAATTCTGAAAGAGACGGGAATACCAGACCACTTGACCTGCCTCTTGAGAAACCTATACGCGGATCAGGAAGCAACAGTTAAAACTGGACATGGAACCACAGACTGGTTCCAAATAGGAAAAGGAGTACGTCAAGGCTGTATACTGTGACCCTGCTTATTTAACTTATATGCAGAGTATATCATGAGAAACGCTGGGCTGGAAGAAGCACAAGCTGGAATCAAGATTGCTGGGAGAAATATCAATAACCTGAGATATGCAGATGACACCACCCTTATGGCAGAAAGTGAAGAGGAACTAAAAAGCCTCTTGATGAAAGTGAAAGAGGAGAGTGAAAAAGTTGGCTTAAAGCTCAACATTCAGAAAACGAAGATCATGGCATCCGGTCCCATCACTTCAGGGCAAACAGATGGGGAAACAGTGGAAACAGTGTCAGACTTTATTTTGGGGGGCTCCAAAATCACTGCAGATGGTGATTGCAGCCATGAAATTAAAAGACGCTTATTCCTTGGAAGAACAGTTATGACCAACCTAGACAGTATATTAAAAAGCAGAGACATTACTTTGCCAACAAAGGTCTGTCTAGTCAAGGCTATGGTTTTTCCTGTGGTCATGTATGGATGTGAGAGTTGGACTGTGAAGAAGGCTGAGTGCTGAAAATTGATGCTTTTGAACTGTGGTGTTGGAGAAGACTCCTGAGAGTCCCTTGGACTGCAAGGAGATCCAACCAGTCCATTCTGAAGGAGATCAGCCCTGGGGGCTGTTTGGAAGGAATGATGCTAAAGCTGAAGCTCCAGTACTCTGGCCACCTCATGCGAAGAGTTGACCCATTGGAAAAGACTCTGATGCTAGGAGGCATTGCGGGCAGGAGGAAAAGGGGATGCAGAGGATGAGATGGCTGGATGCCATCACTGACCTGATGGATGTGAGTCTGAGTGACAGGAGTTGGTGATGGACAGGGAGGCCTGGCGTGCTGCGATTCATGGGGTCTCAAAGAGTTGGACACGACTGAGCGACTGAACTGAACTGAACTACTAATAAAGGTCTGACAGTGTGCACTGGTTTAAAGGACTTAAAGTCATGCTAAATTGAGACATTGTCTCTGCCAGTCTTCTGGAAATTTCTATCTGAAAATAAGAAGAACATGGAGCAGGGGCATTTCTGGGGATGTTTTTGTGACTCAGTGACAACCTGATTTATATATTTCCATCTGAGGACATCTTGGAGCATTAGATAAAAGATAGCACAAGCTACTTTGGTTTTAGCCAAGTAGGTGGGTGAGGAAATCGTTGAATTATATCAAATTGCTAGTTGGCTGGGGTTGTTTTTTTCCACTCAATTCAACCTTCTATGGGTTTGCTTCTCTAAATCTGTTCCTAGTCACAGCCATATTTAGGAATTAGATCCATTTTTCATTTCGTGACTCTTGATTCCTGATTCATCTCAGTCCACATACCCTGGCAGGCATCCACTTACACACACAGGCCGTGCTGCAAATGTTGCTTAGTAAATTAGATGTTTGGCGTGCCAAACACACTTTCCCTATACAAACCATGTTACAGATGGTGGTTAGTTATCCAGTCCAGACAGCAAATGCCTTTATATACACCATACAGGTGAATGATGGCATTGAAGACCTTAGAGAGGCTAACCCTGCTTAGAGATGTTCAGAGTGTGTTGTTCCAGGGGACTAGTGCTCACTCACTGGGCCAGCATGTTGGGGCCCCAGGGGGAGCCTTGAAGGAGGAGCCAGCTTGCTCCCCTGGAGGTTCTGAACTAGGAGATGGGCGGTCACAGCTTGTCCAGAGTGTGGGGTTCCCATAGCATGATGTTCACTCCAGAGCATGGCAGGAAGAGGGTGGTGGAGTAGAGTTGCTGCAGCATATGGCTTTTCATTCAGGCAGGCTGCTTGCTCTCCATGCTAATGCTTTCAGGGTAGAGGTCACCTCAGATCAAGTCAGGATGCTGTCACCAAGGAGGAGGGGATGCTGGGTATTCATAGGCAACCAGCAGTCTCTGGCCCCACACATGTCATTTCAACTAATTACAAACAGATTAACTCAACTCTATATGTTATTCACAGGGCGACGAAAATCCTGAATTAGAAAGCTTAACATAAACTTTCACTCCTGGAAGCATAGAGCTTTAGGAATAAAGAAACATCAACATCTGGTCAAATTCCAAAGCATTATAGATGTTTCCTTTTAATAGCACTCAGGAGACAAACCAGGATGTATATATTTTCGTCATCTCTTGCATTAGGAAAGGACCTCCACTTCCACTTTTAACTGACTTGTTTAAGATTCGATTTTCCCTCTACTCTGATTTCAAACTATTAAAAACAAACAAAAAGAGCTAGGCTAGGCCAAACTTGCAAGTGTTTTCCAATGGAAAATACGTCATGCTCTCTCAGAAAGCCACAAGCAAACCAGGTCTGACAGCTGACCTTGATTGATTTTTTTTTCCCCTCTCTTTAGGTGGGAGGGAGGGGGAGAATTGACTTGTGATAAAATAAGAGCATTTAATTTTAAATTTTCCCAGGGTATTATGCTCTATCACTGATGCTTCTCTATTAGTCTATTCTACCACTGCTGGGAGAAGGAGGAGTCAAGAATAATGGGTTTCCTGTTCGGGTGCTTGGGCAGAGAGAGGAGCAAGTGAAAATGAGTTCAATATTAGACACATTTAGCTCATTGAGCCTATGGGATATGCACATAGTTAAGCAAATTGAAATGAAGGCCTAGCACTCCAAAGACACATCCAGCTAGAGTCACTTTGAAAGTCATAAGGATATAAAAGTTAAAGTCTGGCACAGATGTGATTATCCAGGAAAAGACAGAAAATAGCAGAGGACAGAACACCATCATTTAAAGCAGGGCTTCTCCAACTTGAAGTGCAAGCAGGTCACCTGGGCATCTTATCAGAGGCAGATTCTGATTCAATAGGTCTATGGGGCCTGCCAAATTCTGCATCTCTAATCAAAGCTCCCAGGATTGGTTGATGCTGCTTGACCTCAGATTACACCTAGAGTTGTCAGGATTTTGTGAACAGCAAATACAAAGCACACACACACACACACACACACATACACACACACAATAGACCCGAACTAAAATTGGAGAAGTTGTGTGTGTGTGTGTGTGTGTGTGTGTGTGTGTGTGTGTGTGTATGCTCAGTCATGTCTGACTCTTTGTGAACCCATGGATTTCAGCTAACCAGGCTCCTCTATCCATGGAATTTTTCCAGGCAAGAATACTGGAATGGGTTGCCATTTCCTTCTCCAGGAGATCTTCCAGATTCAGGGATCGAACCCGAGACTCTTGTATCTCCTGCATTGACAGGTGGATTCTTTACCACTAGTGCCACCTAGGAAGCCTAGAGATGTGGAAAGGAAAGGAAAAAAGGAAAACCAGAGACTCAGGCTGAGGAAGCTGAATAAGGATATGATCATGTGTTTCAGAGGTCAAGACTAGACTGAACTGGGTATTTGGAAATGGAGAAGCCATGTGATGACCTGTAAAGCAGCTTAAAAGGCCACAGACAGACTTCAGTGCACTGAAGATTTAAGGAAGTGAAGACAGTGACGATAATCTTTATATGTCTTAGAGAAGCAAAAATATCAGCAGTGGCCTGAGAATCACCTTGGAGTTTCCCCAAGGAGAAGTGACTATTCTACTCTTGTCAAGGTGTCATGTGGTACTTTGAAACTGTCACTATTAAGGGCCTTAGTACTCTGACCAAGCAGGTTTAAATGTTGCAGACCATTTGTCTGTCATAATTCCTCCCCAGATTTCTGGGAGGAGGCTTAAACCAAAGAAGTATAATAAATCTACGTGGGTGGAACGTGTGGATCATACTCACAAAATTCTAACTAACCTATGTATACACGTGTGAAAAGTGGAGGAAACACATGAAAATGACAATAGTTGCATTATTATTGTGAGACTTAAGTAATTTTCAAAATTTTCTTAAATTAAAAGAAAGAAATAATTTATGTACATCCTTCATTTTTAAAATAGTTAAATATTTTGGATATATAATAAAAATCACAAAAAGAATATAAGATGTTTACTTGCTTCTCAGCTGCTTGATAAAATACACTGAATAATTTCTCCTTTCCTTTCCTGAATTAACATGGGAACAATATGATATTATGCATACTCTGTGATGATATATATGGACTCATTTATTTCAGATAGTATTATTTCCTTCCTATGACAAGTCACTGCCAAGAAAATGAAGTTAAAGATTCTATTTGTAAAAGAATAAATATTCTTACTTGATAAATATAGATAACTCACATTACAATTTATTCTTGGAGTCTTTCCCTTCCTCATCCATTCATTAATACATAATGCATTTCTGATTTTTTTTCTCACTCAAAAGCTGTATTTGGAAATCAGTTAATGAACTAAACAAATCTGCAAAATTGTTTTTAATGGCATAAGAAAAACTCTTTGATACCATTATATTAATACTGAAACTTTTTCTGTTCTAACATGACGGCACAGATGTTTCTGTATTATAACTGAAGGTAAATTATTTAACCAATTTTCTTGGTAATTGGCAAATGGTACTGGTGAATTCATGTATTTAATCATGGACAACTTGATATAAGCCACTGCATATCTCTGTCTACTTTATTCTGTTAAAATCAAAAGCTTAAAGAGGAATATGTTCCTGGGAGTCTAAATGCCTTCAGGAAACTGTCTAGCTGGTTCAGAGTGCCTTATACAGAGAGGTGGAAGAAGCACACAGCAAGACCGTCCGCAGTATGTGAAAAGCAGTTAGTATGCCTCCCAGCCGCTGATGTGTCATCATTCACAAAGCACTACAAATATGTGAAAAGGTTAAAACGAAATTGTCTGCTATCACATGGCTCTGACCTAAATTTCTGCCTGGAAAACAACATAGAGGATATTTAACTTCTCATTTTCTATGATGTATAGAAAATATTTATCAGCGAAAGTAGGGAAAAAATGGATTGCAAAGCAATAAATTAGCTACAAAAGAGAGAATCTATCTTACCATACCCTTTCCCAAACTAAGTATTATCACTTCTTGAATCTTTGTCATTTGCTGACTGAAAAATGGTGTATCATCAATACTTTTACGATTGCAAGGCCCATGGATTGTTAACCTCAATGCATTCTCCCTCCCATTCCCTTCCCTTCACTCTGCTTCGCCTGATCCTTCTCAAACACTCCCTCCCTCCCATCCAAATGGCCCTACAGAAATGTTTTAAGATTAATATCCCCTTAATTTCTTTGGTCTCTCACAAAGTGGTACTGTAAAAATATCTCTTTCTCTGCCATGTGCTTTACCATGCTTTATAGTTCCTAGCGTCTTTTTTTATTTCTATGTTTATCCTTATATGGGCTTCCCAGGTGGCACTAGTGGTAAAGAATCCACCTGCTAATCAGGAGACCCAAGAGATGCAGGTTCAATCCCTGGGTTGGGAAGATCCCCTGGAAGAGGGCATGGAAATCCACTCCAATATCCTTGCCTGGAGTATCCCATGAACAGGGGAGCCTGGTGGGTTACAGTTCGGGGGGTTGCAAAGAGTCGGACATGACTGAAGTAACTTAGCCCATCCTCGTGTAGGAAGGGGACTTCAAACTGCATATACATTGTATGCTTCAATGAGTTTCAGATATAGGTTTGCATGACTGTAAGCTGGTGAGAAGATCTGCCCAAAATCTACATGCATGTGGATGCAAGAAGCCTTCTACTCTAAGAGAAGAGTGAGGTATGACAATGAGCTAGTTTTCAGAAGGGAGAAATAGTTTGACTGTAATATGGTAACTACTTGGGACTTCCCTAGTAGTCCAGGATTTAAGAAACTCCATGCACCCAATATAAGAGGCACAGGTTCCATCTCTGGTTGGGGAACTGATATATATCCTGCATGCTGCAGGGCACCACTGGAAAAAAAAAGAAAGAAAGAAAACTATCACAGTAGCTAGCATTGTGAAATCATTAGTCATTCAGGCCTGTCCAACTCTTTGTGACCCCATGGATTGTAGCCCATGAGGCTCCTCTGTCTATGGAACTCTCCAGGCAAGAATACTGGAGTGGGTTGGCATTCCCTTCTCCAGGGGATCTTCCCAACCCAGGAATCAAACCCTGGTCTCCCGCCTAGTAGGCAGATTTTTTACTGTCTGAGCCACCAAGGAAGCCCCTAACTTCCTACAGACTTATCTTAATCTTATTGTGAACAGTAACACTCAAGAAGAGAAATTAAAACTTTGCTTTCCCAAAAGTTCTATTTGGTCACAAACAGAAATGACTTTGTGCCTGTTCAACAGAGAGTAACAGTAAAAGGGGAGAAAAGTACTCCTGACAGGTCACATGACAACAGAACACCACTCTCTGCAGGACCTATGGTCTCCAATAGTCTTGCTGCTGCTGCTGCTGCTGCTGCTGCTAAGTCGCTTCAGTCATGTCCGACCCTGTGCGACCCCAGAGACGGTAGCCCACCAGGCTCCCCCGTCCTTAGGTGGATAAGAAAATGTTGGAGTGGAGAGAGAGGATAAAAATCAATGTCTGATAGAAACCAAATACAATGTATCCAATTCTCCTTGGGGACTCACAGAAGACAATCAACTTCATAAAGATCTAAAGTCAAGGAAAGAAAAGCCAGTAAAAATGTGTTTCAGGAACTTCCTTGGAGATCAAATGGTTAGGACTTCACCTTCCAATGCAAGGGGAGCAGATTCAATCTGTGGTAGGGGAGCTAAGAGACAACATGCCACACAACCAAAAAAATCAAAAAACAGGAAACAGAAGCAATATGGTAACACATTCAATGAAGACATTAGAAAATGGTCCACATTTTTAAAAAAATCTTTTTAAAAATGTGTTTCTTTTAAAAAAAAATCTCATGGGATTGATTTTCATTTTGTGCAATTAATACATTTTGGAACCAAAATTCTCTTAGTTTCTGAAATGGTATATAGAAGGAAATTTCATTATGCTTAAATTTTAAGCCAGGTGTATTTGCAATTCTGGAAAAAATGTTTGCTGGTTTCTTCCCAAATGACTCAGCAGGTAAAGAATCCACCTGCAATGCAGGAAATACAGGAGATGTAGGTTGGTTCCCTGAGTTCAAAAGATCCCCTGGAGGAGAAAATGGCCACCCACTCCAGTATTTTTGCTTGAGAAATCCAATGGAAAGAGGAGCCTGGCAGGCTATAGTCCATGCATTGCAAAAGAGTCAGACATGACTTAATGACTAAACAACAACAAATACACATCAAACTAAAAGAGGGCCAAAAGTATCAGAAGAGAATATTATTTCAAGTGATAATTAAAGATCAGATCGTTTTTTAAATGGATGTTTATTTTGCTTTAGGAAAGTACTTTCAAATTTGCATTTGTGACAATAGTTATAAATCTATTTGTTATTTATCTGATCAATTGCTACTGAATTTCTCTTTCTGATTTAAATTCTCATCAGCACCCACAATTCTGTAATGTTTTTAGCATGGAACTTTCCACCAAGATTTAGAGCCATTTGCCTTTGAATATTCATGTGCTCAATCCCATCAGAAATGAGAGAGTATAGTAACACAAATATTATATATGCAATTCCACCTCTGAGGAAATGGTGTTCTGTTTTATTTTGTCTTGAAAATATTAATATTTTACTAAAATATGCCAATTTATTTGTTAGAAAAATATATAGATTCATCATTGCGGAAAAAAAATCTAAAAAATCTGTACCATTATTTACCACAGAGTTACAGAGTTATGCTGAAGAACAAAGCCAACAGAAATCTCGAAGATCGTTCTCGTTGGATATCCTTGTGCTCTACAGACAAGAAATGAGCTTATTGTTACCCTGTGATAGATCCAGCACTAGAACGTTAGCTTCCCAGCCCAGTGTTTTTCCCACGTTGCTAGAAAACTGAGTCCTTGGGTTTTTCCAACATCAGCTTTTAGAATGATGCTTTAACTGTTTCCCCTTGGGCTCAGAGAAGAAACAAGGTTCCCTTCTCTGTTTCACTACCCTGCCCAATCTTAAACTTTGCCTTAGCACACAGCATATTCTTTTAACTATTGAGTTGTTAACAGGGAATAGCTCTTCAAAAATGTAGGAAAGTGAAACAAACACCAGTGGGTGATGAGAATCAGGTGCTCACTTATCTCCATTGTTCCTGTCCATTTTCGAAGTTTTATCTCAAATACTTCTTAAGAGGAAGGACATTTGACTCATGCAACCTGGAAGAATTCTTAAGAGCATTTGGACTTTGTGACCTCCTGCCGTATCCCATTCTCTTCATTCTGACTAAAGTTAACCACATATTGTTGACTAAAGAATTTTCTCTAGGCTTTAGACCTCTTCCTAAACTAAGTGGACCAATTTCATCTACACTCTAACATACTACTGTATGGATGAGCAAACGTCCAAAAGCTCTAAAGATGTGTATCAAGTCAGAAAGTTTTCCAATTCATTAACATTGAAGAGTGAAGCATGGTCATTATATTCACTGCCAAATTTCTAGGAAATTGACCAAGTACCTGACTTCGTAGTCATTGGTTATGAAGAAGAAAACTGGAGCAGCAAAACATAAAGCAGCTAATAACCTGATAGCAGTGAAAGAAGAGCCAAAGAGAAGACCAGAGATGAATTACAGCAAGGCCATCTCACTGTATCTGGTTGAGTAAGTGCTAGAATGGGAAATCCAAGATCAAGTTCCATGTTCCATGGGTTATGTTACATAGAGTGCCAGGAGCACTTGCAGAAAGCTTAAGAACTTTCTTAAGCACTTAAGAAAGCTGCCATTGGCTTTCCTTTCATTCCACAACAGAGGGAAAAGAAGATACTGTCAGAAAGTGCCTGGGCACCTTTGAATTTTTATAAAGATACAAGAGGCTCCTCAGGCTATTTATTACTGTGGTTGGATTTTCCACCGAGACCAGTTTTGCAGGTGGTTTTTCTAAAACAGCAAGCGTTGAGTCTGGCTGACATTCCAAGCTCTATCTTCATTCTAGTATATACTAAAAACTTCAGCATTGTCTAAGGACCACAGTTAGATTGCATAATATCCAGAGATTACCAAATCCTTTGTACAACCTCTAATTTTTGACATTTTCCACTTCGCTTTCAAACTTTAAATATGTCATTGCTATTTTTACCCCTTCTCTAGTTTATTTGGTCCTTAAAACTGCTGCTTAAGTCAATTTCTTCATCAATGGGAGAAAAATATTACAGAAAGAAGACTCTCAGATAAATATTTCCTAGCTAGATTCTGTCCAGTGGAGTTATAAGAGGTCCATGATGCAGGACACCTCTGAGCAAAGCTCGAAGGCTACATAAACATATGGTTTATAAGGTTTCGGATCTGTGAATCATAGCTATGCCCTGGCAGGGACATTAAGATGACACTTTTATTGGTGTGTTCCAGAAAGGCACTGGACAACAGAAGAGGGGTATGCATCTGAAATTCAGAGCTGACAGAGAGGTGGAAGGGACTTACACAAGTCAAACAGGGGAGGTGACCAGGGAAAGTCAGTGGATTATATAGGTCCTCACCCTTAGGGCCTCCCTGTCCATCAGCCCTTTACCCCTGGTTTTTGGCCACTTCCCTAATATCGCCTGGCCTGCCAACAGCTAGCAGAGGCTACCCCAGGTAAACACGGAGACACCTATGTGTGGAAGTCGTGGTGGCAGCAAGATCAGGTTAGGTTTCAGTGAAGCCATTTAAGTCTCAGTGGAAAGTTGTTTTTTTTTTTTTTCTGCTCAATAACACATTCATACCAACTGAACAGGAAGCAGACAAGTTCAACACAAGTTCAACTTGCAACCCCACCTCTTCCCTGTGCCATGGTTTAAGACAGGCTGCAGGACCTAAACTTAGTTTCGCATTACACCCACACATACTTTGGCTCCATTGTAAAGAGAGGTCAGCAGACAGCATATAAAACATGAAATACAAATCAGAGTTCTTGTGGACACGTTGCCAGGAGATCTAATCACTGGCAAATTCTACCTCTCAGGACTGTAATCTTTGGCTCACCTCCGCTGCCTGCCCCAGATGGCCCGTAGGTGGAGAGTACAAGACCAAACCCTTCTATATCCCAGGAATCATGCTCATCACATTCTCAGTGACAAACAATCTGAAGTGACAGTGTGACAGCAAAAGCAGATGGCAGTCATAGTTTTAGTCATTTCTCATATTTCTCCATTGTTTTTACAAACCAGGGAGACGGCTGATGGTATTAGAAATGAGATGTCAGTGACCAGCAGGGAGGAGATTCCAGCAATAGTGAGGGAACAGGGGTGAACAAAGTCAGCTGGACATGACAAATGTCAGATTAGATCAATAGTCAAGTCATACACATGATAAATAAAAATGGCAGCGAAGTATAAGGAAGGGGGTAGACATGTATATTTGATGAGACCACACCAGCATTTCAAAGGTTCCTGACACAGAAAGGGAATTACAGGATCAAATAGAATTGAGAAAAACTGAGTTAAACAAAGCCAGATTTCTTTGTGCAGGATTTCTCAGAGCCTTTAGTGTGCTGTTGTGTATCAAGAAGCAATTTCACTTTTTATTATGGACATTTATTAACATCTCATGGGACATGTCTTCATCTGATAAATACTAAACAGTTGCAATATTGTAAGATTTCTATACAATATGAAGATTTAAGAAAATAATTACCAATATTTCTATTCATCCCATTATTTTAAGTTCCACCATTTGTTTGAGTAATGATAGCACTAAAGGATCCAACAGACAATGTTAGAAAAACATCTAAAAAAGTGGAAAATGATGTAAAGCAACTAAATTTTGATCTAACAATTGACCAATAAACCATCATCCTTATAAAGTCAATGCTTTCAAAAGCAGAAAGTAATTTCTAGAAAATACTGAACATGATTGAGTAAAGATTTACAATGTAAAAGAACTTGCAGGAAAACTGCCAAGGGGAATAACTTATATGTGGCTTCAGAAGAATTATGTAGTTGATGAAAGACTGTAATCGGTAATGTGATTATTATATTGTCTCCAATAATAGCTACTTCCTCATTAGCTCATATATTAAGATGCTCACTTCCTTTAAATAGTCACTGATGTCTCAAATATCAGTTTTTTGGGTTGTGTTTTTTTTTACTGTAACAATATGGGGAAAGACTACCCCTGAGATTAAAAAACAAGAGGCCCATGAACATACCTTGTCATATACTTTTGAAAAGTTGAAAATCTACAAAAGAAAATATTAATAAAGTAAAAAATTTTAAATGATAATAAATTGTTCTCTTGAAAAGAAATGGAAAATGTTTTAATACTCTTAGCAAAGAAGTGTTTTCAGAAATGTAGACCTGAATATTATTCAAAACTATTTTGTTATTTAATATAGTTTGTAGACTGAGATAGACAAGCCCTTGTGAAAGTATTTTTGCTCACTCACGTCCATCTCTTTTGTGACCCCATGGACTATAGCCCTCCACGCTTCTCTGGTCATGGGATTCTCCAGGCAAGAATACAGGAGAGGATTGCCATCCTCTTCCCCAGGGTATCTTCCCAACCTAGGGATCGAACTTGAGTCTCCTACATTGCAGGCATATTCTTTACTGTCTGAGCCACCAGAGAAGCCTAAGATAAGCCCCTAGGAAGCATTATTACCTTAAATTAGTGAAATTTTAATTAGGCAAATTTGCTTCATCTCTGAAATATAAATATGTTTGTATATTTAGTTACCAGAACAGTGGTGTGAGATTGGGATGTTGACAGTGAAAAAGAATGCCTGGTTGTGAATTTTGCTATTGTTATCAAATTCCTATGGATTTTTAAACTTGCTCAATGGTAATGTGGGCTTCCGTGATAGCTCAGCTGGTAAAGAATCTGCCTGCAATGAGGGAGACCTGGGTTTGATCCCTGGGTTTGGAAGATCCCCTGGAGAAGGGAAAGTCTATTCACTCCAGTATTCTGGCCTGGAGAATTCCATGGACTGTATAGTCCATGGGGTCGCAAAGGGTTGGACACAACTGCGTGACTTTGACTTCACTTCACTTCACTTCACTTCATGGTACCTTAGGGCTTCCCTGATAGCTCAGTTGGTAAAGAATCCACCTGCAATGCAGGAGACCCTGGCCTGATTTCTGGGTCGGGAAGATTCCCTGGAGAAGGGATAGGCTACCCACTCCAGTATTCTTGGACTTCCCTTGTGGCTCAGCTGGTAAAGAATCTGCCTGCAACATGGGAGACCTGTGTTCAATCCTTGGGTTGGGAATATCCCCTGGAGAAGGAAAAGGATACCCACCCCAGTATTCTGGCCTGAGGAATTCCAGGGAATAAAGTTTGGAGAAGGAAATGGCAACCCACTCCAGTATTCTTGCCAGGAAAATCTCATGGATGGAGCAGCCAGGCAGGCTATAGTCCATGGGGTTGCAAAGAGTTGGACATGACTGAGCAACTTCACTTTCTTTCTTTCTATGGTACCTTAGAATATGAGATTCTGACTAGCTCTCTTACACACACAGACATATGTGTGTATTTATGTATAAATATGTGTATGTGTGTGTACCTATGTGTATGTGCGCTCCTTGGTTCTTTCACTTATACTGTATTGGAGGTCAAGTTGTATCAATGCATGTAAAGCTGCCTTATAATGTTTTAGATGGCTGCTTAATAGTCCATCTTATGGCTATTTCATAGCTTAATTAACTGGTTGTCTGCTTTTAAAATTTTAGATTTTATTGGATTTTGTTTTTGCTTTCACTATTACAGAAATGTTACAAAATATGTCTGTAGATACTTGAATGTTTCTGAGCATATTCATATGATTAATTCCTAAAAAATAAAACTGCCAAAGCAGAGTCTGTGCATTTTTGAGTTAGCTAAATATTTTTAAAATTTATCCTTAAAACAGGTTTTTACACCAAGACTAACTACCCTCAAGACAACCTGATTCCCCTATTCTGTATCTGGCTCTTATTTCTGGACTCCAGCCTGTTCCATAAATTATTGTAACTTTACAGTTGGCTTTATTTTCTCTAGGATGAGTTTTCTTTCCTTATTCCTTCCCATTCTGACAATTTGTGCATGTTTATTTTCTCATATGAAATTTAGAATCAGTTCAAATAGATCTAAAAACTTAGCAAGAATTAATATACTTATGACACGGAATTTTATATTCAAGAACAAGCTATGTCTTTCTATTTATTCACCTGTTTTATATTTTCAGTAGCATTTTAAATTTTTATTTATATAAATCTTGCACACTTTCTTTTTATATTACGTCTGTTTTATCTCTTTCTCTCTATTGTCTCTAAATGGGACATTTCCTTCTGATATATTTTTTACCCAGGTACATAAAATTTTTTTCTATTTTGGCTTGTTAATTACTAATGTTTTCTTAGTTGTCTTATGGATGTAAGTTTTTCGGCTGATTATCTTGAATATTCAAGTATATGATTATATCATTTGTAAGTAACTGTCATTTTACCTCCTTTCTAATTTTATGCACTCAAGTTTTAAAACTTATTTAGTAGCATTGGCTAGTATCTCTAGGACAAGAACAAAAAAACATTTTAAACTCTACAGCCCACTTGTATACCAAACTCCCTAACAATATTTCATAAATAAACACCTAGGAGGTGGAAAATTTTTGTCTTCCTCTCCCATGATGATGTCTCACTGTTCAGATGCTTCTCATTTCTAGGTTATTTATTATCCTAACTTTGAGGAAAAGGGAACAAAGAAGCAGTTTCTTTTTATGTAGCAGTTTTACCTAAATTTTCACCCCAAACTCTTTTTGGTAGATTAAATTTAAAGTTCATGTTTCTATAAAGAAACTACAAGTCTTAAAGCTCCAGGAAGCTAAAGAAAACCTCTGACCCTTTTGAAGCATTCCATGGGATTTTAATGAATCTCCTCTGTTTTCAATGGTTTGGATGTTTGTGCGGAATACTGAAATAGAGAGCTGCTAGTGTAGCAAGATAATCAATTGAGAATTAATTTTCTAACATCTTAAGATAATAGCTGAGCTTGAGATCCAAGTCTGGTATTCCCTGACACAGAAAGTAATTTGTGACTTTGGTGTTCAGGTGTGAAACAGAAGATGTAAAGCCACCTGAAGGCAATTCATCATCTAGTGTGTTTTTTTGGAAATATGAACTTACTAGGAAAGGCTGACACAGAAAGGATGAATATCCTAAGACTGGGAAGAGATCAACTTAGAAGGGGCATCCCCTCCTACAGCAAAGATTCGTACTCCATTTCCATGCTGCACGTAATGGGGAATGGCTGTGTGACATCTTAGCTTGGTTTTTGATACGGAAGAACTAGGGCAAAGACTAATATCATCAAACTTTGCTTAGGAGATGCAAGCTCAGGGCAGTTAGGATAAGGGAAACAGGGAGAGGGAGTGTGGAAAGATGAGAAACAATGTGATACAATGAATTATGAACTGAATCCCACTTCAGAAAGCATGAAGATATCACAGGCTGCTTAGCAGGCATGTTCAGTTGGCATGAAGGTCTTCTCCTGGTGAGTTTGCAAGGAGGAACTACACTTGTAAAAGTCCACATGGACCAAAAAAGACAGGTAATTGATCTTGGCTCTCTCCCATTTCTCAGTGGTCAAGATTCTCCTCCTAGAGAGGTAACTCTCTGAACTTCTGTGTTTCTCTTCCACTGGCCCTTGGTGGCACTCGGAAAATCATATTCCATATCGTGCCAGATGGTATATCATCCAAGCCTGAAATACAGGGGCAGTGATATTCAGATGGAGCATCAGCCAAGGGAGGTAAAGGAGGAGACAACTGGGAGAACTAGAAAAGTCATACAAGGTTTGTGTTCCCATAGAGTGCAGGGCTAGGCCTGAAAGCAGCAACTGCAAAGACAACCACAACTGTGCTTCAGTCTCATTGTTCATACACGTCTTTGTATGATCCTAGGGATCCAAACCTGACACTTCAGAGACCAGAGGCTCAGAGTCAGATTTAATAAGATATTTTTGAAACAGGGCAATGTGACATCTCTTCCCATTAAAAGTTGGGAAGGAAATTCATTATCAGTTGTACTAGAAAAAAATATAGCACAATCATATGGCATATAGCAAGGGCTCATTTTACTGATTCAAAATTCTTTCAAATTCCCATGACCCTTCCTAAAATTGTTCAAGGACAGCAATAAAGAAATTTGTTGACACTCCTCACTTTGATTTTAGAAGAAAGGAGCAAAAATATCACAAAAAAGAACTTACCTGTCTATTTCTATAGTCATTCTTACCTTCATTTAATTTCGAGATGTGACCTCCACTTTCTAAAGAGCAGTGTTACAACAAGAGCTTAATATGTGCTAGACATTTTCATTTTTTCATTTGATCCTCATGATAACCCCTTATGGTTGTATTACTTGTCTATATTTCATAGAATCTAAGTGTAGAAAATGAGATCTTAGATTAAGTTGCTCAAAGTCACATTGCTGGTAAATAGCACAGACAGATCTTAGAGAAGATGATGAAAAGTACCCAAAATAATCAATCACTAATGCATGTGAAACAATCAAAGTGAAGAAAGCACTAAGAATTACAGACTATTTTTCCTTACCTGTTATGAACCTTAAGAAAAATTTAATAATAACTTTGTACCAATTTGAAGTTAATCATATGAGACTCTTTTTTCCTTTCAGTGAGACACTAGCATTATTTTTTTTAAAAAAGAATTAGCACCAAGTAATAAACTTTTTAAAATATTACTCAAATTGATAAATCCATCATCTGGAGAGGTCAAGCGTACATCACTACCAGGAATTGCAATAGGAACTGCAATTTTAAAATTTGATCAAGTTAAATGTTGTCTGTTTGTTGCAGATAAAAAATGATATTCACAAATGAAATGGTCACATCTTTTCAGCATGAGTCCTTATTTTTCAGTATTTATTGTACAAGTATTGTGTGTCATATTATGGACTTTATTGCAGACATTCATCATCACTGGATATGATGTTGAAAATGGGGCTTTGTTTTCTTCTTCCATGTTGGCTCAGAAAGGGCAGTCACACACATGTGAATGGACTGAGCATGACAGTGAATCATGGAACAAAGGACTATCATTACTATTTAGCACAAGCGGAGAAGGTTTCATTTGCATAATTACCTAACTTTTTTTTTTTTTTTTTGTCTCACAACTTTTTTGTCTCACTACATAGAGTAGTCACTGGGATGTTTTTGCTAATTTAGAAAAGTAACTCTAACTGTGATGAGGATGCCTTGGAATGTGGCTTAAAGAGGTGCCCTTCAGGATAAAGCACTTGACCTTTTAGAAAGGGCAAGAAAGTTTTTCATTTTTATATGTAAGTTTGCTAAAAGAGAGTGCGTTGTTATTATATTATTATTATTATTATAAAGCCTATTGTACTTTCTGTTCAGTCATAGAAAGCTTTGAACAACACAGTCAAATGTACACAAATGCATTAATCTCAATATTGATGTAAGATCAGTGTGATGTATGAGTGCTCGGTCATGTCTGACTCTTTGCAACCCTATGGACTGTAGCCCACATGGCTCCTCTGTCCATGGGATTTTCCAGGCAAGAATACTGAGCGGGTTGCCATTCCCTATTTCAGTGGATCTTTCCGACCCAAGGATCGAACCCAGATCTCCATGTCTCCTTTATTACAGATGGATTCTTTACCTCTGAGCCACTGGGGAAGCCAAACTCAATATTGCTCTGTCTCAAATCTATAATAAGACTAGCTCATATTCACCGGAAGCAATTTATTCTAAATTGCCCAAATATACACAGAAAAATCCATTCTTATCCCAATGTCCTGATGTATTTATGATAAAGCAAGGAATCTGCTTTTTTCTTTCCTCAATTTCTAGTGAGTATTTATCATGTGTGGTATGAAAACAAAAAATGTGAAAAACAAAGAAATGATGTCTTCTAAAGACAGAATCAAAAACCTCATTTTGACATTGCCCCTACAGAACAGCCAGGGTGATTTTCCGATAATATAAATCTGATCACATCACTCTTCTAAGTGAAGCCATTTGATGACTTCGCACTTCTCTTATCGAGCAAACTCACATCCTACTTGTAGCCATATGACCCCTTGAGTTAACAGTCCAGCCACACTGCCCACCTGACATGCCACTGTGCATCGTGCTCTTTGCTACCTTTTGTCCTCAGCTGACCATACTGTCCATGCCTATGACACCCTCTCTACCACTGCCTCTCCTACCCACATATAGAAGACAGCACTTACTTGCCTTTTCGCTTCTCAGTCTCCTCCTATAAGCTGTAAGTTCCCTGAAAGCAAGAACTGGAATTTGTGGCTTAATGCCTGACATATAGTAACCGCTCATTTATAGAGTGCATGAATGGAGATCTTACTATCCTCGAACTACTTACAAGCGATTAACATGTAACAGGGCAACTGTTGAGGTTTCTATTAACCTGTAACAGAATAATCATATGATATTTTTATTTGCTTGACATCTGTTATGGTGAAGGATAAGTGGTTCACTGTTCCATTTCCCAGACTTCCTTGAAGTAAGACAAGACTAGATATATGACCTTGAGAAGTTACTTCACCTTTCCATGCCTGAGTTTCCTCATCTGTAAAATGAAGGTGCTTTCTTGTGATGTTGTTGGAAGGATGAAATGTTAATAAAGCATGAATCTTGTTTAGTACTGGGCTGGAAATATAGTAAAAACATCATAAGTGTTTGCTATTGTAATCAGTGCTTGTCACACACAAAGACTGACAATAAGTCTTGTCTCACATAGAAATTTTCGCCTGCACAATTATCTCATTCTTTTCTCTCCACATGGAGAAAGAGCATTTCTAAGGTCCTTTCAGCTCTAAAATAGGTTGTAAAATGTGTCCAGAAAATTATGCATTTGTAATAACCTAGAATGAAAGGCAGCAAGGTGGGAGAGACTCTCAAGATGGCCTTGATGGATGTAAAGAACAGGGAAACAGTACATTCCAAAAAAATTTTCCGAAACAGCAGTTAAGGGGGATCAAGGGCAGAAAAGATGATCTGACAAAAAGCATTGCATTTTCATTTCTTCTTATTAACTGTTTCAGCTATCAGAGAGGAGATACCCTCATGATGACTTTAGCCTTTGTGAGTTGGTAATTTCAATTATCTGCACAGACAGAAGAAGACAATAAAACAGTTGGTCTCTAGTCTCCCTGTGGAAATAGAAAGGATCCTATTGTAGACCTTACAAAACCACTGTCAAATTAAGCTGAGTCATTTAGGATTGCATTTGGTGGCATGGAAC
The DNA here is from genome assembly GCF_016772045.2 of Ovis aries. NCBI lineage: Eukaryota > Metazoa > Chordata > Mammalia > Artiodactyla > Bovidae > Ovis > Ovis aries. Next base: position 60,094,856 of record NC_056061.1, read on the forward strand.
AGAAACCAACCCGAGCAGCTTAAACAAGCAGAAAGCTATAGATCTCATTTTACAAGGACTCTACAGGTGGAAAGTCCACGGCTGAAACAATTGTTCAAGGAAAAAAGCTCTTACTATACCATATTTTGTCATCCTTAACATGGGATCCTTTGTCTTATGATCACAGGATTGCTGCTGCACCTTCATGTATAACGTTCTCATTCCAGGCAGGAGGAAAGGAAAAGGGCAAAGGACAACAGACACATGTCAAGTGAGATTTTTCACCTTTTATTAGAAAAAATGGGATTTTATTTTTTGGAAGCTCCACCAGTAGACTTAACATTTCATCAGCCAAGAATGGGTCATATGACCACCACTAGTTGCAAGGAATTTTGGGCACATTGCCACTTTAAGCAAAAGCATGGAATTCTTATACCACAGAGACAGATAAAATAGACTCAGTGTAGGCAACTAGCATGTCTACCACAAGCTTCCTAGTCAGTAAAGTAAATTAGGCTAGACTAACACACAAGGAAACACATAATATAAAGGTTGTTTAGTGACATCTGAAGTTAGGTTAAGAAAAACAGGCTGACAACAAGACAACAATTCTACAATTACAATTCTACATTACTTAGAAATTAATCAGGACATGGAAGCAACCTAGATGTCAATCAGCAGATGAATGGATAAGAAAGCTGTGGTACATATACACAATGGAGTATTACTCAGCCATTAAAAAGAATATATTTGAATCAGTTCTAATGAGGTGGATGAAACTGGAGCTGATTATACAGAGTAAAGTAAGCCAGAAAGAAAAACACCAATACAGTATACTAATACATATATATGGAATTTAGAAAGATGGTAACAATAACCCTGTATGCAAGACAGCAAAAGAGACACAGATGTATAGAACAGTCTTTTGGACTCTACGGGAGGGGGAGAGTGTGGGATGATTTGGGAGAATGGCATTGAAACATGTATAATATCATATAAGAAATGAATCGCCAGTCTAGGATCGATGCAGGATACAGGATGCTTGGGGCTGGTGCACTGAGATGACCCAGAGAGATGGTATGGGGAGGGAGGTGGGAGAGGGGTTCAGGATTGGGAACATGTGTACACCTGTGGCAGATTCATATTGATGTATGGCAAAACCAATACAGTATTGTAAAGTAAAATTTTAAAAATAAATTAAAAACAAAAAAAAAAAAAGCACATTTTAATGTTAAGTACCCCATGGTGGCTCAGATGGTAAAGAATCTGCCTACAATGCGGGAGATCCCTGGTTCGATCCCTATGTTGGGAAGATCCCCTGGAGAAGAGAATGGCAACCCACTCCAGTATTCTTGCCTGGAGAATCCCATGGACAGAGGAGCCTGGTGGGCTACAGTGCATGGCATCAAAAAGAGTCGGACACGACTGAGCAACTAACACATACAAGCCATTTATTCAACTGAACTCCAGGAGTTGGTGATGGACCGGGAGGCCTGGCGTGCTGCAGTTCATGAGGTTGCAAAGAGTCAGACACGACTGAGCAACTGAACTGAACTATTCAACTTTACAGTTATACTAATTAAGACATAAGAAATGTCTTATATTTAAAGAAATATATTCTTTAAACCCCCCCCCCAAAAAAGAAATTAATCTGATTTAACCTTCCTTCTGCTTCGACTCCTTGATCTCCCTTGTTTCCTGTCCCCTGCCCCAAAAGAAAATTGTGTTTAGCACACCAAAAATCTATTACCAATGAGCCAAAAACTTTCCAAATAGATTTATATGCCATGTTACTTAACATTTTTCAAGTTAACAACTCTCAATTTTTTCTACTCAGTTTTCTCAGATCTTCATAACACATTTCTATGTTAAATTTGTCACAGTGTCTCTCAATTTCTTTCCTTTCTACCATTACTCTTCTGAGGGTGACAGAAGTAAATGTTCCCAATTGTTAAGTCCCTGGAGATTCTAGACTGTGGGATCCACAGTCACTCCTTTGTCTTTTCAATATCTTATGATATTGAAATATAAAATATAGGGAAGCTTGGTATAGGGAATGCACAGCATATATAAAGGAAATCTCTAGAAGTAAATACTGTGTTGACTTTAAAAAGAAAAGTGAGGAAATGTGAAGGCCAGCAAGTTTCCTATGTGTAAATATGCACCTAATTCAAAATAGTTGTATAACATCATCTAGGAGATATTCAAAACATAATCCAAAGAGATAGCCCTAAATATCCAAAGCTCTACATTTTCTAAAACAAGAAAATATCCAGAAAATTCAAAGCCAGAATTCTTGTATCAGAAATTGCCCTTGGACTTGGAATGCCAAAATAATATCATGAAAATGGGTGAAAGCTTGACACAATCTGCTGAGAGGCAAGAAGAGAATCCGGCAGTTTACGCTTATATTTTGGCTATTGATTATTTCCAGATAACTTAAGGAAAATTGACTGTGCAAATCAGATTCTCTAGATTTTAGGGATGATCCAACAGGCTCCAAATGCTCCTTTGCACAATCACTGAGACTATACATATGTGAAGGAGTGATAATCACATAGGAATTTGATCAAAATTTTAGCCTAGGATGAAGAAATATATTTAATCACTGCTACAAAATCAGTTCCATTAATACAGAAAAGTTGTTTTCACTTTGATAAAAAGACAAAGCAATCCATGAAATCATAGTGCAATACTTGGACGCATACAAGTTACAAAACCACTCAAACCATTCTCTGCAATCTAACAAGAAAAACAGGTATTTGAGCATCAGGAAAGGTGTGTACTGACCTCATGCCTTCAAGGACAAAGAATTGTTTGCTCTTATTGTTGTTCTTGCTGTTGCTGCTATTGTTTATTAATTTTCAATGTTCTCTTAATTTGCTGAGTAAAATGTTTTTAGTTTCTCATTCCATGTTCTGGAGGTAAAAATACATCTACTATATAAATATAATTAGCCAAGTTCCAGGATCAGTTAAAGAAAATTAATGACACATTTGTCCAGATCACATGTCAGTATGGCTGGTTGAAACCAGGGTCAAAGAAAGCATACTCTGTTAATAACAGTAGAGAAAAAACAATGGAAGCTGATAATAAACCACTAGCCCATTGGAAGAGATACATTTAAACAGGACCAAAAGAAATGCCAATCTGTTGAGAATGAAAATCTGGAATCACTTTTCAGTTGGCTGAAAAAACAGAAAATACCAGTATATGCAAATGATAGAGTCTCTCTTAGCCCACTATCAGATTCTGCCTCTAAAATGTAACAATTTATATTTTAAACTATGGTGCAACATCAAGTCTGCACTGTTGAGCTATTGATATTTACCATGGAAGGGACAATAGTCACTACATTTCCCAGCCATCTTTGCAGCAAGGAGGAAATGATATGACTGAGTCCCCAATAATGGGGATTTGAGTTGAAGGAAACCTTCCTACTAGCCCAAGCCAATTAAAAAGTTCTGGTGAGTTGTCCACATTCCTTTCTGCTATCCACATGGCTAGAAGCCCTCCAAAATGACAGTTTCAAAGTGAAAGCAACACAGATCCCTGAGTCACTGTTGGAACAGAGGTTCTGAACTGACTTGTTTGACTTGTCTCATTCTGTGCCAAGAGCAGGACAGAGTTGAGTTGCAATTAAGTTTGAACTTATTTGAGTGTGTTCTCATATTTCTCTCCACTTAGAGGAATGAATGGTCACACTTGTGAAAATGGAAATTTTCTTTTCTCTTTTTTCATTTCTCTTTTAAAGAAAAAGGTTTTAAAAATTCATCAGTTTGACAAGTGAAGGACAATAAGTGCTCTTTGTCCTAACATGATTGAAACTGAAAGTGACGTCATTTAGTCTTGTCCGACTCTTTGCGATCCCGTGGACTGTAACCTACCAGGCTCCTCAGTCCATGGGATTCTCCAGGCAAGAATACTGGAGTGGGTTGCCATTTCCTTCTCCAACGCATTCATGCGTGCATGCTAAGTCGCTTCAATTGTGTCTGACTCTGTGCGACCCCATGGACAGCAGCTCACCAGGCACTCCCGTCCACCGGACTCTCCAGGCAAGAATACTGTAGTGGGTTGCCATTTCCTTCTCCATTAATAGCATGACTGGTCACATATTAAAAAACTGATACATGAGTTCATTTAGCAAGTATTTATTGAACGCTGCTGAGTATCAGGTATAGTTCTAGGCATTTGGCATCTGACATATACATGTCAGAGAACCAAACAAATAAAGAGCACTGCCTTGAAGAAATGTAGATTTCTGTCAATTGCCAAATTATGTTGAAACAATACCTCTTTTTAAAAAATCATTCTCTTGATCAAATAGTTTTAAAAAATAATTTCTCCAACAGTTCAAATTTTTATAGTTAGTATGATCTTTATCAAATGGCATTACCTTCACCATCCCCATCTCCATAAAGAAAACCTACTAAATATATGTACCTCTTAATTTTCTATGAAATCAGAGCTTTGACTTTGACCAGTTACAACAATTCATATTTGTTTACCATAAAGTCTTTAAAAGTGAATGCTATTGTTGGTTCTCACAGGTGTTCTTTCCATGAAGATGAAATAGCAGCAAATGATGTCAAAGAAATTAAAACAAGTAATGAGTTTAAGAGACTGGTTATGCACCTTCCTTGTGGGCATTTAAAGAAGAAAAAGGAAGATGTTTCTCATTGTAACACACTTGTATATTGTAACACTGCTTTGCATATTACTATCAAACCTGTCAGGTCTCATTTCAATGTTCTTAATAACTTCCTCATGTTTTGATCATAAGAGGTAGCAATCTGTTGCCAAGCTTGAGTATCTGTTCTCTTTCAATATGGAAGGACTTAAATTATCTGGTAGTCTTGAGTTCACTTACCTATTATCTCTTTTTTCTGGCCATGCTGCATGGCATACAGGATCTTAGTTCTTCAAACAGGGATTGAACCCATGCTCCCTGCGATGGAAGCGCAGAATCTTAATCACTGGACTACTAGGGAAGTCCCTCATAGAATCGCTCTTAACCTCAAATATTAAGTCTTCAGAGACACCTTGCCATATATTTACTGTATTTAAAATATCAAGAGAATGAAAGATATTAGTAGAACCATTAACATAACAGAAAATTCTAAATTGTGTACACAGGCAAGCAAAACTTGTCACCACAAAATATCTCTTTGGCATGTAGACTATTTTGAGCTGAAAAATATCAAGGCCCAAAGGACTCAAGAAGGAATTTTGACCTTCCTCCTAACTGCCTTAAAAAAAATTTAGATAGAGGGCCTCTTCCAGAACAGAGCTATCACCAGAGATATCCATTAAGAATAAGGGCTAGGGTTGGTGGGGGGAACTCAGCAAGGCCTAGAGATCAGAGTCCACTCTTTGTCACATTGTCTCCATGAAGCCCAGCAAGCTTTTATTTCCCAAATAATTGCTTTTCTATCTTCACGTGGATAGTCTTTCTCCCCCTCGAAATCCCAAACCACTGCCGCTAACCTCCTCTTTTGTCTTTAGCGGAAGATAATATTTAAAGTGAGGTTTTCAGTCATTTTGGCAAATTTATCAGTTCTTCTGGGCCTCTCCCATGTATACCTGCTATTAAACTTTTGTTTGATGTTTTCCTGTTAATGTATTTCATGGCAATTTATTTCTTATCCCAGACAAAATATCCCAGAAGCATAGAGGAAAATTTCTTCCTCCCTGACATGAACATATTATTTTGAGGCACATTACTACTTGACTTTATTTTGATAAGTTGATGTCAAGATTAGAAAGCAACTGAACTCAGACAATGCTTGTATTTGGATTTTCCTGTGGATTATGACAGGAAGTAGACATTGGAGGTCATGATCTCCTAAAGCTTGGAGAATAGCACAAGGCAAAGGTTGAATTAAAATGTTATAATATTACTAGTAGTTCAGTTTAGTAGCTCAGTCATGTCCAACTCTTTGTGACCCCATGGACTGCAGCAGGCCAGGCTTTCCTATCTTCCCGTAGCTTACTCAAACTCATGTCCATTGAGTTGGTGATGCCATCCAGCCATCTCATCCTCTGTCGTCCCCTTCTCCTTCAGCCTTCAATCTTTCCCAGCATCAGGGGCTTTTCCAGTGAGTCATTTCTTCACATCAGGTGGCCAAAGTATTGGAGTTTCAGCTTCAACATCAGTCCTTCCAATGAATATTCAGGACTGATTTCCTTTGATAGTCCAAGGGACTCTCAAGAGTCTTCTCCAACACTACAGTTTAAAAGCATCAATTCTTTAGCGCTTAGCTTTCTTCACAGTCCAACTCTCATATCCGTATATGACTGCTGGAAAAACCATAGCCTTGACTAGATGGACCTTTGTTGGCAAAGTAATGTTTCTGCTTTTGAATATCTAGATTGGTCCTAACTTTCCTTCCAAGGAGTAAGCATCTTTTAATTTCACAAGCTGGTTTTAGAAAAGGCAGAGGAACCAGAGATCAAATTGCCAACATCTACTGGATCATGGAAAAAGCAAGAGAGTTCCAGAAAAACATCTATTTATGCTTTATTGACTATGCCAAAGCCTTTGACTGTGTGGATCACAAGAAACTGTGGAAAATTCTGAAAGAGATGGGAATACCAGACCACCTGACCTGCCTCTTGAGAAACCTGTATGCAGGTCAGGAAGCAACAGTTAGAACTGGACATGGAACAACAGACTGGTTCCAAATAGGAAAAGGAATATGTCAAGGCTGTATACTGTCACCTTGCTTATTTAACTTCTATGCAGAATATATCATGAGAAATGCTGGGCTGGAAGAAGCACAAGCTGGAATCAAGATTGCCGAGGGAAATATCCTTAACCTCAGATATGCAGATGACACCACTCTTATGGCAGAAAGTGAAGAGGAACTAAATAGCCTCTTGATGAAAGTGAAAGAGGAGAGTGAAAAAGTTGGCTTAAAGCTCAACATTCAGAAAACAAAGATCATGACAACTGGTCCCATCACTTCATGGGAAATAGATGGGGAAACAGTGTCAGACTTTATTTTTCTGGGCTCCATAATCACTTTGGATGGTGACTGCAGCCATGAAATTAAAAGATGCTTACTCCTTGGAAGGAAAGTTATGACCAAGAGCTCAGAAAGGTTAAACAAGCCCTAGACTCTAAAGCATCTAGCTTTAGAGATAGACAGGGCTGATATTTGAATTTTGGTTTAACACTGTGGCCCATATTCTTCCAAATATGCCACAAATCCAGTTCCTATAAAAGAGAACACAAAAGTGGATGATTTTCAATGGCTGCCTGAGGGTCTAGACTTTGTGTCAAACAGGTTTAAAGGCAACATCACCATGTGAGGCTGAGTGACAGACAAATTTCTAAGTTGGTGGAGGAGTAATTGGTACTACAAGGTGTCCAAAGAGGAGACTCAATGGATAGAATTAAACCAAACTAGAGCCATTGTTGTTACAGCTTAGCTCTTAGAGCCTGTAACCTCCTTAAAATAGCACCCTATTCTTTTAGGCAAAAGCCTGACACCTGTACTGCTCTGAGCCATAGGACTTTCCCAGGGGGTCCATAGGTAAAACAGGCTTCTCCTCTCATCTGAATTCCAGCATTTTAAGGGGACCTAAATTTCAGCAGGTTCTGAAGATATAAGAAGTCCAGCAACAGCAAGACAGGTGCCCTCATTTTTAAAACCTTATTCAAAATAACTGTCATCCTTGTCTTACCCTTGACATTGAGGGGGAAAGGAGCTGAAGATCCCACAAAGATAATAATTATGGTCTGGCATCCATGAAGCCACAATGAGCTCCTGTATCATGAGGCCAGGGTTTCTGCAGTATTCACTGGAATTTAAAGGACTAATTAATTACCCTCCCTTCCCTACTGGGTTCAGAACAAACTGAGAAATGAAAGGAGGATTCAAATGAAAGGTCAGAAGGTCAATTCAATTGCTGATGAAGCTGGATTTAGAATATTTTGACCGAAGCCAAAAGGGCTTCCTAAAATGCAGATTTACCAGGTATACCGACTTTCCAGAACTGTCTGCCATAGGCCCAGCTGTGCGTTCCCTGTCCCCACAGGCAGAAACTGCCCAGAGCTCTGCCAGATAGAGAAGAAAACTTCCACTCCTTGGCAGGGCAGTTGCGAAGGGAGAGGGCAAAAGATGCTGCCATATGCAATAAGGGGTCTCTGCTCCTTTGTCTGCCTTCACAGGAGGATCACGGTTGAACCAATGTCAGATTCTTGCTCTCTCACCAATTAGATAAACTAGTCTTCTTTCCATGGGTGGAGGAAATGGTGTAGAAAAGTCAAAAATTTAGTGTCTTCCTCCTCAAAGTCTACCCTTGGGCCAACATGGTCAACCTGGAAGCTTCCTGGAAATAAAGAATCTCAGGCCCTATCCTCACTTGTCTTACTTACTTACAATCTACTTTTTAACAAAGTCCTCAAATGATTTGTATGCACATGAAAGTTTGAGAAACAGTGCTTAACAGAAGTGCTGTTACAGAGATTTCAGGACAGAGCAAAAGAATTTGCCCAATAGAACCTTAAACAAGATGACCAGAGGGTCCAAAGGCCATCTTCAGTATTTCGCAGTGAAGCTTAACCCAATGTAGGTAACAGGATTTTAACGAATATTTGGGATTTTAAACTAGAGTTATAGTTCCAGTTGTCTCAAATTAAATGAATTAGGTAAATTCCTAGGCTACTTTGAGTGAGTCCTTGCCAAGGTAAAGACAGAAAAAATAGGAAAGAAAGCATGCTTTTTTTTTTTAGGAGTTCTTGGCGTCAAGCATATAAAGAACTGAGAACCACCATCAAATGGAGGAATCCAAATGGCAAATCCTGCATCGGGTGCTTGTGTGGATAGTTCTCTGCCTATTTCTGGCTTCACCGAATCTATACTCTGTCGTCTTTACTTTATAAGCAGCTTAGAGTTGCAAATACAAGTTAAGAACTCTCTTGATGGCACAAGAGATGGCACAGCTTTCTGACAGATTTTGTCTTATACAAGTCTCAGTTATTTACTCAATTCTTTGATAACCCAAATATTATATACCATTTTCTTGCCTTGGTGGTCAGAGTTGCAGTCAGTTCTGTGACATTCACACTGGTATAAACATAACCAAAAAGTATCTTTTTATTATTTTTTTATTGGAGGACAGTTGATTCACAACGCCATGCTAGTTTCAGTTACACAGCAAACTGAATCAGCCATACACACATACATACCCACTCTTGCCAAAGAGTCATCTTAACCATGTTTATTTGTCTCTTCCTCAAATGCCAGTGGTAAATTATTGCCGGCACAAGTCTCTTACCTCTTTAGCCACAACCTGCCCTGTGTTTGAAAATTTCGACCTCAAGTTGTTTTCACAATTCCTTCTAGGGCTCAGTGGAAGAACCTCTGCTTTACCAACAGCACGCTCTACTCTCTTTCTTGGAGTTTGTACTACTTGTGATCTGATCTTTCTTCATGACCATTGATGGCACAAAGTGATAGGTGGATGAAGTCTTCACACCCAGTGCCGACTATTAAAAAGTGCTTAGTTGATAAGAACAGAAATAACTCGCTCTTGCTCTCCAGACCCAAACAGGTATTACCTGGCACATTACAAATGAGCTATTCCATTTACTTAATGTTTCTCTTGGTCCCCTGTTAAGTATTTCAAACATTCTGATATTGCTCATAGTTCTTTCCTACAAAGTCCATCCATTGAAATATTTTCAATGGCAGTATGCCCAGTAACATATGAGTTATAGCTTTCCCTCCCCTCGTCCCAACAGTATATATTTACACAGGGCCTATCAGCATATAACCTCAAGACATTTTGGCAGTAAACTATTTCAGAAGCACACAGGGGAGAGAGAAGATGAATACCTAAGTTTGATTTACTAAATGGCTTTTCTGCTTAAGATGAAAATGTCAAAGGCCCAGATAATGTGGGGGGGGGGGAATCATTTTCCTGATGTGCTGTTCCTCCTTTGTGAATCTGTCTTTGTTCTGAAACTAAGCTCACCTTAGAAGTCTTATCAGCATAGCACAAAGAAAATTAGACATTTAGTTACCAATTATCTGATTTATGGGATTAATATAAACTGCTTAGATAATCCAAGGCACAAAGAACCTTCTGAACGGTGATTTGAGTCAGTTAATCAGGAAATTAAAGAAGTGTCATAAATTTTGATAGGTGGGGTACAGTACTAACTTGTTTGTATAAGTTGACTAAATTTTTCTGGGGAATTTATCCTTTTTCATTTCATCTTAGGTTGTGTCAAACAAAGTCACCAACACCAAGCTGCTCTGATGTTTGAAAATGATTGCCTATAATACTAAGATAATTTTATTTATAGAAATAAAACTATTTTTTAGCAATAATAACCAAACAGCTAATGGTCTATCCTCTAATATTTTGAGATAATGCATTCCACTTCCATTTGAATAGCTACTTTTCTAAAGCTATTACGTGTTTTAGTACCATTTCTTGCTGACCTTGCGTACAAACATTGATATAATGGTTTCATTTAAGTGTACATTTGGAAAACATACTCCCAAAATGAAAAACTATCCTTATTATAGTCAAGTCCATTTAAATTTTAGCAAACTATTATTAGTAATGTTGGAGGAATGATGCAGAATGCTATGCTTAAGAAGAATTTTATTAGAACCGATTAAGCAGTTTACAGGCTTCCCATGTGGCTCAGTGGTAAAAGAATCCTCCTGCCTATGCAGGAGATGCAGGAGACTTAGGTTCAATCCCTGGGCCAAGAAGATCCCTGGAGAAGGATATGGCAACACACTCCAGTATTCTTGCCTGGGAAATCCCATGGAAAGAGGAACCTGGTGAGCTACAGTTCATGGGGTCTCATAGACTCATGTGAGCAGCATAGCAGCAGCAAGTCGCTCACCTCCATTTTCTCACTTGCTTTCCACAATAATTCTGTGAGATAAGCAAATCAGGTAACACTATTCCTATTATTTTACTGTTTGGGAAACAAGCTCAGAGAGGTGATAGAACCTGCCAGAGTCATACAGTTAATGATGGCTTTGGACAAAGACCCAGGTCCTCTGACTCCTTGTCCAGTTCTGTTGGGTTGTAGCAAAGACCCAGGGAAACATTTCTCACACAAAGATTGTAAAAACCCAAGAGAAATGAAATTGTTCTTGTTTTACTTTTTAAATTTTCTAACCAGATTACCAAGGAATCTTCTTTAAGTTCAAGAGATCTTTTTTCTGTGAAGAAGGCTGAGCACTGAAGAATTGATGCTTTTGAACTGTGGTGTTGGAGAAGACTCTTGAGAGTCCCTTGGACTGCAAGGAGATCCAACCAGTCCATGCTGAAGGAAATCAGCCCTGGGACTTCTTTGGAAGGAATGATGCTAAAGCTGAAACTCCAGAACTTTGGCCACCTCATGCGAAGAGTTGACTCATTGGAAAAGACTTTGATGCTGGGAGGGATTGGGGGCAGGAGGAGAAGGGGATGACCGAGGATGAGATGACTGGATGGCATCACTGATTCGATGGACGTGAGTCTGAGTGAACTCCGGGAACTGGTGATGGACAGGGAGGCCTGGCGTGCTACGATTCATGGGGTCGCAAACAGTCGGACACGACTGAGCGACTGAACTGAAATGAGATGTGTCAAAAAGAGGAAATTTAGAATGTTTTTAATTTAGTAAAAAATTCTTATGTAGCCTTTTAACATATACCCAGGATAAGACTCACTATAACTAGAAAAAATAATACTTTTTACTTTTTACATATACGATTTACATATAATTGTATATAGGTCATCTCATTTAATGTTCATGATAACCCTATGGTTGATAGAACAGGTGGAGAAATGGAGTCTCAGAGTGTCCAAGTGACTTGCAAAGATTTCCAGCTGGCAGAGATAGAGTCAAAACTCTGATATATTTCAAGGATGATGTTCTTTCCACTACTCCATAGCCTGTGGTCACCTTCTATTAGATGAGGCTTAGCAGAATTAACCTGGCTCCCTGTGCCACTAGGAAACAATCGACAAATACTGTGTAGCACATCTGATGCTATGAAAGTGTTCAGTGAAGGAAGTTAAACCACAGGTACTTCTCCCAAGGGTATGGACTACCAGTCATCTTTAGTCCTATGCTCTGAGAGGGAATAGTCATAGTTTGTACTCAACTCTTCTTTGGATCATATCATCATAGGCATTTTGCTGTCCTGTTTTTGGAAGCAGCCCAAATCTGATACCCATTTGATAGAAGAGATTTGGAATACAGAAACATCTTAAGAATTAACTTTTACCTGCAAACCCATTAAGAATGCCTGACTTGAAAGAATGACACCTGTAACGGACTATCCACATCCTGCCTTCAAGCTGCATTTCTTCATTCTTTTTTCTTTAACTCCAAATTGCAATCTGTGACAATTTACAGCTGATAGTTTACAAAGTGAGTAAAGAAGATAAACTTGTCCAAAGTTAGTTGTACAGGGCTCCAAACTGATATCGACCGTAAGGAGAAAATACTTGCATCTCAAGATACAGAAGGGGAAGTTTCCAGACATTATGTTATCCACATACAAGGATGTGAGGAAAACATGATTTAATTAAGGATAGTGAACAGAACACACTTCAAATGTCCTTTCCATCTTATTTCCCAGTAGCCTCAGCATTCAACAAGAACATCTACTACGCAGATGATAAATTTGTTAATCTGTTTTCTGCAATAAAGCTTATTTCTGTGAGTGCATTACTCATTCAAACAGTTCTAATATAATAACCCTATGTGCGAATTTTCTTCTCCTAGTAATCTTAATTATCCATTTTATTGCCATGTGCTCAACTGTCAGCATACTATTTGTCAAAAAAAACTTTTTTGAAAATAATAAATTCCTAAAGTTTTGAGTCAATAAAGTTGATGGCAATCTTGAATTTTATTATTAAATTTCCTCAAAGCCCCACCCCCCAACACACACACACCAAATGACAACTGTAGGCCTACAGCACAGTCGGTATTCTGTCTTACAATGTTTACCACCCACTTCAGACCACTTTCACAAGCATTCTGGTTATGAAACAGCCCAGTTCTGGCATGTGGTAGGCTGCTACCAGCCTTACATAAGCCAATCATTGACCAATTATGTATTTGGGGAAAATGAAAACAGAAAGCATGTTACTTTGTTCATTTTAAGAACAAGGTATTTTCAAGTCTCTAAAAGTCTCTCTCATTCAATCATCTATTCAATTATTTATTCAAGCATTCATTGAGTGCCCACTATGTTCCAAACCAGCCTAGGAAACACAGTACAATTTTGCCACCCAGACCTTCCACCCCATTCCACACTGATGTACCATTTTACAAAAATATGAAGTTCAGTGGAAGAGAAAATATAGTTAATTATGATGTTATTAAGTAAGCACTAATGGAAATATAAGCAGCAGTATGACTAAAAGAAAATTCAGTTGAGCTTGCAGTGTAGTTATATATATAGTTTTTGTTTGTTTAGTTGCTAAGTCATGTCTGATTCGTTTGTGATCCCATGGATTATACAGCCCATCAGACTCCTCTGTCCATGATTTTCCAGGCAAGGATATTGACTGGGGTGGTTTGCCATTTTCTTCTCCAGGGGATCTTCCTGACCCAAGGATTGGTCTCCTGCATTTAGGAGGAGAATTCTTTACCTGAGTGGTTTTATATACCAAGCCACCCTATGTATCACTCCCACCCTACTCACAACGATTCCCAAATGAAACCTATAAGTTTGTTCTACGCTGTCTCTGAGCCTCAACTTCTCTGCTGCTGCTGCTGCTGCTGCCAAGTCACTTCAGCTGTGTCCGACTCTGTGCAACCCCATAGACCACAGCCCACCAGGCTCCCCCATCCCTGGGATTCTCCAGGCAAGAACAGTGGAGTGGGTTGCCATTTTCCTCTCCAATGCATGAAAATGAAAAGGGAAAGTGAAGTCGCTCAGTCGTGTCTGATTCCCAGCGACCATGGACTGCAGCCTACAAGGCTCCTCTGTCCATGGGATTTTCCAGGCAAGAGTACTGGAGTGGGGTACCATTGCCTTCTCTGCTCAATTTCTCTATCTTCCACCATTAAGCTGCTGCTGTTGCTAAGTGGCATCAGTCGTGTCCGACTCTGCGTGACCCCATAGATGGCACCCAACAGGCTCCTCTGTCCCTGGGATTCTCCAGGCAAGAGTACTGGAGTGGGTTGCCATTGTTTTCTCCCCACCATTAAGCTAGTGCCTTCATTTGAGGATGTCTCAGAAAAAGCTACTACTATAATATAAATCACCTTGAGTGATATACATGGCTAAATATTTTTGTAATCTTAGGCAAAAATATTTACTGATTTTATTTTTCAATGTAGAAAATAGCCAAAAGCCAAGATCATCTGCTAAATTTGTTACACGTTTTCCTGTTCTTTTAGAATGTTTGAAATGTCTTACATATGGCAAATTCTCACTCCTTTAAAAAAGTAAATAAAGAAAATCTAATTTAAAATTAAAATTGTTTCATCCAAATGTGTTTTATAATAATTCAATTTTGTTTGAAGACGACCATTCTTTGTTTTTATGAGGTTTAATATGAGATTAAAGATGACAGTGTCTGTGTGTGTGAGAGAGAGAGAGAGACAAGGAGAGAGAGAAATCTTATAAAAACAGGAAGGTGCATTGTAATGCCTGGTGAAATTCAGTGCCATGAAGATAATACTTAATTTGGGTAGTGATCTGGGTTCATCCAAAGTTTAGGCAAAATCCAACCTTGGCCAATGCTGTGCTATGCTTAGTCGCTCAGTCGTATTCAACTCTTTGTAATCCCAAGGACTGTAGCCTACCAGGCTCCTCTGTCCATGGGATTCTCCAGGCAAGAATGCTGGAGTGGGTTACCATGCCCTCCTCCAGGGGATCTTCCCAACCCAGGGATCGAACACAGGTCTCCCGCATTTCAGGTGGAGTCTTTACTGACTGAACCACCAGGGAAGCCTGATGTTTGTTTCTCTAAACCATCTTCCTCATCTTTATCTTCCTCTTCCTCTTTTTCCTCATCATTACCACCACCACCATTATCATTATCTCTACAATTTATCCAAAAATTGCCAACTCCAGGCAGAATTCTGGCTGCTTTATGCATCATCTTCACAACAACCCTTCTAGGAAACTGATACTTAGATTAAGTAAACTGTCTATGCAACTAGCTAGAGAAACGGAACTACAATTAGAATAAAATACATCTAAGTGTCAGACCATTTCCACTAGTTTCTTAGTAAAGGCAGAGCTGTCTTCCATCTCAGCCTAGTTGCAGAACAACCCATGTGCAGGGCTCTAGGGCATGCTTCCATGGGAGCGTGGAGCCAGCAGCCCTACAGCACAGTACTCACGTGACCTCAGCCTTGTGACTTGCTTCTGTATCAGCTGGGATAGTGTGACAGAAGTCTAGGAGAAGAAGAGTGTGTCCTCAGAGAAGGTCATCTTTAATCCTTCAATGGCTTCTCTGTGACTCTCTGATTCTAAGGCTGATTTTGCATTAGTTTCATTTTCTCTCTTTTTTTTTTCCTTCCTCTTAATCACTTTTTTTAAAAGAAGACTTAAATTTTCAGATCAGATACTGTAATTTAATAGGAATTTAAGAGGTAACTGCAGATGGTCAGAAGGTGCCAAGGGAGGTTACTATTGGCTCCTTTCCCTCCAATCCTGCAGCAAATGCTGCCATCTGCTCTCAGGGAAGAGCTCAATAAAAAATTCCATGAATAGAATTAAATTGCTTTAAATTCACTACAATTACTTCTTTTGTTGGGAAGTGTATTCAATTTATTAGATTTTTACCAATATCTTCAACCCTTAGGTATCTTGTAGAATGTGTGCTGATACAAGGCAGGAATTCAACAGAAAACATGCTATTTTTTTCAATACAGATTTTAACACTTACATTCAGTTCAGTTCAGTCACTCAGTCGTGTCCGACTCTTGCGACCCCATGAATTGCAGCATGCCAGGCCTCCCTGTCCATCACCAACTCCCGGAGTTCACTCACACTCACATCCGTCGAGTCCGTGATGCCATCCAGCCATCTCATCCTCGGTCGTCCCCTTCTCCTCCTGCCCCCAATCCCTCCCAGCTTCAGAGTCTTTTCCAGTGAGTCAACTCTTCGCATGAGGTGGCCAAAGTACTAGAGTTTCAGTTTTAGCATCATTCCTTCCAAAGAAATCCGAGGGTTGGTCTCCTTCAGAATGGACTGGTTGGATCTCCTTGCAGTCCAAGGGACTCTCAGGAATCTTCTCCAACACCATGGTTCAAAAGCATCAGTTCTTTGGCTCTCAGCCTTCTTCACAGTCCAACTCTCACATCCATACATGACCACAGGAAAACCATAACCTTGACTAGACGGACCTTAGTTGGCAAAGTAGTCTCTGCTTTTGAATATACTATCTAGGTTGGTCATAACTTTTCTTCCAAGGAGTAAGCGTCTTTTAATTTCATGGCTGCAGTCACCATCTGCAGTGATTTTAGAGCCCAAAAACATAAAGTCTGACGCTGTTTCCACTGTTTCTCCATCTGTTTGCCCTGAAGTGATGGGACCAGATGCCATGATCTATGTTTTTGAATGCTGAGCTTTAAGCCAACTTTTTCACTCTCCACTTTCACTTTCATCAAGAGGTTTTTAGTTCCTCTTTACTTTCTGCCATAAGGGTGGTGTCATCTGCATATCTGAGGTTAGGGATATTTCTCCCGGCAATCTTGATTCCAGCTTGTTTCTTCCAGTCCAGCGTTTCTCATGATGTACTCTGTATAGAAGTTAAATAAGCAGGGTGACAATATACAGCCTTGACATACTCCTTTTCTTATTTGGAACCAGTCTGTTGTTCCATGTCCAGTTCTAACTGTTGCTTCCTGACCTGCATACAGATTTCTCAAGAGGCAGGTTAGGTGGTCTGGCATTCCCATCTCTTTCAGAATTTTCCACAGTTTCTTGTGATCCACACAGTCAAAGGCTTTGTCATAGTCAATAAAGCAGAAATAGATGTTTTCTGGAACTCTCTTGCTTTTTTGACGATCCAGCGGATGTTGGCAATTTGATCTCTGGTTCCTCTGCCTTTTCTAAAACCAGCTTGACCATCAGGGAGTTCACGGTTCATGTATTGCTGAAGATAAACAATTTTTCTATATGGAACAAAGTCTGTAAGAACTCAATAGGTATAATACAAAAAGAAGAAAAAAAGAAAACTTAGAGCCACATATACATTTTCAGATATATTGACAAACTCTAGAAATCACATCTTAAATACCATGGGTAAGAAATGGTATGGACCTAACAGAAGAAGAAGATATTAAGAAGAGGCTGCAAGAATATACAAAACCATACAAAAAAGATCTTCATGAACCAGATATCCACAATGGTGTGATCAGTCACCTAGAGCCAGACAGCCTGGAAAGTGAAGCTAAGTGGGCCTTAGGAAGCATCCCTATGAACAAAGCTAGTGGAGGTGACGAAATTCCAGTTGAACTATTTCAGATCAAAAAAGATGATGCTGTGAAAGTGCTGCACTCAATATGCCAGCAAATTTGGAAAACTCAGCAGTGGCCACAGGACTGGAAAAGGTCAGTTTTCATTCCAATCCCAAAGAAAGGCAATGCCAAAGAATGTTCAAACTATCTCACAATTGCACGCATCTCACACACTAGCAAAGTAATGCTCAAAATTCTCCAAGCCAGTCTTCAACAGTATGTGAACCATGAACCTCCAGATGTTCAGGCTGGATTTAGAAAAGGCAGAGGAACCAGAGATTCAATTGCCAACATCTGTTGGATCATCGAAAAAGCAAGAGAGTTCCAGAAAAACACCTACTTCTGCTTTATTGACTATGCCAAAGCCTTTGACTGAGTGGATCACAACAAACTATGAAACTGGACATGAAACAACAGACTGGTTCCAAATCGGGAAAGGAGTATGTCAAGGCTATATATTGTCACCCTGCTTATTTAACTTATATGCAGAGTACATCAGGAGAAATGCCAGGCAGGTTGAATCACAAGCTGGAATCAAGATTGCTGGGAGAAATATCAGTAATCTCAGACATGCAGATGACACCATCCTTATGGCATAAAGAGAAGAAGAACTAAAGAGCCTCTTGATGAAAGTGAAAGAGGAGAGTGAAAAAGTTGGCTTAAAGCTCAACATTCAGTAAACGAAGATCATGGCATCCGGTTCCATCACTTCATGGCAAACAGATGGGGAAACAGTGGAAACGGTGGCTGACTTTATTTTGGGGGGCTCCAAAATCATTGCAGATGGTGATTGCAGCCATGAAATTAAAAGACACTTACTTCTTGGAAGGAAAGTTATGACTAACCTAGACAGCATATTAAAAAGCAGAGACATTACTTTGCTAACAAAGGTCCATTTAGTCAAGGCTATGGTGTTTCCAGTAGTCATGCATGGATGTGAGAGTTGGACTGTGGAGAAAGCTGAGCACTGAAGAACTGATGCTTTTGAACTATGGTGTTGGAGAAGACTCTTGAGAGTCTCTTGGACTGCAAGGAGATCCAACCAGTCCATCCTAAAGGAAATCAGCCCTGAATATTCATTGGAAGGACTGATGCTGAAGCTGAAACTCCAATACTTTGGCCACCTGATGCAACGAGCCGACTCATTGGAAAAGACCCAGATGCTGGGAAAGATTGAAGGCAGGAGGAGAAGGGAATGACAGAGGATGAGATGGTTGGATGGCATCACTGACAATACACATGAGTTTGAGCAAGGTCTGGGAGATGGTGAAGGACAGGGAAGCCAGTGAGCTGTAGTTCATTGAGTCGCAAAGAGTTGGACATAACTGAGTGACTGAACAACAACATATGGTAAATGAATATTTGAAAATGGAGCCAAGAATAGTCAGTGGTGGAAAAGATGGTCTTTCAAATAAGTGGTGCTGCAACAAATGGATATCCACATCAAAAGAATGAAACTGATCCCTACTTTACACAACTCAAGAAATTAATTTGAAGTGGACTAAAGACTAAAATATAAGACATAAAGCAAACTCCTAGAAGTAACCAGTAAAAGTGCCCGTTTGTCTTAGCAAGGACTTTTGGGATATGACACCAAAATCATAACCAATAAAAGCAAAAACAAATAAGCAGAACTACATCAAATTAAAAAGCAAGAGAAACAATCAATAAAATGAAAAGGTAACCTACAAATGGGAGAAAATATTTGCAAATCATATATCTGATAAGGAATTTATATCCAAAATATGTAAGAAACACATATAATTCAATAGCAGAATAATGACAATAATCTGACTTTAAAAATGAGCAAAGGATATGAATAGATATTTTTCCAAATATATATAAATGGCCAACTGCTGCTGCTGCTAAGTCGCTTCAGTCATGTCTGACTCTGTGCGACCCCATAGATGGCAGCCCACCAGGCTCCCCTGTCCCTTGGATTCTCCAGGCAAGAACACTGGAGTGGGTTGCCATTTCCTTCTCCAATGCATGAAAGTGAAAAGTGAAAGTGAAGTCGCTCAGTCATATCCAACTCTTAGCGACCCCATGGACTATAGCCTACCAGGCTCCTCCGCCCATGGGATTTTCCAGGCAAGAGTACTGGAGTGGAGTGCCATATGTTCAGCATCACTAATCATCAGGAAAATGCAAATCAAAGTTGCAATGAGATATCACTTCACACATGTTAAAATGGCTATTACCAAAGAGACAAGAGATAAATGTTGATGAGGATGTGGAGAAAAAGGAACCCTCTGGTTCCCCTGGTTCCCATTGGTGGAAATGTAAATTGGTACAGTCACTATGGAAAACAGTATGGGGGAGTTAATTCAAAAAACTATAAATAAGACTATCATATTATCGGGCTTCCCTTGTGGCTTAGCTGGTAAAGAATCCACCTGCAATGTGGGAGACCTGGGTTCGATCCCTGGGTTGGGCAGATCCCCTAGAGAAGGGAAAAGCTATCCACTCCAGTATTCTGGCCTGGAGAATTCCATGGACTGTACAGTCCATGGGGTTGCAAAGAGTTGGACACGACTGAGCAACTTTCACTTCACTTCATCATGTTATCTAGCAATCTCACTCCTGGGTATAAATTCAAAGGGGGAAAAATGCCTATTTTGAAGAGATATCTGTACCCTCGTGTTTACTACAGCATTATTTACAATAGCCAAAACATGGAAAATACCCAAGTCTCCACTGCCAAACAAATAGGTAAAGAAAATGTGGCATATACATGAAATATTTATCAGCCATGAAAAGAAGTAAATCCTGACATTTGGAGAACATGGGTAAATTCTGAGGGCATTATGCTAAGTAAAATAAGTCAAAGAAAGAAAGAAAAATACTGAATGGTCTCATTAAATGTGGACTATTGAAAAAAACTGAATTCATAGAAACAGGATATAGATTGTGTGGCTGCCAGAGGTGACATTGTGAGGGAAACAAGTAAATGTGGTCAAAGCATACCAATTTCCAGTTATAAGATGAATAAGTTCTAGGGATCTAATATATAGTACAGTGACTATAATTGATAACACTGTTTTGTATACTTGAAAGTTGCTGATAAAGTAAACTTTAAACATTCTCACCACACAAAAAATAAATGAATAAAATGAAAATGGTAGCTATGTGAGGTGACGGATATGTTAACTAACCATATTATGGTATGCATTTTGCAATATATATATATATCAAATCTTCACAATGTATAGCTTCAACTTACACAATGTTACATGTCAATTCTTTTACAGTAAAATGGGGGAAGATATTTGTTTAAAGAGTCTGATAGGCAGGTGAGGAGCTCAGCTTTCATTTCAGTGGGCACATACTTCCCTTGGAACATGATATCTCTAAATCAGCGGAGACTAGAGTTGTAGAGATTAGATGAAAGACTTTAGTAAATGGTACATATTAAGCATTTCATGTAAAGAACTACTTCATTATACATCCCTTACACACACACCTGTGTCTTCTGGTTCTAGAAGAATAGCACCATGGACCATTGGCTGATCCATAGTATATGCTGCATCTGGCAAGACAAATACTGACTTGGCAAGATAGTATCTCCCAGCTGGTATTTTGGCAAAGCTTTAAGCACATTTTTCCATTGTTCTCTCAGGCCAGATACTTCTGAAAGGTGGATAGATAGAACCGATGAATCTCAAAGGGCATCAACCAAATATCTTTTTCTATAAAGTGAGTTCCTAGATCAAAAACAATGTTGTGCGGGACACCAAGAACATGTAGAAATAACTTCATAACTCTATAGCAGAAACCTAAAAGCTGTGAAAGCAAACTAAATCCTAAATTATTGTCTATTGTAGTAATAAGGATTAATTGAAGGAGCCCTCAGCATGGCTGATTAAGAAATGGGAAGAAAACTAGAACTTGATGGGTCTAGAGGTAAAGGACAAATAAAGCTGCTAAGCCAATCCCACTGCAAGGAAGCAGGTTTACCATCCACAGAAGTGTCCAAGGACGTCTGGCAACCCATGTAGGAAATGCCCACCACTTCCCAAGGGGCCTTAGGCTTGGCAAATGGGCTGCAGGAGAAGTGAGTGCCTTATGGCAGAAGTAATATTCACAAATCAAGCAGTAGAAACCATGGGAGCTGTCCCCTGGAGGCTGTCTCACTTGTTACAGAGGTCAGACAGTAGCTGAGTATTTGTGGAACATGGTCACACTCTCAGAAAAAAAGGCTGGACCCAAACAAGGGCTCAGGAGCTCAGAGAAGGGCTCAAATCCAGAAGTAACTATATGGTCTGAGGAGACTGACCCCAACCTACTCAGTATGTGATTTCAGGTGACAAGACTTTTCCGTATGACACATGTTGGTGAGGCCAGGGCTATCAAGGCCAAGTAGAGCTGAGAAAGCAAAGATTGACACCTTTGTTTTATTTATAACTCACCTATGCTTATTAAATTCTCCTTTACTTGTGTCTTATTCTTCCATATCTTCTCCTTGACCCACATCATTTTCTATAAGAGACCCTACATGCCTGTGCTCTGAAATAGATAAGGCCCTAAATATTAGTTTTTCAGCCTTGGTCATCTTCATTCTCAGAAGAGTCTAACACTAACTTGTCCTAAAATTGCTCAACTGTGTATCAAACTGCACTGGTTATTTTAAAGGTATTAAGACAAAGTAACAAGGATTTACTTCCAGGAACCTTATAATCACTCCCATGTAGAGTACCACTGTAAAGGTTGCCCATTTCGACATCAATATAACATCCTGGACTCCCTTGGAGAGCATTTTTTAAGCAGAGTGGTGTTGCAATTGCTAAGGCAGCTGCATTCTTTCTGGAGACTAGCAAAGAGTCTTTGAAGCAAGCAAAAACATATAGTCATTGTGTATGTTAGCACTGCCCTTGAAATAACAAAAGCCTTTTGATAGAAGTTCTAAGCTACAAGTGTTTCCAGGGATGCTTGAGGATAATGGGCATAAACTCACACTCCTGCATTTACAGTTGGCTCATCTCTTTTGTGACTCTTCCTGGTGAACAAAAAACAAGAATGAAATAGACATAAAATGAACATATACTGTGTTGTGTGGAGGCATTTTACCTAGTTTTCAAAGAATGGTTTAGCACACTGAGTTCAAATATAGGGAATTGTGGGAGTTAAATGAGTTTATAAAGTACCCACGGCTGTATTCAGTCCAAATATGAGTCAAAGAATCCAACAAAACTCGTATTATAAATGTGTCAAAGAGAATCAGATTAGAGCTTTGTGAATTCCTGAGGGTTTTTCAAGTTAAATCACCAATTTTAAAAAATGAATAAATGCCAAAGTAAAACCTTTTCTTAACAAAAACACTTTAATAGTAGGCAAACAAAGCAACAATTTCTAAATCTCTGCTGATCCCTTGGTAGTCCAAACCTCTTACCATGGCCCCAAGACTGTAGTATCTGGGTTTTCATCCACATGCCAGCTTCACCTTTCTTTCTGTCACACAGGTCACCTTGCAGCTAATTTTTTTTATATTTTGGGTTTTTGCACATTAAGTTTCCTTTGCGCTAGAAAAGTGTGCCTTCCTCCGTATCCACCTTACATGACTGGCTTCTTCTAATCCTTTAGGTCTCAGCCTAAATATGACTTTCTAAGAGAGATCTTCCTAAAATTTTGGTTCAAAACAATCTCCACACAAGCAGGCTTTTCATGGAAATTCATAAGCTAATTGTGAAATATTTATGGCAATGCAAAGGGCCAAGAATACCCAAGAGAATCTTAAAGAAGATACCAAAAAGCACTAAGGGTAAAAGAAAAGAATGATAGATTGAAATACAATAACATAAGATATCTTCAGTTAATGATACCATTAAGACTGTGAAAAAAGCAAGACATAAATGTGTGTGTGTGTAGGTATGGGTTTGTGTAGTCTTGCGTCCAGATATATAAAGAATTCTTCTAAATCCATTAGAAAAAGAAAGATGACCCAGTAGAAAAATGGGTAAAAAAAAACCTGCACAAAACTTCACAGAATATAATAAACAAATGACCTATTAACAAATGGAAAGATACTCAAACATCTTAGTCATCAGAGAAATGCAAATTAAAACTACATTAAGAAAAAACACATACTCACCCTCTAACATAGCTAAAATTTAAAACTCTGACAATATCAACTCTTAGTAAGGATGTGGAAACAACTAGTTATCGCTGTTTAGTCACTTAGTCATGTCCAATTCTTTGCAACCCCATGAACCACAGCACTCCAGGCTTCCCTGTCCTTCACCATCTCTCAGAGTTTGCTCAAACTCATGTCCATTGAGTCAGTGATTCCATCCAACCATCTCATACTCTGTCATTCCCTTCTCCTGCCTTCAATCTTTCCCAGCATCAGGGTCTTTTCAGATGAGTCAGTTCTTCGCGTCGGGTGGCCAAAGTATTGGAGTTTCAGCTTCAGCATCAGTCCTTCCAATGAATATTCAGGGTTGATTTCCTTTAGGATTGACTAGTTTGATCTCTTTGCAGTCCAAGGAACTCTCAAGAGTCTTCTCCAACACCACAGTTCAAAAACATCAATTCTTCAGCACTCAACCTTCTTCACGGTCCAAATTTCACATCTGTACATGACTACTGAAAAAACCATTGCTTTGACTATATGGACATTTTTTGGCAAAGTGATGTCTCTGCTTTTTAATATGCTGTCTAACCTTGTCATAGCTTTTCTTCCAAGGAGCAGGTGTCTTTTAATTTCATGGCAGCAGTCACTGTCCTCTGTGATTTTGGAGCCCAGGGGGAAAAAAAAAAAAGTCTGTCACTGTTTCCATTTTTCCCCCATCTATTTACCATGAAGTGATGGGACTGGATGCCATGATCTTAGTTTTTCAAATATTGAATTTTAGGCCAGTTTAAATTCACATTAATTTCTGTAGGAGTTAAATTCACATTAATTGCTGTAGAAGTGTAAGCTGGTACAACCATTTTGAAAAATAAAATTGGTACATCTACTAAAGCTGAGCATATAGCATTCACAGTCAGCCATACAGTCACTCCTTGTTATCTGCAGGGAGACTAGTTCCAGGATCCTCATGGATACCAAAATCCATGGATGCTCAAATCCCTTATATAAAATGATGTAGTATTTGCATATAACTAACTACATCCTCCTATTTACTTTAAATCACCTAAAGATTACTCATAATGTCTAAAACAATCTAAACACTATGTAAATAGTTGCTGGCATGTGTCAAATCCAAGTTTTCCTTTCTGGAACTTTCTAGAACTTTGTTTTCTCAAAATATTTTTTATCTGCAGTTGATTGAATCTGCCCATGTGGAGGGGCACCTGTACTATGAGCTAGCCATTTCTCTCCTAAGTATATAAACAAGACAAATGTATGCATATGCTTTGCAGACAGCATGAAAAAGGTACATAACAACACCTCAGAGTATAATAGCTTGAAATTGGAAACAGTGCAAATATCCACCAAGCACCGAATGGGAATGGTTAAGTAAAATGTGACTTAGCCATTCATACAACAAAATACCAAAGAGCAATTTTAAAAAAGCAAACATTTAACAGTATAGAAGAATCTCACAAATATATGCTGAGTGAAGTAAGCTAGACACAGAAGACTATACACTATATGACTTCATTTACATAAACTGAGAAAATAAACTGATCTATGGTGCTCTTGCTGTAGTGGAAAATACCATTTGCCCACATTAAATTTTTTTAAAGTAGTATGTAGAACTAATGAAAAATTTATTTCTCTTTCCCATACTATATTTCCATGTCTTTCTTCTCCATCTTCATATGATTAATTAACCAGATCATTTCTAGGTCAGAACTTCCAAAGCAATGACAAGGACAAACTGTGAAGACATGCTGACTTCAGCAAATGGGTAAATATATTTGTCCAGTAAAAACTGAATGTTTCTTTAAAGAATAAAATCATATATTTGAAACAAAACAAAATAAAAATGTATGCACTCATCCACACTAATATACTCGAAAACGCAGGATCAGCCTAGGACTTTGCTAAGATTTCATATGTATAAATAATATGAGCAAGGGTTTCCCTCCCTCTAGAGTGGTAAGTTGTGAGAAAAATGGAATCTGGAGTTGCCTACAGTCATTTTCCCAAACCATGAGCAATAAGCCATCCTTTTTAGATAACAGATAAAAATGAGGCCAATATGTAAGCGAGGTCAAAAAAAACAGTATGTAGAGACAGAGCCCTGAAACAAACTTGGGCCCTTTGATTCATAACTTTTTTTTCTGCTTTAAAGAGTTTGCATTGTGTTTTCATTATTTGCAGTTAAAAGTTCGTGGGTACTCTAGACCAGAAGACAAATATATTAAAAAAAAAACTGGGGGAAAATTAAAGATATCTGTCTGTGTTTAAGCTATATAGGTTTTCATTAGGCATATTTTAAAAATTTTCCAGACTGTTTTAGCAAACTTCTTATAGTTACCAATTATTTACCTTGAGTTGGTTTAATGATGTCTGTCAAGTCTTTCACACTCAGTTCTTTCAGATAAGCTCTAAATTATTCATTTTTTAAAAAAATACATAGGTTCCTTGCACACCCACTAGAATGATTTTAAATGTTTTACTGATCATAGCATCTTCATCAACAGAAGTCTAGGGAAGGAAAAGGGGACAAAATTCAGAGCAACCATTTCCACAGTTTTTATTAACTTTGTGAAACAGTGTGTCAAGAGAAAATATCACAAATTAAATTGAGTTTTCTGTATTAGTTATAGATTTTATTTACTCATAAATTTTAAACTTCATCTAAGGTGCTTGTTTCAGACTCCCAAATCAATGTAGTTCATTTTGCACTACTAATATTTGGAAAGGTCAAGTATTTCAAAACATCTTTTACATCATGAGTTGCCCCAAGAAAAGAATATCTGTTTCTGGTCATTTTAAGGAATGTTGTTAAAAATTGTCTGCATATAAGTTCAAAGGCTGTGACTTAAAGGAGTGATTTCTGCTATTGAATAACCTGCCATTTGGTTTGTGAAGAGATATCTTCTCCATGAGTTATGAATAGTCATCAAAGTAAAAGACAGTAACTGTTCCAAAGAGCAAAGCCATGAGAAGCCCCACAACTTCAAGTATCTCACCTCTTCTAGGAAGAATGGGAGGCAATGGAGTAGTATGATATTAGACTTAGAACCCAGAAAACTTGAAACTGATTTGTATACGTCAACGAAAGAAGAGAAAATACAGAACATGTCCTTGGGTACTGAGAATCAGTACAAATCCTGCGGGGCTTCCCAGGTGGCGCTAGTGGCAAAGAACATGTCTGCCAATGCAGGTGCCACGGGAGGCACTCGTTCAAGCCCTGGGTCGGGAAGATCCCCTGGAGGAGGGTACAGCAGCCCACTGCAATATTCTTGCCTGGAGAATCCCATGGACAGAGGAGCCTGGGGGACTACAGTCCACGGGATCGAAAAGAGTCTGACATGACTGAAGCGACTTAAGCACACATGCACACATAAGCCTTGTGATCTAGACCAAAACTCAAGAAACAAACCCGAGGAATTCAAACTAAAAAATGCTTACATTCTTAATGTTCACAATCGCTCCATGAATCTTTACCGCTGGGGACCAAAACAGCAGGGACAAATAAACTATCATATGAACTTATCCAAACTACTGAGAAGTAACTCAAAATATATATCCTGGAGATGGTTGTTGATGCCCATCAGTCACACTGTCAAGAAGCAAAATATATTTACTATTGAAAATCTAGTCAAACAAGTAACCTACTTTACCTTACAGTCATAACCTAAGAAGTACAGCCTCTCTCCTGTTAGTGCATATATACACATGTATCTAGAGTAACATATCATTGTTAATCATTTATATTTTTCAATTTTTTATACACTGCAAACAATGGTTTTCAAAAATTAAGGAGAAAATACAATATCTCCAGGGGTCATAGCAATTCATCTTCAAACAATGCAAATCCAACAACACATGAGTCATACACCAAGTGAGTCGGTCAAATCAGGGGCTGTGCTAAACTGGTGATTCATCATCAAATTGAATTCACATTCACGTTTTTCCTGTCACTGGAAGGCAAACACAAGAGGTTAAATTATTTTTAAAATGTATCTTCTTGACAAACACACCAGATTTGCAAGTGAAACTGGTAACTTAGTTTGATGTCAAGCTTCTCCAAAGTAAATCAAATAATGGAAGTAAATAGCTCAACCTAGACTGAGTTCTGTGTATCAAAATCCACTGAGAGGCATCAATCACACAGAAGAGAGAACCTGGAATGCCAGGTGTTGACCTTCTATACGCACAGCAGGGGCTTATAAAGGGTAATCAAAGTAAGGGATGGGGGCACTGAGTTCCCACAATCTTCCTGTGTAATGTGGGCAGACCTTTGTATTTCCTGGAATCCCAGCTTCACTGCCAATGTAATTTAAGTGGTGCAAATTAGCCTACATGTCACACCAGTTAGGGTGGAGATTGAATGTATGGTTTGCTCGCTAAACCCCCAAAAGAAAAAGAAAAATGAAAAGCATCTCTACTCTGGCCCTGGGCCAGCAATACCTGTCATTCCCACTTACTATTGCTTTTGAATTAAGGCATTCATTCTCAAATATGGTTAGTGATAGGGTCACCTGGGGAGCTTGAATAAATATCATTGTCCAAGCCCAATCCCAAACCAGCTAAATTACCACCTCTGGAGGTAGGGTTGAGGCACACACTGGTCATTGTTATTAATTATCCCGGTGATTCTGATTCATTGAGATCTGTGAGAAGAGTCACACAGCTTTTATATCATCTGGGAACTAACTTGTTAGAAATGAAATTCCTGGGCCCCACTTCAGATGGACTGAGTCAGACTCTTTGGGGACAGGATCTAGCAATATGATCTGAATTTTCATTAGCCCTCCAGGGGAGATGTAAGCTAAACTTATAGAATATTTCAGTGAATAAGGTATTGAAGATTCCAGTTAAAATTCAATGTTATCTAGAAATAGTATCATGTTAAATCACTACACTGACTGTAGTACTTTTATTTAACCTGTTTCTGAAAGAAAAGGACAGACAATAAGAAAACTTAGATGGAAGAAGATGTAGAAAAGAAGCTGTCTGACACAAGCATAATGTGAGGCAAAAATATGAGCCACTAATACAAGCCACTCTGCAGTATCACATTTTCTAGCTTTTATTTTTTTATAATTATTAAAAGATAAAAAGAGGACTTCCTTGGTGGTCCAGTAGTTAAGAGTCTGCCTGCCAACGCAGGGGACATGGGTTCGATCCCTAGTATGGGAACCAAGATTCTGCATGCAGTGGGGGCACCTAAGCTCACCCATCGCAAGTACTGAAGCCCGCTCGCCCCAGAGCCCATGCTCTGCAACAAGAGAAGCCACCGCAGTGAGAAACCCAAGCCCCACAACTAGAGAGTAGCCCCTGCTCACCACAACTGCAGAAAGCCTGCGTGCAGCAGCAAAGACCCAGCTCACTCAAAAATGAAAGAAATACAAAACAATAAATATTAAAAGACACAGGTACAATTACATTGAATAATACTGATTCAACCTAATCAATCCAAGATGTTATCACTTCAACATTAATCAATATAAAAATCATTGGTGAGTCATTTTACATTCTGTTTTAATACCAAGTCTTCAAATTCTGGCATGTATTTTGCACTTAACAGTTGCAATTTGGGCCAGCTGTATTTCAAGCTCTCAATAGCCTCATGCAGCCAGTGGCTACCATATTGGATACAACACGTCTAGATGCTTGCTTCTCAAACTTCAGCATAAGATGAATTACTTCAAAATCATAGAAAGGCACAGTCTGATTTAGTAGATCCAGCATAGGGCTGCAGAGTCTCTTTTCTTATAAGCCTCCAAGCCTGGCCAGCTATACAATTTTTTGAGGACAAACACAAGATGATAATGCAGAGTTCCTCGTTTAAAAAGCAGAAAAAAATTGCCTCCAAGGGTTTTAAAATATAAAATTTCTTCCTCTTTCCTATGACCTCTCTTCAACCCGTCATAGTGTTTTGTCTTTGCTAATTAATGTTACACAGCTTGGGCACTGGATGGGGAGGGGAGAGGAGTGTGGAGAAGGGGTTGAGCAGAGAACTTCGCAGTCAAAGAAGGGGCTACCTTGTGTTTCTACATGTATGAATGTGCCACTTCATCTGGTCTACTTTAGTTTATTCATTTATTTTTTGGCCACAACATGCAGCTTGTGGGATCCTAGTTCCCTGAACAGGGATTGAACCTGTGCCCTTGGCAGTGAAAGATCAGAGTCCTAACCACTGGACCACCAGAGAATTCCTTGCTGTTGTTCTTTATGTTATAAAAGCTGAAACTCTATATACAGAATGAATAAATCTACATACACAGTAGTTCTAAAATTTCCAAGATTTTATACCACAAAAGTAGGTCTTTTTGCTTCCCTGTGAGGAGAAATTGCCTCTTTCAAACCTGAATCCCTTTACCTCCAAGGAAAGGAGGCTTGACTCTGAGAATCCCTGGCTGTTGCTGCTGCTGCTGCTGCTGCTAAGTCACTTCAGTCGTGTCCAACTCTGTGCGACCCCAGAGATGGCAACCCACCAGGCTCCCCCATCCCTGGGATCCTCCAGGCAAGAACACTGGAGTGGGTTGCCATTTCCTTCTCCAATGCATAAAAGTGAAAAGTGAAAGTCAAGTCATTCAGTCGTGTCTGACTCCTAGCGACCCCATGGACTGTGGCCTACCAGGCTGCTCTGTCCATGGGATTTTCCAGGCAAGAGTACTGGAGTGGACTCCCTGGCAGCTTGACTCAAATGATACAAATAAGCTGATCTTTTAAGTAAGGAGAGGTATTTAAAGAAAAAGCCAGCATCAAAGAATTCTGACCTTTCCTTTCCAGGATCGTCCTCCTGACATGCTGACCCAAAAACACACAGAATCTGACCATTTATCAGAAATAGTGTAGAAAAATTGGACATAGGAGAATGATTGGAAACTCTTATCCCAACTTTTTAATTAACTGATTGATAATCTTCCTTAAATCACAAAGGTTCTGAGGTAACTTAAAAGAATATATGCCATATAAGTATACAATGAAAATAAACACCAAGAAAGATATAAATCAGATTACATTGTTAGAATCAGAGGAAAGAGCAGGACAACACTTTATAGGCCAAAATGTCCAACTGAGGAACAATGGTTGGTTTGCAAATCATTTCTCGCCACTCAAAGTGAAAATGGGAACCCTGTCAGTGTTATTGTTTTCATACAGCCTTCATTAGGAGAAAATACCAGTTTCCCAGAGAAAGCAAAAGACTTTCTGTACTTAAATCTGAAAGAAATTACTCACCTGGATGCTAAAAATTATGTTGGAGCCTGTTTTCAACAATATTAGAAGGGGGAGAGTGGGGAAGTTGCCAGAACAGTCTTCCTCACCTATTTTTTATGGTTTCTTTGTAAAAGACAAAAGCACACTTGAAAATATGAAATAGAACTAATAGGTCTGTATTCCCTGTCAATTCACTCCTCTGATTCAATCCATATTGGATTAGTAAATGTACATATGTTCTCACAGTTGATATTGATCATTGGTTGGAATATTCCTTGGAAAAGGAAATGGCAACCCACTCCTGGAAAATTCCATGAGCAGAGAAGCCTCGCAGGCTACATGTAGTCCATGGGGTCAAAAAGAGTCGGACACAACTGAGCACACACACACACGGGGGAGAGCGCAGGTGGACACATAGGACTTGCTGACAAGCATCATACCAGTTCTTCGAGCTGGCGAGGTCTACTGTTGATTGGCTATCTGACACTATGACAAGCTGCAACAGAGACAGAGTGGACAGGCATGGTTGCATGGTCTCTGATGAAGACAGCCGGACCCCACCTGAAGGCCAAGTTCTTACAATCTATTACTATACTTATGGCTGAAAGCCACCTTCTTCTTCTTCCATCTCTTAGAGGGCAAGTCATGCCTTTCTTTATACACAGAATGAAAATTAGATAATGCAAAAGAGTGCAGGCATTTATTGAACTTACACCAGTGACTACAATAACCAGTAGCCTCTTGAGAATGTTCAGATATTCTGGATTAGTGTAAATGATTCAGTTCTAAATAAAATGTCAGCCTGCCAGTGTCAAACTGCTAATACTAAAGTGTTAGTCACTCAGTCGTGTCCAGCTCTTTTTGATTCTAGGAACTGAAGCCCTTCAGACTCCTCTGTCCATGGAATTCTCCAGGCAAGAATACTTCAGTAGGTTGCCATTTCCTTATCCAGAAGATCTTCCCATCCCAGGATCGAACTCAGTTCTCCTGCATAGCAGGTGGATTCTTTACCATCTGAGCCACCAGGGAATGCTAAAGTAGTTATTAAAATAGATCCAAGATACATGACCAAATGAGGTGACTGTAACATGTGAAATATGTGAAGCTAGGGCTGAAGCCCTTTTTGAGCATGAAATGAATGTCTTCTACAGATGCAGTATCATAGAGATCAAGAGAAAACTATCAATAAAGGGTCTATTACTAATAAATTATAAATTCTTTTATTTCAGAAATAATTTGCAGACCTTTGAAATCAAAGTGTGTAGATTAGTGTGTAAAGTAAGGGATGGGTAAGCAGTAAAGAGTCAGTGGGCATGGGAGTCTGATATCAAGAGAAAGAGAAAACCAACCTTTTACAGGGTGAAAAGATGGAGAAACAATTACTTATAAACGTAAACTCTATGAACTTCAAGTTCTAAAATTCTATGAGAATATGATCATAAAGCAAGTAATAGATTTTAGTCTTCAAATCAACTCTCTCGTATCTGTTTTAGGTATGAAAAATTCTGGATGGCTACTTCAATTTACAGTAAAGTTAATGTATACACTTCAGAACTTAAACAAAGCATCATCACTTTTATATGCTAAGAATTTATTGTTTTGCCATAAAATTGGAACTCTGATTTCTTGAGAATTTATTGAAGACATTTTTAAAATCCAACAAATGGTTAAAAGATGTGTCAATAGTCACTCTTGTTTTAATTAGTTTTTTATTTTAGCTGTTATACATTATTACTTTAGAATTTTTACTACTAGTATTCACTTTAAAGAATTGGATG
Organism: Ovis aries; assembly: GCF_016772045.2. Lineage (NCBI taxonomy): Eukaryota > Metazoa > Chordata > Mammalia > Artiodactyla > Bovidae > Ovis > Ovis aries. The sequence goes on from NC_056061.1 coordinate 60,127,356, forward strand.
TCATTCTTAATGGAAGAAAAGCAGTTTAATATCATCTGAAATTTGGTGGCGCCTTTGTAAAGTTAATTTTTCTCCAAAGATGGATCTTAAAAGTGCTTCAACCTCATAAATTTGGAGCCAAAGTCATGTCAGTTTAACTTGAATGCTCGGTGACCCAAGAAGAAGCTTACTAACAGCTTTATTAGGCAAAGGAATATTGCTGAGTCTAGTAAAATTCTCACTGTCCAATCAAGTCTTCAGCAACTGAGTTCATTCTCATTCTCTTCAACTTCACAGCAGAAAGAATAACCTTGAGATGCAGGTCTCCCAGGGACTCAGCCTGCTGTATTCAGAGCCCAGCACCGCTATGAAATTAGCACCATATTTCTATCCTCTGCAGAGGAATTCATGAGTGGCCAGAACTCCCACTCCATATCACAGATCACAGTTTGTAATCACAGACTGATGTGATTATTTAATTCATGTCTGTTCGTCCAATAGAACATTGGTGCCCACACGGTGGGCACAGGGCTTACTTTGCACACCTCACTGCCCTGCATGGTGCCAAGCCTTCACTGGCACGTGGTGTGTGTTTGTTGACTGAATAAGTGACAATGTATGCTGGGAACAGACTAACAAACTTCCTTATGTCTGCCTTACCCTTAATCCAAATGGGGGAAACAAAGAGGGATTTGGTTCTGAGTCTCATTTACACTTTAAGCTTTTCTAGTTATATTCTGGATAATATTTTAGTTAGACTGTTTTAGTTTAAAGAGTATATTTTGATTGATAGGCATTTCGTGTGTTCACCTTTCTTTGGTAAACAACATATATGAGTGAATCACTATGTAATACACAGGAGGGTGCAAGGTGGCACAGAGCTAAGGGACAATGACAGAGAAGCTGCCCAAGACACAAGGGCCAAGAGGAGCTGAGGGTTTTTAGGAGACCATAGCCTCATAACCAAATTACATCTACTTTTGGGAGAGTTGCTGTTCAGGATATGACTGTGCACAGTCTGGAGGCTGCCATAGACACCAACATAGAATTTCTGATCTTCTCTCATCTCTCATTCTTCTGTCTCACTACCACCTCCTACACCCAAAGCTGGGGAGGGCTAAGAGATCCGTGTTAGAATGAAGAGATTGTATCTTCCTATTTCCTGCCTTAAGCTTTTGACAGGAAATCTTGACATTTTTCTTTCTCCTTTAGATTGATTTTTTCCCCAGGATAGATTAAATTAGAATCTCCTCCCGCCCCATCTTCAATCTTTTAATGCACGTGTGTGTGTGTGTGTGTGTGTGTGTACAAACAGATGGATGTGTGTGCTTAGTCACTCAGTCATGTCCAACTCTTTGGACTGTAGCCCACCAGGCTCCTCTGTCCATGTGAACTCTCCAGGCAAGAATACTGGAGTGGATTGCCATGCCCTCCTCCAGGGGAATCTTCGACCCAGGTCTCCCACATTGCAGGTGGATTCTTTACCGTCTGAGCCACCTAGGAAGCCCAATAATAATGGAGTGGGTAGCCTATCCCTTCTTCAGGGGATCTTCCCAACCCAGAAATTGAACCGGGGCCTCCTGCATTACAGGCAGATTCTTTACCAGCTGAGCTACCAGATAGATAAATAGACAGATAGACAGATAGATGATTAAGTTGTTAAGGGCATTAGAACTTTTTTTTTCACTCTCAGGAAACAATCTGGCAAGCTAGTCAGACAAGCACTACTCATTCAACCACCCCTGATCTAAAGAAGAAGGACAGCCCACACTGGGTGGGGGATGGGGGAGACGAGGTGGATTGTGAGGCAGGGTCACTCCTTCTGGTTGTCCCAGAAAGGGTTTCCTTTCTCAGTGCTGTTTGGTCAAACTCCAGGGTGCATCTGGCACCGAGTTCTTATGCTGATCACAGCACCTTCTGTCTACTTTGCCCTTCACTTCCATGTGAAGAATTCCAGGTTCCCAAATTATCCTCTCCATCTCACTCACCTCCACCCAGCCTCTCTGTACCCAGATCTGGGAAGCCAGACAGCAAACCTACAGTGCTGATACACTGGTAAGAGTTAAAGCAATTGCACTTTTTAAATTATATTTATATTTATAATATATTTATATATGTAACCAGATGTAATGCCTTAAACAGTAATATATTTATATTTGAAGCCAAATGTAATGCCTTAAGCAGAGAGCAGTGAACCTCTACAGGTGGCATTTGAAGGAGCACAGGGCAGGAAGACGCCCTGAGCCAGCAAAGGTGGGGGAATATTAAAGGCTAACAATGGTGACAGTCGGATTAGGGGCTGCGGTTCTTGGAATACACAAATACATATAAGCAGGTCAGCTTACTCGGTAATACATATAAAACTGGTGAGACAAAAACTCAGACACAAGCATTTGGGAAACATGATGGAAGCAAGCCAAAAAGAGCTGTTTAGTTGGTGACATTCCTTCCAGTTCGGGTCAGAGGGTCACTGTACAAATACACTGTGTCCACACTCCACCAGCCAAGCGTTCACCACTTGACCCCTCAACCACTGCTCCCTTAAATCTAGGTCACTAAAACAAATTCCTCTCCATGTATGCCTTTTCTGAAAACCTGGATCTTAGTGTGGACGGTTTGAACTCTGTTTATTAACCTAAGCTACAGAGAAATGCCTTACTGTCTCATCCTCTGAGGGCATGTAGACTTAGATTCCTTTTCCCCTTTAGCTTTCCTCAGTGAATTTTCCTAGTAATCCACGAAGAGAAGTAGGGGTTACTTTAAACAGTTTTTTTCAATTTTCATCTCTCAGTGACCCTGAGCCGTAAAGTTAATCATTACTATCAAAGAAGCTCTCTTATCACTTACAATTGAGAACAGAACTGAACTTTTTCTCAAAAGCATCTTAACTCTTCAAACCCAGCCAAGTTTTACAGCAATCAGAAAAAGCTTTCCTTGGTCAGAGGAGAGGGATGGGCAGGCCCAGGTGAGGCCATAAGAAGCTAATGATGGGCCAAGCAATGTGGGAAAAAAGCAGTAGCACCATGATTCCAAGACGGGCCCCACTGGTTCTCGAGGCCAAATGCTTCTATGGCAGCAGCTCTGTATTTCCTCTTTGCTGCCATTCCTCTGTCTTACCTCTTCTTCCTCTTCCTTGCCCTTTTTATTCAGAAGAAAAACAGCAGTGATGAACCATCACACAGCATCTTATCTTCAGTATTTTAGTATGCTAACTATGTAGGCTGAGTGCCTGGTCAGCATCCTGTGTGTCGCGTCTATTCCCCTCTCCCTGATTTGGTCTCCCTGGCCTTCTCTGATGGCTCAGTGGGTAAAGAATCCACCTGAAATATAGGAGACACAGGAGATCCACGTTCGATCCCTAGGTTGGGAAGATCCCCCGGAGAAGGGCATGGTAACCCACTCTAGTATTCTTGCCTGAAAAATCCCATGGATAGAGGAGCCTGGCAGGCTTGAGTCCTGGTGTCCCAAAGAGTCAGACACAACTGGGCAACTAAGCAAGCACAAAAACCTCAAATCTAATCTAACCTAGCCTTTTCCCTCCCAAATTCCTCATCTTCTCTCCTCCCCAACATGGAGACCTACTTATCCAGGGTCTAATCACATAACCTCCTTCGTTCCTAAGAGGATGAGTCTCATGAGGCCACATTCAATAATTTTTATTAGTTTCAGAAAATCTGCAAAACAAGGCTGCCTGATGCAAACAGGGAGGAATTTTATGTGCTTATGGAGACCGAGAAATCAAGAAATTGTAGCCTTAGGCATCAGTATGGGCAGAAGAGAAATCCTCCTGTGAGAGCAAATGGCTATTGGAGCATTACCAGTCCACCTGCAGTTGTAAGATAGTCAAGAAAGAGCAAGGACACAAAAGGGGCCACCACCATAGGTCACGCATGCACCAGGTACTTTAAATACATTAATTCAATTCCATTCCACAGATATTAAGAGCTGACAATGAACCAGGTGCTATGACACATGCCAGAGAAACAAAACATAGGTTTCCTGTCTTCACAGAACCTGTGGCTTAATGGGCAAGAGACTTATTCTATGGAATGAAAAGCGTTCTGATGGGAGAAATGGGTGAAATCAGGATCCCCAGGAGGATTCCTATGCAGCCGAGGTCCTGGAAGCTTCTGTATACATTAACATCTCAGCTGGGAACTGAAAGCTGAGCAGGAATTAACCAAGCAAAACTGAGAGTTTAGTCTTGGCCACAGCCCTGTGAGATGGATTCTACTTTCCCAGGAAGATAATCAAGCCTTGCAGGATCAAATAGTTACTCGAGTTCCCAAATCCAGTCGGGGTGGATAAGGGCTGGGTCCTCATGACACTCGAAGCCCAAAGCTGGGCTGGATCCTTGTACCACACCACACCTCTCACCAGACCTCACTTCTTTATCTCTTCTAGCCACCTTTCAGGATGAGAATATCTGGCGAGAAAGGAAGGGAGGACGATACTGACCTGTGGGGATCTTATCACTAAGCAATAAGGTTCCCCGAAACAGCATCCTTCCAATCACCTCAGAGTTCCTGAACATTCTCTCTCCTCAGGACAAGTTTAAGTGTTCAAGTAAACATATTCCTGGAAAAGGGCATGCAGAGGGTTTCCAAAACCAAACAGAAGCTTTATTTGGAGCAGATTTATTCTGAGGCCCTTCAAAGCAAAGTCTTTTGCAAACACTGTAACATCTTTGTTCTTGTAAAAGGAGGTGCACCTGGATTATTGGGAACTGGCTTTTCACATCACAGCAAATCTCAGGAGATCAGAGACTGTTCAGAGACCATAGGACAAAAAAAAAAAAAAAAAAAAAACCACTTTCTTAAAATGTTGGCTTTCACTCTGACCTCATTCATAGGCTCGAAATCCACTGAGAAGAACATAATAAGGTGATTGACGTAAATGCCCACTACTAAGTATATTTATTTAAAACCCGAGTGGCAAAAGGTAAACATTGTAAGATATTAATGAAGAAATAAAATAAATATTTGACTTTTTTTATTTAGTGATGTCAGGCTGTTTGGGAACCTGCTTGCCAGATTTGAGCCCAACATCTTGTAGGTCACATGAAAGTCTGCTGGAGTAAAGAAAATTTTCTTTTGATGTGAATGAAGGTGAGAGGCAGGTAGCCTGTGCTGGACACATAGATGTAGAGAAGTCATCGCCACTGGAAGTCTGTTTGCTGTGCAGGTGATGAAAAGAAACACAGACTTTACTTTGCACTCAGAGACCAAGATAGAAATAAATATCCTTGCAACCAGTCTAGGCAAGGAAGTCTTCTGAGGATGCTAGCTGAGCCTTCAAGGAGATTCATGTCAGCTGAGGATGTGCACGAAGCTCACATACCTACTGACTGGCCTGGATATCTCTAGCAGACACCTGAAAGCCTCATTTTGGTGAGATGCATTTCTTTCTTAGCTCTCTGCCCTTCTTTACACAGTGAACTTCAAAAAGCCCTCTGTTGGGAGAAGCTTCTCTGGCTGCAGCCTTTTTAAACATTAGCAGGTTGCTGCTGGGAGCCTGGCTCCAGGTGAATGCCAACTGCCAGCGCTCTCTCTTTTCTAACACCGAACACATTCACCCTGACCTATGCTCATCTCATACTTTTCTATGCCTACCAAAATTATCTCAAGTCACCCAAAGATTAGTTCCAACTTTCTTAAACTAAAAAATAAAGATGTTCTATAGTTCTGCCATTCCACCAGGATTTCCCACATCTCTGTTCTTGAAAAGACCTGATCTGAATTCATCCCAATATCAGATATGAAAAGTAAGTGTTAGTCACTCAAACATGTCTGACTCTTGGCAGCCCCATGGTCTATAGCACACCATGCTCCTCTGTCCAAGGAATTCTCCAGGCAAGAATACTGGAGTGGATAGCCATTCCCTTCTCCAGGGGATCTTCCCGACCCAGGGATAGAACCAGCGTCTCCCTCATTGCAGCAGATTCTTTACTGTTTGAGCCTCCAGGGAAGCCCCCCAATATCAGATACCAGTTATTAATTCTCTCTCCCTCCCTCTCTCTCTCTCACTGCATCCCTCCCAGCCACCACCAGGGTGAACTTGAAAGTACTAGTAAGTCAGAGATAAGTCAATGAGCTAAGAAGCGGGCCTGTAATTTATTACATTGCGAGAGCTCACATTTCTATTGTCATAATCTGGAGTTCCCATTGAGTTAAGTAGCTTCCTGTTCTCTGCCTTCGCCCTCTCCCTGCCTTTAGCTCCCAGTACACTTGCACCCTAGAGCCCCTGACCGGAGAATACTAAGAACACTGTGTGTCATTTCAGTTCTTACATTTTATCTATAACTTGCTTCTCATGTTCAACAAGGCTGAGACAGTGACTGGAAATAGATCCAGACCTGAGAGGCAGAAGCCAACTGGCTCATAGCCACTCACTTTGGCCCTGTTGCTTCTTCTAACCTAGGGTAGTGGTCAAGAGCCTGAATTCTGGAGCTGCATTATTCAAGCTCACATGCCAAAATCGCACTTGCAAGTTTTGAGACCTTGGTCACTTTACCTGTCCTCTGTGCCTCTGGGTCCTCATCTGAAAAACAGGGAAGGAAACAGTGCTGATCTCTCCGGGTTGCTTCAAGGATTAAATGATTTAATAGGTGTGAAGCATTTAGCACCTTGTAGGCCACAATAAACACTAGCGATTGCTACACCAGGCAAGACAAGCTCTGATCTTAGCCAGTTAAGGTTGATGCTTTCCAAATTTTTTTTTTTAAAGGAGAGAGAATTTAAACAATTTGTTTTTTTTTTTTTATTTTTCCTTGACACTGCTTTCAAGTGTTTGGCTTAATGTTACAAGGGAGTCCTGGGAGGTATTTTGAGGTAAAACTCATCATAGCATAGCATAGATATAGAAAAGCTTTGCATGATTGAAAGATTTCACAAAATAAATATAAAGTAAGATGGATCCTCCCTCTGTGGATGTGGAGAAACTCAAAATGAGACAGATTCTTCTGAAATTTCTTTGTGAAAAGATGAATTGTGCAGCTGTATCATAAGCTCTGGTAACCTATAAATAAATCTCTTTCTTCAAATCATGTTGTTAGAAGACAGCTTTTTATGTTGTAGCTTTTCATAGAAATAATTGATGCTGTTATGTTTCTAAAATCCTTCATCCTAAGAAGAGAAGACTTCATCTCTAACTTGCCATCATATTTATATTCTGTCCCTGTCTGGATGGTATTAAATGTCTAGTCACCAGGAAACAATCAGTGCAATTGCAGTCGTCAAGCACATGAAGGCACCATTCCTGCTGGACACGGTTAAATGCTGAGTGTAGGAATGAATGAAACAGTTCAACAGTGAAGCACTGAGCTGTTGTAGCAGAAAACCTATTTCTCTTGGGACTAATACAAAATAATTTCCCAGATGACGCTTAACCTAAGAGTACCATTTCCACCCATAAAGCCTAGAAGTTATGGAAACCTCTCCCCGCCACAGCCATAGAATAATTTCACAGACATTCACAGGCATTTTATAACAGACATCTGAGCAAAAGTCTCCCATGACACCAATTTGCATTGCAAAGAGTTGCCTTTGCAACCTTCCCAGTATTTGCTCAGTCGAGTGGTAGAGCAACCATGGTCTTGTTTAATCAGTAATTCTTTTTTTCTAAAATCAAGAGAATTAAACCCTGACTTTTCTAAGCTAATGAGTATCTAAAATCAAAACTCAAGGACCTCTTCTTAGATATGTCCTTTCATCTCCAATCTATGCTGTTAACCCTTGGGATGTGGATAACCTATAAGTGCCCCAGTTTCCACATTTTTTATGTCTGAGCCTGACCCTGAAAAGTGCTTCTGCTATTCTGGCTACTGGTTAGGTCGATGGTTTGGCTCAACATATATTTATTACCTTATGATGGGCTCAGTTCCCCTCAAGCTCTCTTCTTTGTATCCTCTCTGAGAAGCATTGCCTTTGGCTCTTTCTACCTAAAGACAAAATGTCAGGCTATCTGGTCAACCAAAGAGCCCCACCTTGGACTGGACTCGATAGGGTCAAAGTCTTCAGTGATCAACCTTCTCTTTCCTGTTGCTGACTCCCATTTATTCTGGCTGAAATACACAGAAACCACACATTGATCCATTTCATTCCAGGACTTCTCTTACATTGTTACCTTCCTCTGGTCTTGCAGTTCCAATGGCCAGCACTGTCAGTAAAAAATATTTTCTTGCTTTAGAGTCTGGGTTCAATACCTGCTTAACCCTTGATAGCATAGGTAAAGGTGCTGTTTATCTTGTCTCTGTGGATTTAAAGAGGGAAAAAATTGCTTCAGTTCAGAGTCTTCTTACAAAGATGATCTGCTCCTTTCTCTGTGGGATTTTTTATTCCCCCATTTCTTTTTAGAAAACTTCTCCCTTTACTCTTATCTACCAGTGTAAATGAAAGGTCATCTCTGTGTGTGTCTAACTGAAGTTTATCTCTAACTGACAGTCTGTCTCTAACTGAAGAAAAATCTAATGACACTTTTAATATCCATCAGCATAGTGCAGTCACATCCATTATTATGGATCACATAGAAGAAGATGGAGCAGTTTTTGAAAGACATGCTTAGAACCAACCAATAAAAATAGAAGTATCTACAATATTTGACATTTTCCAGCCAAATAATAATTAACTCACTATCAAGAATGAAACAGTTTCTAGTCCATGTTCTGGATAAGCTTCCTGGGTTTTTTTGTGTGTGATTTTATGCAAGAGTATAGAAGATCTCAAAAGTCAGAGAAATCTAAATCCAGATGCTAACATCTGCCATTAATGTGCATAGAAGAAACTAAAATCAAATAGAATTTTTTTAGACTTGCAAATCGGACACCTCAAAATGTACCTGAACTAATTTGAAAGGAGACTAGATTCAGCAACTAAAAGGCTAATGCTGTCTCTAAGATGCAGCCAATTTCAAATGAATCTTGCCCTTCCATTCCATTTTCCACTATTTTTTTTTCAATTCTGAGAACTCTTAGGATACCATTGTCAGTGTTGGAAGCCCAATACCATGAAGAGTCTAAAGAGGAAAGATAGGCCATTCATTAATAACAGTGACTCTTTAAAAGCCAAATGCTTACTTAAAACATTCCACAGGAATGCAATGGAGTTCTCTTTTACATACTACTCGAAGTTTAATACTTAACCATATCATGGTCCAGTGCTTTCAGATCTGTCCTGCCCTGCAGCATGTACCCAAGCTTCACAAGTTAATGGGTCATTCATCGCAATGGATTTTTCTTAGCTCACCCATTTGCTTCAAATTCAGGATATACTGCCAACATTTCACTCTTTCACAAAATTAATATAGTGCTATTAGGACTTGGTGTACTCTGAAAACATCTAGCAATCTTAATTCCACATTCAAATCTTTGAATCCAAGAAATTTATCAAAAAGATAAGAGGCAGAGCAAAGGAGAACACTGTGTATAGTTCCAGTTAATCAATTTTAACTGTTTTTCATTTACAGAAATTTAAAGATAGTGACTCAATATAAATTAAAGTATTAGAAGACTAAGAAAGAAATGACCTTTTAATGAAGGCTTGTTTAATTCCAGTGGCTTTGCTAAGTTATCCAATTTAATTCTCCCAACAAAACTGCAAGAAAGGCATTATTATACTCACTTTACAGATAATGAAATTGAAGCTCAGAAAGGTTACCTGCCCCAACTTAAATTTATTAAGTGGATATACAAGCATTAAAAGTTATATATGGAATCAGAATTCAAATCCAGGAACACCCACTGAACACATACTGCCTTCCTAAAATCAATAGATGGTGCCATTATTGGAACCATCAATCAATATTTTCTCTTTCATGTGAATAACAAAGTTAAATATACATTATTGAGAGTGCTCACTCTTAAAGAAGAAATTTTCCAAGACTGGTAGTTCCAAATCTGGCTAATCACCTGGAAAGCATTAAAAGTAAATATTTCCTAGGTCCAACTGCAGACCTACTGAGTCAGTAGTCTCCACAAACACCAAGTACAAGGCAATTTTTATAAGCAGCCCATCAGGGAACTATTGACTCTTATGACAGTAATAATAAAAAAGAAAACACTACCCCCTGGAGACACAACATCAGTTTTTTCAAATTATAGCAACAACCTTTGTTTCATTTCATCCCCATGTCATGTACACTTGCTGGGCTGGTTGTGGGGTAAATGTTTTATCCTTTATGAATGTAAGCAGAAATCAAGTCTGATGGGGGAGGGAAACTTGAAGGAGCTTCCTGTACTTTCTTAGGTAAATATGAACCACCTAGGAAAATGAAATCAGATTTCTATAAACAGCGTTAAGAATATAAGTTTCACTTACTAGATGTTCCTCTTCCCCTTTCTCCAGGATCACTCTTTGGAGAGTTTTAGGAGATGAATTGTCTCCACACAAAATTCATATCCTGATGTCCTAACCCCAGACTTCAGAATGTGCAGATGTCATTAGTAAGATGAAGTCACACCAGAGCAGGGTGGACCCCTAATCGAATATGACTAGCGTTCTTACAGGAAGGAGAAATTCGGACACACATTCATGTACAGAAAATAACATATGAGGAGGAAGGCAGAGATTGGGGTGATCCAATAAACCAAGGAAATGCCAAAGACTGCCACCAAACCACCAGAAACAAGAGGAGGGGCATGGAACAGACTCCCTCATTGCTTTCAGGAGGAACCGACTCTGCGGACACATTGATATCAGACTTCTTCCCTCCAAAACTATAAGACAATACATTTCTGTTGTTTAAACACCACCTTGTTTGTGATACTTTGTTATGGTTGCCCTAGCAAACTAAGAGATAGGAAACATCCCCCACCTGATGACTAGATTGCTTTTTAGCATTTAAAATTCAAAAAATCAATAAATACATTATCAATAGATTTCTGAAAGGCAGTTATGATAGTCATAGCTCTTAGGAGATACAAGTATCTTCCCTATAATGAATTAACTCAGAGAAATTGCTAACTTACTCTAAATGTGTTTTTTGTTTTTTGTGGGGTTTTGTTTTGGGGGGAAGGGTATTTTGGTGTTTTGAGGAAGAAAAATACTACCCAAAAAAATAATAAAATGGAAAAAAAAATGTCCTCATCCACCCTACCTTTAGGCTTTATCTCTCCTCTAATTAGTAGATAAATACCAGTTTGTATGGCAGTCATATAAGATAATATGCAACAAAGATAATCATGATCCAAAGCTCCATTCCACTTAGCTCCAAATGTTATGTCCTCACACTCCCAGGATCCTAGGATAAGGGGGCTTCACACTGTTTCCATTGTCTCCACGGGGTATAGAAGTAGTTACTTTTCAATTATACAGTAAACATCATATGATGTCCCAAAGCCCATGTAGATATTTCAGAAAAAACTTGCTCCAAGATGCAAATAATTTAAGGAAATAAATTGAACCTAACATGTCTTGGTCTTTCAAACAAAATTACTGCAGAGTAAGAGCTACAGGGCTTGATTATGTATTTACCAGGTTCCACCTCTGATAGTTCATGATGCATCGTGGCAGCCACACACCCGTTGTTTTGGTGGACAAGTCCTTTGGACTGGTTGTTCTTCAACTAATAAGCACACTTTCTAGTTTTGAATAAAAGATTTTGTAAAACCAGTCATGTATATATACTGTGATTTTTTTCATATTATATAACCTATTTTAAAGGGCACATCTCATGGGTGATTTTTATGATGCAAAGAGGTGTATGTGACCAATTAAAAGTACTTACAAGAGTACAAACACTATGTCAACATAACTAGTGTTCAGTCAGTTATGTAATATTTCCAAATATCTGAATATTAGGCCACATATTGACCAAATATACGTGTGTCTTCTCTTAGCGTGACATCAAGGTTATGCTGTATTTCAAAGGAACCCAACATGAGTTACTACATCAAGCACACAGTCCACGTAATTCAGCATTTGTCTGAAATGGTAACCTTGAGAGAGGATACATAGGAGTCTGAGAGCTAAGCTGAAAGTCTGAACTCACTCCTCTGTCTACTTCAGCCCAAAGTGCATGGATGGTACTTCATGCTTTACACTTACTTGTGTAATAACAGATCAAGCCTACATTAGGAGAACATGGAGAGGAAAAAACCAAAGAAATAATCTGGAATGATGCCACAGATTTCACACGCAGTCGACTGCACAAGTAAAACTTTCCCATGGAGAAACGAAGGCTGTGTGTATACAAGTGCAGCTAAATCAAACAGAATTACATTTTTGGGTTTTGGCTGATTCACTACTGCTTATCTACAAAGCCACAGGATGGCAATAGAGAAATTCCTGTTGTGCAACTATTGTCCAAATGGTTTTATGGAAAAAAAAAAAACACACACACACACACAGGGGGCCAAGGGCTTTGGTTCTAGTCCAACTTGCCTGAGTTCTGGGCATAAGTGCATTTTAGGGAAGCCCTTGCTCTTTCTGGCTACGAGTATACATAGCCATGGTCTTTCATGATCTGACTCTATCTTTTCAGCCCCCACTGGCACACCAACAATCACCCCACTGCTGTTCCAATCTATGGTCTTCCAAAACTAAAGAAAAACAAATACAAATATTCACTGGAGACCTCCCTGAAGCCAAAAACCATTGTTGGTCCCAAAGTTACAAGAGGGAAAGAAACAGAAAGAGATCCCTTTTCCATAGCAGTTACATTCTAACAAACAGACACTGACACTAGACAAATAAATGGATGGTATGTGTGGCAGAGATGGCCTTCTGTCCAGCAATATTTCCACTGGCTGTTGACCCAGACGAGGATTACATTTCCTGGCTTCCCTTTCACCCAGTGATGTCCATGTGACTAACTCTTGCCAATGTCATGTGAGCAGAAATGATGTCTGGCACTCTCAGAACAGAATTTTTAAGAATCCGGCATGCATTGGAAGGACTGATGCTGAAATTGAAGCTCTAATATTTTGGCCACCTGATTCAAAGAGCCAACTCATTGGAAAAGCCCTTGATGCAGGGCAAGATTGAGAGCAGGAGGAGAAGAGGGTGACAGAGGATGAGACGGTTGGATGGCATCACTGACTCAATGGACATGAATTTGAGCAGGCTGCAAGAGATGGTGAAGGACAGGGAAGCCTGGCATGCTGCAGTCCATGGGGTCACAGAGTCGGACACAACTTACTGACTGAACAACAACAATGCCTTCTCCCCTTCTTATTCTTATTCTGGTTCCTGTTGGATGCAGAAGACCCTGAATTTCCAAAGGCAAAGCCCTGGGATAGAAGGATCTGGGTCCCTGCCTCCAACATAAAGGCGACTCTTTGCAGCTTCCTCTGATCCTCCAACTTAAGATTATTGCTCTATCTACTGTGTCCCCATAATGTGTTTTAATCACCTTTCATATGAAACTTACCACATTGTATCATCATTCTCTGTTTACAAGTCTGACTCCCCACAGCATGTACTCTTGAAGAGATGAGATAATATTCTACTCACCTCCATGTCCCCAATTTACAACCAAGAGACTGGCTCCTAATAGTCTAATCACTGCCTCTCCAGGACGGCAGGCACTCTTGCCTAATCTAATCCATTTTCCAGACTCCAGTCAAAGTAATTTTCTTAAAAGTGTAAATCGGATCATGTTATCCCCTGCTTAAAACCCTTAATAGACTTTCCAATTGCTCTTAAGATAAAGAGCAAAATTCTTTCCATGGACTCAGCTTGGGCTTTCCTCTCTACCTTCATGGCTCACCAGTCTCCCTCCACCCTTGACCCTCCAGCTACCTGGCCTCCCTGTCCTTCTAGAGTGCCAGTTTTCTCCTTGAAATTAAGCTCTTCTCTTTCCCTCATCTGACACTCTTCCTGACCATCAGATATGAGTTCAAATATCATCTCCTCTGGGACACCTTCCTTGACCTCAAGCTACTTGGGAACAACTTATGAAATGCTCTCAAAGTACCCAATCTTTTTTTCATAGCGCTTGTAGCTGTAATTACCTAGTCATATGCCTGGTTACTTAGTTAATGTTTGTTCCTATTTAAATCTGGAAAGCCCACAAAGACAGAGACCACCACATAGCTTTGTCTTTACTGTATTCACAGCGCTGACCATAGCATCTGACTCATAAAAGTACTCCATAAATCTTTCTTCACTGAATGAATTTCTCAAATGAGTAATTTGATGGTTCAAAAGTTTTACTTAATATTCTGTAAAATATAACCAGTTTGGTTCTTCCATATACTTATATTTCCTACACAGAAAGAGAACACTAACAAAAAAAACACAGAAACACACAAACATATGTACACACAAAACCAGATTTAATGAGTTTTCATACAGATCTTTAAAATACATAACCAAACACATCAGGTTGTGGTTTGTAACTTCAAGCTATACCTAATCATTAAAAAGAAGAAGATGTATATGTGGCTAAACCAAGGGCTATTCCCTCTTGAACATGAGTTATCAGGATATCTTGCTGCCTGAATATTTCAGAGTGTACTGTGGGGCTGGAATCGATGCTCATGGAAAATTTCACAAAGATAGTGAAAGGCAAGTGTGTGCACTTTTGTGTGTGTGGATTCAACTAAGAATCATTTCTTAAGCCTATCCCACAAAGTGAAAAGTGAACTCTAGCTGTCTACTTGCTATACCTTAATGGAATTTTTTTGACTATAAGTACCGTGAACTTCCATATGTTCAAGCTGGCTTTAGAAAAGGCAGAGGAACCAGAGATCAATTGCCAACATCTGCTGAATCATCAAAAAAGCAAGAGAGTTCCAGAAAAACATGCTATTTCTGCTTTATTGACTATGCCAAAGCCTTTGACTGTGTGGATCACAATCAACTGTGGAAAATTCTGAAAGAGATGGGAATACCAGACCCCCTGACCTGCCTCTTGAGACACCTGTATGCAGGTCAGGAAGCAACAGTTAGAACTGGACATGGAACCACAGACTGGTTCTAAATAGGAAAAGGAGTATGTCAAGGCTGTATATTGTCACCCTGCTTATTTAACTTCTATGCAGAGTACATCATGAGAAACGCTGGGCTGGAAGAAGGACAAGCTGGAATCAAGATTGCCAGGAGAAATATCAATAACCTCAGATATGCAGATGACACCACCCTTATGGCAGAAAGTAAAGAGGAACTAAAAAGCCTCTTGATGAAAGTGAAAGAGGAGAGTAAAAAAGTTGGCTTAAAGCTCAACATTCAGGAAACTAAGATCATGGCATCTGGTCCCATCCCTTCATGGGAAATAGATGGGAAAACAGTGGAAACAGTGGCAGATTTTATTTTCTGGGCTCCAAAATCACTTCAGATGGTGACTGCAGCCATGAAATTAAAAGACACTTACTCCTTGGAAGAAAAGTTATGACCAAACTAGATAGCATATTGAAAAGCAGAGACATTACATTGCCAACAAAGGTACATCTAGTCAAGGCTATGGTTTTTCCAGTGGTCATGTATGGATGTGAGAGTTGGACTGTGAAGAAAGCTGAGCACCAAAGAATCGATGCTTTTGAACTGTGATGTTAGAAAAGACTCTTGAGAGTCCCTTGGACTGCAAGGAGATCCAACCAGTCCATCCTAAAGGAGATCAGCCCTCAGTGTTCATTGGAAGGACTGATGCTAAAGCTGAAACTCCAATACTTTGGCCACCTCATGAGAAGAGTTGACTCATTGGAAAAGACTCTGATGCTAGGAGGGATTGGGGGCAGGAGGAGAAGGGGACAACATAGGATGAGATGGCTGGATGGCATCACTGACTCAATGGACATGAGTTTGAGTGAACTCCGGGAGTTGGTGATGGACAGGGAGGCCTGGCGTGCTGCAATTCATGGGGTCGCAAAGAGTCGGACACCACTGAGCAACTGAGCTGAACTGATTAGTGTGGTAAGGGAAAATATATAGTCTCTTTAGGGAAAACGCCATTTGCTCACTTTCCCTCTCTTACACACTAGAGAAAAACAAATATAAATGTGCAAAATGGGCAAAATACTAGGCATATATAACTAAGCATGCATATTTCTCTTTTTAAAGTTGGTTTTCAGGAATTCCCTGTCAGTTCAGCAGTTAGGGCTCTGTGCTCTCACTGCTAAGGGCCTGGGTTCAATCCCTGGTTGGGGAACTAAAGTCCCACAAGCTCTATGGTGTGGCCCAAAAATAGTAATAATTATAATAAATTAATTAAATAAAGTTGGTTTTCATTAAGAAAACCAATAAGAATATGAGAATTCCTTACATTGTTTTCTTTTTATTAAAAAAAAGTATTTCTAGGATACAATTTGAAGAAGTATTTTAACTTTTATAAAAGATAATATTAAACAAAAGTGAAGATAGTATAATGAACCCCCTGTTTCTGCCATCAAACTTCAATAACTGTCACTATTCTATCATTATTCTTTCCTCAGAAAAATTTCAGGAGGGTATAATACACGTCAAATTTAAGTTGTCCACCAGAGTTGCCCCAGTTGCCTCACCATCTGCACTCTCCACTCCTAGCACTTCTCTGGTCCAACCAGAGATTCCTTGCTTTTCGCGATCTAGGATACGCTGTACTGCCGTCATCATGGCAAATGGTAGAGAATTTTTCAGTGACCTACTCACGAGGATTCCCTAATTAGAACATCTCCAAAGTAATCCCACTCTTCAGTACTAGGCTCACATCAGAAGCATCCTGAGATGACGCTGACATGAACATACTCAAGATCAATTTTTAGAAATCAATGTGCCACTCAGAATCTGACACAAACATGCTCATGACTCATAATCTCTTTTTGCACAGGCTGCCTTACAAATCCATGCAAAATGTAGTTCAGTTGCAGCTATTAACATTTACAATTAGACTTCTTTTTTATGATGCTGGGTTTGGATTTACACTGGTATACTCTTCCTTGTTTTTCTATTCAAGGAGCAGTCTAATATTTTTATACTTTGTCTTGTATTTTAGAAATTACTCCGAACCTGGCTATCATCCTGGTTTTTTCAATAGCTTTGAGCCAAGCACATGAAAAATTTGGCTTGACTAAAGGAAGACAGAAATGAATATTTGAGTCATCCACCATTAAAGTAACCCAGGGAATAAATGGACTTTCTGTCTTGATCCAAAAGAGAAGAGAGGTCTTTGGGTCTCATCTCGAACTTGGTCTAGTAACCTTGATAAAATTGTTTCTGCTCTGAACTTGGAGTCCACAGGCACTAATGGCTTTGAACCCTGCGCTCAGTCTCCTAATGAGTGATCTTGCTGGCAGGAACAAAGTTTCAGCTTGCTGCTGAAAGACTGGGAGTTGCATTCCAAACCCCACAGTCTCCCAGCCTCTCTGCCTCCTTTACTGTGAACACATCTACAGAGATGACCTGCACTGATTCCCACTTAGACATATCTTCAGTTGGTACTATTACATCTGCTTTGCTGATGTACACATGTGCTTATCTATTAGAACGTATGCATATGATATACACTCTCTTGAGGTGCTATCCAAATTTTCTACTTTTTAAAATACCTACCACACAAAGCTGAGCTTTATTACCTCTTGATGTCTCCTTGGACTTGACAGATACAGTCAATTCCACCAGCTTCCTAGTCTTGGATAACAGGAAGCTCAGAAAGTCCTAGGTCCTTACAAGGCCCTTCTAATCTCTGCTCATTAATTCATTCAATTACAGGTAATATGTTCAAGGCACTAGATGTTAGTTGTTCTCCACCTGACTTTCCTTCAGTGACAAGGCCTCTTTTCCAAGGACCTTTCTTCCTGTAGCCTTCTGAGTAAAGCCTGGCAGTGCTAGTTTGTCTAGAAATAATTGACTGCTTCTGCTTCATATATCTCTAATTCATCAAGTATAAAGCTCAAGAAATGACACCTGAGGTGGCAGGTGTCCCCGCCACCTAGCATCCCCAGGAATGTCATAAACACCCATCTTGCCCTGAAATCGCTCCTCCCAAATGTTCAAAAGTCCGCTTGTGCTGTGCTGTGCTTAGTCACTCAGTCATGCCTGACTTTTTGCGACCCCGTGGACTGTAGCCCACCAGGCTCTTCTGTCCATGAGATTTTCCAGGCAAGAATACTGGAGTGGGTTGCCATGCCCTCCTCCAGGGGATCTTCCCAACCCAGGGATCGAACTCAGGTCTCCCACATTGCAGGCAGATTCTTTACTATCTCAGCCACCAGAGAAGCTCAAGAATACTGGAGGGGGTAGCCTGTCTCTTCTCCTCAAATGTCTGCTTAGTCTTAGAGAACTCAGTCATGTTCTTAATTTCCCTGAACGTCAGGAAGCAGGCACACATCTGCCCATACCCACAAGATGGGTAGGGTGTAATGAATGAACCAGCCAGTGCAAAGTGTCCCCTGGATTTCAGAGAGGCGGTGAAGCTGCCTTCCTGACAATGACCTTGGTCCTAGTGAGACAGGAGCATCAAAAAAAATTCAAGGCAGATTCTGAAAGCATCATTCTTTAACCTCTACTCAAGACTGTGAAGGATGCACTAACCACACTAAACTCTGCACCTAGAATGTGAGTGCAAGACCAGCCTCTAAATCCTCTCCCATTCTGGGCTTGAACTCTCCCCCAGCCATAGCAGTCATTGTCCCCAAAACTCTCTATGCTCCCTGTTGAGGCAGGGAATCAAGCAACAAGGCAGGTGACTGGTTTTCCAGAGCTGCTAAGCCTGGGCTAACACAACCTCTGTCACCTTAAAAGCCCTCTCTAGTTCACACACTTAGAAAAACACTGCCAAGTGCATACAGATCTCTTGGATCATTTTCAATTACTAAGGGAAGGTAACAATAGTTAAAGAAAACGAAAAAATACCCAGGGCGACTGTGAAATCTTTTCCTTCCCCATTCTTTTGGTAATTTGTTCTGATTGCAACTATTTCAAAAGACAAGATTACACACCAGGGAATCAAAAGGATAAAAAAGAGAAAGCTGTTCCCTGCTGGAGCCCTATCAAAGCTCAACTCATGTTTGGAAGCAAAGGCAAAGTGTTTTTTCATCCCTAATGAAACGTTGTTAACTATGAACACAGAGCCTGAACTGATCTAGTAAGAGGACTTGCTGGGTCACAGGGAGGCTGTAAAGGGGGTCATTGGTAGATTCAGGAGTCACTGCATTCATGTCTCTTTTTTATTGAATATTTACTAAGAACTTCTTCATTAAGACATATAAACAAAATGGAAGAATAAAATTGAAATCCATCATCTTTCTCAGGTAGAAAGCTATTTCACTGATATTTATAAGACAGAGACTAAAACATCTGAGTTTTCAAACCTTGTTTCATTTGCCCTATTTTGCCAATTCTCCTTCACAGTCAGCAACTCCCTTGTCCTACTGGGATGATGTTTTAACAGCAGTATGTAGGTTAAGGGTATGCTATTTTGTTTACAAGAGATAAATTATTGTTACTATTACTGTAGGAAACAGCAGACCAATGACCTTGAGGACTCACCAAGAAAAGTGAGCACTTCTGTGCATTAAAATGATCTGGGTTCCACTTATGGTAAAGAGACAAAACCTTGGAGCTGGGCACTTCCTCTGGGTTTGGGGGGAAGGGATGGACACAGTTATAGCACTTGACCCACCACAATCTTCTGGACTTGCAGTTTAACTTCCACCTAACTGAACACCTGTGAAGCAAACGCAGAGCAAAGCACTGCTTCATAGAGCCCTGTTCCAAGAGTAGGCAAGGAAAGAAGCTCAAACACAATAGCTAGGTGTTCTGTGTCATTCATTTTATTCCATGATCCAGTAAGTCCTAGCAGAGCTTCAAAACCCACGAGTGATATTGAATAGAATACCAAAGAGAATGCAGTTCAGAGCTGACCTGGAAAATAGGTACCTACATCCAGAGCTACGGCCCCTAAAAGGACTAATAATGGGAAAGATTACAATGCCACCATTCTCTCCCCCAGAGAAATTTATGCTTAGGCATTAGACATGAAAAGTAAAGGCTAGAAATGTACACTTTCTAAGAGTCTTTCTAGCTCTGTAAGTCTTTGAGCACAGAAATAAGCTTAAACAGGAGAAATGTTGTCTGGGCCCAGGAAGGCTCCCAATCCACACAGGCGCACCATTGTTTATTAGATTCCTGCCCCATATCTTTTACCGAGTTTAAGCATACAAATGAGATTTAGTTAAAGAAAAACTGGTATGTCTGTTCAACGAGTATGTTTACATAAAGACATTGCTGAGGCTTGATTTTTAAAAATGAAAAAAAAATTTAAAGTAATTGGAGAGACTTCGGACATCATCCAATCCAGGAATTTTTTGTTTTACAAATGAAAGATCCTGGCCAGACTCAGAAGTCTTTTCCTTCCAGGCCTCCTTCTCCTGAGAGGCCGAGCTGGAAGCAGATTCCTGGCCCTAAGGCCAGCACTCTTGGCTCTGTGGTGCTGGACACCCCAGTGACAAATCCCTTTGCCTAATGAGGAAACAGCGTCATCTAGTGGCAATTTATCCTTTTTCTAGGTGAGCTGCACTTCAGCTCTTACACAAGGGGATGAAAAAGTCTCCCTCTTCTATTGCTGCTGTCCTTGATTGCCCAGGACAATATTTCTGGATCTTTTGCCTTCCCTATGTTTTCCGATACCCAAAAATTTCCCAGTGAACTGACATATATACACTGCTGCTGCTGCTGCTGCTGCTGCTGCTGCTAAGTCGCTTCAGTCGTGTCCGACTCTGTGCGATCCCATAGACGGCAGCCCACCAGGCTCCCCCGTCCCTGGGATTCTCCAGGCAAGAACACTGGAGTAGGTTGCCATTTCCTTCTCCAATGCATGAAAGTGAAGTTGCTCAGTCGTGTCCGACTCTTAGTGACCCCATGGACTGCAGCCCACCAGGCTCCTCCATCCATGGGATTTTCCAGGCAAGAGTACTGGAGTGGGGTGCCATTGCCTTCTCCTACTATGTATTACTATAAGATAGATAACTAATGTTCTTTAGTTGCTAAGTCGTGTCCAGCTCTTTGCAACTCCATGGACTGCAGCACGCCAGGCTTCCCTGTCCTTTCCCATCTCCCGGAGCTTGCTCAAACTCATGTCCATTGAGTCAGTGATGCCATCCAACCATCTCATCCTCTGCCAGCCCCTTCTCCTCCTGCCTGTAATCCTTCCAAGTGTCAAGGTCTTTTCTAATGAGTCGGCTCTTCGTGTCAGGTGGCAAAAGTATTGGAGCTTCAGCATCAGCATCAGTCCTTCCAATGAATATTCAGGGTTGATTTCCTTTAGGATTGGCTAGATAGTTAATAAGAACATACTATATAGCACAGGGAACTCTACTCAGTGCTCTGTAGTGACCTTAATGGAAAGGAAATGTAAAAAAGAGTAGATGTATGCATATGTATGACTGATTTACTTTGCTGTACAGCAAGAAACTGACACAGTATTATAAAGCAACCATGCTCCAATAAAGTGCTCACTTTGGCAGCACATATACAATGCTCTAATAAAAATTAATTTTTAAAAAGCTGCACAAACAAGAAAACATTGGAGTTGAGTTTTGAAGGTAGGTAGGCCTTTGGTTTGTGAAGAAAGAGAGGTGGGAATGGGAACAGCAATAACAAGGGCCCAGAGTCAAGAAAGTACATGGTATGATAAAGGATCAGCAAAGAGTCTACAGTATTCGCAAAATAAAAAGTCCAAGAAGACAATGAGAAGTGATGTAGAAAGGCACTTTAGGAATAGAATACAAAGACGCTTAGATGCCATTCTAGAGAATTTGGACTTTATATGCAATAAGATACCATCACAGTA
The DNA here is from genome assembly GCF_016772045.2 of Ovis aries. NCBI lineage: Eukaryota > Metazoa > Chordata > Mammalia > Artiodactyla > Bovidae > Ovis > Ovis aries. The sequence goes on from NC_056061.1 coordinate 60,149,037, forward strand.
TCTGCTATATACAGCAAAGAGATAGTGTTTTGCGAATCTCCAGGAAATAAAGTACTTTATTCATTCCAGCTATTTTGAAGATGTTTTCCTCATAAAAATAGAGAGTTCCTTCACTGAATGGCGGGTGGAATGGAGACCCTGCACATGAACTATTTGCCAGTGCTGGGACAAGAACTCAGATCTGTTGGCTCCTGATCTATTTCTTTGTAATAAAGACAGCTACAAGCATGAAGTATTTATTGAAAGGAAAAAATAATTTTAAATTAGAAATTTTGGGGGTTTTCTTTTTATTTTGTTCCTGTATAAATTCTCTGAAGAGTACATTTAAGTATTCACAATCATCCATTTTAATCACTTCATTCTCATTCAACAAGGGGCCTGCTTTGTAAATGGGGAAATAACTTGATAAGCATTCTATTTCCAAGCACTCAGAAGAAATAGGCAGAAACCTTTCAGACTACAAGATGTAATAAAACAGAATAAGGCACATGTAAATCACCATAGGCTGAAGAATAAAGGAGTAAGAAAGGCCACCTTAAGAAACATCAGAAAAACACAGTTGTGAAAAGACTCCTAGAAAAGTCCATCAGCTTTGTGAGGACATCAGCCTCATTGGTATCAGAGAAGATAATATACTAGCAGGTGCTATTGAAAGACAACCTTGGCAACACTTTCTAACTTATAAGCTAGAGACCAATGTTTCTTTTTAAGAATTTTCTGTTTCTGAACATGGGTCAGTGTTTTCTATTTCTGCTTTGCTTATACAAGTAGAGAATCTACCTACCAAATATTGCTTCAAAAGATGCTACTGCTGTTATTTCTGCTTTGAACTACATTCATTCAAGTATCAGGTCTTACAAAGCTCTACCCCTTTATCTGTGCCTTTGCCTTAGATAATATAAGATATGTGAAAAAAATATATATAAGATATGTGTCTGAGCTGGCATTTCTCTCCCAGTGAATGCCAGACATTTCACATAAAGCTAAAAGCCAAAATCATATGATACAATGGTTGGCCAATGCCATTATCATACTATTTTATGTCAAGACTGACATTCCAGTCATCAGGTGGACGACCAACGCGATGGAGAACAAAACGGACAGTCATGCTTCGGGAGCTGCCAGACCACAAAGAGTAATTAGACGTAAACGCAGCTTCACCTTGGCCCAGCTCAACAGTCAGCTTATAGATTGCGGTGTGTCATTTCTAAATTCCCCTCTCAGAAGAATGGTAACAGGGTGGAGCACAGAGGGTGGGAATGACCCAGAGCCGCCAGGAGTGGCCACCAAGACTTCCTACTCTCACAAGGCCAGCTCCCTTGGCACTCCGCTCTGCTAGGAGCTGCCTCTGAGGCCTGGAGCTTTCAGAAGGCGGATTATGGAGCTGTCAGTCTGAGGCCCTGTTGGCTTACCTCTGTCAGTGTAAACAGAACCATATGTCCACTGATGCCTCAGCTGGAGAATTTCCTCTCCATATCTAGCCTTCTGAAAAAGGATGTCTGCTTTGTGGTTATCACTGCCTAACAATAAAAAATAAAAATTCTAAGCATTCAAAAAGGGGGCAGAACTGTGGAGATTGAGATTCTGAGATTCTGGCTCCTGATGCCAGCACACCACAAGGCAGAGCCTCCAGACCTCAAGGGGTCCTGTGACAAGGTGGGTGCCACCACTAAGAAGAATAGTTCACACTCACTGGGGCCAACATCTGTGAGAAGAAAGAGTTCCACAACTCTTTAGACTCTCTCTATGTATAGACAAAACTTTATACATACTCTCACATGTATAGAGAAACAGTTCAACTGAACAAATGTAAAAAAACTCAAAGCATGAATGGCCACTGACCACAAGCCTAGCACTGTGCTATGGAATGATCTAGTTCCCATTTTATGGAACTTACAGGGGACACAAAGCAAAGAGAGCTCATCAACCCCTGGGTCTGAATTAGTAAGGGCCTCCCAGAAGAACTGGAATTTAAACAGAGATCAAATTGCCAACATCAGCTGGACCATTGAAAAAGCAAGAGAGTTCCAGAAAAACATCTATTTCTGCTTTATTGACTATACCAAAGCCTTTGACTGTGTGGATCACAAGAAACTGTGGAAAATTCTGAAAGAGATGGGAATACCAGACCATTTGACCTGCCTCTTGAGAAACCTATATGCAGGTCAGGAAGCAACAGTTAGAACTGGACATGGAACAACAGACTGGTTCCAAATAAGAAAAGGAGTATGTCAAGGCTGTATATTGTCACCTTGCTTATTTAACTTCTATACAGAGTACATCATGAGAAACACTGGGCTGGAAGAAGCACAAGCTGGAATCAAGATTGCTGGAAGAAATATCAATAACCTGAGATATGCAGATGACACCGCCCTTATGGCAGAAAGTGAAGAGGAACAAAAAAGACTCTTGATGAAAGTGAAAGAGGAGAGTAAAATGTTGGCTTAAAGCTCAACATTCAGAAAACTAAGATCATGGCATCTGGTCCCATCACTTCATGGCAAACAGATGGGGAAACAGTGGAAACAGTGTCAGACTTAATTTTTCTGGGCTCCAAAATCACTGCAGATGGTGACTGCAGCCGTGAAATTGAAAGACACTTACTCCTTGGAAGGAAAGTTATGACCAACCTAGATAGCATATTGAACAGCAGAGACATTACTTTGCCAACAAAGGTCCATCTAGTCAAGGCTATGGTTTTTCCAGTGGTCATGTATGGATGTGAGAGTTGGACTATAAGAAAGCTGAGCATTGAAGAATTGATGCTTTTGAACTGTGGAGTTGGAGAAGACTCTTGAGAGTCCCTTGGACTGCAAAGAGATCCAACCAGTCCATCCTAAAGGAGATCAGTCCTGGACGTTCATTGGAAGGACTGATACTAAAGCTGAAGCTCCAATACTTTGGCCACCTCTTGTGAAGAGTTGACTCATTGGAAAAGACTCTGATGCTGGAGGGATTAGGGGCAGGAGGAGAAGGGGACAACAGAGGATGAGATGACCGGATGGCATCACCGACTCGATGGACATGAGTTTGAGTGAACTCCAGGAGTTGGTGATGGACAGGGAGGCCTGGCGTGCTGTGATTCATGGAGTTGCAAAGAGTCGGACACGACTGAGCAACTGAACTGAACTGAACTGAACTGACTGAAGAGATAGTGGCAAAGGAAACCAGAGATCTCAAAGCATAGAAATAAAGAGATGAAGTTCAGAAACAATTGGATGTCTTTGATCTATGTGGGAAGGACTGCCCTTCTGAAGGGGCTTCCCAGGCAGTTCAGTTCAGTTGCTGTCATGTCCAACTCTCTGCACCCCATGGACTGCAGCTCGCCAGGCCTCCCTGTCCATCAGCAGCTCCTGGAGCTTACTCTAACTCATGTCCATTGAGTCAGTGATGCCATCCAACCATCTCATCCTCTGTTGTCCCCTTCTCCTCCCACATTCAATCTTTCCGAGGATCAGGGTCTTTTCAAAGGAGTCAGTTCTTCGCACCAGGTGGCCAAAGTATTGGAGTTTCAGCTTCAACATCAGTCCTTCCAGTGAATATTCAAGACTGATTTCCTTTAGGATGGACAAGTTGGATCTTCTTGCTGTCCAAGGGACTCTCAAGAATCTTCTCCAAAACCGTAGTTCAAAAGCATCAATTCTTCAGTGCTCAGCTTTCTTTAGAGTCCAACTCTCACATCCATACATGACTACTGGAAAAACCATAGCTTTGACTAGATGGACCTTTGTGGGCAAAGTAATATCTCTGCATTTTAATATGGTGTCTAGGTTGGTCATAACTTGTCTCCCAAGGAGCAAGCATCTTTTAATTTCATGGCTGCAGTCACCATCTACAGTGATTTTAGAGCCCAAAAATTTAAAGTCTGTCACTGGTTTCCATTGCTTCCCCATCTATTTGCCATGAAGTGATGGGACCAGATGCCATGATCTTTGTTTTCTGAATGTTGAGCTTTAGGCCAACTTTTTCACTCTCCTCTTTCATTTTCATCAAGAGACTCTTTAGTTCTTCTTCGATTTCCACCATAAGGGTGGTGTCATCTGCATGTCTGAGGTTATTGATATTTCTCCCAGAAATCTTGATTCCAGCTTGTGATTCATCCAGCCTGGCATTTCGCATGATGTACTCTGCATATAAGTTAAATAAGTAGAGTGACAATATACAGCCTTGACATTCTCCTTTCCTGATTTGGAACCAGTCTGTTGTTCCATGTCCAGTTTTAACTGTTGCTTCATGACCTGCATACAGATTTCTCAGGAGACAAGTAAGGTGATCTGGTGCTCCCATCTCTTGAAGAATTTTTCACAGTTTGCTGTGATCATCCCAAAGGCTTTGGCGTGGTCAATAAAGCAGAAGTAGATGTTTTTCTGGAACTCTCTTGCTGTTTCAATGATCCAACAGATGTTGGCAATTTGATCTCTGGTTCCTCTGCCTTTTCTAAATTCAGCTTGAACATCTGGAAGTTCATGGTTCATGTACTGTTAAAGCCTGGCTTGGAGAATTTTGAGCATTACTTTGCTAACATGTGCGATGAGTGCAATTGTGCAATAATTTGAGTGATCCTTGGCATTGCCTTTCTTTGGGATTGGAATGAAAACTGACCTTTTCCAGTCCTGTGGCCACTGCTGAGTTTTCCAAATTTGCTGGCATATTGAGTGCAGCTCTTTCACAGCATTATCTTACAGGATTTGAATAGCTCAACAGGAATTCCATCATCTCCACTAGCTTTTTTCATAGTGATACCTCCTAAGGCCCACTTGACTTCGCATTCCAGGATGTCTGGCTCTATGTGACTTGTTCACACCATCACATTTATCTGGGTCATGAAGATCTTTTTTGTATACTTCTGTGTATTCTTGCCACCTCTTCTTAATACCTCTGCTTCTATTAGCATTTCTGTCCTTTATTATGCCCATCTTTGCATGAAATGTTCCCTTGGTATCGCAAATATTCTTGAAGAGATCTCTAGTCTTTCCCATTCTATTGTTTTCCTCTATTTCTTTGCATTGATCACTAAAGAAGGCTTTCTTATCTCTCCTTGCTGTTCTTTGGAACTCTGCATTCAAATGGGTATATCTTTCCTTTTCTCCTTTGCCTTTCACTTCTCTTCTTTCCACAGCTATTTCCCAGGCCTCTGTAGAAGGGCATGGCAACCCACTCCATTATTCTTGCCTGGAGAATGCCATGGACAGAGGAGCCTGGTGGGCTACAGTCCAAAGGGTGGCACAGAGTAGGACACAACTGAAGCAAGTTAGCACACACCCCCTTCCAGAACAGTTGATGTCTTCTCTTTCTGCCATGACATGGCCTGTTTAACTTTATAAAACACAGCCTGAGACTCTACTCAAGCCTGACTAGCACATTTCTCATAGCAGCCTGGAAGGGATGCTGCAGTATCTCAGCAATCTGTAAACACTGGCTCACCACCTGAGTTTGTAAAGAAGTTTTACAGGAACACAGCCACACCCAACTTTTCACATATGCTCTATGGCTGCTTCTTTTCTCTAGCGTCAGAACTGAATAGTTGCAAGAGAGACAGTATGGCCCATAAAACCTAAAATATTTACTCTGATTCTTTATAGAAAAAGTTTGCCAGTGCCTGCAATGGCTCATCCACACTGAGTGAATCAAATTTGTGAAATAAGAGTCAGGGATTCCCAAGAAGACCACCACCTTTCAAACTGGCAGCTCCCACGCCAAACATTAAGCTTAAGACAGTCAAGGATGAACAAGACTTGCATGTTGGCTCTAAGAGACAGACAGCCTGATGAACCCCCTCCATGAGCTGGCATCCACATACCAGTGGAGGCCATTAATATCAGATTTGGAAGAGTACATTCCACTCAGCAGAAAAATAGCCTATAACACCAGTGTGATTTCACAATAGCACTTCTGATAGTGAATCGATTTTCCTTCCTCCACAATGGGAAATGCTTTTTTATGAGGGACATGCTTAACTGGAATCCCTGGCACAATGGCTTCAGAAAGGGTGGAAGTGGCCTGGAGACAGAAGCACCACTGATCCACTGATGACAAAAGGTGACAGTATGATAAGATAGCTGGGTCATCAGAGGGATCAAAGAAATACATGGGCAGCTCATGACAAAACACTGTGCCATAGTCCTCCTGCAGGCCACGGGTTTCCTCAAGCAGGAAGCAATGGGGTCCATGCTAACCAGGAGCTAGGAAGCTGTCTGACTGACCAGACCTTGGTTGATGACACCACCCAAGTCTCACACTTCAGTGCAGTGGGACACACTGTTTTCTCAGGTTAAGAACTAGGGTATGATCAGGACAGGAGCCAGTGGGATGGGGAAACTGCCAAGGGCTAAGCAATGAAGAAAAACCCCTTACCCAGCCGAGGCTGGCCACCCAGCATGGTAATGGGTCCCTACAGTGGGTGTTGGAAGGCTGTGGACACTTAGAGCCAGGAAGAAATCCCCCCCTGTAAGAGGGAAAGGAGCAAGGAATCACCATGTCTGTAGAGGATAGATCAAGAGGGTCGAGCAGGGCCTTTATTCACTAAATATGAGCTTTGGAAAGGCTGTGAAGTCCATGGCGTTGGGCTTTTTCTGAGGTCTTTCTGGCTTTCTCTGTGGTCCCAGCTTGTACTCTGTTTCTACTTCAAGGCTTGATGCCATGGTAGTGCATCCACACAGCCCCTGATGGAGCCTGTGGATGATACTGCTGGCCTTCTCTTGCCATGGCATTTTGCAGTCCTAGGGAGAAGCTGGCTGCCCGGTAACTGAAGGCAATGGTAAACCCCTGACAGCATGAGTCCCATCCTCATCTCTGGCTGACAGTGGCTGCTATGAGAGAAGGACTGTGGGGACCATGCCCACCATGTTCCCTTGAGCTTAGAATACTCAGCCATGTGGGGAATCAGCCAGGGTGGCAGGCAGACCCCAGGGAAGGAATGCCATAGCAGCCCAGGGACAACATAGCAGCCACAGTCAAAATACAGGCAGTAAGTTATAATAAATTCACATAAATGGTGATTCAGGGGTTGACTGTCTTCCAAGACAAATAAGGATCTGAATTGTCTGACACGGGCCAGGTGGGGCTAGCAGTGATTTGGGATTAGCCCACAAATTGGGGAGCTGAGGATGACCCTGGGGCAAAATGAACACTAAGCAGATGGTTCACAGGAAACAGCAACAGAAAGAGACAAGGAAGAAGCATAACCCTTAAATATTCAAGGCCAAAGTTTAGAAAGCAGAAAAGCTAGACAAGTGCTAGAGGAGAGAACTAGGAGTGAGCCCCAGGGCTGCAGAGCACTCCCGTGGCCTTTTCTAGAGGTGAGTAGGCAGGCTTTAGAAGCAGGGCTAATCAGAGACCTGGGTGAACCATGATCTGCTAATCCCACCTGACATCATGAGTGTCAGTGAGTGGTTAAACTACAGTTTACAGGTGAGTATGATGGGCAATGTTGGACAGAGATCTGGGCTGTGAACTGGGCAACCTGAGACCTTTCTCTCCTTACCAGAGACTGTGAGTGTCTCACTGAACAATTTCTGAACCCAATCTTAATGGTCTCTGACCTAGAGATTCAGCCTCATTGGTGAAACTTCATAGACGATACTGCCAAGAATATCTGAAGGACACCTGTAGTGAGCTGCTTGGGGAAATGTTTTCTATTATTGACCTGTCAGATTTTCACATCTGTACCTAAGATTCAGATTCTGTTGATGAAAGATTCCATATACGTTTAGTGGAAGGTTTTGCAGAAGGAGTCAGAACAACTGACCCTGGCTGTGCCACTGATGAGGTCCTCCAACTTCCAATCTGCGGTTACTTCCAAATCTATTATCCTACAGTTACCCAGAAATCAAACAGTATATCGTGATGAAGCATGCTGGCAAAAGACAGATCCATGTGGACTTGTACAATCCCGCTAAAATCAATTATTAATGAAGTCTTTGGCTTGCAGGCTCTGTACACAAGGATTGGTCTGGTGCCCACAATGTAATCATCTGTACCCATGTACAAATCAAGGCTATTGTGATCAATAAAGCCTTGTTAAACATTAGTGAAGGAGTGGACAAACAGCACAAAATTAATAACCTATTACCCATGCAATTGTTTTCCTCCTGATCCAAAATGTCCCTTTTCCCTTGTGCTTGCAGTACATGATTGCACTAAACATATTCTGATTCATTTAGCTCTAAATTCCAGCACTATTTATTTATTTACGTAAAAATTCAGAGAGAGAGTCATTTCGCACTGATTTCCTGAACTGGACCCAGTTTCATAACTAAAATTATAGTGAGAGTTTAGCCAACATGAGTAAATTGGAAAACCTGACATTTTAGTTAAGACCTAGAAATGTTAACTAAACTGCTTATGAGCTTCTTGTGAAAGCAATTATTTGAGTAAAAACATCATGTATTTTAGTATTTGTTTAGTCAGAAAAATCACCATCAACTAATAGTACAAAAAATTCTCACATTAGGTGTTCTGTATTTAGTCACAGAGAGCTGAGGATTAACTTGGACCAGCATTCACAGTAGACTTTCATTCATCAGGACTCCTCAATATGAATATGTGGTTATTTCAATGCAATTAAGATACTGTTAACTTAGCACCATGGGCTCTCTGAATCCGTGGATGCAGAACTCATGGATAAGGAGAACTGGCTGTATTGCACCATTTTACACAAGGGATATGAGCATCCCTGAGTATTGTTGTCCATGGGGTATGCTGGAGCTAATCCCCCGTGGATACTGAGGGATAACTGTCCAACCAAGTGCTCAGCTGATAATAGTAACAGCTAACCAACCTAGAGGGCTTACTTCTATCAGGCCCTGGTCTAACATCTTTACATTATTACCTCATTTAATCCTTATAATAACACTGTGAGATGCATTCTACTACACTCTATACATGTGAAAATTGAAAGTATATTGTCTCATAAATAGGAAATCCAGCCAGCCTAGTTCCAGAACCACAGAATTACTCCACGTTGCCTCTGTTATGTGCATCTCAACTGTTTTTGTACGGAGTCCGTTATAAGTGAATCTTGGCATAATTAGAGATATAGCGAATGTTTTACTACCAGAAGCAGAGGATCTAGATGTTGAAAGGCTCTGCCAAGACTGTCCAGTTCAATCCCTATGGAATCTGCCAATGGGAGCAGCCACCCTCTCTCTGCTCACTCCCAGAGATAGGGAGTCACCACACCTTATAGCAGTCCCTTCCCACTTCAGAGAGCCTAGACCACTGGAAGGCTTCCTTTCCTTAAAGCCAAATGTACTTTTCTATAAATCCACCTGCTGCCCAGAACTCTGCTGTCTGAAGCCAAGGTAGCAACGTATATCCCCTTGTTCTCCCAGTAGGGCCGGCAAACATCTGGAAGAGTAACTATGCACCAGCCCAGATGGCATCCTTCCTTCCCACCTTCTTGCTCAGCTCCTGAGAGGAGCCACTATTCCAAGTTCCAATCATCCTTCTCATTCCACAGTGGGCTTTCTAGGTTTGGGGCAAATTCCATTTGAACTCTGTGTGTGTGCGTGTGTGTGTGTGTGTGTGTGCTCAGTTGTATCCAACTCTTTGCAACCCTGTGGACTGTAGCCTGCCAGGCTCCTCTGTCCATGGGATTTCCCAGACAAGAATACTGGGGTGGGTTGCCAATTCTGTAGGGCCTGGCAACAAAGACAGTTGTAAGAAAGCCTGAAGATGCCACAGTGATCTCCCAGAGACACCCCTGCACACCAACAGCACCTCAACAGTTCACTCACAACTGGCTTGTAGCCCACCACAAGTTCAGAAGCACAATTTTTCCCCATGAAGTTCATTAAATCAAATATTCCCCATTGTATACTTTTTGCTACTTTCTTAAACATAAGCTTAGTATTTGATATTTTTCACTAATGAGTTAGACCCCTCCACAAGTCCACAGACAGAGAAATAGAAATTACTTGGTATTCATTCCACTCCACAGATTATTTCTATGACAGTAAAGAAATTCAAAAGGCCTGTTAATTAGCTCACTAGACATGAGTTATTTTAGAAGAAAAAAAGAGGGGAAAAAAGGTGATATTAGCACAGAGCTAAGATAAAATATAAAAATATTTTATACTCTAAAATATACAAAAGCCAAACAAAGAAACAAACAAAAAAAAAAACCAAAGAGCTTCAAGAGTGTTCATCCAGGGGCTACTGCTTCCCTTGATGGAAAAGTTACCAATCAAATGCTTTAATTTCATTTACTGAAGCAAGAGTCAGGCCAAACATCATAGAGGCTGTTTGTGGCATGTGGGTCATTGTTTTGTCACATATGACACTGTTTTCATGAACAACAGGTTGAATCTGGGGAAACTTACTAATTGACTCTGTCAGTCTAATCAAAAGGCAAAGCAGAACAATAGGTTTAAAGTGAATAAAGGATTCCTTCATAATATCCACAGCACCAGTGAATTTACAGCACCGAAGGAAGAAAATGATTGTTTATATTTTTAGACAATTGTTCTTTATGTTGCATAAACTTTGTTTAAATAATTCATAACCACAGAATCAAGATCCCACACACAAACTCAATAGATTTTATCTGTGCATACCAAAGGGGTTTAAAATATTTGAAGTAGTGTGTTCAAAGATGCTTTTCTTTTTCCTTCCAAATCTCTTCATATACTTTGTCACAAAATAGATTTCAAGTTTAAAAGTCAACAAAAGAAAAATTGAATGCAGACTTCAGTAAGAAATAAACTAACATGGAAAACAGCCACCCCCAGTTTTTTGTTGCAGGATGGAACTGGTTTGTCACAAACTAGAGAGCAAATGATTAAATTATGGTGTTAGTGGGTATTATTCGATGTTTTGAAATTCAATGAAATGATAGGAAAAGTGAAAGAGACTTTATAGGAAAGATCTTACTATTGTGTTGACTGAGGTATCAAAGACATCTAAGTGGACCTTAGGTCTCCATAACACTTACTTTCCCCAAGCAAAAGGGAAACTGAGTCAAATACAATAACATTTTCCAAGGACATTTAAAAGGTTTGTGGAAGAATTATAATGAGAATCTATTATTTTCTGACACCTCACTCCCTTTCTTCAAGGGCATTTTGAATAAGGAGTTAAGAAAGCTTAACATTTCCTTGATATAATAATAAAAGAAATGAGATCACAACCACTGGTTAGCTGGTAATCAGGACGGAGTTGTGGGGCAGGGGAGAGGCAGTTTTCCCCATGTGTCCCACAGTGATATTGACTAAGACATCAATCTCCTTGGCAAAGATGGACAACCTCTGTTTTCTATTTCCCCAGGGCACAAAAGCATCCATATCTAAGCCATCCCATTGGTCACAGGAATAAAAGAAAGAAAATGAGATTAGAACTTAACACGCATGATTTATTGTAATCAATTTTAATGCAGTACCCAGAAATGGAGGGAGGAAAAAGGAAAACTGTCTTGGTATTATCTAGAGAATTTAATGATCATTACGTGGGAGAAAAGACATGCTGAAAATTCATGGTATTCAACAAAAGGGGTATAAGAAGCCTTTTTTTCCATGAATAATCTGTCCATGGACAATAAATATATCTACCAGTTAAACAGCAGTGTGTTTATGTGCGTACCTTCTATTTAAGGTTACCCAACCTTCTGTCCTGTTTTGTTCTATCCATCCTTTCCTCAACTTCTATATCTACTAATTCCACAGGGCTGTGATTTTCATTTTATATACATTTTGAGTATCCAAATACTATCCTAAAGATACAAATCAGAAGTAGTCTACAAGTTCAACTAACACAGTCTTAAATTTTTAATGAGTTTGTGAACCCCAAAATAGTAAAAATGTGTATTCTATTCATCTTCTTGTATTTAGCAAACATATCTCCTTGAGATTAATGAACTAGAAGAAGTTTTGTTTGCTGTTCACATGAGTTAGGAACCTAGGAAAGAATGCCATTGGGGGAGGTTTTGGCAAGGATTTTTGAGAACAAAACACAAAAATACACAATGGAAGTCTGAAAATATTTGGAAAACTCAAAAACAACAGCTTGTGCTAATTCTCAGTTGATTTGTGGCTAGCGTTCACTTTTCACCTCATTGAGACTGATGGCAAAAGAGCAAGCCAGACCCCGTGCAGCTTTGGCTGCAGATGTTTTATTCTAATTCCATTGTTAAGAGAAGCATGGACCATTGTGGGTGTAATATATGTTTCTTGGGAAACAGAAATATGTGGCAATTAAAACAATCCTATCTGCAATTGAAAACAATTGGGCTCAATATACTAGATTTATGAACAAGATTTATCCCCTGATATGATCTCCATTTTTCAAGATAGAAGCAAACAATAAACAAGAACAAAACAGAACAGAGAAACATCTTACAACACAGAACTGCAGCAAAGCACTTACATTTAAGAAAACAGATTGCATGAGTTACTGATCTTTAGACTTGAGATTTCAGAGGTAATTAAAACTTTTTCCCCAGTGGAAGTCCAGTGTTAGGACAAGCAAGGGTTCTGCTGCTGCTTTGGGTGCAGCAGAGAGTTGGCCAGATATCTGCCAGCCCAGACCTTCCTTGTTCCTAGGAGAGGACTCAGGCCATAAGACTTTGAAGAACCTGGGTCAAAGAAACAGAAGCTTGGAGAATTTGACTCCATCCAAAGGATTTTTTGAAACATACCTCTGATGCCAAAGTATTTAAATATTTAGAAGTCAATACATGCAAAAAAAAAGAAATTTTTAAGGGAATGATTTTATTAAATTTAATGACTACATAAAAAGAAAATTCTTTAGCCTACTATTGTACCCGGATCATTATTTCTCCAAAGAGGATAGAACTATACACCCCAAGCTCAATCAATGGCACAAACCTTCACTTTTCTTCTTCTGTATCTCTGTTCAGTGATGGCCTCTCATTTATTTATTCATGAAGTTCTATCTGTTCTATCCTTGAGGATCTAGCACATCCATCCCTTCTTATTCATTCACTCATCAGCTATCTTAACTCAGTTTCTTATCAATTCTCTTCCTAAATCTTAAGGTAATCATTCTAAAAGCCAACAATACTGATGACTTTATTCATCTGCTCAAACTCATCTACTGGTGCTCCAGTGTTATGCAGTAAAGCCCACACTTACTTTTGGAGTACCCCCAAATCTGTCCGGACCTGGACATTCACTGCTTCTCCAATTCTCCCCCACTGGGAACCGTCCCGAGCACACCTTGTTCCCCTGCCTCTGTGCCTTTGCACCTATGTGTTTGTTGCTTCAAATGCCCTTCATTCTAAACATTTCCACAACTCTGAAACCATTCCCCATTCTACCTTTCCTGCTTGGCCTCTATGCTTCCTTCAAGATCCAGCTCCTACATCCTCTTGTAAATTCCTCCCTGGTATCCTTAAATGGAGTAGAAACTCCCTTCTTTATACTGCCTTCCTATATTACATAAAACCCTTTTATAGCATATATCTCAACATATTATAATCATCTACTGACATGTATTCATTATACATCTATATTGTGAACTCTTCAAGGATAAGAATTATTTGTATTCACCTTTGCAGTCACGGAACTTAGCTGGGACTTACTAGCAGACAAGGCAAGTTTAAAGAATGAATGAATGAGGGAGTGAATGAATACATGTACTGGGAAATCCAAGAAGGAAGTTTACCAGATAAGAGGTGAAGATTTGTGTCAACTCATTTTGGTGAAACGGATGGGTCTGTTCAGCCCTGACCCTGTTCCCACACTTGATCTGTTCATTTGCATACTCATTCATTGATTGAACAAACATTGGTTGAGTATCCACCAAGTTTCAGGTACTAGACCAGGCACTGTAGGTCATAAATAATAAAACATACTTCTGCTTTCAAAAACTGTATTGCCCAGAGCAGGCATCAGGTGTATAAAACATAAGCACCATCAAGACCTATAGGAGCTACAACAGAAAAGTGGAGCAGGATAGAAGTTGAAAAAGTGCCTGGTGTATCTGACCAGGGCAGGTTTCCTCATGGAAGTGCTTCCTGAGAAGTGCCCTGAGAGGCGGGCATGAGGATGAGGTGGAAGACATAGCCAACAAGGAAGACAGTTTGTGCAAATATCGGGCAGGTAAAGAAGGGTGATATAATTAAGTGAAATGGACAGAACGCAAGGCAAACCCAGACTCTAGAAAGCAACCTGTGAGAAAATTTAAATTCTGTACCTGTGTGACCTTGGGAACACTCCACCTGCTATCAAGTGAAACAGTAATAATAGTATCTACGTGGTACGAGAGCTGTGAAAATTAAGGCAAATCAAGCAAAAAGCAGGTGAAACAGTTGGCGCAGTATCTGGGGCTTGATGACAAGGATGCTGATTGTTGGCGCTACAGCACAGAGGCACCGAGCAGGATGAGTCTGAACAGCAAGAAGGGCCCAACTAGAGGAAAGTTGTCTACAACATACCACAGAGTGGACCTGAATCCATAGTAGCTGACAGAAAACCATGGAAGAATTTTAAGTAATAAAGTGCTTAATCATCAGATTTGCATTTTTTCTTTTTTCTTTTTTTAATATAAATTTATTTGTTTTAATTGGAGGCTAATTACTTTACAATATTGTATTGGTTTTGCCATACATCAACATGAATCCACCATGGGTGTACACATGTTCCCCATCCTGAACCCCCTTCCCACCTCCCTCCCCGTACCATTCCTCTGGGTCATCCTCGTGCACCAGCCCTGAGCATCCTGTATCATGCATCGAACCTGGACTGGAAATTCATTTCACATATGATATTATACAGGTTTCAATGCCATTCTCCCAAATCATCCCACCCTCGCCCTTTCCCACAGAGTCCATAAGACTGTTCTATACATCTGTGTCTCTTTTGCTGTCTCGCATACAGGGTTATCATTACCATCTTTCTAAATTCGATATATATGCGTTAGTATACTGTATTGCATTTTAAGTTCTCTTAAGTAGCTGTATGAAGTGAAAGTGAAAGTGTTAGTCACTCAGTCCTGTCCCGACTCTTGCAATTCCATGGACTGTAGCCCACCAGACTCCTCTGTCCATGGAATTCTCCAGGCAAGAATACTTGAGTAGATTGCCACTTCTTCCTCCATGGGTCTTCCCAACCTAGGGATCGAAACCTACATTACAGGCGGATTCTTTACTATCTAAGCCACCAGGGAAGCCCCAGCTGTATGAAGACAAAATTCAAAGTAGCACAAGATGACCAGTAAGGGCTGGACTGAGACAATGGTTGGCGGGTGGGAGATGGTGAAGAGAGGATAGACTATAGAGATGTTATAGATCCAACTAGACTTGGTCACAGATGGTCAATGGGAAACAAGAAAGATAAAGGGTGGAAAATAACCCTTAGATTTCTGGCTGAAGTAAACAAAGTGGAAGTGCCATTGGCCAAGAAAGGAAGCACAAGAATCAGAACCAAACTGAGGAGGAAATACAAGTTTCACTTTAGATAGTCTCCCAGGATATGGAAGATCCAAGTGGGGCTGCACGACAGACTAGTTGGTAGACAAATCTGGTGCCAGCTGGACTTATAGATGAGAAAAACAATAGCATATTATTAACTGCTACTTGGAGCTACAGAAATAGACATATTCATCTGAAAAAAAAAAGAAAAAGAAAACAAGTAAAAAGCCTGAAGAGAGAAGTTTAATTTCCCAGTGAATAAAAGAAGTTTACATCATACTGTATTCTACTAATTATGCATTAGCACAATGTCTAAAAAACAATGTACAGACCGTAATTAAAAATACTTTATTGCTAAAAATTGTTCAGCATCATTGGATGCTTCAGCAAATTGTAGCGGAAATGTCAAAAACCACAGATCACCATACCAAATATAACGACAATGGAGAAGTATGAAATATTGTGAGAATTACCAAAATGTGACACAGATACAAACTGAGTAAATGCTGTTGAGAAAATGGTGCTGGTAGACTGGCTGGCTGAAGAACTGCCACAGAGCTTCAATTTATCATCTAAAAATGCAATATTTGCAAAGCACACTATCACAAACTATGTCTGTACTTTCTTTTATTGCCATTTATACATCCTAACTATTTTTTACATTCACCAGAAGATACAGATGTCAGAGACAGGATAAGGTCCCCGTGAAATCCAGCCCAACACTATAGAGCCATCAGTTCTGATTTAACTTTATTCCTGGAAAATCTTGCTTTATTGAAACATTTTTTCAATCAGGCCTAATCAAAGGAGACTCAAGGAATAATCAAAGTGTTAGTGGCATTGGACCTTGCTTGTTTTGTCTCAAATGAAGGTTGTGTCTCCACAATAGTTACCTGATGTGTCCATTCTTAGCCAAATCTTTCATGTCCCAGAAGGGCAATCTTGTTCAGAAAAAAATAGACATAACTTCTGAGATAACATTATTCACGTACTATATGGTAAATAGCTCTCTTAAGTGTCACAACACACTTTTGAGGTAGGTTCTTATTTTTGTTAATATAAATTTATTTATTTTAATTAGAGGTTAATTACTTTACAATATTGTATTGGTTTTGCCATACATCATCATGAATCCGCCACAGGTATACACGTGTTCCCCATCCTGAACCCCCGTCCCTCCTCCCTCCACATACAATCCCTTTGGGTCATCTCACTGTACCAGCCCCAAGCATCCAGTATCATGCATCGAACCTGGACTGGCAATTTGTCTCCTATATTATATTATACATGTTTCAATGCCATTCTCCCAAATAATCCCACCCTCTCCCTCTCCCACAGAGTCCAAAAGAATGTTCTATATATCTGTGTCTCTTCTGCTGTCTCACATACAGAGTTATCATTACCATCTTTCTAAATTCCATATATATATGCGTTAGTATACTGTATTTGGTGTTTTTCTTTCTGGCTTACTTCACTCTGTATAATTGGCTCCAGCTTCATCCACCTCATTAGAACGGATTCAAATATATTCTTTTTAATGGCTGAGTAATATTTTGTGTATAGGTACCACAGCTTTCTTATCCATTCATCTGCTGATGGACATCTAGGTTGCTTTCATGTCCTGGCTATTATAAACAGTGCTGCAATGAACATTGGGGTACATGTGTGTCTCTTTCAATTCTGGTTTCCTCAGTGTGTATGCCCAGCAGTGGGATTGCGGGGTCATAAGGCACTTCTATTTGCAGTTTTTAAGGAATCTCCACACTGTTCTCCATAGTGGCTGTACTAGTTTGCATTCCCACCAACAGTGTAAGAGGGTTCCCTTTTCTCCACACCCTCTCCAGCATTATTGCTTGCAGACTTTTGGATCGCAGCCATTCTGACTGGTGTGAAATGGTACCTCACTGTGGTCTTGATTTGCATTTCTCTGACAATGAGTGATGTTGAGCATCTGTTCATGTGTTTGTTAGCCATCTGTATGCCTTCTTTGGAGAAATGTCTATTTAGTTCTTTGGCCCATTTTTTGATTGGGTCGTTTATTTTCTGGAATTGAGCTGCAGGTGTTGCTTGTATATTTTTGAGATTAGTTGTTTGTCAGTTGCTTCATTTGTTATTATTCTCTCCCATTCTGAAGACTGTCTTTTCACCTTGCTTTTAGTTTCCTTTGTTGTGCAGAAGCTTTTAATTTTAATTAGGTCTCATTTGTTTATTTTTGCTTTTATTTCCAGTATTCTGGGAGGTGGATCATAGAGGATCCTGCTGTGATGTGTGTCAGAGAATGTTTTGCCTATGTTCTCCTCTAGGAGTTTTATAGTTTCTGGTCTTACATTTAGATCTTTAACCCATTTTGAGTTTATTTTTGTGTATGGTGTTAGAAAGTGATCTAGTTTCATTCTTTTACAAATGGCTGACCAGTTTTCCCAGCACCACTTGTTAAAGAGATTGTCTTTGATCCATTGTATATTCTTGCCTCCTTTGTCAAAGATAAGGTGTCCATAGGTGAATGGATTTATCTCTGGGCTTTCTATTTTGTTCCATTGATCTATATTTCTGTCTTTGTGCCAGTACCATACTGTCTTGATGATTGTGGCTTGGCTTTGTAGTAGAGTCTGAAGTCAGGCAGGTTGATTCCTCCAGTTCCATTCTTCTTTCTCAAGATTGCTTTGGCTATTCGAGGTTTTTTGTATTTCCATACAAATTGTGAGATTATTTGTTCTATCTCTGTGAAAAATACCATTGGTAGCTTGATAGGGATTGCATTGAATCTATAGATCACTTTGGGTAGTATACTCATTTTCACTATATTGATCGTTCCAATCCATGAACATGGTATATTTCTCCATCTATTAGTGTCCTCTTTGATTTCTTTCACTAGTGTTTTATAGTTTTCTATATATAGGTCTTTAGTTTCTTTAGGTAAATATATTCCTAAGTATTTTATTCTTTTCGTTGCAATGGTGAATGGAATTGTTTCTTTAATTTTTCTTTCTATTTTCTCATTATTAGTGTATAGGAATGCAAGGGATTTCTGTGTGTTGATTTTATATCCTGCAACATTACTATATTCATTGATTAGCTCTAGTAATTTTCTGGTGGAATCTTTAGGGTTTTCTATGTAGAGGATCATGCCATCTGCAAACATTGAGAGTTTTACTTCTTCTTTTCCAATCTGGATTCCTTTTGTTTCTTTTTCTGCTCTGATTGCTGTGGCCAAAACTTCCAAAACTATGTTGAATAGTAGTGGTGAAAGTGGGCACCCTTGTCTTGTTCCTGACATTAGGGGAAATGCTTCCAATTTTTCACCATTGAGGATAATGTTTGCTGTGGGTTTGTCATATATAGCTTTTATTATGTTGAGGTATGTTGCTTCTATTCCTGCTTTCTGGAGAATTTTTATCATAAATGGATGTTGAATTTTGTCAAAGGCTTTCTCTGCATCTATTGAGATAATCATATGGCTTTTATTTTTCAATTTGTTAGTGTGGTGTATTACATTGATTGATTTGTGGATATTGAAGAATCCTTGCATCCCTGGGATAAAGCCCACTTGGTCACGGTGTATGATCTTTTTAATGTGTTGTTGGATTCTAATTGCTAGAATTATGTTAAGGATTTTTGCATCTATGTTCATCAGGGATATGATATTGGCCTGTAGTTTTCTTTTCTTGTGGCATCTTTGTCAGGTTTTGGTACTAGGGTGATGGTGGCCTCATAGAATGAGTTTGGAAGTTTACATTCCTCTGCAGTTTTCTGGGAGAGTTTGAGTAGGATAGGTGTTAGCTCTTCTCTAAATTTTTGGTAGAATTCAGCTGTGAAGCTGTCTGGACCTAGGCTTTTGTTTGCTGGAAGATTTCTGATTACAGTTTCAATTTCCATGCTTGTGATGGGTCTGTTAAGATTTCTATTTCTTCCTGGTTCAGTTTTGGAAAGTTCTACTTTTCTAAGAATTTATCCATTTCTTCCACGTTGTCCATTTTATTGGTATATAATTGCTGATAGTAGTCTCTTATGATCCTTTGTATTTCTGTGTTGTCTGTTGTGATCTCTCCATTTTCATTTCTGATTTTATTGATTTGATTTTTCTCCCTTTGTTTCTTGATGAGTCTGGCTAATGGTTTGTCAATTTTATTTATCCTTTCAAAGAACCAGCTTTTGGCTTTGTTGATTTTTGTTATGGTCTCTTTTGTTTCTTTCACATTTATTTCTGCCCTAATTTTAAAGATTTCTTTCCTTCTACTAACCCTGGGGTTCTTCATTTCTTCCTTTTCTAGTTGCTTTAGGTAGAGTTAGGTTATTTATTTGACTTTTTTCTTGTTTCTTGAGGTATGCCTGCATTGCTATGAACCTTCCCCTTAGCACTGCTTTTACAGTGTCCCACCGGTTTTGGGTGGTTGTGTTTTCATTTTCATTCATTTCTATGCATCTTTTGATTTCTTTTTTTATTTCTTCTGTAATTTGTTGGTTATTCAGCAGCGTGTTGTTCAGCCTCCATATGTTGGAATTTTTAATAGTTTTTCCCCTGTAATTGAGATCTAATCTTACTGCATTGTGGTCAGAAAAGATGCTTGGAATGATTTCAATTTTTTGAATTTATCAAGTTTAGATTTATGGCCCAGGATGTGATCTATCCTGGAGAAGGTTCCGTGTGCGCTTGAGAAAAAGGTGAAATTCATTGTTTGTGGGTGAAATGTTCTATAGATATCAATTAGGTCCAACTGGTCTATTGTATTGTTTAAAGTTTGTGTTTCCTTGTTAATTTTATGTTTAGTTGATCTATCCATAGGTGTGAGTGGGGTATTAAAGCCTCCCACTATTATTGTGTTATTGTTAATTTCCTCTTTCATACTTGTTAGCATTTGTCTTACATATTGTGGTGCTCCTATGTTGGGTGCATATATATTTATAATTGTTATATCTTCTTCTTGGATTGATCCTTTGATCATTATGTAGTGTCCTTCTTTGTCTCTTTTCACAGCCTTTGTTTTAAGGTCTATTTTATCTGATATGAGTATTGCTCCTCCTGCTTTCTTTTGGTCTCTATTTGCATGGAATATATTTTTCCAGCCCTTCACTTTCAGTCTGTATGTGTCCCCTGTTTTGAGGTGGGTCTCTTGTAGACAACATATATAGGAGTCTTCTTTTTGTATCCATTCAGCCAGTCTTTGTCTTTCGGCAGGGGCATTCACCTCATTTGTTTAAGGTAATTATTGAGAAGTATGATCCTGTTGCCATTTACTTTATTGTTTTGGGTTTGAGTTTATACACCCTTTTTGTGTTTCCTGTCTAAAGAATATCCTTTAGCATTTGTTGGAGAGCTGGTTTGGTGGTGCTGAATTCTCTCAGCTTTTGCTTGTCTGTAAAGCTTTTGATTTCGCCTTCGTATTTGAATGAGATCCTTGCTGGGTACAGTAATCTGGGCTGTAGGTTATTTTCTTTCATCACTTTAAGTATGTCTTGCCATTCCCTCCTGGCCTGAAGAGTTTCTATTGAAAGATCAGCTGTTATCCTTATGGGAGTCTTCTTGTGTGTTATTTGTTGTTTTTCCCTTGCTGCTTTTAATATTTGCTCTTTGTGTTTGATCTTTGTTAATTTGATTAATATGTGTCTTGGGGTGTTTCACATTGGGTTTATCCTCTTTGGGACTCTCTGGGTTTCTTGGACTTGGGTGATTATTTCCTTCCCCATTTTAGAGAATTTTTCAACTATTATCTCCTCAAGTATTTTCTCATGGTCTTTCTGTTTGTCTTCTTCTTCTGGGACTTCTATGATTCGAATATTGGGATGTTTAACACTGATTCGAATATTGGGATGTTTAACACTGTCCTGGAGGTCTCTGAGATTGTCCTCATTTTTTTTAATTCGTTTTTCTTTTTTCCTCTCTGATTCATTTATTCCTACCATTCTATCTTCTACTTCACTAATCCTATCTTCTGCCTCTGTTATTCCACTATTTGTTCCCTCCAGAATGTTTTTGATCTCATTTATTGCATTATTCATTATATATTGACTCATTTTATTTCTTCTAGGTCCTTGTTGCTTTACTAGCATGTGAGATGAGTGCAATTGTGCAGTAGTTTGAGCATTCTTTGGCATTGCCTTTCTTGGGGATTGGAATGAAAACTGACCTTTTCCAGTCCTGTGGCCACTGCTGAGTTTTGCAAATTTGCTGGCATATTGAGTGCACCACTTTCACAGCATCATCTTTCAGGATTTGAAATAGCTCAATAGGAATTCCATCACCTCCACTAGCTTTGTTCATAGTGATGCTTTCTAAGGCCCACTTGACTTCACATACCAGGATGTCTGGCTCTAGATGAGTGATCACACCATCATGATTATCTTGGTCATGAAGAACTTTTTTGTACAGTTCTTCTGTGTATTCTTGTCACCTCTTCTTAATATCTTCTGCTTCTATTAGGTCCATACCATTTCTGTCCTTTATCGAGCCCATCTTTGCATGAAATATTCCCTTGGTATCTCTAATTTTCTTGAAGAGATCTGTAGTCTTTCCCATTCTGCTCTTTCCCTCTATTTTTTTGCATTGATCGCTGAAGAAGGCTTTCTTATCTCTTCTTGCTATTCTTTGGACCTCTGCATTCAGATGCTTATATCTTTCCTTTTCTCCTTTGCTTTTTGCCTCTCTTCTTTTCACAGCTATTTGTAAGGCCTCCCCAGACAGCCATTTTGCTTTTTCGCATTTCTTTTCCATAAGAATGGTCTTGATCCCTGTCTACTATACAATGTCATGAACCTCATTCCATAGTTCATCAGGCACTCTATCTATCAGATCTAGGCCCTTAAGTCTATTTCTCACTTCCACTGTGTAATCATAAGGGATTTGATTTAGGTCATACCTGAATGGTCTAGTGGTTTTCCCTACTTTCTTCAATTTAAGTCTGAATTCTCACATGCTAGTAAAGTAATGCTCAAAATTCTCCAAGCCAAGCTTCAGCAATACGTGAACCATGAACTTCCTGATGTTCAAGCTGGTTTTAGAAAAGGCAGAGGAACCAGAGATCAAATTGCCAACATCTGCTGGATCATGGAAAAAGCAAGAGAGTTCCAGAAAAACATCTACTTCTGCTTTATTGACTATGCCAAAGCCTTTGACTGTGTGGATCACAATAAACTGTGGACAATTCTGAGAGAGGTGGGAATACCAGACCACCTGACCTGCCTCTTGAGAAATCTGTATGCAGGTCAGGAAGCAACAGTTAGAACTGGACATGGAACAACAGACTGGTTTCAAATAGGAAAAGGAGTACGTCAAGGCTCTATATTGTCACCCTGCTTATTTAACTTCTATGCAGAGTACATCATGAGAAATGCTGGACTGGAAGAAACACAAGCTGGAATCAAGATTGCTGGGAGAAATATCAATAACCTCAGATATGCAGCAGGGAAGGCGATGGCACCCCACTCCAGTACTCTTGCCTGGAAAATCCCATGGACAGAGGAGCCTGGTAGGCTGCGGTCCATGGGGTCGTGAAGAGTCAGACACAACTGAGCAACTTCCCTTTCACTTTTCACTTTCATGCATTGGAGAAGGAAATGGCAACCCACTCCAGTATTCTTGCCTGGAGAATCCCAGGGACAGGGAAGCCTGATGGGCTGCCATCTATGGGGTCACACAGAGTCGGACACGACTGAAGTGACTTAGCAGCAGCAGCAGCAGATATGCAGATCACACCACCTTTATGGCAGAAAGTGAAGAGGAACTAAAAAGCCTCTTGATGAAAGTGAAAGTGGAGAGTGAAAAAGTTGGCTTAAAGCTCAACAGTCAGAAAACCAAGATCATGGCATCTGGTCCCATCACTTCATGGGAAATAGATGGGAAACAGCAGAAACAGTGTCAGACTTTATTTTGGGGGGCTCTAAAATCACTGCAGATGGTGACTGCAGCCATGAAATTAAAAGGACGCTTACTCCTTGGAAGAAAAGTTATGACCAACCTAGATAGCATATTCAAAAGCAGAGACATTACTTTGCCGACTAAGGTCTGTCTAGTCAAGGCTATGGTTTTCCCAGTGGTCATGTGTGGATGTGAGAGTTGGACTATGAAGAAGGCTGAGCGCCAAAGAATTGATGCTTTTGAACTGTGGTGTTGGAGAAGACTCTTGAGAGTCCCTAGGACTGCAAGGAGATTCAACCAGTCCATTCCGAAGGAGATCAACTCTGGGATTTCTTTGGAAGGAATGATGCTAAAGCTGAAACTCCAGTACTTTGGCCACCTCATGCGAAGAAGTACTCATTGGAAAAGACTCTGATGCTGGGAGGGATTGGGGGCAGGAGGAGAAGGGGACGACAGAGGATGACAAGGCTGGATGGCATCACTGACTGGACATGAACCTGAGTGAACTCCGGGAGTTGGTGATGGACAGGGAGGCCTGGAGTGCTGCGATTCATGGAGTTGCAAAGAGTTGGACACGACTGAGCAACTGAACTGAACTGAGGTCCTTGTTAAACCTTTCTTGCATCTTCTCAGTCCTTGTTTCCAGGCTATTTATCTGTGATTCCATTTTGATTTCAAAATATTGGATCATTTTCACTATAATTATTTGGAATTCTTTATCAGGTAGATTCCCTATCTCTTCCTCTTTTGTTTGGTTTGGTGGGCATTTACCTTGTTCCTTTACCTGCTGGGTATTCCTCTGTCTCTTCATCTTGTTTATATTGCTGAGTTTGGGGTGGACTTTCTGTGTTCTGGCAGTTTGGAGAGTTCTCTTTGAAGAGTTCTCTTCTCCATGTAACTCTGTGAACCTCTCTGGGTGTCTGCACAGAACCTCTCTGGGTTTCTGCACAGAACTCTTTTCTGGAGTTCTCTTTATTGTGGAGTTTCCTCACTGTGGGTGGGGTTGTACGGGTGTCTTGTCGAGGTTTCTTGGTTAGGGAAGCTTGTGTTGGTGTTCTGGTGGGTGGAGCTGGATTTCTTCTCTCTGGAGTGCAATGAAGTGTCCAGTAATGAGTTATGAGATGTCAATTGTTTTGGAGTAACTTTGGGCAGCCTATATATTGGAGCTCAGGGCTGTGTTCCTGTGTTGCTGGAGAATTTGCGTGGTATGTCTTGCTCTGGAACTTGTTGGCCCTTGGGTAGTGCTTGGTTTCATTGTAGGTATAGAGGCATTTGATGAGCTCCTGTCAATTAATGTTCCCTGGAGTCAGGAGTTCTCTGGTGTTCTAAGGATTTGGACTTAAGCCTCCTGCTTCTGGTTTTCAGTCTTATTTTTACAGTAGTCTCAAGACTTCTCCTTCTATACAGCACCGTTGATAAAACATCTAGGTTAAAGATGAAAAGTTTCTGCACAGTGAGGGATACCCAGAGAGGTTCACAGAGTTACATGGAGAAGAGAAGATGGAGGAGGGAGTTAGAGGCAGCCTGAATGAGATGAGGTGGAATCAGTAGAGGAGAGGGCAAGCTAGCCAGTAATCACTTCCTTATGTGCACTCCACAACTGGACCACTCAGAGATGTTCACGGAGTTATACAGAGAAGAGAAGAGGGAGGAAGGAGACAGAGGTGGCCAGGAGGATTAAAGAGGGGAATCAAAAGGAGAGAGACAGATCCAGCCAGTAATCAGTTCCCTAAGTGTTCTCCACCATCTGGAACACACAGAGATTCACAAAGTTGGGTAGAGAAGAGAGGGGGTAGAGAGGAGATAGAGGCGATCTGGTGGAGAAAAAGGAGAGTCTAGACGGAGAGAGAGCAGTCAAGCCAGTAATCCTGGTCCTAAGTAAAATGGGTACTGAAGATTGGGTTCTTAAAGGTACAGAATTGATAACAAATACCAAAAAGCAAAGATTAAAAATCTAGAGCAGAGTTTGGAATTTCAAAAATACAATACTAAAGAAAAGAAGAAAAAAAGGAAGAAAAAAGTCACAAAAAATATAAAATATATATATATATATATATGAAGTTTGCTTTAAAAAATAGAGTCTTTTTTTTTTTTTTTTTTTTGCAAAGTAATGGTAAGGTAAAGTCGCTCAGTCGTGTCCGACTCTGTGACCCCATGGGCTGTAGCCTACCAGGCTCCTCTGTCCATGGGATTTTCCAGGCGATAGTACTGGAGTGGATTGCCATTTCCTTCTCCAGGGGATCTTCCCAACCCAGGGATCAAACCTGGGTCTCCCACATTGTAGACAGAGGCTTAACCATCTGGGCCACCAGGGAAGTAATAGTAGGTTATAAAAGCAAAAATTAAAGGAGTAATAGAGGACTTAAAAATTTAAAAATATTAAAAAAAAAAAAAGGAATGATCGTAGAAATAGTAAAAATATATCTAGGACTTTCTCTGGTGGTGTTGTGGGTATCGTGGGGTCAGTTCATTTTTGGATAGTTCCTTGGTCCGGGTTATATTTCTCATAGGCCCCTTCCTATGTAGTCGGTACTAACGACAGGGTTTTAATCTACTGCACCCATCACTTCCAAGGCGGTTCCCTCTGTTTTGGCTTCTTCAGTTTGCTGGTCTCTTCAGTGTCTGATTGCCACCCTGGCACAAAGAGGGCAGTGGTGGACACTTTTTTTAGGCTCTTGTTCAGTCGCGCTGTGGGGAGGGAGGGACGCTGCAAACAAATGACACTGGCATGTGCTTGCAGAGCCTCAGCCACACTGGGCCTGCCCTCACTCATAGTGAGTGTGCCCTCCCTGCCCACACTGCTCAGGCTCTAGGTTGCTCCGCTGGGAACCCTCCGAGGCCGGCCCTGGGCTGCATGCCCCTCCCAGGTCTAAGCCGCTCAGGTTCAGGCACTCGGGTAGTCCTCAGAGGCACAGATTTGGTTGGGCCTGCGTTTTGTGCCCTTCCCAGGTCCAAGCAGCTCCGGTGATTTGCTGTTTGGCGAGCGCAGTCACCTCCCCCATCCCTGCCACTCGGTTTTCTGGGTGTACAACCAGCGCACCTTCTCAGGCAGATGTTGACCATCCAGAACCCCAAGAAGTTTTAGTTAGCAAAGAAGCCTGCTTGCAGTTTGGTAGATAATGTCTCTCTGGGACTGCGATTACCCCCTTCCGGCTCTGGCTGCCTGTCGCGGAAGGGAGATGGTCTGCAGCCGGCTAGTTCTGTTCAGTCCTTTGTTCTGTGCGTGAGCCTGGCAGTGTCTTAGGGCTTTTCGCATGGTAGCTATCCCACAGTCTGGTTTGCTAGCCCAAGTTAGTTCGCTCAGATTGCCCTCGGGGCATTCAGGCCCAGTCCTTACTCTAAGCAATTCAGCCCACCCCTCCCTGCCCAGCCCCCACTTGCTAGTGGTGGGTACAGGCGTCTGCACTGCTTCTCCGCTGGGGGAGTTACCATTGGGATCCTAATCTGTGGGGTTTAATTATTTATTTATTTTTCCTCCTTGTTATGTTGCCCTCTGTGCTTCCAAGGCTCACCACAGACTCGGCAGTGAGCGTGTTTCCTGGTGTTTGGAAACTTCTCTCTTTTTAAGACTCCCTTCCCAGGATGGAGCTCCATCCCTACCTCTTTGTCTCTCTTTTTGTCTTGTATATTTTTTCCTACCTCCTTTTGAAGACAATGGGCTGCTTTTCTGGGTGCCTGATGTCCTCTGCCGGCATTCAGAAGTTGTTTTGTGGAATTTACTCAGTGTTTAAATGTTCTTTTGATGAATTTGTGGGGGAGAAAGTGATCTCCCCATCCTATTCCTCTCCCATCTTAGGACCGCCCCTAGGTTCTTATTTTTAATCCTTTGTCTTACAGATGAGGAAACTGAGGCTCAGAGAAATTAAATAACTTGCCCAAGGTCACACTGCTAGTAAATATCAAGGTCAGGATTTGAACTCAAGCAGTCTGACGGCATCAGACTTGCAAATGTAAACTATTAAACTTAATATTCTGTGTAATATCATTAATGCTCATTGGTTAACAGTCATTTTGCCATGTGTTCACAGTTTCTAACTGTCCCCTCTGTGGCTCTGATCGATTGGTAGGAACAGTAAGAGGATGGAAGGAAGAAGACAGCATGTGAAGTAATGAAATGAATTTCCCAGCTTCCAGCTCCTGGATTTCCAATAAGAACTTGCACAACCCTGTGTGCTTCAAAATGCAGAGTGGTTTATCTCCTGACTTACTTGCTCTTCACATTAGTAACTCACCTACTTTGTAAATATTATTGTTTTAAAGTGGCCACTGCAGGTTAAGTCTCCTGAATGAGTCCGAGATAAAACTCAGTCGCTCATCTCCAGAGAGACAGAAGGCAGTTGCAGCCGGGAACAGGTTCAGGATAAACTGGTCAGATGAATTCACATACTTGGAATATTAATCCACATACTTGCAGTGAGAGAAGAAACAGTCAATTTGTTTCCCTGGAGAGACCTTGAACGACATTGTAGCCTCTGCCTGAACTCGCTGGCTGAGACTGAGATGTATCTGGACCAAACAAATGTAAGCATCACAAACTGCTGGGGCTCTTGACACTGACGCATACAGTCAGCCAAGCAGCCCCGCGGTACATCTTTCTGGAGCCCCTTCTATGCACACAGCACTATGCTCAGAGTTGGGAATTCCATGGTGAACAAAAATAGACAAGAACTTTCCCCTTCTAGCATAACCATTTTGTGTCAGAGACAGAAATTTCATTAAACAATCTCACACATGAATGACTAATCCCAATAAGTGCTATGAGGCAAAGAAGCAGGGCTTTCTGAGAAAATGAAACAAAGACCCTATGACCCTATGAAAGAATTGACACTTTAATAGAAACATGAACAGAAATAAATCAGTCAAAGGGCACTTAACTTCCAGGAGGAGGGAACAGCATGTGCAAAAGCCTTATGACAATAAGGCCACCACTGGCTGAGAAACATGTTTGCACAAATTAGAAAAAAGGCACCACTTCCTCCAGAACTTTGGCTGCAGTTGGAAAATTGTTCTAATTCACTGATTTTGTTAGAACAAGCTACTTTATTGGTCAACTTCAAGAAATCTTGTTTATACAATGCACATGATCTGGAAAGCCAATGGTACAATTCCTAATATCATAGTAACTAGTCACATTTGACTACTGAGCACTTACAATATAGCTAGTCTAAGTCAAGCTGTGCTGTAAATACAAAATATTCTGGGTTTTGAAGAGTCCGTGTGAAAATATAAAGAGAGAGTACCTTAATTATTTTTATTTGATTACATTCAAATGGTACTATTTGGGCCTATTGGGTTCAATAAAATATTTGTATTAATTTCACTTGCTTCTTTTAATTTTTTAACATAGCCACAAAAAAATTTAGAATTCCATGTGTGACTCCAGTCTGTGGCTCGTGTGGCATTCTTACTGGCAGTGCTGGCAAAGTCTTTGGTGGTGTGGCCTTGTGTACTGCACAGCCTGGCAAACCATACCATGTGCCCTGAGTGGTGGGAATGGACCTGATGAGCCTGGGAAATGAAAGGGCATCAGGGTCATTGTCACCCAGAGGCCAAAGAGGAGTGTGACACAAGATAAGACAGAGGCCAAGTCGTGCCAAATCCTCTTCAAAGACTGGGAAGTTCAATAAGGTTCATCCTTTGCTTCATATTCATGGATGCCTCCCTTGCTATGAAGTTGATCTCAGCAGTAATTTATTTTAAAAGCATTTACTGAGCACCTATTGTGTCGGGAAGATCTCCCAGAGGAGGAGATGGCAACCCACGCAAGTATTCTTGCCTGGGAAATCCCACAGACAGAGGAGCCTGGTGGGCTACAGCCCCTGGGGTTGCAAAGAGTCAGACATGACTGAACACACAATTGTGTGCTGAGTATTGTGCTTGGAGTTATAGATGTAAATGTAAACAATAAAATCTCTATTGACCTGGGACCTACAGTTTGTGGGAGACACAGGCAAGCAAGAACATTCAGGAGTGTGGAAGTCTTGTTTACTGTGCTGAGCCTTGAATGCTATATAACTGGGTGCTGCTGATGAAATGCTGGGCAAGCGAATGTGGAGAATTCATCCAAGACTGAGGAAAGCATTTGCCCAAATGCTTGTGTGCTCCACATCCAGGGTGCAGCTCAAGGAAGAGTGTGGCTGAGAGAAACAGAACCTTATCCTATTCTGGTTCCTGGGGCTCTCTCAGTGTCCACATGGGGATGCTCCCTTTCAATAAGAAGCCTGCACAACTCTCTTTAGTATTCTAGATGAGTATAATTTATGCCTATCTTTGTATCTTCTAATGAGAGAAGAAATGAAACCAGTAACTTTAAGAATTCAGCAGGAGGAGGCTAGTGAAATTTTCACCTGAGAATACTGAGGACTAGAGTTGGGTAAAACCAGAAAGGAAGTATTCTGGAGACCCAAGACTATGGGATGTGGTGTCTGTGTGTTCTCAATCACTCAGTCATGTCCAACTCGTTGTGACCCCAAGGACTGTAGCCCACCAGGTTCCTTTGTCCATCGGATTTTCCGGGAAGCAAATCCCTTGTCCCCAGTGCTATCCCCAAGTGTTTCCACTCATATTAAAAGGAGTCCAGGGACTTTCCTAGTGGCCCAGTGGTTGAGTATCTGCTTTCCAATGCAGAGGACACAAGTTTGATCCCTGGTCCGGGGAACTAGATTCCACATGCCACCAAAACAGATCCTGCACACTGCAACTAAGATTTGATGCAGTCAGGGGGATAAAAAAACTGAAGAGCAGTAATAATAATAGTGCTGTCAACTATACTAACTATACACCAGGCATGAAATTAGATATATTTATTTGCTCATTCCATCCCCTTAAAAACCTTATGAAATGGGTAGAATTGTATTTATTTTATAAGTGGGGAAACTGATTCACATAGAAGTTAATTGATTTGCCTAGTCTGTTAGTAGATGGCAGAAAAGATGCAGCAAAAACCTTGAATATAGCAGAGAGACAGCTTAGCTGTAATCCCAGAGAGGAGGGCAGTTTGTGCGCTCTTTATGAACCTTTGGCTTCACTGCAGGGGACTGCTGCTCCCCATGCCTCCCTCCCCCATACCTGGAGAGGTCTTTCCAGGGGGCCACTTGAAGAGCAGGGAGAGGAATAGTCTATTACTTGGTTCTGATATAGTCCTGGGAGCACTCGAAGTGAGTCTTCACCTGTGAAGCAGAATTGGTTTATAGAGAAAGATGACCAGACTTGAAACTAGACCAATATGTTAGAGTCTTAGGTTTTAAATTCACTTCTTTAGCAGAATTAATGAGGTCATTCCAGCTCTCTGGGAATGTTTCCTAATCCACAAAATGAAGGATTAATATTGATTATCCTTAATATTCCTATTACCTCAAACAAAGGCTTCGCTTGTGGCTCAGATGATATAGAATCCGCTTGCAATGCAGGAGATTCGGATTTGATCCCTGGGTTAGAAAGATCCCCTGGAGAAGTGAATGGCTACCCACTCCAGTATTCTTGCCTAGAGAATCCCATAGACAGAGGAGCTTGTTGACCTACAGTCCATGGGATTGCAAAGAGTCAGACACGACTGAGTGGCTAACACACAGTTTTGTTTTGTTTTGTTTTGTTTTACCTTAAACAATCTATAATCCATAAACAAACACAACAGAACAAGAGCTGGAAGCTGTGGAACTAACTAGAAGATGGGCTCTGGCCTCAGCTTCTTTTCCTCAAATAATGCATCTTTATTATTTTTTCTTTAAATATTATTTAATCTTAAAACATACCTTCATTTTTGTAGAACTTCTCACTAAAAATTCCTGATAAATTATATACAAAAATTATTTTCAAAAGTAAATAAAACTGGTTTAAGAATAAAGAGAATGAGTTCTAGACCAAGTTACAACATTAATTCCTTGTGGAATCCGAAAAAGATACCTTGCATTTCCCCTTGTGACTAATGGGGACCATATTAGCATCCAAGAGACAGCAAAGGAAGCATGCTCTGAAGTTGGCCAGGACTGGTACAAATACATGACTTCCTGATGCCTTTTTAATCATTAATGTATCAGACTGAAGTTCCCAGATTTCATATAAGTAAGCACAGTGCATGCCTCGTACTGTCTCTTCTCTACGTGCTTTGCTCATGTTAGGCCATTGAAACCTCATGCCACCAGTACGGGGTAGGTGTTATGATTGTCCCATTACATGCAGGAAACAGAAACACAGAGATGCTAAATATATCTTGGCAGGTGGCTGCTATAAGGCCAGGCCAGACTTCCAACCCAGACAGGGAGTTCTTATCCAAATTCCCAAGTCTTAGAGCTCTAGGTGCCAAATACCTACCTGCTCTGCTCAGGTGCTCAGTCATGTCTGACTCTTTGTGATCCCATGGACTCTAGCCCTCCAGGCCCCTCTGTCCACGGAATTTTCCAGGCAAGAATATTGGAGTGGGTTGCCATTTCCTACTCCAAGGAATCTTCCCAACCCAGGGATCGAACTCCCATCTCCTGTGTCTCCTGCACTGGCAGACGGATTCATTACCACTGCATCACATATCTACCTATGTTTCACTTATTAGAAAAAAAATACTTCTAAAGATATATTAAAACACTAAAATTACATGTTTTAAGTGTTCAACAAAATAGAAATAACTAGATCCTTATGTCTAATGTATTATTGACTTAAAATGAGGATCATTCTAAGATATCCAAAGTGACTCATTTTTTTCTTCACTGAGAGATCAGTATGCCTGATTTTAAAAGCATAAAATAGCAGGGAGTTCCCTGGTGGTCCTGTGGTTAAGACTCCACACTTCCACTGGAGGGGATATGGGTTCGAGCCCTGGTGGGGAAATTAAGATCCTGCATGCCACTCAGCAAGTGCAAAAAAAAAAAAAAAAAGCATAAGTCAGCATGCAAATTTGCTTTAAAAGTTATTTCTTACCAAAGACCTAAGTTGGATGTTATTGTGTGCACACATTAACACTCAGGGTCACAAGCTTTCAGACAGTTGACAGTATTGCATCAGAAGCGAGCTCCAAGCTTCCTCCATCTCGCCCTTTGGGAAGTATCTGGAAGAGGACAGACAAGGTGTGTCCACACAGACCAATCTACAGCAAGTGACGCCTGTGTCCTTTGGGTCTGAACAAACAGAAGCCAGAGGGGGCTGACGTCAGTTCACAAGGTTGGCACAACAGCCAGGTGAACTAATCTGTTTGTGCAAATAACCTCTGCTGGAGGCCTATCTTGTGCCAACATTCAGACTGGGCCACCCTGGGCTCCTGCACATGCATGGACCCTCTGATTGTTTGCTGTTTCAGTGCCCTGCAGTGACTTTGCTAGAAACCAGGCAGGAGCAAAGCACTGGGATACAGGCTCCAGAGCTAGACTGTCTGGTGGGGAGACTGGCTCTGCCATGCCCCAACTGTGTGACCTTGAACAAGTCACCTGTCCTCCCTGCACCTCCATCGCCCCATCTGTAGAGTGTGGGTGACGACAGCACCATCTCAGGGCCTGCTGTGAGGATGACACGAGTGAGCAGTTGTCGGGCCCTCAGAAGAGAGGCTGGTGCATGGCAAGTGTGCCATGCAGTTATCACCCAGAGGACAGTAGTATCTGCCCTTGTCACTTTCCACCAATCCTCATCTTAAGATGACACACTATTTGCTTTCTAACTGAGACATAATTCACATAACATACCATTTCAAAGTAGACAATCAGTGTCTGTAGTATATTTGCCGTGCTGTGCCATCATCACCGCTACCCGATCTGGGGATGTTTCTTATCAGCCCAGAGAGAAACCCTCCCCAAGGGCTGTGTGTGTTCAGTCGCCTCATTTGTGTCCGACTCTTTTCGACCCCACGGACTGTAGCCCGCCAGGCTCCTCTGTCCATAGCATTCTCCAAGCAAGAATACTGGACTGGGTTGCCATTTTCTCCTCCAGGGGATCTTCCCAACCCAGGGATTGACTGAACTCACGTTTCCTGTGTCTCCTGCATTGCAGGTGAAGTCTATACCCACTGAGCCACCTCTCCTTAAACCCCTTCCCCATCTCCCCACACCCACGAACCCACCTTCTGTCTCTCTGGATTTGCCTTTTCGTGATATTTCATACAAAAGGAATCTTAAAATACGTGGCCCTTTGTGAAGATGACACACTCTAAAAGAAGCCCTTACACTTCAGAAGCAAAATAATAGGATCCTACCAACCTGCCTCCGCAAGACAATGTAGCGTCAACCACATTTCCTTGTTGTAACAGCCTCTCAGTGGTCTGCCAGGAGGCGGCGCAGCTTGATGTGGGCTTTTGAAATGGTTTAAGCTCTGAAGTTCGTTTTCTATTCCACATCACACAACACAGATGCAGAGCAGTGGATCTATTGTTCCAGCCTCCTTTTTTCCTGGTTCCTCTACAAAGATCAGCAGAGTAGCCTAAGTTTCACTGCCAATCAATTATCTCGCCTGGCAGGAGACTTCAGACTTCCACATCTGACCAACAGGAGGAGACTGATGACGAAGTTTCTTAAGATGACAAATTCTTCCTTAAGCTCACAGAAGCCCAGGCTAAGAAGCCCCCTGGGCTTAAATCACACCAGCAATGTCTCCTGCTTTAAAATATACTGAGGTCACCCTTTGGCCTGAGAGGTGCTGCTTAACTGTTTATGAGGAAGAAAATTCCGACACTGCTCTAAAGAGAAACAAGTAGAATATGCAGAATAGCTCATACTGGCTGTCTCTCATACTCATTCCCAGTTTGAGAAGAAAACAAAGGTACATTTTATTCATTTCTCAAATCTCTTAGATTTTATGGCATATATTGCTTGCAGATGGAGAGGAGGAAGTAAATTAATACACTCAGCCATAACATCACAGAAGAAGGCAGCATCAACCTCTGGACTCTCTTGGTGGCCAGTGAGCCTCAAAGAGCCGTGAGGAGCAGCCCACCAACCCAGGCATTGCAATTGACTAAGCAGTCTGGTTTGAGGAAAACCCATTAAAGATGTATGTTCATAGAAACCATGCTAAACTGAATTTCTATTTTGTAGCTGAGTCTTTTGGACACCTGGGTATAACTTACTGTTAATAATGACTGCATTATGATGATTGCATTATCCACCCATGGGACTAGATAATTTCATTCAGAAGAGCTTAGTAAAAAGAGCTGTGAACCTGGCCCAAAACATCTCAAGCGAATCTCTTTTTAAGTTGCTTTTCATCTCTATTGTTATATCTCTTTCTTTGAAAGTATCTGTGCTTTTGCATATTTTAATGGACTATATGTCTTTTATTGTTGAATTGAAGGAGTTATTTATATATCCTGGATACAAATCTTCTGGCAAATATTAATATATTTATTAATTTATTAATATATTTATTATTAATATATTAATTGTAAATACAGTCTCTCAGTCAGTGCTCATCTTTTTATTTCCTTTTTCTTTTTAAAGCTTTTATTGTCGTATACCTTAAATTTATACAATGTCGTATGTCAAACATCTCAAGCTGCGGGAAAAAAAGATTTTCTAAAAAGAAAGCATTGTTTGGAGAGACAGGAGGAAAAGGTTTATTGAGGTATGAAAGTAAAAGTGTTAGTCGCTCAGTTGTGTCTGACTCTTTGGTGACCCCTTGGACTGAAACCCACCAGGCTCCTCTGTCCATGGAATTCTCCAGGCAAAAATATTGGAGTGAGTTTCCATTTCCTTCTTCAGAGGACCTTCCCTACCCAGAGATCAAACTCTGGTCTCCCTCATTATAGGCAGATTGTTTACCATCTGAGCCACCAAGGAAGCCCACTATTGATGTATAACTGGTATACAAAATTTGCACACATTAAGATATGCAGATGACACCACCCTTATGGCAGAAAGTGAAGAGAAACTAAAAAGCCTCTTGATGAAAGTAAGAGGAGAGTGAAAAAGTTGGCTAAAGCTCAACATTCAGAAAACAAAGATCATGGCATCCGGTCTCATCACTTCATGGGAAATAGATGGGAAACAGTGGAAACAGTGTCAGACTTTATTTGGGGGGGCTCCAAAATCACTGCAGATGGTGATTGCAGCCATGAAATTAAAAGACGCTTACTCCTTGGAAGGACAGTTATGACCAACCTAGACAGCATATTCAAAAGCAGAGACATTACTTAGCTAACAAAGGTCCATCTAGTCAAGGCTATGGTTTTTCCTGTGGTCATGTATGGATGTGAGAGTTGGACTGTGAAGAAAGCTGAGTGCCGAAGAATTGATGCTTTTGAACTGTGGTGCTAGAGAAGACTCTTGAGAGTCCCTTGAACTGCAAGGAGATCCAACAAGTCCATTCTAAAGGAGATCGGTCCTGGGTGTTCTTTGGAAGGAGTGATGCTAAAGTTGAAACTCCAATACTTTGGCCACCTCATGTGAAGAGTTGACTCATTGGAAAAGACTCTAATGCTGGGAGGGATTGGGGGCAGGAGGAGAAGGGGACGACAGAGGATGAGATGGCTGGATGGTGTCACCGACTCGATGGACGTGAGTTTGAGTGATCTCCGGGAGTTGGTGATGGACAGGGAGGCCTGGCGTGCTGCAATTCATGGGGTTGCAAAGAGTCGGACACGACTGAGCAACTGAACTGAACTGAACTGAATGTACACATCTTGATGAGTTTGGACTTATGCATACTCCCATGATACTTTTCAAGGTACTAAATATCTCCATCACATCCAAAAATGTCCTTGCGTCGTTTCGTGAGTAGCTTGGTGTGGGCTGGGCTTTTTGTGGTCCTTTTTGTGTGTGACTTGGTGTGGGTTGGGTTTTTTGTGCGGTAGAAACACTTTAAGATGAGCTCTAGCCTCTTAATATATTTTAAACTGCAAATCTTACTTTCCTGCATTCAATATCCTTGTGATTTTAGACAACGACTCCTATTTCTTTGTCCTGGACTTCTTCAAATGTAAAAACAGTAATGACCCCAAGACCTCTCCAGCTCTAAAGATCTGACAAAGTTTCTCTCAATAATCCATTAACATGAGAGTGAAGCACTGACACCACCAAGATAGCTCCCAGAACTAAGCGCTTTCTTGTAGTCAGACTGAATTTCAAGGAAGGAAAAGTAAGTGGTAACTTCTGGCTCACTGAACTCCAGCTCATCAGTAAGGGGTTTGAGAACTGGAAAAAAAATTCTGGACCATCACTGGTCTTCAGTCAAGCAAAGGTATGATTAAAACGGAAAGTATTGTTTTGAATGTCACAATGGGAATAAAGAACACAGGTGTACTTATCACCCTTGCTTTTAAATTGTGGCTTGTGAAACTGTTCTAATATCTCTTATAGAAAAACCAACATCCTAGTGAAGGTGTTAAGCTCCAAGCTGGCTAACAGTCAAGCAGCAGGAAAGAGCACAGAACATCAGCTGGGGAATAAGCCCCTGAGTAACAAAGTGCTACTTATATAATATGCCCAGTGTTGGGCCCCATTGTTACTGGTTACTCGCTGCCTTCCCTACTGGATAACCTGGGAAAGGCTGCTTTGTTACCGGAGTAGATTCTGCCTTCTGTGCCAGTAGCTAAGTGTCCCAGCGCCTGTGTGGTTTCTCTGATTACTTGATTTCTCAAGCTGCCTGGGATTTTTTTCTTCTAGATCAGTTCTTTTTATCAAAGGACCCAATGATGATATCTGAACATTCATTCCTTTAAGGTACCAAGGCTATCAAAGCAGTGAGATCACATTACACTCTGGCCAGTCTGAAATGAGATGAGGTCTACTGTATGTACTGTACCTACTTCTATGGCTGGGAGTTGTCTTGTAAGTTCTCTAGAACTGAGACTCAAAATGCACTGTAAAAATTCAGGAACAGATCTGTAAATCACACATGTGCTAAAACCACCTTTTGGAATTAAGGCAGCTTGCATTTCCAGTTTATACAGTTACCTATATCAATAGAACTCACAAATTAAAGGCACATCCTAATCCATCTGGACTTCTTTTCTAGCCCCAAGATTTTCACATGGTTTTATTTCCCAACCCACTTGAGCCAAACAGGGTAGATCAGCTTTCACTGTAGTCAAAACATTTTGCAGGAGCTGACAAAAAATTATCATGAGGCAGATAAGAGGGTCCACATGATGTCAAAACAAGGTCAAGCAAACTTCAAGTTAAGCATATATGCCTCCTGTTTTGAACATCCCTCTTGCTAAGTTTAAGAAACACAGTTTCAATGCTCTGTGACAGCCTAGAGGGGTGGGATGGGATGGGAGGTGGGAGGCAGGTTCAAGAGGGATGGGACGTATGTATCCTTATGACTAATTAACACCAATTTATGGCAGAAACAAAAACAACATTGTAAAGCAATTATCCTTCAACTAAAAATAAATAAATTTTTAAAAAGAAACATGTTTTTCCATTTTCTAATTTTTAATTTTTTTTTCTAATTTTCAGTTTTAAATTCTCCTCCTGCAAATTCTTCTAACCTGAACGTCTTCTTTCCTTTGTTTATGTTTATGAGCTTCTTGCTATTGGAGCAGCCCAGGTGGACCAGGAGAAAATGCTGATCGTGGTTAGAGTGAAGGGAATGGGGAAGTCAGGGAAGAAAGTCTGCCTGAAGGCAGTCCTTCAACAATACTTACTGATCACCCACTAAATGACACCTTATTTGCCATGTGCAGGGAGGCTATGGCCGCCACTGCTGAAAAGACATAGCACAAAGGTTCTCCTTGAATCCGCGAAGGACAGGGCTTGTGGGTGGGTGTTACCGTTTACACTGGAGCAGGTGGTGGGATTTTATGTAAACTGGTCTCTGTTTTTCAAAGAATCAAGGTGATCATTTTTTATTAAGTATCAGATGAGCACTGTCAACAGTGCCACAGTAAAGGTCAATGGAGGGAAACTGTGAAGCCCCAAATAGCCTTGGTATTCATGGTATCCATGAATCTGCCATTCTCACTGTTTAGAAATTCCTTGATCAGTATTTTCTGCAGTCCATGGGGTCGCAAAGAGTCAGACATCACTGAGCAACTGAACTGAACTGAACTGATCAGTATTTTCCCTTCCTGAGAAAAGTTATTTGCAAGTACTAGATGGACCTGATTTCAATATTTTAAGAATATTTTCAAGAGGGGCAGCATTTATCACTTGAAACTAGCCTATGTACTTGCCTGAAATTTTCTCTGCTGAGGTTGTGGAGGCTCCTATTTTCGAAGCAAAGATGGTATTGAAAGATGGACAGCCCAACAGATACCAAATGCAAAATGAGCCCGGATAGATCTATTGAGAGCAGGATTTCTCAGCCTCAGAACCGTTGTTATTTGTTGTTGTTGTTCAGTCACTAAGTCACATCCGGCTCTGCAACCCCAAGGACTACAGCACGCCAGTCTTCCCTGTCCTTCACTATCTCCCTGAGTTTGCTCAAACGCATGTCCATTGAGTCAGTGATACTATAGAACCATCTCATCCTCTGAGGCCTCCTTCTCCTCCTGCCTTCAAACTTTCCCCACATCAGGGTCTTTTCCAATGAGTCAGTTCTTCACATCAGGTGGCCAAAGTATTAGTGCTTCAGCATCATTTAGGGCCAGACAATGTTTTGTTGAAGAGAAATCTCCTGCACATTGTAAGCTGTTTAGCAGCATCCCTATTTCTCCTCTAGATGCCAGGAGCACTCCCCTAGTTGTAACAAACAAATGTCTCCAGACACTGAAGAATATTCCCCAGGGGGCAAAATCACCCCTGGTTCACAGCTACTGACTGATCTAGATGAAAAAAGATTGGAGTTTTCTTTGTTGTTTTTTTCTGCGGATGGGAGGAGGGACAGTATAGTGATTAAGTCTGCTAAAGGATCTTAAATGGATTTCTAGCAATCAAATGACATTCTAAATTATACAAACAAAAGGATACTGAAATTTGTATAGAAAGGTAGGAGTTTCCAACCTGAAGCCTCTGTTAACACACCTCAGTCTTGTTTGGCAAGCTCCTGAGGAAGCAATTGACTTATCCGAAAGAGTGAAATAAATTGTACTTACTCTTTAGAAGATATAGTGTTTTCTAGACTGAAGAATCAGCTAAATAATAATTAAAGCTAAATTATAAACTAAATAGTCAAGCTGGTGCAACTTTAGCATCTGATGTTCTAGATCATATTGCTGATAGAAATGAGAAAAATTAAAGCATTAATTTCTGAGGTTTCTGCTTTAAGCCCAACAAGCTGATGGCTAGTTTGTGACTTTCTAAGAATCTATACACCTTATACAACTGTGTTTCATTTTGTGAATTACAGATATAATAGATAAGATTCTGTAAGCAAATATGATGGCAAATCAAATGATCTTTTTATATCACCTCTCTCTCCTTCCTTCTTCCCCCACCCTCAAAACACAAGCACATTCTGAGCTTTCCTAATTTAATTTGGACTTTCTCTCTGACTAGTCATTTTAACCTATGACAGTAATTTTCTTTATTAAAAAAAAAAAATCAGGGAACCTCTTTCTTCCAACAATTTTTAGGCAGAAACTCAATTCATGAAACAAGATACCTCCCCTTCTCTCCCTCTGGAGCTATTCTTGAAGCTCCAGACTGACCTAGGGAAGGAATTAAACCTGTCAGTTCTTAGTTATTATGGACAACGTGAGGCATAATTACATAAGTAAGGTTCATAAGCATTTTAAGATTACGAACTGCCTTTATATGTGGCAAATTTTCAATTAGCCTCAAAAAAATTTTGTAGTTTCCAAAGACAGACATAGATTAATGTTATAAAGGAAGAGCAATTCTCTCAGGTTCTTATAAGAGCAAAAAGTACTGCAGTGAAAATTCTGTTTATTGTACAAAGCTCTTGGTTCACGTATTCAGTTAAAAGTCTTCATTAAATACCAGTTCTCTGTCGTAAGAAGGTGTCCCTCAATTCAAAAGTTCACGAGGTTTTGAGCTGAATTAAGCTGAATTCATATTCTGCCATTCCACAATCCACTGACCTATTTTTCAGCAACTTCTCCAGCCTCAACTTGATCCCACCTCTTCAAGCAATCCACCCACCACACTTTGGACGTCCTTACAGATGTTCCTAACAGAAGCCCCACTTCCTGATCTCCATCAAGTTAACTGCTTTGTTAACATCAACTTAACAACTGTTGTTGTTGTTGTTGTTTTAATTTAGCTTCAGAATTCACCTTAAGCCTCTCCTAAGTGTTTGTTTCTATAAAGAGCTTTGCCTCCCTTTAAGACTCCTTGGAATCTCTGCATTTGAGTTCAGTCATTGCCTGGCCTTTGAACTCTCCAATCTGTTGAATGAGTTCTTTCAATGAGTAAGTTATACCTGAAGGACAGGGTATAACAGGATTATACGTAAAGGACAAATTCTTCAAAGACAAGAACCTATTTCCTCCTTTTCTTTATTCCCTATCTTTTTTCCATAGGACATAAAACAGATTTTCAAAAATGTGTCTTAAAATGGAACTGCATATATAGTTTAAAAAAGGAAAAAACTATTAAGAAGCCAGATATAAATAGGCCAGTCACGGAAATAACAGTTCACTGGTAAAACAGCTCAGCTGGTAAAGAATCCGCCTGCAATGTAGGAGACCCTGGTTTGATTCCTGAGTTGGGAAGTTTCCCTGGGGAAGGGTAGGCTACCCACCACAGTATTCTTGGGCTACCCTGGTGGCTCAGATGGTAAGAATCCACCGGTAAGGTGGGAGACCTGGATTCAATCCCTGGGTTGGAAGATCCCCTGGAGAGGGACATGGAAACCCAGTTCAGCATTCTTGTCTGGACAATCCCCATGGACAGAGGAGCCTGGGAGGCTATACTCTGTGTGGTTGCAAGGAGGCAGACACAGACAGAGGGCCTAAGCACACACAGCTAACAAAAATGTGCTTAATTTTACGTGCCAACTTGACTAAGTCGAAGGGTACTCAGCTATTTGGCTGAATATTATTCTAGGGAATTCTGGGAGGATGTTTTGGGATGAAATTACCATTTAACTTGGTATACTAAGTAAAGCCAAATGCCCTCCAGAGTGTGGGAGGGTCTCATCCAATCATGTGAAGGCCTGAATGAAACAAAAGTCAGACCTTCCTCCAAATAAGAGAGAATTCTCCTGCCTGATGGTCTTTAAATGGGGATATCAGCTTTGCAGATTCAGGACTTGCTAGCCTCCAAAATGACATGAGCCAATTCCTTGTAATCAATCAATTTCCTATTGGTCAGTTTCTCTGAAGAACTGAGTAATACACAGAGAAAACTAGAGAACTGTTAACAATTATCACAGGGCCCTATCTGAGCATGAAAGATCTGTCAGCCTAACCCAGCTCCCAAGAAAGGAGCAAGACTAACAGAATGCATGACAGGTCTCAGCTTCCTAGGTCAGGGGAGGCTGGCAGTATTATGGAAGGAAAAATGACACACAGATCCAGGGTCACCCACATAGCCACAGGGGCAGAGACAGACTCAGGGTTTGTGGGACTTGAATTTTAGATCATGGTGTGTTTTGGAAAAGAGGGAGAAAAGGATGCTTTTTAAGAAAAAGAATATGAAATTAGAAAATTTCAGAAATATATAAATTTAGAACATGTGAACTTCTAACAACTTTGGGAAGATTGGACCCTAAAGCTTAAGCTTCGTTTACTTCCCAGTAATTTTTCCAATAGTCTTGTAGAGATGTGAGAGTTGGACCATAAAGAAGGCTGAGCACTAAAGATTAATACTTTTGAACTGTGGTGCTAGAGAAGGCTCTTGAGAGTCCCTTGGTCAGCAAAGAAATCAAACCAGCCAATCCTGAAGGAAATCAGTCCTGAATATTCATTGGGAAAACTGATGCTGAAGCTGAAGCTCCAATACTCTGGCCACCTGATGAAAAGAGTTGACTCATTGGAAAAGACTCAAGCTGGAAAAGATTGAAGGCAAGAGAAAGAAATGACAGAGGATGAGATGGTTGGATGGCATCACTGACTCAATGAACACGAGTTTGAGCAAACTCCAGAAGATAGTGAAGGACGGGGAAGCCAGGCATGCTGCAGTCCATGGGGTCACAAAGAGTTGAACATGACTTAGCGGCT
Source organism: Ovis aries (assembly GCF_016772045.2). NCBI lineage: Eukaryota > Metazoa > Chordata > Mammalia > Artiodactyla > Bovidae > Ovis > Ovis aries. The sequence goes on from NC_056061.1 coordinate 60,191,235, forward strand.
GAACAAAACCCAAATCTGCAGCAGAAAACTCAGCTAAATGATCCAGAATCACCGTCTATCTGAAGGTTCTGGTTCAATGCTCACCCAACTTTAAAAGTGTTGAGACAGGAAAAAAAAAAAGACAAACAGAAGGGAAAATGAGGGCTGCTGACAAATTTGACAACTAACTTTTGAAATTATTTCCAGATTCAAAGTAGCAGATGCCCTCCTAAAATAAAAACAAGTCAGAAGTAAAAAAGATGCAAGTATTTTACAAAGAAAAAAATCCCTCAGTAAATAAAATATGGTCAGTAGATACAAATGAAATAGCAGCTGCTTACAATCCTGGCACTGGGTCAGTCTGCAGCCAAATGAATGCTGAGGGTACACAGAGAGAGTGCATCTCAAATCTGAGACAAGGGCACTCAAATTGGCTCACTTCAGAGTTGCTCAAGCAAGCATAACCATTTATGCTGGTGGAGTGTTGATAGATGCAAGCTGCATGGGGAGAGAATACTAGCTTTTTTGTTTATAAAGCTTGCAGTGAAGAGAATGGGTTGGTTTTCTGGAACATCTGCAGGACTAATAAATTTCATGTTTATACAAATGGAAGACAGTTTTACACTGGGAGTTAATTTTGGTGAAAATTGACCATACCTCTTCAAGAAGCAGCAAGCTTCCATCCAAATCTCTAACTTAACACAGATTATTTAGTGTGAAGGGGAAGCAGCTATTTTGACCTCTGCTACAGTCATACAGATTATATGATTACAGATTCCATTTCTTTATTTTAGTCTTCAGAATCTTACTGTGGGAATAAAAAATTCACAGCTGCCAAAGCCAGTCTTGATTCTTGACTTTATTCCTCTCAAAGATGAAGTACTCTGAGACAGATAGAATTGACAGCCTGGCTTATTCCAAGGGACCTGGCTCCCATATCCTGGCTGCTGAGCTAATTCACAGAACTGAAGACCACTGGGTCCTCGGCTCATCTGCTCTCAACTAGCACAACCACAATTACTGAAAGAAGAGCAGGCAAGTCCTACCTTCTCCCCCAGAGAATGTAAAAAACGGCAGCACTCTGTTGGAAAAGGTAATACCATTGAGGAGTGATGTGTTTAGCTTTGTTATAAATCTCACTGGGGAGCTTTCCTGGTGGTCCAGTGCTTAAGAATCCGATGCAGTTGACACAGGTTTGATCCCTAGTCTGGAAACCAAGGTCCCACAGGCCTTGGGGCAACTAAGCCCATGTGCCACAACTACTGAGCCGGAATGCCACCACACTGAAGACACATCAGAGTCAAAATTTAAAAACAAATGAATCTCACTGGGACCCACCTAAATCACAGATGGCTGGCCACACTTCTGTATTTGGTAAGCACTCTCAGGCACACCTTCGAAGTGTACACTATCAGAGAATGTAAAAGAAAAGAACTAGTGCTCAGAGCTAGAGCCCCAGAAGCCTGAAAGGAAAGAAGACACATACAAATGAAATGTACAGCAGTGATCGCAGGCCAGTAGAAAAGGTGACTTAACTTCCACTAGAATCTCCCCTTGCTTCAGTGTCACTACACATCACCTACTAAAATCAGCCCTTCCCCTGCCTCAGATAACAGGCATGGTGGACTTGTAAAGTGAAGAACTTGCTCATACACCACACAGATTTTATATACACACATTCACAGATTTTACATATGCATTCATGCATATACATTCTACACATATGTGCAAGCATATGCAATTGATTCCCACTATTCATGATAGTTACAGTCTATAAAGTCATATGAGCAATGAATTAGTGAATACTGAAGCACTGCTCCTGAGGAGAAATACAGAGTTTACAGGGTTGGGTTCCTGCAAGCCTCAGGTTACATTTTCGTTGGCTGATCAGCATAGAACCTTGTATGTGTGTATCTATTTAAAGATGCCTTATTTAATATTTACTGTTGACTCATTAACACTGAACCCACAGCTAACAGCACGATAACTTCCAATTGCACGAAGCTTATCTGATTCATGTATCTACTCTGTAAAGCACATTAGCCTTCTTGCACCGTAAAACACTAAACATTTTAGCACTAACATTTCACTGTTTTAAACAATGAAATCACCAACAAAAACATGAAAAATATAGCATTAAATAGACCAAGCAAAGGACCCTGTATATAGCATGAGAGCTGAAGCTAGAAGGCAGAATTTAGGCTTGTTCCCTCTCAATGTGCGTGATGGGCAAACTTAAATTTGTCATCATCCTCTGCAGTCCATAAATGACAATGAAAGCACTGGGAGTGTTGATCTGGGGATTACAAACAAATTTTAGTGAGTGGGTAAATTCATAAATATAAAGAATCTGCAAACAATGAGGATTAAATATATATGTGTGTGTGCATATGTGTGTATATCAGTGTCACTACTTTACAGGTTATGATTCAGTCAATATTTATTGATGCCTACTATTGGCTACACATACATATACATACACTGTGGTAGATGCTTAAAGAATGTAAAAAAATATAATTCACAATAGCTTCCCTCAAAGGAATGCATAGATTATTGGGATATCAGATAATTTGCATATGAAACAATAACCAGTAAGTCCAGGAGAAAGCCAGTGTTAACTGAGTGATGGAGATAGTGCATGCTATATAAAAGCTATTCAGATTTTATTCCTGTTGTGGATATTTCATGAGTTATGTTCTACATAGATTTAGAAGAAAATAAACTGAGTTTAGACCCGCACTGTCCAACTGTTGTAGACACTAGCCACCGGTGGCGATCAAACTAAATTAAAAATTCAGTCTCACAAGCCACATTTCAAGTGCTTAATAGTGACATGTGACTGCTGCTGCTGCTAAGTCATGTCAGTCGTGTCCAACTCCGTGCGATCCCACAGACGGCAGCCCACCAGGCTCCGCCGTCCCTGGGATTCTCCAGGCAAGAACATGGGAGTGGGTTGCCATTTCCTTCTCCAATGCATGAAAGTGAAAAGTGAAAGTGAAGTCGCTCAGTCATGTCCGACTCTTAGCGACCCCATGGACTGCAGCCCACCAGGCTCCTCTGTCCACGGGACTAGTGGTTACTAAACTGGACAGTATAGATATAGAACACTTCCATCAATGAGGAAAACTCCACTGGACAATGCTGATCTAGATTCTCTTATGTATATGTGTGGAAAACAATGGCAAAAAAATGAAAAGGAGAGTTTTAAGCTGATCATCTTTTATACGCTAACATTATTGTATGGTAACAGCCCCCAAACACCATAAACATTCCACAAGTTCTTCAGATAACAATGGTATATGATAGATAGCAATATTCTGACATTGTGTGCTCAATGAAGATTTATTACCTCAAAAATATACACATTCTATTTTTCTATTTCCCCTCGTTTGTGCTCCTTAATTCTCTCAGAGAGGCACTAAAAGTTCACCTGTACTGATAAACCCTGTAGAACGAAGCAGAAGACAGGAGTCTGATCACAATTCTGTCACTTACTATGTCAACTTTAAAACACGAGAATCAAGAACCTGGATTAGAGCTGTGCCTTCATTCACTTCTATGGAGCTACACAAGTGCCCCAGAAACTTCTAAATTTCTTCCCACCCTCACTGGATCTCCAGGAACCTTGGTAGCTTCTCCAGCTTATAGTCTCCCTGCCACCAGCTCTATGGACAGATGGCAGTGGGAAAAAGGTGTTGGGGGGAGTTCCCCACAAGATCTGTGGTGTCCAGAATTCAACCATAAAGTAAAGAACAGATCCTCTCAATTTTCAGAATTCCAAACAGAAAAAAGTATTCCATAATATGTCAATTCCTACTTCACCTTTTCATTTCCAAATTCTCCCCACATTTTAGCTTAGGACGCATTGCTCCTGTCTGAAGAGACAGGGCAAAGAAACAGCTCTGGAAAGTCAACACAACAGTCTACTTCAGGTGTCTAAATCTTGCACTTGGACCTGTTAACGTTTAAGCTTAGAAGATCAAGGACTTGCTGACTTTGTTCTCGAGTAGAGTCCTGACAAATTCCCCAAATCTCCCAGCCCTGCTGAGGAATGGTCACAAGAAGAAACAAATATCCAGTTTGATTCTTAAAGTTTATTACCCCTGCACAGACACCAATCTATTTGAAATAATCACATCAGTTATCAATCTTACTTGAACTGGTATATCAGGTTGTTTCAATACCTGAACAATTTCCTACCCATTATCATCAGAAGCCATAAAAGATATAAAGAAACTAACTTGGATCCAGGTGTGCACATTTGATCAGACCAGCACAAAAAAACACACTTATGACCCAGTGGTTCTGCTTTGGATACTTCCTTTAACATTACACTTTTTAAAAAGTTACTTAGTTTAGTGCAGAACCTCTAAGTGTACATTCAGAGACTGCTTAAGAAGAAAACTAGAAAAATGGAGATTGTATTCCCTGAAACTTGTGAGAAATGCTCCTGTCTCCTACTCCCTGCTTGAAAAAATAATCTGACACAACTAGGAATTCACTTTTTCCATAAACTCCATCATGCAAGAGTTGTTGCCAACCTCAGATTTAGTTTTTATAAAGAAAATAGCCAGTGTTCTTGCCTGGAGAATCCCAGGGACGGGGGAGCCTGGTGGGCTGCCGTCTATGGGATCGCACAGAGTCGGACACAACTGAAGTGACTTAGCAGCAGCAGCATAGATTCTATGCTAAATCTGTGTGATTAAATTAAAACATGTTAAGTTAGGGGCTCTAGTACCATGAATTCAACACATCGTCCTAGAAACAAATGTCTTTCAAAAGAAAGAACAAATAAAAAAATCAGGGAATTTCCTGGTAGTCCAGTGATTAGAACTTGGCGCCATCACTGCTGGTGCCCCAGGTTCAATCCCTGGTCAGGGAACTAAAATCCCATAAACCAGGTGGTGTAGCCAGAAAAAAAAATAAACAAAAATCTTGATTGTAAACATTTATGAATATACAGTTTCTGTATAGAAAATGCTTTTTAGCACAACCAGCGATTTTCCAATAACTGAACAAAGCTGCACAACTGCCTGCCCCCACCTAGAACATGAAAGGTGATTTTTATTTAAAAAATATAAAATAGCAGATTGAGTAGGCAAATTTTAAATATGACAGTGCAACCGTTTTACTTTATTGGCTCCTGGTGAGAAATCCCAAGGATGAATCCTATCTCCAAACATGATATTTTGCAGGAAACAGTGGTTTGAGGTTTGGTAAGTAGTTCGGTAATGAGACATTTTGACTCCTCATATCGTTCACTTGTGAATTACAGATGGGCTGAGGTCACACTGGGCGACAGTACTGTCAAAGGAGGTAAAGATGCTGTCTTACCAAAGTATGATCACGTGTGTCCATCTGCGTCGTGTGTACATGCATGCATACAGCAATAGGCCTCCAAGGACATTTTCATCCCCTTGTTTTTCTCTTAGACTCTGACCACTTAGCGTTGTTTCCCAGGAATATTCAGTCTCTGGCTCCTTGGTGACAACCATGTGACGCAGCAATGTGCTCAGGGCTCCTCCTGCACAGACTCCTGGGGGCAGATGTTGTCTCTATGTCTGTGTCATGGAATCTATTATGCATGTCATCCTTTAGATTAGGATCTTAAGGCTTACTATGGTTGATTTTCTTTAAAAGAATGTGTAAGCCATTCCAATAATAAGGCAGGCGTGATAGGGGACAATTACACCACTTATACAAGTCTCATATTTACTTAGTGTGCATACCTAGTGTATTTATCACATGGAACGTAGCATTTTTTACTCTCCTTTTTGGAGGTAAAATTACCTTAAGTACAAATATGAAAGGAAATAAATAATAAAATAATAGAAAGCAAACGCAAACAGTTATCATTTTCTCTTATAGAATTTTATATATCATGGCAATAAAATTACTAAGTGATTTTAATATAGCTGAAGCATCCACAAAAGTTAAAATTTAGTTGACTTCTAAATTATATCATTAATGTAATATGTTGTTTTCTTCATTTTTTCTTTTAGTTTTAAATAATTAAAAATTTAAAACAATAAAATTCTATTTTAAAGATATTAATCAAATTCAGAAAACTATGTCCTTCAGGAATTGTGTACTAACCAATCAAAAAATTACATCTTGTAGCTGACATTGCTTCACTGCTTCTAATTTAAACACAAATAAAACAAAATTGCTACTAGAAATCAGTGGAAAAATAAACAAAATGAGAGAAAGAATTGAAATAACTCAAGCTCTGTTTCTTCCTCTTTATAACCTTTGTACTATCATTGTTTATATCAAACCTACCAAATACATCATGAGAAACGCTGGCCTGGAAGAAGCACAAGCTGGAATCAAGATTGCTGAGAGAAATATCAATAACCTCAGATATGCACATAACACCACCCTTATGGCAGAAAGCAAAGAAGAACTAAAGAGCCTTTTGATGAAAATGAAAGAGGAGAGTGGAAAAGTTGGCTTAAAGCTCAACATTCAAAAACTAAGATCATGGCATCCGGTTCCATCACTTCATGGCAAATAGATGGGGAAACAGGGGAACCAGTGGCTAACCTTATTTTTATGGGTTCCAAAATCACTGCAGATGGTGATAGCAGCTATGAAATTAAAAGATGCTTACTCCTTGGAAAGAAAGTTATAACCAACCTAGACAGCATATTAAAAAGCAGAGACATTACCTTGTCAACAAAGGTCTGTTTAGTCAAAGCTATGGTTTTTACAGTAGTCATGTATGGATGTGAGAGTTGGACTCTAAAGAAAGCTGAGCAACAAAGAATTGATGCTTTTGAACTGTGGTGTTGGAGAAGACTCTTGAGAGTCCCTTGGACTTCAAGGAGATCCACCCAGTCCATCCTAAAGGAGATCAGTCCTGGATGTTCATTGGACGGACTGATGTTGAAGTTGAAACTCCAATACTTTGGCTACCTCATGCAAAGAGCTGACTCATTTGAAAAGACCCTGATGCTGGGAGAGATTGAGGGCAGAAGGAGAAGGGGATGACAGAGGATGAGATGGTTGGATGGCATCACAGACTCAATGGACATGGGTTTGGGTCAACTCTGCAAGTTGGTGATGGACCGGGAGGCCTAGCGTGCTGCGGTTCATGGGGTCACAAAGAGTCGGACATGACTGAGCGACTGAACTGAACTGAACTGAACTGCTTCAGTGCAGGATATGTAGCATCCTAGGACCTGGGGATGTGAACTTTGTCAGAAACCAGCTAGAACTCCAAACCATTATGAACTTACTATAGAAACAAGCATTTGTAGCTAAATCCACATGTGTTAGAGCCAGGAAAATAACTGAGAATTCTCTACATTGACTTCTTTGTGAAATACAATGTCTATTAAAGGACAAGTAATAATAATACAAACAAATTTGCAGCTAATATATAATTAACACTTGGTAACTATAAAAATTAGAACTTAAATCAACAACTTTTTTCAAGATTCATCATTGACATTGCTTAGAATTACTAGCACGTGATTGTGACGAAAAACAAATTAACCTGTAGCCATTTTAATTATTGTTTTTAAATTCTCTATAGATAATGCACTTCTGTACTGCTACACAGAAGGCTGTCTGTTCCTAGTGACCCATCATCAGGACACTACTGACGTCTAATAAAAGCATCTACAATAGCATGTAACTGCAGAAACCCAATTTGCACACAAGTTTTAAAATATGAAAATAAATTCCCAATGTCCTATCCATTCTTCCTTTGGATTTTTTACAATTTCATTTAATGATACAACATGCAGGAGATCGAGGCTGGCACCTATTTCACTTCAAGATTTTTGGTCTTAACTTGAAAATACAGCTAGTTTTCCATAATAACTTTGGTACTCCCTTCATCCCAGGATTTTTCTGAACATTTCTGGAACCTATTTATATTTTTATCATGGTCCATGTTAGGGGTTTATACATACTGTCACTTTAATACTTGCCATTTACTACTTCTATGTATTGTCCTCTTTAAAGTTATTCTTTTAACTTTAAAGGCTGTCACCTGGGTTCTGGATTCCAAGATTCAGTTATATAATTTTGGTCCCATTTCCAGCATACATTCAGAGAGCTTCAAATGAAACCATGCTGGTTGTTCTATTACCTTCAGATAATTTTTCACCCTCCCATCTCATATTGCTAATTAAAAATTAAACATAAAACTGGTTTAAGAAAGAAGACAAATAAACCCTCCAGCTATAACAGAAGCTTGATTTGCAATAGTAAGCCAGCGCATTCAATAGTTTAGAAACCATGACAATGTACCAGGATCCTGGAACCTCGAGACTGCCTTCATCTGCATTTGAAACCTGGAATGCTTGAATGGCACTGTACCCTCCATTGAGAGGATACATAAACACACCTGTGCTTCCTATTTATATTCACCTGCTAGCTAATTAACACTCCCTTTCTGCCTTACAATAACTTTCCCGGAAAAACTACTTTACTACAATGTTTTAATCTATTAAATTCCTGCTGTCATGCAAATGTGTTCATCCCAATCTGCCCATGGCTGGATAGAAACAGTGGGGTGCTGGAGCTGGCTTCTGCCAGCTTGCTAGAGATGATATTTAGATGGCATGCATGCATGCTAAGTTCCTTCAGTGTGTCTGACTCTTTGCAACCTCGTGGACTGTAGCCTGTCTGGCTCCTCTGTCCAAGGAATTCTCCAGGCAAGAATACTGGGTTGCCATGTCCTTCTCCAGGGGACCTTCCCCATGCACAGATCTCTTAAGCTTCCTGCATTCTCAGGCAGGTTCTTTACCACTAGCGCCACCTGGGAAGCCTTATTGAGATGGCGTCTCCTCCCAATTTGTATTCAACAATGTCACACTGGTGTTTTGAAACTGGCCCTGGCAGAAACATTTACACCACAGAAAATGGCAAATGCCACAAGTCTGGACTCCCCCCAGCAAGACAGCTGGCTTTTAAACATTTCCCAGCACAACTAACTGTTACTACTTCACACAGGTAACTTTGTCCTCTTTCCTTCTAGTCTGCCATTTCCACCTCCAGGGGATCTTCCCACCCAGGGATCGAACCCAAGTCTCTTATGTCTCCTACTTTGACAAGTGGGTTCTTTACCACTAGCACCACCTGGGAGACTCCAAAAATGCATGTATATACATGAATGATTAAAAAGGGACAAGCATTCACTTAGGATCCATGAAGGCGTCCATCCCCTCTCAATACGGTATGCTGAAGGAAAAAGGATGCCACAGTTCATCAGAATACATGATACTGTTTTAAACATCTAATATAAGAAAGCTAATGTGCTCTGTTCCATGAGTCTGTATCAGCCAGGGTCTTAGCACTGGCATCTTTAAATGGTTACCTGAGAACAATGCAATGAAAAAGCTATTTGCTCAAAAGAGATATATGTATATTTATAGCTGATTCACATTATTGTACAGCAGAAACCAACACAACTTTGTAAAGCAATTATCCTACAATTAAAAATAAATTTTAAAAAGAAAGCTGTTTGTGGAGGGGTGGGCTCCACTCCTAGTTTATCTTGTCTTCTTCCACTCTTTTCCTGGTGCTCTTTTTGTCAGTGGGGTGTGGGTAATAGAACAGTTGTAGGCTTTTGAAGACTTTTAACTGTTTTGTTTATTCCTTTTCAATTACAAACACACTGAACATTCAATTTCAGAGAACCAGTAATCCCATACTCTCAAATTCTTTCCCACTCCTCCTCTGGGAGTCAAGTCTGTGACTGCTTCAACCAGCTGAGGATGACACAGGTGATGCTGTATGATTTCTGAGGCCAGAAAAGGCCATGAAGCTTCCTCCCAGCTCTCAGGATGTCTGCTGAGGGAGGGCGTGGGAGTAGGGGTATCCACCACCAAGTAAGAAGTTCAGCTTCTCCCAGACCACCATGCTTAGGTACTTTGCTCAACAGTCCGACTGAGATCCTATCTGACAACCAGCCTCAACAGCCAGACATGCGAGTGAGACAGCGTAGACATTCAGCCTCGACCAGCTATTATGAGGTGAATAGTGTCCCTCCAAAAGGACTGTCAAGTCCTAAGCTCTGGAACTTGTGAATGTAACCATATTTGGAAAGATGGTCTTTGCAGACATAGCCAAGTTAAGACGAAGTCATACTGAACCAGAATGGTTCCTCCCATCTAAGTACTAACCAGGCCTGACCCTGCTTAACTTCTGAAATCAGATGAGATTGGGCATGTTCAGGGTGGTGCGGCTGTAGACCAGAGGGGTTCCTAATCTAATAACTGGTGTCTTTACTAGAAGAGGGAAGTACGGACACAGTGACAAACAGAAGAAGCCTACCCTGGAAGAGACAGACAGGGAGAAGTTCACCTGACAAGAAAGGCAGAGACGGGCGGGGTTCATCTGTGAGGCAAAGACTACCAGCAACCACTGGAGGAATCGCTGAGGAATCTGCCTGCCATGCAAGAGACTGCCTGCAATGCAGGAGACCGGGTTTCGATCCCTGGATTGGGAAGATCCCCTGGAGAAGGTAATGGCAACCCACTACAGATTCTTGCCTGGGAAATCCCATGCACAGAGGGGCCTGGCGGGCCACAGCCCATGGGATTGGAAAAGAGTCGGATAGGACTTAGCAACTAAACCACCACAGGAAGCTAGGAAGAAGCAAGGGATGATCCACTTTTAGAGTCTTCAAGCAGAGTATGGCCCTGCTGACACCCTGATTTTGGACTTCTAGCTCCAAATTGGTGAGCAATAAATCTCTGTCCTTTAAAGCACCTAGTTTGTGATACATTGTTACAGAAATCCTGGAAACTAAGGCAGCAGCCTTCAGGTGACTGCAGCCCAGTTCCTATCTGGCTGCAAACACAGGTGAACCTCAAAGTAAGAAATGCCCAACCAAGACGCTCCCCTGGTGGTACAGTGGTTAAGATGCCACACTCCCAGTGCAAGGGGCAGAAGTTTGATCCCTGGTGTGGGAAGATGTCACGTCATTTAGTGTGGCCAAAAAATAATAATAATAATAAAATTTAAAGAGTTAAAAAAAAAGTCCCTGCTGATTTCCTGACCTTCCCAATTGTGAGCAAAATGAAATGGTTGTTTTAAGACTTTAAGTTTTGAGGTAATTTGTTACATAGTAATGATAACTGGAACACTTGGATCACTCCCATTCATGCTTCAAGTTTCAACTCAGCTTTCACAATATAGGAAGCCTTCTCTGACCTCCTCCTATCTGCACTGCATGTCCCTCCTCCAAAATCCCACAGTATCTCTATTTGCCCACCTTGTTACTCTGCACTGTCCATGGAACCCATATGTCAGTTCAGTTCAGTTCATTCGCTCAGTCATGTCCGACTCTTTGCGACCCAATGAACCGCAGCACGCCAGGCCTCCCTGTCCATCACCAACTTGCAGAGTTGACCCAAACCCATGTTCATTGAGTCGGTGATGCCATCCAACCATCTCATCCTTTGTCGTCCCCTTCTCTTCCTGCCCCCAATCCCTCCCAGCATCAGGGTCTTTTCCAATGAGTCAGCTCTTCTCATCAGGTGGCCAAAGTACTGGAGTTTCAGCTTTAGCATCAGTCCTACCAAGGAACACCCAGGACTGATCTCCTTTAGGATGGACTGGGTGGATCTCCTTGAAGTCCAAGGGACTCTCAAGAGTCTTCTCCAACACCACAGTTCAAAAGCATCAATTCTTTGTTGCTCAGCTTTCTTTAGAGTCCAACTCTCACATCCATACATGACCACTGGAAAAACCATAGCCTTGACTAGATGGACCTTTCTTAACAAAGTAATGTCTCTGCTTTTTAATATGCTGTCTAGGTTAGTCATAACTTTCCTTCCAAGAAGTAAGCGTCTTTTAATTTCACGGCTATAATCACCATCTGCAGTGATTTTGGAGCCCATAAAAATAAAGTCTGACACTGTTTCCACTGTTTCCCCATCTATTTGCCATGAAGTAATGGGACCAGATGCCATGATCTTAGTTTTCTGAATGTTGAGCTTTACCCACCTTGTTACTCTGCATTGTCCATGGAACCCATATGTCAGCTATCACCCAAAGCCAGTCTTCCCTTTTGCCATACGCCCAACTACTTCTTCACATTCACCCAAAACATAAACTCACTGTCTTCACCTCAGAGTTTTAGTAAGGGTTCTGTAGAGGAGATGGAAGAGAAAGATGGTAATACACACTCACAGAGCAGATAACTGAAACACTCACCATTAGATATCTGCTTGTTTGTTGTGCTTGTTTGTTTAATCTGAAGTTTTCCAGGGGTTCTTTACTTCAGAAGTTCTCAGAACTCATCAGATGTCAATGACACCCTGTAAGGAAAAGAAAGTATTGAGATGCTCTCCTAAACTGATGAAATCATAGAACTCTTTCATGGAGTAGTTTCAAAGGCATAGGCTACTCCTAAACATGATTCAACTATAAACACTCATGGTTATTCTACATTCCTTCCAAATAATATATTATACTTTCTTCAAAGTTATGGACTCTTTGAAAAAGGAGTACGACCCTGGGCATGTTACTTTGACTTCTTTATCATCATTAAGAAGTCTCGGAATAAGTTTCCGTAGAGATACTTGAAGATTCCCATCACTCTGGCTCATGTTTAATGAGCTTCATATCGCGAGTTTTACAGAACAGCTAAAAATTCTCCCATCTCTGGTGTCCAAAGTCAAGCAGAAAGCCACTTGCGGCACACTGAATACTTAATTTTCTTATCCTTTTTTATTTATTTATTTTTTGAGTCATAATACTAACAGACTATTAAACTCACGGCTTCTACATATATGGCATAGTTCAGTTCAGTTCAGTCGCTCGGTCGTGTCCGACTACTTGTGACCCCATGAATCGCAGCACGCCAGGCCTCCCTGTCCATCACCAACTCCCGGAGTTCACTCAGACTCACGTCCATCGAGTCAGTGATGCCATCCAGCCATCTCATCCTCTGTCGTCCCCTTCTCCTCCTGCCTCCAATCCCTCCCAGCATCAGAGTCTTTCCCAATGAGTCAACTCTTCGCATGAGGTGGCCAAAGTACTGGAGTTTCAGCTTTAGCATCATTCCTTCCAAAGAAATCCCAGGGCTGATCTTCTTCAGAATGGACTGGTTGGATCTCCTTGCAGTCCAAGGGACTCTCAAGAGTCTTCTCCAACACCACAGTTCAAAAGCATCAATTCTTCAGCGCTCAGCATTCTTCACAGTCCGACTCTCACATCCATACAGGACTACTGGAAAAACCATAGCCTTGACTAGACGGATCTTAGTCGGCAAAGTAACCTACATGGCACAGAGAAGGTCAAATCGAGCCAAAAGTTTTGTCAGAGCTGCAAACACCTTCAAATACAGTTCTCTCAGCTCCCAAATGACTGTAAGGGCCAAAGCCTTTGACTGTGTGGATCACAAAACAACTGTGGAAATTTCTTCAAGAGATGGTAATACCAGACCACTTTGCCTGCCTCCTGAGAAATCTGTATGCAGGTCAAGAAGCAATAGTTAGAACTGGACATGGAACAACAGACTGGTTCCAAATCAGGAAAGGAGTACGTCAAGGCTATATATTGTCACCCTGCTTATTTAACTTCTATGCAGAGTACATCATGAGAAACACTGGGCTGGAAGAAGCACAAGCTGGAATCAAGATTGCCAGGAGAAATATCAATAACCTCAGATATGCAGATGACACCAGCCTTATGGCAGAAAGTGAAGAGGAACTAAAAAGCCTCTTGATGAAAGGGAAAGAGGAGACAACAAAGGTCCATCTAGTCAAGGCTATGGTTTTTCCAGTGGTCATGTATGGATGTGAGAGTTGAACTGTGAAGAAAGCTGAGCACTGAAGAATTGATGCTTTTGAACTGTGGTGTTGGAGAAGACTCTTGAGAGTCCCTAGGACAGCAAGGAGATCCAACCAGTCCATTCTGAAGGAGATCAGTCCTGGGTGTTCATTGGAAGGACTGATGCTAAAACTGAAACTCCCAGTACTTAGGCCACCTCATGTGAAGTTGACTCACTGGAAAAGACCCTGATGCTTGGAGGGATTGGGGGCAGGAGGAGAAGGGGACAACAGAGGATGAGATGGCTGGACGGCATCACCAACTCGATGGACATGAGTTTAAGTGGACTCCTGGAGTTGGTGATGGACTGGGACACCTGGCGTGCTGTGGTTCCTGGGGTCAGAAAGAGTCAGACACGACTGAGCGACGGAACTGAACTGAACTGAATACAGATGACACCATTCTTATGGCAGAAAGTGAAGAGGAACTAAAGAGCCTCTTGATGAAAGTGAAAGAAGAGAGTGAAAAAGTTGGCTTAAAACTCAACATTCAGAAAACTAAGATCATGGATGGCATCCAGTCTCATCACTCCATGGCAAATAGATGAAGAAACAATGGAAACAGTGACAGACTTTATTTTCTTGGGCTCCAAAATCACTGGAGATGGTGACTGCAGCCATGAAATTGAAAGACACTTGCTCCTTGGAAGAAAAGCTATGACCAACATAGACACTATATTAAAAAGCAAAGACATTACTTTGCCAACAAAGTTCTGTATAGTCAAAGCTATGGTTTTTCCAGTAGACATGTATGGATGTGAGAGTTGAACTATAAAGAAAGCTGAGCAACAAAGAATTGATGCTTTTGAACTATGGTGTTGGATAAGACTCTTGAAAGTCCCTTGGACTGCAAGGAGATCAAACCAGTCAACCCTAAAGGAAATCAGTCCTGAATATTCATTGGAAGGACTGATTGTTGAAGCTGAAACTCCAATACTTTGGCCACCTGATGCAAAGAACTAACTGACTGGAAAAGACCCTGATGCTGGGAAAGATTGAAGGCAGGAAGAGAAGGGGATGACAGAGGATGAGATGGTTGGATGGCATCACCGACTTGATAGACATGAATTTGAGCAAGTTCTGGGAGTTGATGATGGGCAGGGAAGACTGGCGTGCTGCAGTCTGAGGGGTCGCAAAGAGTTGGACACACAGAGTGACTGAACTCAACTGAACTGAAAGAGTTTTCTTGTGGAGAACACAGCAGGTGAGATCATTTTCTAGCCACTGACAAGCACAGGAGAATTATGTATGCAAGCAGCAGCACAGCCTGTTTGTGAGCCCAGGGCCCAGAGATGGATGATGCCAAGGACAGAGAAAGGATCCTGATAGGCGACTCACATATCCTGTTACTCAGTGTTGCAGCTCCGCGTGATCCATGATTTCCCTCTGTACAGTTTTCCTTAATCATAAGAGCTTGAAATGCAAGAACTGTGCATACTTGATCTCCTATAGATTCAAAAGAAAACCAAGCACACCCTTTTAATAATTGAAATTTTGCAACCATAAATAACATTTCGGCTCCCAGTCAACAAAGGCAGGCACAGTCAGGGGGCCTCAGTGCGCAGGCGCCCTCCATGTGCAAGCGCCAAAAGAGGGGGGCAGGGCTGGGTGGGGCTGTGCTTAGGGATTGGGCGTGGCTGGGCGTGGCTGGGCATGGCTGGGCGTGGCTGGGCGTGGCTGGGCGTGGCTGGGCGTGGCTGGGCGAGGCCATGGTCGGGCTGTGTCTTTTTCTGGGTCGCCAGTGCTGGGAGCAAGCAGCAGGACGGCTGGCTGCAGAAGCTGGCCCCTGCGGCCCTGCAAAGTACTTACGATTTCGAGCTTTTGCTGAACTTGTAAAAGAAGTACTTGGTTAATGGATTAATAAGAACATTGAAATTCCATGGAAGGTTTCAAATTGGAGAATCTTGAACTTTCATCCTCATCCAGCAGTTCCACTTTTCAGTAACTTCAGAAGAATGAAGACTTCATTAAGGAAGACAACTGACCGGGGGTCCAGAGTTGATGCAGGTATCACTGGTGTATCTGCTAGCATAATGAAAAAAAGGACGACTCACACAAAACATCGGAGCAGTGTGGGACCCAGCTCACTTGTTTCTCAGCTGAAACAGAGCATCATAGGCTGCAGGATTCGCCATGGGTGGAAAGAAGGTAACAGCCCTGTCACCCATTGGAAAGGAACCATTCTGGACCAAGTGCCTGTAAATCCTTCTTTGTATCTTATAAAATACGATGGATTTGACTGTGTCTATGGACTAGAACTTAATAAAGATAAAAGAATTTCTGGACTTGAAGTCCTCCCTGATAGAGTTGCAACATCTCAAACCTGTGATGCACACCTAGCGGACATGATGAGTAGCAAAGCAGTGAAGCACCTGTTTGAAACGGAGGATGGCTCTAAAGATGAGTGGAGGGGAATGACCCTAGCACGTGTCCCTATAATGAACACGGGTTTTTACATCACCTATGAAGAAGATCCTGTCTTGTATATGTACCAGCTCTTAGATGATTATAAAGAAGGTGACCTTCACATTATGCCTTATTCTATTGATTCACTTCCAGTACAAAGGGAACGAGGAGAAGTGGTAGACTTCTTGGTGGGCAAACGAGTGGAGTGCGCCAAACAAGATGGCTCTGGAAGGAAGGGCATGATCATCCATCAAGTAAAGGTCAAACCATCTATCTGCTTCATCAAATTTGATGATGATTTCTATATATACGTCTACGATTTGGTGAAAGCATTCTAGATGTCTTCATGAATTTTGCCAAATCTGTGAAACTATTAAATGTGTAATCTGTAGATGTAAAGGTCTGATTGCTTTCCATTTTAATGAGAGCTTAAATGTCCCTGTGAACCCACAATTTGCTAGCAGAATTGATTTTGTTTTGAATAGTACAGATGTATGTGAAAACAAAGTATTTTTTGTAAAGAACTCTTTCCGCTTAAAAGAAGTGTGTCTGTTTGGAGGGGAGTTAAAGACAAGTTTGGTAAAAAGTTGAGCTAGGATCAGTTACATAAACCTAAAAGATTGCATCCGCTTTCCCCTTCACTCTTAACATTCTCTTATTGTGCTGTCACAATGCAAGCACATTTGGTGTTTTTGCCTCTCTATATCTCTACTGTGATACATATATATGTGCAGGCACAGATCTGTATACACACACATACACACACTTCATTGGCAGTACTTTATGGATTGGAGTGAGTGAGTGAGAGTGAAGTCGCTCAGTCGTGTTGACTCTTTGCGACCCCGTGGACTGTAGCTTACTAGGCTTCTCCGTCCATGGGATTCTCCAGGCAAGAATACTCGAGTGGGTTACCATTTCCTTCCCCAGGGGATCTTCTCGACCCAGGGATCAAACCCGGGTCTCCCGCATTGGAGGCAGATGCTTTAACCTCTGAGCCACCAGGGAAGATTTTATGGATTGGAGTGGGGGTTAAATAATTTTCTCCAATTCAACAGGAATTTTTGAAGGAAGTCAGTCATATTTGTTACATGACTGCTGCTTGTTTAAAATTAAATTTGGGCACAGAAAGCACATTGGGACATTCAGCTTGTTTTGAAAGTAAAAAATGCAAAGCACCTTTTCAGTCTGGAAGTCCAAACAAGAATAAATTGTGAACCATTAATGACCCACATTAGAATTTAACCATTAGAAATCTGGGTAAAATGTTGACTTTGATTCTAAGCTTTGCAAAAAGTTTATTTACATTTTTGGTTACATTTTTTAAAATATATTTTACTTTTTGGGGGGATTGGGGGGGTCAAAGCCCAGGTATTTTAATTTGGTCCACACAGTGAAATGCAGGTGTATTTTGGTCAGTACTTTTCATCCATTATTTGTACAAATCAGTAATTTGGATTTTAGTACACGATTTAAAATTCAATAGTACATCAGTGGTTTGTGTGTCTGTGGTAAGCTCCTGGGAGAACACAAATATTAGAAAGGTAACTTTAAGGATAGTTTTGTTGCTTTTTGACACATCTTCTGGGACACATTTTTATTTTTATTCCTATTTTACTGATGGTACGATTATGATCAGAAGGCTTTTTCTCCTGGGCGTGTCCCAACGAAGAGTGTCTGGGCAAGTAACAGCAGAAACCCTCTGATGTCTTAGCGACACTGCATCTTCTTGCTGCCTCTGTGCCGCTGATGTGGATCCATTCCACAGAGTGGACCCTGCCATGTCAGGGTCAGTCACCTGCGCCGGCTCATGGATGTAACTGACACCAGCCTCCAGCCGCAGGCTCCTTATGTGGCTTATTCTGCAAGGTTGTTTTAACCAAAACAGAACAGCAAAAGTGGTTGGTCTCACAGCGAAATGGCCATCTGTCACTTTGTTTCAGAGGAGCCCTGGCATGTTGAAAGCTAAGAGAAAGGCAGTATGTGGAACCAGTCTCCTGGGGAAATTAGAAATCCGACCTGAGATTTGGTTGGAAGGTAAAATGCCCACATAGGCTGTCAATCAAATATCAGAGATCCCTACAACCTCACTGTGACTGTTCTTGGTGTTAGAGATTCTGTAGTTTCAAGGCCTGGCTGTGAGTGGTTCACATGATGCACATTTCTGCCTGCAGGAAAGCTGTGTCTTGAGCTTTTGGCTAGTAACCCCTTGCACCCCATAAATACAGCACCCCATTTTCTGCGGTGTGCCCAGTGCCTCCTGGGTTTCAGCCAGGAGAGAGCTTCTCCATGCAGTGAGAACCCAACCCAGGTCTGAGATGCTCCTCCCTGCTTGAACAAGATCATGCTACACATATGTCATCTGCTTTCCTGGTGGCCCTTATAATAACCCCTCCGTGTGAATCTCAAGGCTGAACCTGGCTCCCGGAACCCAAGTAGACACGTGACCCAGAGAGTGAGTGTGATGTATTCACTGCACAAACACCATACAGTGACTTCAGGATGAAAAATCATGTTCTTTGGAAGCACCCAGAAAGTTGTGTCAGTTAGAACATCTCTGTCATCACTGAATGACTTGAACTGTGGTTTTTCTGCAAGTACATTTAGCAATTTTAATACCTTGTAATTGGCCAGTCTCTCAAATGTGACATGTGATTATTATTATCATTATTTTAATCATTGTTCCTTTTCTTGCCTTTAGGGTAAAGGAAGGGGAAAGAGGGTGTTGCTTTTCCATTTTTTCCCCATCTTTTATTCTTTTGGTGGATTAAACCACACTTCCTGACTCCATGACTAACTCTGCTCCACAGCCGAGTATTTCAGGCTTCATTTGGGCTTGTTTCAGATCTCCATGCATGGCTTGCCTTTTCCTGATATCTGAAAATTGGTTTCTTGTTCTTGGAATCCAATATGAATTTCCAACATTATCATCATGGGACCTTACAAAAGACATCTCTGTATAGAAGAATCTCTGTAAAAAATGTATCAGCCTTTCTCATTGACCTGCTAGGGTATTGTTGTGCTGTGTCTGTGCATGCCTGGCTGTGATGTCTGGGTGCTCGTAAAGCTTCAAAGGAAAACCTTAAAGCAGACCATCCTTTTTTGCATGCTATTCCAAGTAGAATGTTCAATGTAACTAACTAAAATTACATGTTAAAGATATTTAGGGTTTTTTACTTTGCGTTCTTTGTTTTTCTTTGTTTTCAGTTTTCTGTCTATTTGCCTACTGTGCAGTTTTAGTGGTTGTAAGATAAAATGCACTATTGAAGCAAACAGTACCAACAGAAGGAGGTTTTCCAGTTATATGTGCCATGCAGTATTTGAAGGGACTGCAAATTCTGAGAACAATCACAGTCACTTCTCAACCAGGTTTCATTCCTATTACTGTTTTACAGTAATTGTAAAATACCAGGCTGGATGAAGCACAAGCTGGAATCAAGACTGCCGGGAGAAAGGTCAATAACCTGAGATACGCAGATGACACCACCCTTATGGCAGAAAGCGAAGAAGAACTAAAGAGCCTTTTGATGAAAGTGACAGAGGAGAGTGAAAAAGATGGCTTAAAGCTCAACATTCAGAAAACGAAGATCATGGCATCCGGTCCCATCATTTCATGACTATAGATGGAGAAACAACGGAACAGTGGTTGACTTTATTTTGGGGGGCTCCAAAATCACTGCAGATGATGACTTGCAGCCATGAAATTAAAAGACACTTGTTCCTTGGAAGAAAAGCTATGACCAACCTAGACAGAATATTAAAAAGCGGAGACAGTACTTTACCAACAAATGTCCATGTAGTCAAAGCTATGGTTTTTCCAGTGGTCTTATATGGATGTGAGAGTTGGACTATAAAGAAAGCTGAGCACTGAAGAATTGATGCTTTTGAACTGTGGTGTTGGAGAAGACTCTTGAGAGTCCCTTGGACTGCAAGGAGATCAAACCAATCAACTCTAAAGGAAATCAGTCCTGAATAGTCATTGGAAGGACTGATGCTGAGACTGAAACTCCAATACCTTGGCCACCTAATGCGAAGAACTGACTCACTGGGAAAGACCCTGATGTTGGGAAAGATTGAAAGCAGGAGGAGAAGGGAATGACAGAGGATGAGATGGTTAGATGGCATCACCGACTGGATGGACATGAGTTTGAGCAAGCTCTGGGAGTTGGTGATGCACAAGGAAGTCTAGCGTGCTGCAGTCCACGTGGTCACAAAGAGTCAGACACAACTGAGTGACTGAACTGACTGACTGACTGTTTTATATGCCAGACTCCAAAGTGTCTTGAGCTTGAATCTCTAAATGCTATGGACCCATTGGAAGACTATTTTGATGTTCATAAATTGTAGTGCCTGAAAACATTTTTCATGACCAAGATAATCATGATGGTGTGATCACTCATCTAGAGCCAGACATCCTGGAATGTGAAGTCAAGTGGGCCTTAGAAAGCATCACTATGAACAAAGCTAGTGGAGGTGATGGAATTCCAGTTGAGCTATTTCAAATCCTGGAAGATGATGCTGTGAAAGTGCTGCACTCAATATGCCAGCAAATTTGGAAAAGTCAGTAGTGGCCACAGGACTGGAAAAGGTCAGTTTTCATTCCAATTCCAAAGAAAGGCAATGCCAAAGAATGCTCAAACTACCGCACAATTGCACTCATCTCACACGCTAATAAAGTAATGCTCAAAATTCTCCAAGCCAGGCTCCAGCAGTACATGAACCGTGAACTTCCAGATGTCCAAGCTGGTTTTGGAAAAGGCAGAGGAACCAGAGATCAAATTGCCAACATCCACTGGATCATCAAAAAAGCAAGAGAATTCCAGAAAAACATCTATTTCTGCTTTATTGACTATGCCGAAACCTTTGACTGTGTGGATCCAAAAACTGTGGAAAATTCTGAAAGAGATGGGAATACCAGACCACCTGACCTGCCTCTTGAGAAACCTGTATGCACATAAGGAAACAACAGTTAGAACTGGACATGGACCAACAGATTGTTTCCAGATAGGAAAAGGAGTATGTCAAGGCTGTATATTGTCACCCTGCTTATTTAACTTCTATGCAGAGTACATCATGAGAAACGCTGGGCTGGAAGAAGCACAAGCTGGAATCAAGATTGCTGGGAGAAATACCAATAATCTCAGATATGCAGATGACACAACCCTTATGGCAGAAAGTGAAAAGGAAGTAAAAGCCTCTTGATGAAAGTGAAAGAGGAGAGCGAAAAAGTTGGCTTAAAGCTCAACATTCAGAAAACGAAGATCATAGCATCTGGTCCCATCACTTCATGGCAAATAGGGAAACAGCGGAAACAGTGGCAGATTTTATTTTGGGGGGCTCCAAAATCACTTCAGATGGTGACTGCAGCCATGAAATTAAAAGACACTTACTCCTTGGAAGGAAAGTTATGACCAACCTAGATAGTATATTCAAAAGCAGAGACATTACTTTGCCGACTAAGGTCCGTCTAGTCAAGGCTATGGTTTTTCCAGTGGTCATATATGGATGTGAGAGTTGGACTGTGAAGAAAGCTGAATGCCAAAGAATTGATGCTTTTGAACTGTGGTGTTGGAGAAGACTCTTGAGAGTCACTAGGACTGCAAGGAGATCCAGCCAGTGCATTGTAAAGCAGATCAGTCCTGGGTGTTCTTTGGAGGCAATGATGCTGAAGCTGAAATTCCCAATACTTTGACCACCTCATGCGAAGAGTGACTCATTGGAAAAGACTCTGATGCTGGGAGGGATTGGAGGCAGGAGGAGAAGGGGACGACAGAGGATGAGATGGCTGGATGGCATCAGCGACTCAGTGGACATGAGTTTGGGTAAACTCTGGGAGCTGATGATGGACAGGGAGGCCTGGCGTGCTGCAATTCATGGGGTTGCAAAGAGTTGGACACGACTGAGCAACTGAACTGAACTGAAAACATTCTTAAGTTACTAGTCTTTTAAAACATAAAAATTCTCAAAAATATAGGAACAATGATTATAACAAAATAATTATGGCCAATATGCCTGTGATTTTTTGGAAATGCTGCACTTTTTGTGTTTTCCATCATGAGTACAGTTTGAATGAATAGTGTATAGTTCACAAGGTCTTCATGCCTGCATTTTAAGATTAGATAAATGACCTCATCTTTCAAGCTTGAATTCATTTTAAATTTCATTTTAATTTTAGACAATGTGTAAATGGTTCCCTGGTCTCTGCATTTAGAAGTATAAGCAATATAATCTGTTGATTCTGTATGTCATTTTTATAATTATGGTGAAACTCTGTCCTTAAGATGTTTAAAATAAACCTTACGTGTGCCAGAAAAACAAATGAAACTTGTAGCATGTATTGTACTCCTTGGTAACAGTGAGGTCACCTGAAGTTTGCCTGTCTTTAGGCTTCAAGCCCTTCATCCCCTACACTGAAAATATACCATCCTCATTCCTCAACACACTCAGATTTTCTTATATACATACTTTTGTATAACTGTGGCTCCCCTGTGACTACATTCCTTGTACACTTCATTCTACCTATTGAGTTTCTCAAATAAAACTAGAAATCACTTTCTTTCCCTTCTCTGTCGCTCAGCCTGGGCAGCTGCCACTGGCTGCAGTCTATCTTTTTACCAACCCTGAACACCACCCCCTCCTCTGCCACCTCCCACAGATCTCCTGCAGTGCTCAGTTCTCTGCATGTCATCATGCAGAGGCAAAGACACAGCCCCCTTGCCTGTGTCTTCTGTAAAGACACAGACACACTTTCCTATGGCCTTGTGACTTGGTCCATGACAACATCAGTTGAGTGAACTTCAGTTGCTCAGTCATGTCTGACTCTTTGTGACCCCATGGACAGCAGCACACCGGCTTCCCTGTCCCTCACCAACTTACAGAGCCTGCTCAAATTCATGTCCATCAAGTCAGTGATGCCATCCAACCATCTCATCCTCTGTTGTCCCCTTCTCCTCTTGCCTTCAATCTTCCCCAGCATCAGGGTCTTTTCCAGTGAGTCAGTTCTTCGCATCGGGTGGCCAAAGTACTGGGGTTTCAGCTTCAGCATCAGTCCTTCCAATGAATAGCCAGGACCGATTTCCTTTAGGATGAACTGGTTTGATCTCCATAGAGTCTAAGGGACTCCAAGAGTCTTCTCCAGCACCACAGTTCAAAAGCATCAATTCTTCAGCACTCAGCTTTCTTTATAGCCTAACTCTCACATCCACACATGACCACGGGAAACACCATAGCTTTGACTAGATGGACTTTTGTTGGCAAAGTAATGTCTCTGTTTTTCAATATACTGCCTAGGTTGGTCTCCATGACAACATAGTGCCTGGCAAATCACGACATCTTCCCATGGTCTTTGTGACTTGGTACATGACAACATAGCACCTGGCAAGTCACATTATCATATTAAATGAAGTAAGTCCAATGGAGAAAGACAAATATCATATGATATCACTTATATGTGGAAACTTAAAAATGATACAAATGAACTTAGTGACAAAACAGACTCAAAAACATAGAAAACAAACTTATGGTTACCATAGGGGAAACAAAAAGGAGGGATAAATTAGGAGTTTGGTATTAAAATATACACACTATTATATGAAGAGTAGATAACAAAGACCTACTGTATAGCACAGAGAACTACATTCAATTATCTTATAATAACCTATAATGGAAAAGACTCTGAAAAATAATATTAACTGATTTACTTATATATAACTGATTACACATAATTGATTCAGTTTATATATGTCATTGACATTGAAGTCTCTCAGTCTTTGCGACCCCATGGACTGTAGTCTACCAGGCTCCTCCGTCCATGGAATTTTCCAGGCAAGAGTACTGGAATGGGTTTCCATTTCCTTCTCCAGGACATCTTCTCGATCCAGGGATCGAACCCAGGTATCCCGCATTGTAGGCAGACGCTTTACCATCTGAGCCACCAGGGAAGTCCCAGTTTAAATCACTTTGGTGTGTTCCCAAAACTAACATAATATTGTAAAGCACCTATATTTCAATAAAAAACGTTTTTTAAATGACATGTGTCCTCTAAGATAAGAATTATCACTTCAGATTAATTTGTTTAGTCAACTAGCAAGATTAAGAATGGAACACAGAATAGATGAGTTTTGATGGCTGACCAGCTCAAGTAAGATATGTATCATAAAACATAAAATCCCTAAGGAGGGGCTGGGTCTAAAGGAAAAAATCACAGAAATAAAACCCGAGACATTTAGGCTTTGCCTTTAGAATGAGATAAATCACAAGAAAGAAAAGCGAATACTTCATGCTTGAGTCAGAAATAGGAGAGGCTGTGTTTCCTGTCTTGGGCCACAGCTCTTATGCTCTGCTTCCATGTAGAGCGATAATTCTCCTTTGAGACGTGAATTTAATAAAACCATGTGTTTGGGTTTCCTGGAATTTTTCTGACTTTGAATATGGACTTGTTCCCCAAAACTTCCATGTCCCATCTGCTCTCATGAATGGGCAGTTTCCGTGATGTTGGCAGAGGGGACTCAGGGAGCGGCCTAATGGCTGCTGTGGCTGCTGGATGTGACGCAGCGGGCGGTGGAGATTTATCCTCCTTGAGATCTACACACCGCTAAATTCACCTTTTAATTTATTGCCCGCAGCAAAACAGAATGAAATAAGAGCTAATAAAATAACCCAGTTGGCCAGAAAATGTTTTCCATCCTATTTCTTCAGAGTGCTCTAAACGAGCGTGAATCATCCCCACATTTATCAGACACGGTGGGTGGTTAGCGAAGCTACAAGTCTCTGAGCTCCCCCCTCCAGCCCCCTCCTTCTCCTTTTCTGTTTCCTTTCCCTTGCTTCTTTCTGTTCTTTTCTTCCTTTCCTCCCTTCCCTCTCCTGTAGCTTTCCTTTCTTTCTTTCTTCATTTCCTTCCATCCTTCATTCATTCAAAAAAAAAGGAGGGCTTACCCCAGGTAAGGTGCTGCAAAGAGAGTAATAAAATTATTGCACAGAATCCTTTTCCTGCTCTCTCTCTCTCTCTCACACACACACACACACACACACACACACACATACAGAGACACACACTCTCCTATTTGGGGACGCCCCTGGTAACTCCTCAGCGTGAAGTGGATATTGGCTTTGTCACGTTTCACTTGGTGGTGAGGCATAGCTGATGCACACCAATGGCCTGGACAGGATGGGACAGCAAAAGCGACTGACAGGAGATCTGGGTCTGCCTCCTGGCTCTGCCTTTGCTTCTGAGTGAGGATCTGGCCCAAGGATCTGGGCTGTAAGATTCTAGATGGTCTTCTCAAGTCCTCTCGGTCTCCCAACTGGTTACAAGATCTGAAAGACCTTGTGTTTGAGGATAATAATGAGGAAACTGGTCTTTCAAGGTCAGAAATGTTCAAATGAAAATCATTTTTTAAAACCTGACTTTTTGATACCCTTGTTTACCAGGGATTACATAAGAAATGGAAGCAATTCCTATTTCCACTAAGGTTGTTGTTGTTTGGTCACTGAGTCATGTCTGACTCTCTGCAAACCAACAGACTGTAGCCCGCAAAACTCCTGTCCCTGGGATTTCCCAGGCAAGAATATTGGAGTGGGTTGCCATTTCTGGAGGAACTTCCCAACCCAGGGATCAAACCCGTGTCATCTGCATTGGCAGGCAGATTCTCTACTGCTGAGCCACCAGGAAAGCCCGTCCACTAAGGTAAAATATTCAAATTGTGTTTTGGGGTCTGGCCTCTGTAGCAACATGAGTGAGAGGGAGGCTGATGAACCCATCAAAAAAAAATTTCTGCAGAGAAGCAGCGCCACCTGCTGGTACATTATGGTGCTGCATGTGGTAACACAAATCATGAGGAATCATGGAGTCCGAGGTTTCACTGAATACAAGAATCTGGAGCATTAGTCTTAATCAGAAGCTGAACCTTTAAACTTTGACAAGACCATCAGACTGTGGAAAGATTTCTCCACAGGTTAACTTTAGCCATGTCTTAGATATACTTCCCTGGGAGAGGAAATGGCAACCCACTCCAGTATTCTTGCCTGGGAAATCCCATGGACAGAGGAGCCTGGCAGGGCTACAGTCCATGGAACCGCAAAGAGTCGGAGACTACTGAGCGACTTTCACTTCACTTCACTTCACTTCGCTTAGATATACTTCTGTATCAAACTGTTCATGCATGCTATACATCTTTATAAGTCAACCTCAATAATACATACTAATAAAGCCACTTAGTCAAAATTGATTATTTTGAGTATATAGCTAGGTTCAAAAGTTTAAAGTGTTCTTTAGTTCAGACTCCATTAATCAATCGACCAACTTGTCAGGTCTCCAAACCTCCATCCAGCTCGAGAATTCTACCACATGGAGAAAACCCTGTGTCTGATGAGTGCGATTTCACACAAGGCATTTTCAATACTGAGGGGTATATACAGTGTAAGACAGGCTTCCCTGGGGGCTCAGTGCGTGAGGAATGCACCTGCAATGCAAGAGTCACAGGTTAAATCCCTGGGATGGAAAGATCCCCTGGAGGAGGGCATGACAACCCACTCCAGTATTCTTGCCTGAGAAGCCTATGAACAGAGGAGTCCAGCGGGCTATAGTCCATGGGGTAGCAAAGAGTCAGACATGACTGAAGCGACTGACCACACAGACATGCACAGTGTAATATGCATTCCTGATCTTTCATTGTGGAGAATTGGCATGAAAACATACAAACATAAATGGCAACCATAAAAAATAAATAATCGGGCTAATCAGCAAGCAACGTAGGCCCCAGAGGGAAAAGGACCTGATTGCTTTGAGAACCAGGGCTGCAGGCAGGGGACCAGAGAAGGTTTTATGGAAAAAAGATTTCTGGAGTTCCATCTGGAAAAATTGCTAGAATTCAGATAACATTCAAGGATGATGGGGGAAAAATGGAGCAAACATAAAAGACAGAGGCAGAAAACATGCTAAAATTCTTTATTTTTAAAGAAAATGAAATGCAATGTGCTAATAAACAACAGGAAGATCAACTTAACCTGAGTAAGACTTTTTAGGAGAATAGAGTGAGATAAGGCAGGAAAGGGAAGTTGAGACATGATTAAATGATTTCATAAATGCAAGAATAAGGAGTTTGAGCTTGTTCCTGTAAGCCATTGAAAAGTATTGAAGATTTCTGGGAAGGAAAATAAAATGATAAGAACTGGGTTTTAAGATGACTCACCTGGCAATCAGACACAGGACGAAATGACACTAAGATGTGAAAAGATGTCCTGAATGTACAAAAGACACGCAAGTAAAAAAGAAGGGTTTTCAAGATCACAAATGTATACACAAAAACCGAAGAGGAATCTGACTCTGCAATACTTTTCTGAATCAAGGAATATACAATAACCTCAAATAATTCTGAATATTAAACCAAGAGAGGCCCCCCAGTACAGGAAAGATTAAAATTAAAAACAAAGAAAGGATATACACCCCCATCCCCACCAAAAAGAAGGTACTTTAGAGGAAAGAAAGTGATCCTGACCCAAAGCCTGAGGGAGGCAATAACAGTGTTAAGGCCCCAGAGACATCTAGATTAACAAGAATTGAGAAACAAATCCATTAGACATGGTTCCATGATGTAGACAATCCATAAATAATAAATGGGTTAACTGATTGACTAATTGTTTAATATGTTGCTGAAGCTGAAGCTCCAATACTTTGGCCACCTGATGTGAAGAGCTGGTTCACTGGAAAAGATGCTGATACGAGAAAACACTGAAGGCAAAAGGAGAAAGGGGCGGCAGAGGATTAGATGATTAGCTAGCATCATTTGCTCACTGGGCTTCCCTCGTAGCTCAGTTAATAAAGAATCTTCCTGCAATGCAGGAAACTCGAGTTTGTTTCCTGGGTTGGGAAGATCCCCTGGAGAATGAAATGGTAACCTACTCCAGTATTCTTGCCTGGAGAATTCCATAGACAGAGGAGCCTGGCAGGCTACAGTCCATGGAATTGCAAGAGTTGGACACGACTTAGCGACTAAACCACCACCACTCAATGGAACTGAGTTTGAGCAAACTCCGGGAGCTAGTGAAGAACAGGGAAGCCCGCATGCTGGAGTCTATGGGGTCGCAGAGAGTCAGTTTACCTGTGTATCCATACAGTGGAATAGAATTTAACAGAAAAAAAGGGAGTAAAATATATGTACTGTGACATGGATGAACAGCAAAACCATTATGCTCAATTAAAAAAAAAAAGCCAGATACAACAGACAATATGTTATGTGATTCTATTTATATGAAATAGAATAGTGTGCTTGAAAGCCCCGCCCGCTCATTCTCTTTCTTTCCCTCTGTCTCTATCACTCTCATTTCCTCTCTTTTCCCACTTTGAGTTCCATTATAAGAACTCTCTTCTGTTATGCTGTGTATGTGCCCTGCCTCTCTTGGAAGAGAGAAATGTTTTAGGAAGGGAAAACTGGGGAGGAAAACCCCCAAACCATCAGGCCACCAAAAATGTAGATTTATAGTATTGTTAAAAACAAAATGCAACCAAGTAAAATTAAAAATGAAATTGGCTTAATTCAACAATTCATGAATGAGGCAGTATCCCTTTGAGCAACTGGAAGAGCTCTCTGAGAAGCTGTACAAACTGGAACATTTGTAGAGAGAGAAGGGTAGGACAGAGAGCTATTAGAAAAAGAAAGGATTATTTGTGGGCCAGGACTTTTTTGCAGGGAGAAGAAAATGGCAAGGGTTTTAACTTACTAACAAATAGCAAGTAAGAGTTTTGCTCAGAAGTAATCGCATTGGACAGAGTAAGGATCTGTTTTTATTGTCTTTTGGGGGCTGTCTGTTTGTGGCTGTTGTACTTTCTTTCAGTCAAAATTAGTCAGGACTGTGTCTCTTATTTCTCAGGAGCCACAGCATTAACTAGCAAATCTGGGACAGAATCCAGCTGGTGTGCTCACGGGAAGGTCTGTGGTGAGAAAGGGAGTACACCCAGGGAGTATTTTAGAACTTTTCCATCATTGTAACACATTTACTATTAATCTGCTTTGCCCACTGTGTCCTCTCCCCTCTACCCTGCCCACCACTAATTTACTTTTTGTTCTTAGAGCTTTGCCTTTTCTGGATATTTCATATAAATAGAATCACATAACATGTCGTCTTTTGTATCTGGCTTTTTTTTTTTTCATTGAGCATAATGTTTTTGCTGTTCATCCATGTCACAGTACATATATTTTACTCTTTTTTTTTTTCTGTTAAATTCTATTCCACTGTATGGATACACAGGTAAATTGACTCTCTGCAACCCCATAGACTGAACCATGCTAGTTGCCTGCCAGTTGCCTCTTCTTCCTCGGAGTGGAGGTGGGAGGTTAATGGAGAAGACTTGCATGACGGATCACCTCATTAGTGCTGACCAGAACATTCCAGATTGGTTGATTAAGATGACGTTTCTGGAGAAGATGGAAGCTGCAATAAAGGCAAATATTCCTGTGGTTTTCTCTTTAACAGTGTTCACACTGCTTCATTGCCTTTTTGTTTTCATATTATACCACAAACATCTTTTGCTGTATTAAATTCATTTTTTGTTCTAGCAGTAGCTCTCACATCTAGTATTCACTCCACTGTGCTTTTCTGGTTGGAAAAGGATGTGACAGGCTAGGAACCCCCTACTTTCATCCTTCATAAGACCATAGCATGAGACTCCCTGGGCCATACAGAGCAGGGTTGGAAGGGCAGTAATCACAACATTCACTTTAACGGTTGAGACGCATTTTATAAACTATGGTTCAATATTCAAAAAACGAAGATCATGGCATCCGGTCCCATCACTTATGGCAAATAGATGGGGAAACAATGGCAACAGTGACAGACTTTATTTTGGTGGGCTCCAAAATCACTGCAGATGGTGACTGCAGCCATGAAATTAAAAGACACTGGCTCCTTGAAAGAAAAGCTATGACCAACCTAGACACTATATTAAAAAGAAAAGACATTACTTTGCCAACAAAAGTCCATCTAGTCAAAGCTATGGTTTTTCCAGCAGTCATGTATGGATGTGAGAGTTGGACTATAAAGAAAGCTGAGCGCCAAAATATTGATGCTTTTTAACTGTGGAGTTGGAGAAGACTGTTGAAAGTCCCTTGGACTGCAAGGAGATCAAACCAGTCAACCCTAAAGGAAATCAGTCCTGAATATTCATTGGAAAGACTAATGCTGAGACTGAAACTCCAGTACTTCAGCCACCTGATGCGAAGAACTGACTCATTGGAAAAGACCCTGATTTTAGGAAAGATTGAAGGCAGGAGGATAAGGGGATAACAGAGGATGAGATGGTTGGATGGCATCACCGATCGATAGATATGAGTTTGAGCAAGCTCCAGGAGGTTGTGATGGACAGGGAAGCCTGGCATGCTGCAGTCCATGGGGTCACAAAGAGTCGGACACGAATGAGCGACTGAACTGAACTGATAGCTTATGTGCAGGTTTTCATTCTTTTAAATAAGGCTGTAGGAAGCAGCATGTAGCTAAAGCAGTGTGCATATTTAAGGCATTTTCTGAAATAAACTCCTAAAAGTGTTACGGCTGATTCAAGCTTATGCACACATGTATATAGATTGAAAAATTACACTCTAAAAATTTTGTCCCAATTAAACCATAGCAGTAGTATATAAGAAGGCTTGATCCCTTAGTCATCGGATTTTTTTTTAACATCCATTAGGCTTATAGGTGGCAAGTTGTATTCCTTGTTTAAATTTGCAAATCTATCAATACTCATGCAGTTCATAATTTTTCTATTTTTATTAGACATGTATGTTGCTAGGTTATTCACTCATTAGCTCTTGGTTTTTAAATTCACAGTTCAGTCAAATTCTTTGAGAAGAAAGCCTTAGAACATCAGCTTTCCTGGAGCTCAGGCTCAAAGGAGAGTATGAACCCAAGACCAGCCAGCAAAATAGTCCAGGACTGGATTCCAGGCCAGAAGTCTGCAGTTCTGGAACACTCTCTGCCACCCTCAAACTCTTGACCAGCTCTTGAAGTATAATAGATGGTTTGGATACAAACAGCCCTTGTTCATAATTTCATAATAAAACCTCAGAGTTCTCTGTGCTACCTCTGAGGAGACAGACAAGCTCAGAGGTCTTGGAGGCTTTGATCAGATCAGTGCTTCCTTATCGAACTAAGAATCTGGCTTGCAACAGACTCTTTGCAAAATAAATTTAAATAACAATAAACTCTTTAGCGTAAAGTTAAAGAGGAGAATGTGAGCCCAGCTCACCTCTGCTCAGTCCTCAGGGTCCCATTGTCATTAAATAGTAATTCTTATCCTGCCTTCCTTCTTTTCTTCCTTCCCGGTGCCCCCTCCCTCCTACCTTCCCCTCCTTCCCACCCCTCCCTCCCTCCTTCCTTTTTTCTTTCCTTCCTTCCTTTCTGTCTTCCTGCCTTCCTGCCTTTAGCATGTCCTATTTGGGAACAGGTACAAGTCTTTGGAATTTCAAAGCAAAGAAAGCAAGATAATATACTCTGTTCCAAAGGTAGGCATAGAACACACAATCAGGAAATAATTTTTAAGTTGGGTGGGGAGGAGGTTTGAAATGAAAAGTCTTTAGCTGTTTTGATACATTTGCTTTCCACAGTTTAATAAAAGGGAGCTTCCCAGAGGAGAGTTATTCATGTTTAAATTTTTGTACATATAAAAGTAGAAAAGGTTGTTTTCAAAAGTTAAGCAGTATAAAGCTGTGTAAAGCAGAGTGAAAAGCAGTCCATGCATGTGCACGGGGGATAGAAAAGAAGCCAAAATGTTTCACTTCCCAGAGGAACAGTGTGAACATGCCCTTGGAGACATGTATCCATGTCCTGCACATTTGTGACGTATATGTAACAGAATGCTGCATGAATTCTCTCTCTTAGTCTTGAATGGCTAAAGTTCCAAAGTCGCACATTGTAAACACAGCTGCTAAGGAGCTGCCCCGACTCCCTTCAGCCTTCTAAAACGTTGGCCAAAAAGAGCCCTGACCCTCAGCCCCACATCCATTCTCCAGAAAGAGAAGGCAGGCTCATGGAAGGACACAGGGAATCATCCAGGTAGTGAATAAGGTCATATCCAATTAGGGTGAGTTCTTAATCCGATATGACTGGAGTTCTTATGAAAAGAGGAGGAAAGATACCATCACAGGGAAGTAATGGGTTCTGGGCTAGCCACCCCAAGGTGTGTTGCTCTCTAGCATGCGCATTTCAAGCTGAAAATGATAGTGACCCAGAAGACTCAGGAAAAACCTTCGGAGTTTCTCCTCCTTTGGAGGAATCCTAACTGCCTTAAAGAATGGAGGCCTGTGCCAGGAGGAGCTTTGAGACCCTGTGGACTGTAGCCTTCCAGGCTCCCCTGTACGTGGGATTCTCCAGGCAAGAATACTGGAATAGGGTTGCCATTTCCTCCTCCAGAGGATCTTCCTGACTCAGGGATTGAACCCACATCTCCTGAGTCTCTTACATTGCAGACAGATTCTTTACCCACTGAGTCATTCTTACCCACTGACTGTCTATGGTCTATGGGAAGTCCCCATAGACAACTACAGTAAAGCATTAATGCCAGGTATGGGGGACAGGGAGGAACCTAGTGAAGCCCATTTGATCCAAGACCTCTCCGTGCCTCATTGTCTTTGAAGGGCCTACAAACATTCATTTACATTAACTCTTTTTACCTTCCTGTGAATTACTTTGTGAAAGTGAAAGTGTTAGTTGCTCAGCTCAGTTCAGTTCAGTAGCTCAGTCGTGTCTGACTTCGTGCGACCCCATGGACTGCAGCATGCTAGGCTTCCCTGTCCATCATCAGCTCCCCCGGAGCTCACTCAAACTCATGTCCATTGAGTCAGTGATGCCATCCAACCATCTCATCCTCTGTTGTCCCCGTCTCCTCCTGTCTTCAATCTTTCTAGCATCAGGGTCTTTTCCAAAGTCAGTTCCTCTGACTCTTTCCAGAGTCAGTTCTTAGCATCAGGTGGCCAAAGTATTGGAGTTTCAGCCTTAGCATCAGTCCTTCCAGCGAATATTCAGCACTGATTTCCTTTAGGATTGACTATCTTCTTGCAGTCCAAGGGACTCTCAAGAGCCTTCTCCAACACCATAGTTCAAAAGCATCAATTCTTTGGCACTCAGCTTTCTTTATACTCCAACTTTCACATCCATACATGACTACTGGAAAAACCATAGCTTTGACTAGATGGATCTTTGCTGGTAAATCTCTGCTTTTTAATATGGTGTCTAGGTTGGTCATAGCTTTTCTGCCAAGGAGCAAGTGTCTTTTAATTTCATGGCTGCAGTCACCATCTGCAGTGATTTTGGAGCCCAAAAACAGTAAAGTCTTTCACTGTTAGTTCCTCAGTCATGTCCAACTCGACGATCTGTAGCCTGCCAGGCTCCCTGTCCATGAAATTTTCCAAGCAAGAATACTAGAGTAGGTAGCCATTCCCTTCTCCAGGGGATCTACTTCTGTTGCAGGGAGGAAGCGGTTCTGACTCCATGTTGGAAACTGTTTCTTTGACTTGCTTTCGTTATTATAATTATACTCCAAGGCCACCTGGAAGACCCTGCCCCTCTGCAGACTGTAAACTGAAGTGCCTTTGTTCAGCTCATGGAGAGAGAGTTTGTCCCTGTTACCTGTGAATAGAAGAGATTAACACACCCCTTCTGAAGGCTGGACATTCCCTTGACGATGTTTTGCAAGACTGAAGACCCTTTCACTTTACTTCCCCACTGCATCTCCGCCTCTATTCAGCCTTTTGACTTTAGTTCCTATTTGCTACTTTCTCTCTAATCTATAAAAGAATCTGGCATCCAGGTTATTTTGAGGCACTATTCTGCCATCTTCTTGGTCTACTGGCTCCCCAATTAAAGTCTCTTCCTTGCCTCAACACCTCATCTCTCAGAGTTATCAGCCTGTCGTGCGGCGAGCAGAGCAAGCTTGGACTCAGTAACACTCTGACCCCTTTCTCCTTAGTCCAGAAAATACACTTTGCTTTACCTTGCTGTCATCGAAATTCTTCACAATTATACAAATTCCTCATGCATACATAATAAATTTGATTTTTTCCCTATTAATCTGCCTTGTGTCATTTTTATTGCCAGCAAAAGAACAAAGAAGGGAGAGAGGGGAAGTTTGCCCTCCCCCAACAAGAGAACACCACATTGTGGCAGAGGCAGAGAGTAGAGGAATACATCTGCCAGCCAAGGATGCCGAGGTGACCGGAAGCTTAGAGAAAGGCGCGAATGGAGTCTCCCCTAGACCTTCACAGAGAGCATGGCCCTGATGACGCCTTGATTTTAGACTTCTAATAAAGCCACCGCGTTTGTGGTACTTTGTCAGAGCAGGCTTGGAACACTAACACAGAGGCCAACTGATGTATGGTCAAGGAGAAGAGGGACATCCCGGGTGGTTCAGTGG
This sequence comes from Ovis aries, assembly GCF_016772045.2. Lineage (NCBI taxonomy): Eukaryota > Metazoa > Chordata > Mammalia > Artiodactyla > Bovidae > Ovis > Ovis aries. The sequence goes on from NC_056061.1 coordinate 60,225,813, forward strand.
TTAAGACTACACGCTTCTGACACAGGGGGCACAAGTTTGAACCCTGCTCAGGGTGCTAAGATCCCACATGCTATAGGGTGTGGCCAAATAAATTTTAAAAATTAAAAGGACATCAAAGTGTTAGTCACTCAGTCATGCCTGACTCTTTGTGACCCCATGGACTATAGCCCACAAGGCTCCTCTGTCCAACAGACTTTCCAGGCAAGAATACTGGAGTGGGTTCCTGTTTCCTTCTCCACAGGATCTTCCCAACCCAGGGATTGAACCTGGGTCTCCTGCATTGCAGACAGATTCTTCACTGTGTGAGTCACCAGGGAGGTCCCAAAGGACATCAAATGCATTACCAAATTGCATTATTTAAAAAAAAAAAAGAAGAAGAAGAAGGCAACAGAGGGATCAAAAGTGACCTAGATATGCCTGGCTTGGACCAGGTATAGAGGCTGGAGGCTACTACTGGGTAGAAGCTAGTGCTATAAGCAGATAGGGTAGGGGGTCCCAGAAAGAGAATCAGGCAGGGCTTTCTTGACTTAAGAGAAGCCATTTTTTGGCATAAGCCTCTTTGTGATGTAAGCCTCACTGTAACACTTGTCCTTTAACAGGTCTCAGTAATTAACCATCCTAATAGAATGAAAGAATGCAAGAACAAACCATTATTTTCAGGCAAGAGAAGTAACAATAGCAAAGATATTTTTGCTATGTTAATCAAAGTCTTTAAAAACCCCCAGTTCTGTTTCAATGTTAAAGATCAACTGGAACCTAAGGGATGATGGAGCTGACCTTTCCTGACCCTCAGTGACATCAATCAAATAAAGCTTGTACCCTGTCAGCCTTTGCCCCAACTCTATGCTGGAATCCCCTCTGCTCATTTCTCATCATGAATAAGCATACACCACGCACTCCCCTTCATGAATGGGCATCTACTCTTAGCTCAAAACTTCCCCCAATTTTGCTGTTTGGGAGGACACCACTTTGGGAAAGATCCCCACTGTTCTTCTCGCTTGCTGCAAGTAATAAGTCTTTCCTTCTCCCAATTGATCTCTGGCTTGGCTGTCTTTTGGCTGTCTACCCTCCAAGAAGTGAACCCAGATTTCTTCACAGTACCCTGAACTGTAGTAATGGACATAGAAGATATACAAGGACAGGCGGTCAGGTTGGGGCAGGGCGTGAGCAATGAGTTCAGTGTCTGACATGGTTTAAGTCATAGCCCCATGGTCCACCTATTTAGATATGCCCAGTCTGTGTTCAGAAGGAGAAGCTAAACTGATCACAAAGAGCCTAGAGGTAGAGGTAAAAATGGGAACTGTCAAATTCATTTGAAAAGCGTACATGTTCAAATTGGAAAGCCTTCATTCAATTAAATTGACAGACTTTGCTTTGGGGTAGAGACACAAATTTCTTGGCAGATTTGTACCCAGAGCTGATCTGGTGAGTTCTGGGAACTAGCTTTATTTCCCACCCAACAAGGGTCCCTACTCTGAGCTGATAACTCCCTAGAGCTGATGTGGGCCTGTGTGGGCTCTGTCTGCGTCCGGGTGACACAGGCAGCCCAGTGGCCCAGACTGTGTGGGACTCATTGCAAGAAGAGTGGGAGGTGAGGAGCGGGGGGACCTGCCCCTGACCACAGCGGGTGGCCCTGTCTGGGAGAGCCCCGTTTCAGAGTGAGAAACCACAGTAGGCCAACAGATAAAGGAGAGTGAGAACTGAAATCACCTACAGTTGGTAAAAGCAGAGTTTTTTTTACAGAGGAGGAAAATCAAACACAGAGAAGTTCAGTGGTTTATTCAAGGTCACCAACAATCAGATTTCTGAGCTGAAGCTGGGAAGCGTTCTTTTCATTACAGCATTTCTAGGGTCTCTTTCAGCCTTTAAAACCTATGCTTTATAAAGGCAGTTTATAAATAGAATGGGGGTGCTAGAAGTTTCTAAATAGCACCACACACCAAACACTGCTATTTAAAAGAGAGAACTAATTGGAATTCATCAATCTCACAATTCAGACGCCTCACATTAATTTTGTGCATTGGAGCAAAACTGGAATGGCAGATCATTTGAATTCAGGTCAGTCAGACTGCGTTTTCAGAATGTTCCCTTCCAGAACATTCAAGAGTTCTTTCATACATGTGAGATTTTCACTGATCTTCTCTGGGACACAGCAACGGGGCTGGTAAAAAAAAAAAAAAAAAAAAAAAATTCCCCAAGATGTCCCCAGCTCAAAAAGGAAAAACAACTGTGGTGGTAGCACACATTTATAGACAGATAAAGCCATTGTTTAGAAATGGTGAAAAATAGCAACTCATGCCTCCCCCGGCTGATGTACTCACTGTAAAGGGGCTTCCCTCAGGTCACACCAAGCCAGGCTTCCGGAGCCAGACTTGGAGTGAATCAGAGAGATGAAGGGTGGGGTCTCGAGAGGACCAGGCTGAGAGGCTCTCACCTGCCAACTGCCGCCTGCAGATGCAGACACAGACCCAGACTCGGCTGTGGCTGGAAGCCACCAGCTATGGAGCCAACAGTGCCGCCTCCAGAGAACAGGAGACAGGAAGGCACTATGCCCCTCCCTGATTCCATCTCATTTCCTCTTACTCTCTTCTCCGTCTGGGGCCACCCAAATTTCCCCTCCATCCTCTTCCTTTGTCCCATTCTTATTCTTCCTTCTCTGCCCCTCTGTCCCTTTCTTTCCCCGCTTTACCACGCCTCTTCTCCCAGTCTTTCCTCCATCGTCACGCTCAGTCGCTCAGTCGTCTCTGACTCTTCGCAAGTCGACAGACTCCTATAGCCTGCCAGGCTCCTCTGTCCATGGAATTTTCCAGACAAGAATACTTGAGTGGGGTGCCATGCCCTCCTCCAGGGGCTCTTCCCAACCCAGGGATCAAAGCCATGTCTCTTGCATCCCCTGCATTGCCAGGTAGATTCTTTACCACTACACCATCTAAGAAGCCCATCCTCTGCTCCAACCCTGGTCTATTACTGGATGCACAGAAATGAAGTTGCTTTCAATCAGTGTAAGTCAATAATGTCAATGTCTTAAAAAGACTAGCTTTATGGTCATAAGTGGGACCTGTTTTTCCCTCCTAAAAGGCTCTAGTGACTCCAAGTGATCATGGACAGAGCCACCAGGGGATCAGGAACCACCAGCCCTAGGAGGACACACCAAGCTCCAGAAAGAGCACCATCTTGGTTCCCTGGTTGCCTGGATAGCCAAGCATCAGAATCTTCAGAAGTTACTAATATGGATTCCATGCTCCATTCTTAATTGAGATGGTAAACTGGACATATACAGAAACTACCCCTTCCAACACATAGAATAGGTAGAAATACTGGATTAAAAAAATACATTTATTGCTGTTTTTGTTTAGTAACTAAGTTGTGTCCAGCTCTTTGTGACCCCATGGACTATAGCCTGCCAGACTCCTCTGACCATGGGATTTCCCAGGCAAAAATACAGGAGGGAGTTGACATTCCCTTATATATATATATATAAGAAGGCACTGGCACCCCACTCCAGTACTCCTGCCTGGAAAATCCCATGGATGGAGGAACCTGGTAGGTTGCAGTCCATGGGATCGCGAAGAGTCGGACATGACTGAGCAATTTCACTTTGACTTTTCACTTTCATGCATTGGAGAAGGAAATGGCAACCCACTCCAATGTTTTTGCCTGGAGAATCCCAGGGACGGGGAAGCCTGATGGACTGCCGTCTATGGGGTCACACAGAGTCGGACACGACTGAAGCGACTTAGCAGCAGCATATATATATATAATTTGCTATATAACATGTATATGCTGTATAATACAACCAGATTCAAAACAAAAAAATAAAATCTTGAGAACAAGACCTCTAAGGACACAGCTGTGGAAAGATGTTTGACTCAGGTAATCCTCAGATGCTATGGGAGGAGTTATGTGTCTCAGAACCATTGTTCTAGAGTTTCAGCCCGAAGCCCTTATTCAACAGGTGGCTAGAACTGGGCTCCTTGCATAAAGCCAAGAGTGAAAAAGCCAAGTGCCATCCCTGATGAGTGACCAGAAAATTCTACCCTAAAGTGATAAAGCTGCTGGTATTTCTTCCAATCACTTTTGAGGCTGATCAACCCATAACTCTAATAATGGGCCCTCTCTGAAAGTTTTAACCTATGCAGATGACAGAACCAGAAGAATCTTGCAATGAAACCTGCTTTAATTCTGTACTTTACATTGCATGGGCTTCCCAGGTGGTTCAGTAGTAAAGAGATGCAGGAAATGTCAGTTCCATCCATGGGTTGGGAAGATCCCCTGGAGGAGGAAATGGTTACCCACTCCAGTATGGAAAATCCCATGGACAGAGGGGCCTGGTGGGCTACAGTCCATAAGGTCACAAAGAGTCGCAACTGAGCACAGCACAGCAACATACAGCAGTCAGCAAATAAGCAGTTAGAGAAAGAGATGCATGGATGTCTAGGGCCATAGCCTTAGAATATCACCTGGGATCAATCACTTTCATTTGTCCAAACCCTGTACCAGACACAGGTCATGTGTATCCAACAGGCACCCCTTATTGGGTTTTATGGATGTTAGTTAAGAGCTTTATTGTTGCCAGGCCATTCAGAGACACTCAGCTGGAAAGAGGCAGCTTCACTGAGATTGTAAATGTGTCTGAGCCTCCCATGGAGACTTAACGGAGCAGCAGCATGGTAGGACGACTCAGGCACATGTTGATTTTGCAGTATATCTGTGAATCCAGATCATCCAGGTCACTGAAATATGAATTTACAATGGGCTTTTCCATCCCCTCAGGTAGTAATGCCTGCACGGTAGAATTCGTGGTAGAATGCCTTCGTGGTAGAATTTTATGAGTTTACTACATACTTTCACAAGATAAGCAAGTTCCTCTGAGGTAGAACATGGGGTCCTGGTTTCTAACCACAAATGAGAAGAGGACAAGGAGGTTTGGTGACTTGTTCACCAAGAGCTGGGCTTGGATCCAGGTTTCTGATTCACTACACCAGGTGCCCAGGTGGCTTTTCCTTTCAATGACCATGACCTTCTACTATCCTTCTCCTGATAGTTGACTTTAGCTATCCCACACTTGTTTTTTATTGTAGTAAAATATACACAGCATATTTTAACCACTTTTAAATGTGCAGTGAAGCAATATTAAGTACATTTCCACTACTGTTCAACCAACAGTACTATCCACCTCCAGAACATTTTTCTCATCCCAAACTGAAACTCTGTACCCATTAAACAATAATCCTCCATTGCCTCCTCTCCCAATCCCTGGTAACCACTGCTCTACTTTCCATCTCTGTGAATTTGATGATTCTAGGTATCTCATATAAAATCATACACTGTCTGTCCTTTTGCATCTGGCTTATTTCAGTTTGTATCATGTTTTCAGTTTCATCCATACAGTAGCAATGATCAGAATTTCCATCATTTTTTAAGGCTGAATAATATTCCATCGTATGTATAGACCACATTTTATTTATTAATCTGTTTAAGTTGCCCTGGTAGGATAGGCACCCTAAGTAACTTCCAGCTGTTTGCACTGCCGCCCCCTAGTGGCCACTGCCAGAATGGTGCTCTCACTTCTTACCCCAGCTCTGCGAAGCATCTGGCCCTTTAACGCCTGCCCAACTCTTTCGGAGACATCCAGTGCAGGGTCCTGGCTCTTTCTAGACTTTGACAATTAACCAGGCCATGCTTCAACCATACCTGATCCTGGCTGAACTATACAGCAAAGCCACCTCTCTTTACCGCCTGGTCCAAGCTCTTCTCAAGTCCTATACATAGTAAATAAAATTAGCTATGTGCCAGGAAAATCCCATGAACAGAGGAGCCTCAAGGCTGGGGTCACAGAGAGCTGAACATGACTGAGCACACACACATGCATGCATACATGTTAACTAGGATTTGTGAACTCCAATTCAGATGTAAAAAATAATTCATGATTAGAGAGGAATTTTCCTTTCGTTACTTGACAAGCACTTTTGTTCTCAGTGTATATTTCCTCAGCTGGTCAAGAAACATTCATAATGAAGCCATCTTTAGCCTGATGAAAGTCACATTGTCCACAGACTGACAGAGACCAGGAGTCATAAACCGAGTGGCCAATCTCACTCCCCTCCCCTCCCTGAGGCCCACCAGGATTCCTGTGAGGACAGGCTACCTCGAGCTGCAATGCCCACCCAACTCTCCCAACCCAGGGCTCTCCCACTCCAGGACCCTCAAGCCAGCAGAGAAATGAAAGGCATCATCTCTTCCTGTCCTCCTGATACAGAGCAGCCCTGTGCAGAGAAACAGCCAGCCCCAAAGGAGTGCATATTTCCCCAGACACCTTCGGTCACTGCACCAGAAAGGCATTCAGTGGACATCAGCTCATAGGCCAGGTCAGTGCCAAGGACAACCAGCCAGGTTGGACTTTCCTTTTTATTTCTTCTGTTCCTGCCCTTGGGCACAACTTGAAGGTACAATGAGTTTCTCCTCATCCGTCCCCATCCCCTGCCAGCAACCAGAACAAAACCACTCAGCCATTTCCTTGAAAACTGCACAGCCTGCAGAAAGGCCAAGTTCAGAAACCGCACCAAGGAACATTAGTCGTCACGCCACCTCACATGCTGTCTTAAGGATCTGTAACCTAATATGAGTCCCCATAATCTTCACATTTCATCTGACTTAGCAATACTCAGTGACAGATATGCATGTACAGATCACAGGGGAGCCCGTGATGCGAGCTCTGAGCACAGGTTGTTCTGATCCTATCTGAGAAATACCTAAGGATGGGGGAGGTGGATGGAGGGGAGACTGTGATGATGCAGATCTAAAAAAAAAATCCAGAGACTGGCGCACATATAAAATTACTCTGTAGAACACACCAAAAATAACAAATGAAAAGAATGAGGTGTTCTACACACCCAGTCCTGGATGAGGGGCACCCAGCGGCACCAGGCACATGAATGCAGTTCCCACTGCAGGCCCTCTGTCTGGTTCTATAGAGAGGGCTTCATACTGTTTGTAACAGGAGCCACCTCTATGTCCTCATCTCTGGTGAGCAGACATTACCAGGATGGGAAAATAATTATTATTTTGTTGTTGATGGTGGTGGTCATGCAGCTCGCAGGATCTCAGTTTCCTGTGAACTGAAGCCAGACCACGGCAATGAAAGCTCAGAATCCTGACCACTAGGCCACCAGGGAACTCCCAAACAATTATCTCCCAACAAAATTAAACTCTGAAGGCAGACGAAGGTGAGCAGGATGTGGTCCCTGAGCCCCCATCCCTGCCCCGCCCCCTACCACAGTTGTAAAGCACAATTCACTAATATCATTCCTACTGAAGAGGATTTGGGGTTGGGGATAACTAGGTCAACTCTGGATTCCATTTCCCCATGACCTTAAAGCAGTGGTCCCCAACCTTTTTGGCACCAGGGACCAGTTTTGTGGAAGACAATTTTTCCACAGACGGAGGAGCGGGCGGGTGGTTTTGGGATGATTCAAGCCACATTATATCTCAGAGGTTGGGGACCCCTGCCTTAGAGGTGGCTACCTGCCTATTGTTTCAGTACAGCCCAAACCTAGATAAATCCCCTCCAAGCCAGCCACAGGGCTCCCAGGCACCATCTCAGTGTCAGCATTTTCCATCCATCAAATAGCGGAGAGAGCCAAGTGGGACTCAATGACTGAATAAGGCCAAGTAGGACTGAGGCACCGTGAGTCCGTAAATCTGACCAGTTGTAGTATATACAGCATTTCACAGCTCTAACAGAGGGCAGTGGGTATAGAAATATTTGCATCTTAAAATCACACCCTAACATCTTTGAGGTAAACCCTGCTAGAGAAATGGAACAGTCTGCGAACTTAGGCTATAAAGGACTTACGAAGTTGTTAAAAGAAAGGAAGTTTTTCTTATGAAACATGCACTTTCAGGTTTGCAATTATTTAATTCAGGAAATCTCCATTCAGTGAAAAACATCAGGTCAAGAATAAATATCCAAATGGGAAAACTCCACAACATAAAATAAATATCTAACAGGCCAAGTGAAGATTAATGGAAAACCAGAAATTCCTAGAGCAAAGGAGATGAGGATGTGAAAGTCATCGTGAACCAAACAGCTCCCTGGAAGACAGCAAGTGTCCCCAAATTAAACAGAGATTCCCAGGACCAGGATGCATTGCTTCAGTTAACCCGCCTCCAAGGACCTGGCTTCTTTTAAGGAAACTCACATTGAACACAATTCACTCACAGTTACCTCAGGCTAAGCAAAGGGATAGGAGAGATGTCTGTTTAGAAGCATCCTTTAAACTCACCAATTCCTGAGGAATGGAATCATCCTAAGGAAACGGGTAACAGCAATGCTTTACTAAACTGTCTCCATGCTTGGAAATACATTTCCTTTTCTAGCATTTCAGTGTCCCACCCCTCAACAAAACCTGTGCTTTTCCAGATCTTCTTGATGGTTTCCCTGGAGGAGAATACCGCCTTGTGATAATATCCACCTTGCTTTGTATCGTATGTATTTACACGCGTTTGTGTTACTTAATTCTGTTTCTGTTGTTTAGTCATTTTTTTTCATTCTCCCTCACTTGAAACCTCTGTGAAATGAAAGACTCAGAAACTGTTCTTTTTGAGTTCCATTGTATGACCCTACAAATAGCAAGGATGTTCAAAATACTCCCATTAAATATTGAAAATATAATACGCTAAGAATTAAATCATTGATGAAATCTCTGTTCTAAGTTATTACTGAAAAGATTCCTTTCAGATACAAAATCTTGAGAAAACTATGAAAAAATGTCCACTTCCATTTGACACTCAGGACCTGGACTCCCTTCCACTTTACCATAACAGACCAATAAAAGTTAGACTTGGTCAGGTCCCTGTGGGTAAGTCCAACTCCTTTTTTCATAGACCTTCTTAAAATGATGATTCTACCCACTAGAACCCACTCTTTTTCGTTTCTGTTCTCGAACAAGCCTGGAACCCAGAAGTGCAGAATCTGTACTCGCCTTTGCAATTTACCTTGGTTCAGATGCCATCCTCTGAGTACACGGGGCCTTGAAAACCCAGTTTAAAAACCCCAGTTACTCACAGCATCCACATCACTTGCCCTCCAACTGGGTATGTTTTTCTCCCAGAATATTCTCATCCAAGCATAAATCCAAATATCTCTTCACTTAGCTGTAGTGGGGGTATTTTTCTTTAAGTGACGGGAAATATACAAAATAAAGGGGAGGGACTTGTCTGGTGGTTCAGTGGTTAAGAATCTGCCTTGCAATGTAGGGGACCAAGGTTCCATCCCTAGTCAGGAAACTAAGAACACGCATGCTGCTCCACAACTAGAAAGCCTGCATACCACGACTACCGAGCCTCCATGACACAAACAAAGATCCTGTGCGCAGCCAAATAAAGAAGTAAAACAGAGGGGATCAATATATGCCAGGCTTCCCTGGTGGCTCAGATGATAAAGTATCTGCCTGCAATGCAGGAGACCAGGGTTCGACCCCTGGGTCGGGAACATCCCCTGGAGTAGGGAACGGCAAGCCACTCCAGTGTTCTTGCCTGGAGAATTCCACGGACAGAGGAGCCTGGCAGGCTACAGTCCATGGTGTCGCAAAGAGCCAGACGTGACTAAGCGACTAAGCACAGTATACGCCACGCGCCACGCTGAAGTATACTGCTTTGGTATAGGGATTATTTTGAACTGCAAACAAAATATTTACCAAAAATAACAGGGCATAAATTCCTGTGTGAAGGTGTCTCCCGCCGTCCCCCAGACCAGAAAGAGAACCTTTATCACAGAGACAGAGACTAGATGAGTCTGCGTGAACAAACCTTACGAAATAACCCTCATTTACCGTTCACTTCTGGAGGAGGAAATGGCAACCCGCTCCAGTATTCTTGCCCGGAAAATGTCAAGGACAGAAGAGCGTGGGGGACTATGGTCCATGAGGTCTCAAAGAGTCGGACACAACTGAGCGACTGAGCGCGCAGACAGTTAATTTCCCCCCGTGTGTTTACCTTCCCACAATTCACCATTCCCGGAAGCCCTAACTCTCCTTCTTAGCTCAGTCCTCTCTCCACAATTTATCACCTTTGTTAAGATGGCATATAAGCCCTTCCCCCCAAGTATAACTGCTGTTTAGAGGGCTTCATTTCCTTTCTCTGGAGCCCTCATACTCAAAAAATTAAAATTGTGATGCCTTTGCTCTTGTTAATCTTTTGTCAGTTTAGTATACAGGCCCCAGGTATAAACCTAAGAATATAGAGGAAAAGTTTTTCTTTTTTTTTTTTTTTCTTTCTATGCTACAGAAATAAGGTGAAAATTTTTATTTCTCATCCATGGATGGAATTCAGAATTTTGCATTTGTCACAATAAAGGAACCATCATAGGAAGAAAGGGTTGAAGGAAGGAAAATAATGGCTTTAGGGTTTTCAGGAGATGAAAGTAGAAGTTTGTGAATGACATGTCCAAACTTTGGCCCCAGAGACTTTTCTGGTCCATGACGTCACCTCTTCATTGAACAGCCAGATCACCCCACCAAAAGGCTTCATTTTATAAGGTACAAATTATTGCTTTAGTGAGTTTAACCCAAAACACTTGAGTCAGTACCTATCTGATTTTAAATTCCCACAAAACCATAGCTCATGCTGCCAATTTAACATTTTGTCATTAGATTGACTTCAGTACCTACCCTCTCTCTTGCATCTTCAAGTACAGAGTGTTTCTTCCTCCTTCAGATGCCAGACACATATTTTGGAGAGTATTACAGAAATTCGATGAGTCATTCTAGGAGACCTAAGGCAATGGTGGTACAACCATTGCCTTTCAGCCACACAGTGAAGCCTACGCCCTTCCTGAGTGGTGGTTTAGAGGTTACATTTAATGAACTCTCTGAATGCTCTGCACCTGAACAAGACCTGGGCCAGGCCACACCTCCTGAGTGGTCTGAGGGCCTGACCCCATTACCTACCACTTGGGCCACAACCCTCTGCCAAGAAACAAGCAGCCTGGCTTCAGATTTTACATTGTCTGATGGGCCAGGACACCTGATTTCTGTACTCGTGTTTGTGGGATGGACGGGCCTACCCAGAAATCAGTCAAGATTAGCCTAACTATTAAACTCAGTCTCAGCCTCACTGTAAACCATGCATTATTTCTCCAGAACCAAAGACAGGTGATATAGTCACACAATGATCCTTATTTTTATTAAATTCAGTCTAAGTACAGTAAACTTGTATTCAGTTTCCATGCTGTCAAAGGCACTGATCTAGGATTTGCAGGAATAAAGAAAAATCCTGGCATTCATCTAACATAAAATACAATCCCTGCCTTCCAGGAGTTTACACTCCGCAGAGAATGAAACAATGTTGAAACTCATCTTCAGAGCGCTGCATGGAAAACACACAGAGGACGCTTACATATGTTTCAAAATACATAAATGATGGAAAAAAAGGTGGCGGGGGAGGAAACAGGACTGGGCCATCTTCAGATCCTTCAGAACTTGAAAATTAAATGCTGCCTTCTGTATGCTTGACCTCTAAAGCAATCCATATAGGTATACAAAGCTATCTATAGTTGCCAAGATTTAAGTCATTTTTCCAAAATGGATTGATGAAGACAGAAGCAGGATTTTCCTGTAATGAAGGAGAGGTGAATGACAGGGTCAGTGTGCTGAACAGTCTGGAATAATCACAGCATTTATTTAGGTTTCTAGGGCTATGTGGGTACGTGTGATGCATAACAAAGCATAAAGAACAGTCAAAAGGCAGAAATAGTAATGGCTCACCTTATCACGCCAGGGGATGGTCATATTCTTTTTAATAAACAATATGGTTCAAAGGTTCACAAGAGTGAGAAGTCTGGCATGGGGCAATGTTTTCACTACTCATCTCTTTTTGACAGTTACAAGAAATCTAGGGAAGGGATTTTCTTGTCTAATTGTTTCTAACCTTAAAGTTCATGGAGTTAGTCTTACTCAAGATTAGGATGCACTAAGAACATCCTGAGGAAAGGGTGCAGTACATTCCCTGCAACCACTGTCCAGGAGATGTGAACTCTCTGGCTTTATTTAGGCCATCAGAGGAAGGGCAGAGGGCGGAGTGAGTGCGGTCACAGCTCAGGGCAAGTGCTTCATCAGCGCTTTCTGTCGCTTCCACCGGGAACAAGGCATGTCCATCCTGATGATGGAACCGCAGTCTGACCGCAGACCACTAACTCAGCCCAAGTGCCAGCAGGGGCCATGGGATCCCAAGGAGTTATAAATAACCCTTAGACCTGCTTCCTGGTGATTTATTACTACTGAGTGTGAGTGTATTTCCCAGAAGATACCTGAACTGAATGCAAAAATGAACTCCAGAAGCATGTATTTTGCTGAACTTGAAACATCAGAGAAATGGTTTAAAAATCCAACCCCACCTCACCCCCACCCAAGAGATAAATAAGATGATCATCAAGTTTTTACCTGTCTTGATGATTCTTACATGCTTTGATTTCGCAGGGATGTTGCAGGAAAATCAGATTTCTTCTGTTTAGAGACCCATCCGTCCCTGCTGTTCATTTCCCAGCGGCAGAACTTGTAATCAGATAAGCGAACCCCTTGAGAGGTTTCAGGGAGAGCACTCAGGGCCCGCTCAGCCACACAGGCAGCGGGCACCTGGTGCACGGGACGCCGCTCTTGCTGTCAGACATTGCGCAATATCGTCCAGGGCTCCCCCACCTCACCCTGCCACTCCTCTGCTCCTGACAGGGGCACCACCCTTGCTTAGAGTCCAGAAAGGGGTCTCCACCATTCCCCATTTCTGAAAAAGAAACATTGAAATGAAGTACTTCTTTTACATAAAAACTCAAACTGTAATTAAGAACCTTCCCCCCATACTCACATCTCCATATCTTATCCTCAGTGGAGACAGAGGCCAGCTGCTCATTATCTGTTGGAAGTCCAAAATACTTATCAGAACTTGCAGTTCTTTCCATTGTCCTCAGAATACCTCTATCCCTCCCATACTTTTATCTCTGTATGTCTAATTCCACTGAGAGGCTTTGTTTGCTGTTAAGATCTTTGGCAAGTCAGATAATCCCCCGTGCCTCAGTTGTCCATGTGGGAGGAGGGGGGAGCTGGACATGGTGAGCTCAAGGTCCCTGGCAACTCTACCTTGCTATGATTGAATGACTCCCCCAGTCCTTTCTGTTCCAAGGAGTATTTTTCAGGGCTTCATTGGATACTGTTGAGTCACACTGGAATGGTAATTATATGAGATTGGAGAACAATGATATCTCCTGAAATAAAGATTGGGCCGAGGAATGTGGATGAGGAGGCAATGAGGTGTGGGATGGGAAAGCTTAATCAGAGCGGGAAGATGGCATATCCGGGGCCAACAGACAAGATTAGGGCCAATTCCAGACGCTTGATGAATGGCCAGCTGCAGTCAGAAATACGACTCTTCCCAGAAGAGCTACCTAGCATTTGTTTGGCAGAAGCCACAGAGTATTGACGCCAGTGGTTTACACAAGGTCCCTGAGTGAGTCAGTACTGATGGTGGCACTGACAAGCGTGGCAACAGAAACTGACAGTGTAAATGCTTGGGACCGTTAGACGAATGAACACCGGGACACATTCCAGAGGCTTGCTTTAGACACACATGAACATAATGTCTTCCTCAAAGTACACCCTGAAACGGGTCATCCGCAAAGCCTGCTATGAGGGGCTCATCAATGAGACATTCTGGGGTAGATCCACCCACTGTTAATGGGGGTCACAGGAAGCTGTTGACACCTCCAAGAAAAGGATTAAGCAAATTGTCAGGAGTTAAGCAAATCCAGAAGAAAGGACCACAAGCTTTGGAGATTTCTTTTAAAAGTCTGGGCTCTGGCTTAGGGGAATATTTCACTATGGAGGGCCAGAGGGCTTCTTATCCTCCTTGTGTTTGTAGGAGGGAAAGGACAGGTGAGATGGGAAGAGGGTTCTCCTGGGTCAGCCTCTATAACGTCATGCTGGGCAGACAGGCAGCAGTCAGGGCACTGGAAGACATCTTCCAAGCTTAATTTAGTTAAGTTTCCAAAATAGTTTGACTTTAAAAACTGAAAACCAGTAACACAATGGCACCCCACTCCAGTACTTTTGACTGGAAAATCCCATGGGCGGAGGAGCCTGGTAAGCTGCAGTCCATGGGGTCGCTAGAGTCAAGACTCGACTGAGCGACTTCACTTTCACTTTTCACTTTCATGCATTGGAGAAGGAAATGGCAACCCACTCCAGTGTTCTTGCCTGGAGAATCCCAGGGACGGTGGAGCCTGGTGGGCTGCCCTCTATGGGGTCGCACAGAGTCGGACACGACTGAAGCGATTTAGCAGCAGTAGCAGCAGCAGCAACAGATATTGAGATATTCAAAACGTTGTTATTCAGTGGCTAAGTCATGTTCGACTCTGCAACCCCATGGACTGTAGCAGGCCAGTCTTTCTTCCCTGTCTTCATTATCTCCTGGAGTTTGCTCAAACTTATGTCCACCAAGTCAGTGATGCTGTCTAACCATCTCATCCTCTGCCACTCTCTTCTCCTTTTGCCTTTAATCTTTCTTATATATTCAAAATATATAACTATTAATTTTAGTATTAAGTAGTGTGTAAGGCCCATAAAGATAGAAATGTGATTTTTATGTTACCGAAAATTTCCATCCAAAAAAAGATGGAAAAATGGATTCTTTTTACGCTTGCTTACCCTTCAATTTTTCCAAGTCATGTCACATTTTAGTTCGCCTTGTCTTATCATGCTGTCTAAATAGCTTTTTGTTTCTTTTATTCTAATGGATAGAATAGCCTACATGTACTTTTTACATGTCTAAGATCGTCCAGATTATTAAACATATTTTGAATCAATGTTCTCCAGTCACTATCTCCTATCTCCCTTGTTCTAATTTGAGCCAACTGCTTTCTAGGCCTGATTAACAGCTGATAACTTGAAATGTCTTTCCATTTTATTCCTCAGACAGTTCTGCTCATTGCATTCAGTTTTCTTTTTCTATATCCCCAAGTTATTCCAGGAGGAGGACATAGGAGAAAATTTCTGAGTCATTGGATAACTTACTTTGCCTTAATTCTGAAGTAACAGTTTGCTGGCTATTAAATGAGGCTCAAACAATTTTCCCTGAGAACTTTGAAGTCTTGCTTCACTGTCTTCTAGCATCAATAATATTAATGTAAAGTATGATGACAGTCTTCTAGGGCTTTTTTTTGGTGTGTTTTTTACTTTGTGTGGCTTTTTTTTTTTTGGTAGATATCCTGGTAATTCTCTCCACAACCTTTATATTAGGAATTTCAGATTTTCAACAGACTAGTGCTCAGCACTTGGTGAATATTTTCCATCTGAAAATCTTTTTTTTTTTAGTTCAGGGAAATTATCTTTTCTAATTTATTTCATTACTCATTTTTGTTCTCTGAGTGTGGATTAGTTACATATTAATAAGTTTCTAGATCTATCTGCCATTTCAGCTCTTGGATATTTTCCTTTTCAGTCATTCTGTACATTCTGAGCTATTTTCTCAACTTTATCTTCCAGATACTAATTTAGTTTTCAGTCAAACCAGTGATTCAATTCTACTGATTTTTAAAATGTATTTAGGGAATGTTTAATTTGTCATGGCTTCTTTCCTGTTTTCTGCCTGCTCTTTTTTCACAGCAGCCTAATCTTCTGTGTGAATCCACTGTTGTCTCAGACCTCTCTGAAGATGCTAATTCAATTTTTTTTTGGTCATCTTCTTTTTGCATTTCTCCTGTGGTCCATCACTTTTCACACATCTTGATATTTCTCTTTTACCAAATATTTGATGATCCCTGATTGGTCAGTAATATCTTTTTTAATAAAAAAGCATGCTGGCTGATTATTATAGGTAATTGGCAAAGTTATTCTTTGCAGTTTGGAAGGACAACTTACCCATGAAACTCATCACTGAATGGGGGGCTAACTTTACATGTCTGTGTGTGAGGGGATCAGAGACAGGCTTCTTTTTAGGGTATGTGGACAGTCCAGCTGGTATCCTCATAACTATGAAAGTGAGGAGGACTTCACCATGGGAAGTGAAATTCTTTGGTGGATTTCACTGCTAGGTGGGGTTGCCTTTCCTTCCGCCTCCTCTGAGTTACAAGCAAAGGGCCCTAGTTATCTCAGGCTCTGTGCCAACATCTCCCTTGATTTTTTATTTCAGTTCTGAGCAAACTCACCACCCTCCCCCCAACACACACACACCAAGGCAGCACTCCGCTCAGGAGGAACTCTGTAGTGGGGTAGGCACAGACACAAATGGTACCTTAGAGGGTATGAGATGGCTGGAGAAGGATAAGGTCTTAGAACTAAACTCACCCACTTGGGACAGAACTGATGAGGAAAGGTCTAACAGGGGTGCTAAGACATTGAATCTAATGGTTTGAAAAACTGAGAACCAAGGCAGTGGTGAGTTGAGGGAGAACAGCCTTTGGTCAAATCTGCATCCATGAGACTGACATGTGAGCCCAGGGGAGCTTCTAGAGACCACAAGAGACACAGAAGCAGTGAAATGGCCCCCAGGATGTCTGTTGGCAGGAAGCAGGCACCTCCACAAGGCAGGATCCAGATCCTGGACAGGGCTGACTCCAAATTCCAGAGAGGACCGATTCCTGGACAGAAAACCAGCATGTTGGGAGATGGGTATTCAGGCACCAAGAGCTAAGAGCTTCAGTTGTCAGAATTTGGACTGAAGATAGGGCTTAGGTGTTAGAAATAAGGATGAAGCTTGGGCCAGATCAACTATAAGAGTGAAGATGTAGATTCTTAGACACTGGAGCTACTGAATTTCTTCCTGTGACACTCAGAATTGGTCCTAGACTTACCTGATCAAGGTCAAGGGACCCTAGCCAGGGAAGAGGGAAAGCGAGGAAAGGAGAGGGGGTAGAAGGTAGAAGCTAAGAACCAGCGATAATCTGACACTATCACGTCACCTCAAGGGACTTATAATTTTCAGCATTTGTAAACAAGCCAACATATGCTAAATCCTACACAAAATGATAAAGATTATTTTGTACACCTGCCCCAATCCCCCATACATCATGCAAACAATACACTGGGGCCCCAGGAAGACCTCGTTGCATCTTGTGACTCGTTCTGGGTGCCCTCTGTGCACAGCCAGGCACTGGACTGTGACTCTGAGACTTCAGAGGGGAGGAACATCTCCCATGACCTTTGGCAACTCCCGTCCCATCAGGAAGAGAGACAGGTGAACAGATAGTTTTGGTCAGTGTGGGAAGGACCATACCAGAACTTGGGAAAGGGCTGGCTGCATAGATTGGGTTGCATGGCTGAGTGGAGTAAGGCAGGAGAGAGGAGGGAGAGACAAAGCAGGAGGGAGATACAGAGGGGAGACCCAACATGATGTGTTCTACAAACCACTGAAGTGTGAAGTGTTAGTTGCTCAGTTGTGTTCAAGTCCTTGTGACCCCATAAACTGTAGCCCACCAGGCTCCTCTGTCCATGGGATTCCCCAGGCAAGAATACTGGAGTGGGTTGACATTTGCTTCTTCGGGGGTCTCCTGACCCAGGGATCAAACCCAAGTTTCCTGCATTACAGGCAGATTCTTTACCATCTGAGCCACCAGGGAAGCCCTAAGGACTCCATTTTTCTGAAATACCCAAGGTAAGCATGAAATGGCCAGAAATCATAGGGTATGGCATCTGAGAGCCCTGGGTTCAAGTCCTTCCTTTCCCCACATCATTTGTGGGAACTCGAATGTGCTACTTAATGTCTGTAAATCTCAGATTTCTCCTCTGAACATTGGGAGATTCAGGGAAAAAGAGAGAAGAATACCACTAATACTTGGTAAAAAGTCTATGCTCCTAAGAGGATGAAGATAAGAATAAAGGACAATTCATGAAGAAAGTGACTGCTTGCTAAAATTTATTTAACATTTATTGTTTCCTTTAAGATTAGTAAAGTTTTTAAACTTTTTAATTTTATACTAGGGTATAGTTAACAATTTTGTGATAGCTATAGGTAGACAGCAAAGAGACTCAGCCATACAGTATTCAAAAATTTTAAGTTTCCTGAATACATACACTTTTAATTGGAATTGATTAGACTCCATAGTAGGAAAATATCAAACTCTCCTTGTTCTGAGTTTCTTCCAAAAGTAATCATTATTTCATTTTTCTTTGTCCTCATAAAGACATATTTAGTAGGACCTACCATATATGGTTACTCTAACAAATCCCACATAAATTACATCATCAACATTCAAAGCACCCTTGCATAATGAGGTACAGTCAATTCTAATGAGCCATGCTAGTGGCTGATGGATGGAGAGACTATTTCTGCAATCTCCCCAAAGCTAGAGATTATGGTGATGTGTTTCTCTTTGGCTTTGTAGATTTTTTTTTTTTTTACCATATACTTGCAAATGAAAAAAGGAAACTAATTATCTGTGAATTTTTAAGAATTGAATCAAAATGATGAAAAAATACAATAAAAACACAACCTAGGAGGAGCCCAGTGTTTGTGTGGCTTCCTTTGTATGCCTTCCTACTCAGAGATCTTCTCTTCTTTGACTCCCCACTGAAAAGATCAAGCATCTTTTCACCAGTCGGTAAAAATACTGAGTACAGAGGATAAGCTATAGAGAGAATCTTCTGCTGAGTCACGACTTGGCTGAAATTTATGAGGGATTTCTTTTCAGTACACTGGACGACTGATTCTCTGCAGCCAGGCATCAGCTTCTGCACTGGCCGAGGTCAGTGTTTAACAGTGATGGTTTTGACTTCAGTGAAGAATTCATAAGAGTCTTTGGCTCCTTCTCTGCCCACCCCAGAACTCTTCATCCCCCCGAAAGGTAGGTTCAGCTCTCTAATGAGCCAGCAGTTGGTCCAGACCAAGCCTGACTGTAACTTCTTGGCCACCCGGTGGACACGCCCCACGTTGCCTGACCACACGGTAGCAGCTAGTCCATATTTAACATTGTTGGCTCTTTGAATCACTTCCTCTTCACTATCAAAGGGGACGACACACGTCACTGGACCAAATATCTCTTCCTTCATGCAGCAGGACTCATCCTTAACATCTGTTATCACCGTGGGAAGCATGAAGTACCCTCCCTGATTCCTGGGGGGAAGGTTCAACTTATCCACTCCCTCACCACACAGAATTTGGGCTCCTTCCATGCGAGCTTTCTTGATGTAACTTCTGACCTGGGCAGATAAAAAACATAGTAACAACTTATCATTTGTTTTCACATAGCACAGAGAGAATTCAATAGTTTTCAAGCACCTAGGAAAGACATACCCCACTCCAGTACTCTTGCCTAGAAAATCCCATGGATGGAGGAGCCTGGTGGGCTGTCGTCCATGGGGTCGCTAAGAGTCGGACACAACTGAGTGACTTTGTTTTCACTTCCATGCATTGGAGAAGGAAAAGGCAACCCACTCCAGTGTTCTTGCCTGGAGAATCCCAGGGACGGGGGAGCCTGGTGGGCTACCGTCTCTGGAGTCGCACAGAGTCGGCCACGACTGAAGCGACTTAGCACCAACAGCAGCAGGAAAGACATATTGGAGTGGGAAATGGCAACCCACTCCAGTGTTCTTGTTGGAGAATCCCATGGATGAAGGAGCCTGGCAGGCTATAGTCCATGGGGTGGAAAAGAGTCAGACATAACTGAGCATGCATGCATAGGAAAGACATATAAGGTTATCCCCCCATAAAATCTAAGGTTGATTATATTTCCACTCAGCTGGTAAGCCTGAGGGCAGACATGCTCTAACCATCATCTGGCCAGTCAGCCCCCACAGGTAAGAAAAGGAGAGTTGTTTATTTAATGTCTAAGAACCAGGCATGTGGATAACTGCTTTTAACACATTCTCACATAATTCTCTCAAAACTCTATTAGCTAGCTACATATTACTGTCCTCTATTTGCTGATGACATAAGTGAATCTCTGAAAGCGTACATAGTTCATATGGCTGATAAACAATATAGAATCCTCTTTCTCCTACTCTCTTGCCCCTTTCGAAGCAGCACACTCACATTAATTAAAAGATGCCAAGAGGCAGCATTTTGTGTGAACAGGGTGTGTGCAGGTGAGTCTCCAGAGGCCCGGCTGGATGCAGAGCCAGGATTTTCAGCAGCAATTCACACAGTGCAAGGAGCACTCTGCCTTCAGATGATCACGTCTAAGCAAAATTACACAGTTCTCTCTTCGAAGCTTTTAGGATAATAAAATGTGAAGGGAAGTGTCGGTTTTCAAATTGCGAATTCATCGAATTTAGCATATAAGGTGACTCACACGAAACTGAATTTCTTTTCTAGAGAAAATCTCCCCAGATAACACAATGATATCTACACTCCTAGCTCAGAAAAACAACCTTGTGACTGATAAAGGTGATACAAAATGGAATGAAATATTGCTCTAAGACCTTTCCTTGAGAGGAGAGAGCAGAGAATTGTCAGCACTTGGTAATTTTGGACATAAAAGCAAAGCCTGGAGGTTGGAAGAGCGGGCTTAGGAGTCCAGTAGTGCTCCGATCTCAGGTCCTTACCAGCTGAGGGATTCAAATGCTCTAGGCCTCAGTTTCCTCATCAGAAAAATGGGATTGACTGCGCCACCTCTTTCCCAGGTTCTTGCAAAGACTAAATACGATAATGTATGTAAAGTCCTTAGCATGACACCTGCCACATAGCAAAACTTCTGAAGGTCAGATGCTGCTGTTTGTGTTGATGGTGATGGTGATGATGACGACCGTATAATGCATAATCTGACATCCGCAAGCTGTGAGACTTCAAGGATGGCCCCTACTCTGTATGCCAGTTTTCCTAACTGACAAAGGAGGACAGGAAGCTGGGTTTGGGGGAGAATGATGTATATGTATGATTGAGTCCCTTCACTGTTCACCTGAAATGGTCACAACATTGCTAATTGGCTATACCTCAATACAAAATGTTTTTGGTTTAAAAATAAATAAATAAAAGAGTGGACCTTAGTTAGACCCAAAGCTTGGCCTTACTGGGGGATAAACCCATGAACTTCCTCTGTGCTTCCTCCAGCCTCACTGTCAACATCCAGCATTCTCTTTCTCTAGTTACTTGCATCTTTGGGAGGCTGGCCTAGAGCCAGATTCTCCAGACAGTCAAGTAGGTGAGGATTCCAGAGAGTAAAAAGAAAAACAAAAGCGAAAAGCAACCCTGTGAAAGAGACAAGGGAGACATTTCTGCATCCCCTGAGGATAAAATCACCTGCCATTTCCCGAGCCTCCCCTGCCGTCACTGGGAACCTGAGAAGCCACGCCTGCACCTAGGAGCCCTTTGCCTACAGAACATCCGTCACGTGCTCCAGTTGGGTTCTTAGGTCACCACATCTCCATCTGTTGTGACAATCCCACAGAAGTAGGATGGACACAAAGATCCCGTGGCTAAGTCGGTTTGCAGAAGTCAGAGACCCACTGCAGAAGAGGGCTGAAACGCCAAGATGACGGCCGGCCTCTCCTTGACTCGCCGCCCCCACAGCTTCCTGGTGAAAGGCGAGGAAACACGACCACCAGTGGAGCATGTCTGCTGCCTCCTTGATCCCAGACTAAGGTTTGGCAGAATGAACTGAGAAGAATCACAGCCTGAAAAAGACACATACGCTTCCCGAGCTGCTTCCACTGGCTCCCTCTCAAAGGGCAGAGACACACAGGGTCCCCTCACAAGACCTGAGCTGTTAAAGCCCCCGTCCAGGGGTTCATGTGGTGAGAGACCCCGATGGTAAAGCTGCGACTCCTGGCATCCAAGTGCACATGTTCCGGGCGGAGCAGTGAGGATGGCAGGTGTCCAGGGACCCTCTGAACCTCAGCAGGATGGTTCTGAGACTTTGAGTGTGTGTGGGGGTGACTACAAGCAGAGCTGAGAGATCTCCCCATGGACCCACAAAACAAGGGGAACCCCACGGCTACCCGTCCTTTTGTGTGCATTAGAATAATGGAAATAACATCTGTATTGTTCTTCCCTAAAATATGAAAATAAATGGCTGATGATAAATACTATTTTTAAGTTTTTAACTGTGAAAAAAAATTTTAACACTGCAACATCTTCCAGTAGAACCTTAGAAATTTTTGAGGGGTGTGTGTGTTTGTGCGTACATGTGTGCAGTCACTCAGTCATGTCCAATTCTTTGCAACCCCATGTTAGTTAGTTAGTTCAGTCACTCAGTTGTGTCTGACTCTTTGTGACCCCATGAATCGCAGCACACCAGGCCTCCCTGTCCATCACCAACTCCCGGAGTTCACTCAGACTCACGTCCATTGAGTCAGTGATGCCATCCAGCCATCTCATCTTCTGTCGTCCCCTTCTCCTCCTGCCTCCAATCCCTCCCAGCATCAGAGTCTTTTCCAATGAGTCAACTCTTCGCTTGAGGTGGCCAAAGTATTGGAGTTTCAGCTTTAGCATCATTCCTTCCAAAGAAATCCCAGGGCTGATCTCCTTCAGAATGGACTGGTTGGATCTCCTTACAGTCCAAGGGACTCTCAAGAGTCTTCTCCAACACCACAGTTCAAAAGCATCAATTCTTCGGCGCTCAGCCTTCTTCACAGTCCAACTCTCACATCCATACATGACCACTGGAAAAACCATAGCCTTGACTAGACGGACCTTTGTTAGCTAAGTAATGTCTCTGCTTTTGAATATGCTATCTAGGTTGGTCATAACTTTCCAAGGAGTGTCTTTTAATTTCATGGCTGCAGTCACCATCTGCAGTGATTTTGGAGCCCCCCAAAATAAAATCTGACACTGTTTCCACTGTTTCCCCATCTATTTCCTATGAAGTGATGGGACCGGATGCCATGATCTTCATTTTCTGAATGTTGAGCTTTAAGCCAACTTTTTCACTCTCCTCTTTCACTTTCATCAAGAGGCTTTTTAGTTCCTTTTTTACTTTCTGCCATAAGGGTGGTGTCATCTGTATATCTGAGGTTATTGATATTTCTTCCAGTAATCTTGATTCCAGCTTGTGTTTCTTGTACTAAATAAGCAGGGTGACAACATACAGCCTTGATACACTCCTTTTCCTATTTGGAACCAGTCTGTTGTTCCATGTCCAGTTCTAACTGTTGCTTCCTGATCATGAGGTACCCTCTTTTCAAGATGGATGTCTTAAAAGGGCAGTGTGTTTGAGCTTAACACAAACAGATTTTAAGTGGCCTCCTCTTGACTGTCTTGTCATCATGAGGCATCATCTAAAGGGCACCACAGGGTCAGACTCTGATGCTGGGAAAGACTGAGGGCAGGAGGAGAAGGGGGAACCAGGATGAGATGGTTGGATGGCATCACTGACTCAATGAACATGAGTTTAAGCACGCTCCAGGAGATGGTGGAGGACAGGGAAGCCTGGTGTGCTGCAGTCCATGAGGTCACAAAGAGTCAGACACACAACTGAGTGACTGAACAGCGCAACAACAGGGTCAGAAGCTGGCTTTGTTTACTCTTCTCCTCCGAATGGAACCAGGGCTCAGTAGACAAAGGTCCTGCTGCCCACGTGGGGTAGAGTAGCTCAGACAGCCTGAGGCTGCTTGTTGTTGGAAAGCAGAGTTGCCTGGAGGAGAGCCTGTGGTGGAGTTCAGGAGGGTGTGGTGGGGAGCGGGGCTAAAGAGAGGGCGGGCCCCTTTGAGCCAGCAGGAATACGCTGAGCATCACAAATACTGCATTAACGCTCACAGGACCTACAATACGGGGAAACCCAGCAAGTCTGTATTTGGTCCGAGTTCACGATATGGGACAAAAGGGAGAAATAATCAGAATATGACCAAGAAAAGTCGTAACTACCAATAGGAGCCTGTGAATGGTGTTGGTTTCTTTCACACACAAAAGAGAGTTTGTGTGTGTGTGCATGCACACACATAGAGGGGCTACACGTCATTCAGCTGCTACAGGAAAGTCAAATACTTTGATTTGCTTCACTGACACACCTCCCCTCATTGGAGAACTTAATGATTATGACAGTGCCTAGGATAGAAAAACAGTTTCTCTGCTGAGTTGATGAAGAGAGCTTTGAGTCTCCAGTGAGTTGGTGAACTGCACAGGGGACCTTAGATGGTGCCATGGCCTGAGCTTCCCTGGTGGCTCAGACACGAAAGAATCCACCTGCAATATGGAAGACCTGGGTTCGATCTCCAGGTTGGGAAGATCCCCTGGAGGAGGGCATGGCAACCCACTCCAGTATTTCTGCCTGGAGAATCCCATGGACAGAGGAGCCTGGTGGCTACAGTCCATGGAGGTGCAAAGAGTCAGACACAACTGAGCACCTAAGCACAGACACCACATCAGTTCAGTTCAACTCAGTCGCTCAGTCATGTCCAACCCTTTGCAACCCCATGGACTACAGTACACCAGGCCTCCCTGTCCATCACCAACTCCCAGAGCTTACTCAAACTCATGTCCATTGAGTCAGTGATGCCATCCAGCCATCTCATCTTCTGTCTTCCCCTTCTCCGCCTGCCTCAATCATTCCCAGAATCAGGGTCTTTTCAAATGAGTCAGTTCTTCGCAACAGGTGGCCAAAGTACTGGAATTTCAGCTTCAACATCAGTCCTTCCAATGAATATTCAGGACTGATTTCCTTTAGGATGAACTAGTTGGATCTCCTTGCAGTCCAAGGGACTCTCAAGAGTCTTCTCCAACACCACAGTTCAAAAGCATCAATTCTTCAGTGCTCAGCTTTCTTTATAGTTCAACTCTCACATCCTACATGACTACTGAAAAAACCATAGCTTTGACTAGACGGACCTTTGTTGCCAAAGTAACGTTTCTGCTTTTTAATAGGCTGTTGAGGTGGTCATAACTTCTTTTCCAAGGAGCAAGCATCTTTTAATTTCACATGGCCTGAGCTTAATGAAAGATGCTCCTGGAAAGTAACTTTTCTCCACAGGAAGCATTCGGAAAGAGGCAAAAGTTATTTTTCACCACTTATTTGCATGCGTGGGTTTACAGCATGGATCACTGAGTTCAGAACAGTCAGATGAGAGAGAACCAGGGAGCCTCTTACATCGGGTGACACCTCGCTTCACAAGATGGGAACAGTCACAGTTGTGGGTCCCCCAGGCGCACTCTGGGAACAGCTACCTATGTGCCTGCAATTGTGCAGGTGAATTTGACTGGAAGAAGACACAGCTATGCTGGCTGGCCTCACTTTAAATCAATGACCATATGCTTTGTTAGTGTGACCACAAGTGATCACAGCTCCGAGGGGAGCCCTTGAAGCTGCCCCGCTGACAATACTGTCACTTCAAGTCCATTTCTGTCTCTCCTGATCTCCTTGAAGACTATCTCAGAACTTATCCTCCTTGAAACCTTCAATACCATCTCCCCTCCTCACCTTGCTTCCTATTTTATTGAGAAAACAAAAGAAATAAGAAGAGACCGGGAAGACTGACACTGCATGTTCCTACCTGTGGGAATCTGTGCTTCACAGTATAGTGAAAGTCAAAATTCAAATTCAAGTGTGGCAAGTCTGCTGAATCTACATAAAGGCTCTGGCCCTCACTGGTTAACCCATGGGGGCATACTACCATTACCCTTGCTTGGTCTTAGTTACCATAGCTCAACATGAGATCTTTTAACTCCAAAATTCTATGACTTACTGTGGGAGTTTATCAGGAAATGAAAATGATCTTAAAGACCCAAATTCCACAAAGCACCCAGAGAACACCTTCTTCAGTGGCTTCTCCCACAAAGACCCCACAAGTCACCCCACCAGTTAAAGTCTACATTGTTCAGACTGGATTCGCACTTCCAGAACCCCTGTTTGCTATTACCCAGAGGCAGAACCTTACTGCCTGAGAACTGACTGGGAGCATTTACCTGTGGAAATCCCTGCCACCCTCAACCCACAACATTCGCATCAGCTGACCTTTATGCTTTGAAATTTGCTTTCCTCACTCTACTGACTGCTCTATGGAAGTCAGACTCCATGCTGACTTCCCAGGTTTATTTATGTCATGTAGGTGCTGCTTTAACTTGACTACATTTGTGTATCTATCTTTAACATTTTCAGACTTGGTACCTGGAGACAATTCCCCACAGATCGTAATTTAAAAAAAAAAAAAGAAGAAGAATAGCATAGTAATTTAACAGTATTTCAAAGATGGTGCTATGCCTTGGCACTGAGTTTCTCTCCCCATAAGTATTCTTTCTGGACTCACAGATTTAAGAGGACGAATTTACGGTTGCCAAGGGGAAGGTCCAGGGAAAGGGATAGTTAGGGAGTTTGGGATGGGCACGTATACTCTGCTGTATTTAAAATGGATAATCAACAAGGACCTGCTGTATAGATGGCCATCTCTTTGTGGCTACCCCAGGGAGCGTAGCCTGCCAGGCTTCTCTGTCCATGGGATTTTCCAGGCAAGAGTACTGTAATGGGTTGCCATTTTCTCCTCTAGGGGATCTCCTGACCTAGGGATCAAACCTGGGTCTCCCACAGGCAGATTCCTTACCATCTGAACCACCAGGGAAATCCTGCATAGTGCATGGAACATGGCTATATTTAAAATGCAGAACTAACAAGGCCCTTCTGTATAATACAGGTAACTCTGCTCAATGTCATATGGCACCTGGATGGGAATGAGTTTGGGGGAGAATGATACATGTATATGTATGGCTGAGCCACTTTGCGGTTCACCTGAAACTGTCACAACATTGTCAATTAACTACACCCCAATACAAAATTTAAAAAAAAAATCTTTTTAAAGAATTCTTTCTGAAACTTACACAGAAGGTTTTACTTACTTTCTCCAGATGAGCTTTACTGATCAGGGCACCCATGTCAGCCGATGGGTCAGAAGGAATACCAACTTTCCACATTCTGGTCGCCTCTACAAACCTCTTTAAAAATTCACTATAGATGCTCTTCTGGACAAAGATCCTGCTGGTACAGAGGCAGATTTCACCCTGCCAAGAATGACTCATGAAGACAAGGACAAGTCAGGGGGCTCCACTGCATGGACAGATCACCCTGCACTCACGAGTGCCTGTCACATATCCGGCATGGGTCTAGACAATCGGGAACAGCAGTAAACAAGACAAAGTCCCACTATCTGGAATACATTGCCTTGTGGGGAAGACAGGCAACAACGCAATAAAGCTCAATAAATAACACAACTTCAGGCCATGACCAAAACAATACAAGAAAACTAAGCTGAGGATAAGAGTAGAAACTAGTGGGGAGGGAGAACTTTTACTCCCTTTTACCGAAGGGAGTCCTGGATGACACTAGGGACAGGGAATGTTTGAACTGACCCTTGATTGATGTGAAGGAGCCAGATGGATAGAGGTACAGAATTCTCAGCAGTAAGTGAGAAATGAGCTTGGAGTGTGTAAGGGAAGTGAGGAAGGTGAATGGGACTGAGGTGGGGGGTGGAGGCAGGGATAGGGGTCAGAGCAACATAGGGTATAAAGGCAGGAGGTGAGGAGCGAGGCAACATCATACAGAATCTTATAGGCTCACAGGCTCACAAGGAGCTTGCATTTTATCCTCAGTGTCATGAAAGGATCATGGACAGCTTTAAGCAGCAAGAAGATGTGGATGGGATTTACATATTTAAATGATTATTCTGGCAGCTGTGTGGAGAATAGAATTGGAGAGAATGAGAGTGGGTTAGGAGAGCTTTTCAGACATCCCGGTAAGTGGACCAGGTGGAATCAATGGAGATGCGAGAAGTGATAGGAGTCCACTGAGATCAGCAGATTCTTAAAGGGGCAAGGGGACTCCAAAAGGGTAAAGAAACTGGCCAAGATGCTCCAAAGAAGATTCCAGATATACTTTAAAGATAGAACCAATAGGACCTATTGGTGGATGAGTGAGGTGGAAGGAAAAGAGGAGGTTAGAACAAGGATGAGTCCCAGATAGTTGGCCCAAGCACACAGTGGATGGTATTCTCTTCTTCAGAAAGGTAAAATCGAGGCAGGGAGAGCAGAGGCGGTGCAGGGAAAGGAGGGGAGGAAATCAGAAGTTCTGCTTTGTTCAAGTGAAGTTTCATATGATACTGGACCTCCAAACATAGACACTGGGTGTTCCAGTGAGAGTCACTAACAGGTTTCTGAGTGAAAAGCCATCCTTACTATTATTTGAGCATAACATGTAATAGTTTACAAACCACATTCTGGACTTGTCAGCATTGTGTATGTATGTTTGCACCTGTACACAGAAACAAATATTTTCATCACATTGATATTGGATCTTCACAATTCTTCCAATGATCAGGAAATACAAAGTGGCTTGAGGCTCCTCCATGATTTTAAGGTAAGAAACCTGCTTGAGATTGGTTCAAGTATTTATTTGAATGTGTGAATGCATTTGAGGTGCTTTTGGGTGGGGGCAGAGAATAAGGTTTCCAAGAAACAGGACTCTTGGACAGCAAGAAAAGCCTGGGAAAAGTATAAATAGAGGAAGGGAAAAGCCAGAAAGCAATCATTTGGCCCATGGCTGGTCCCCCATAAGAGTTCTGAGGGCAAGAGGAGAAGAGGGTGACAGAGGATGAGAGGGTTGGCTGGCATCACCTACTCAATGGACTTGAGTTTGAGCAAACTCCAGGAGATAGTGAAGGACAGGGAGGTCCATGGGGTCACAAAGTGTGGGACCTGACTGAGCAACTGAACAACAGGAGAAGAAGAGCTTGCTAAACAGGAGCTGTGATGCCGCAATGCCACCAAGTGACATTAAGACTGAAGAGATGGTCAAAAGAGTAACACAATGTAACCATTCTCCTTTCACTGAAATAGCCCTGCACAGACCTACTCAACCTGGTTTTCACTGTGATGCAACAGATGCAGTTTGACAAGGCTGCTGAGTTAAAAACAAGCAAAAAAACAAAGGGGGAGAAAAAAAGAAAAAGAGGACATACCTGGTTGGCAAAGCTGGATCTGACAGTTGTCGGAATGCACTCGGCCAGGTTAGCATCTTCAAAGATGATGGCAGGATTCTTGCCCCCCAGCTCCAGTGAGAGCTTCTTGCAGTGGGGGGCACTCAGCTGTGTGATGCGCTCGGCGGTAGGCTGGCTCCCAGTGAAGGAGATGAGGGGCACCTCTGGATGGGACACCAGGGCCTCGCCTACCCTGGGCCCTGTTCCAAACACAATATTTACCACACCTGGGGGAACAGCTGGATGGGAAGCAGTACCGGTTACAGCTATTCTTCTCAGCGTGTCAAGGGCTTCAGGTTACATAGAGATTCTCCTTCAAAGTGTTTTGTTTGTTTGGTTTTGGGGGTGGTGTTTTTGGGTTTTTTTGGCAAAATGATTGCTGTCAATGTTGTGTTAGTTTCTGTAGCTTGAATGGGGGTGAGAAGGGACGTTAATGGTTGTCTCTGAAGTGAAGTGAAGTCGCTCAGTCGTGCCCGACTCCTTGCGACCCCATGGACTGTAGCCTATCAGGCTCCTCCATCCATGGGATTTTCCAGGCAAGAGTGCTGGAGTGGATTGCCATTTCCTTCTCCAAATGGTTGTCTCTAGTCAATAGCAACACAGAGACAACAGTATCATCTCTGCCTATATTATGCCCCAGCTGGAATTTCTCTGGGTGCTTTGCCCTAGAAAATGCAGGGTTAAACGTCCTATGTAATTCATTCCAGAGTACTGACTAAGCCTCAGGGGCTGAGGATGCAGAGATACCCTCAGGCAGGCTAGGCCCTGTGAGAGAGGAGAGCAAAGGTTAAGTTCAGGGAGCATCCACACTGCAGGAGCCAGAGAAGAGAGCGGCTACCTCCCTAGGAGAGAGAGGGAGGGTCCTGCGGGGAAGGTGACGTTTGAGTTGAAGGTCCTGTTCCCCATGATCTGGATGCCATCACCCTCTAAGACTGAGTGTCCAAGAACACCCCCAAGTAGGTGCTCCAGGCTTTTCTATTACAAGAACGTACTGCCCTATATCTGCATGTATTCATTACGTGCTTTATGGATTTACCCGTTCACTACACATCCACCACTAGAAGGGGCACCAGCCAAGGGCAGACACGGGCCTGTGTTTTGCCCTCGGTTGTATCCCTTGTGCAGTGGCCTACTTTGCCAGATAGAATGAATACTCAATTTAAAAAAAAAAAAATCTTTTTTGGGCCATGCTATCAGTATATGGGATCTTAGTTCCCCAAACAGGGATCGAACTTGGCACCCACTACATTTGAAATGCAGGGTCTTAACCACCAGACTGCCAGGGAAATCCCTAGAAAAATATTTTTAATGCATCACATTTAAAATAGATCAATGAGAAAAGAAGATATAATGCTACATATATATGTTATAATATTTTTATGTAATAATAAAAATAAAAATGTAAAGAGATAATACCAGTAAATGCTCCCATTTATTGGGTGCTCACTGTGAATCAACTGTAACTATAGTGGGTTACACTATAGTTAACCCACTATAGTCTAAAGTGGGTTACACCCTTTAGATCTCCCAATAGCTCTGGGAGGTACTTCATATTAATATCCTCACATCACTCATGAGAATATTGAGGCAAAGTGAGGTTAAATAAGAGCTTCCCAGGTGGTGCTAGTGGTAAAGAACCCACCTGCCCCTGCCAATGCAGGAGACGTAAGAGACTCAGGTTTAATCCCAGGGTTAAATAACAACCAATAGAAGGCAAAACTAGGTTTTGGTTAGTAAGTAATTATTAAGTCAATGAATGCATGAATGTGTACAGAAGTGTTCAGAAGAAAAAAATCTATGTGCGATCGACTGTGTCCAGGAAACTCTTAGGGTTTGCCTGGAGGTAGCTGAATATATTCCCTGTGTTTGCAGGTTTGAACAACAGGAGATGCAGAAATGCTCTTTTGTAAGGTAACTACTCTCTCGCTCCTATCAGTTCCCTTGCTCCGACTTAGACATACTCTCTTGGATTAAAATCATCTCTTCAAGAATATGCTCTTAAGGTATACATGATGAGTTCTCACTGATGATCCATGATCATCAAGAACCCCTTCCCACAGAGCACAGCCTTCACCATATCACCGTGAGGCCCTATCCAGGTGAGCCCCTAAGGAGACAGGGGACTGGCAGAGTCTCCCTCTAATGGTCCCACCTCCGCATTCAGCCTGCATACTTGTTTGAAATCCAGCTCAAGTGCATCCTGGGTCATAGACACCATATGAGAGCAGCTGGGCCATGGGTTGGGCCAAAGAGGAGGTTTGAGGGAGAGGTCCTGCCAGCTGGTGATAGGGGAAAACAAGGACAAAGTTTCCCGTCATTCACGTTCTCATGAGTCCTGCATCTCCATCACTATCGAGCTTGTAAATATTTGCCCCGTATTCAAATAGAGAGTTAAGAGCCAGAGAATGTGGACTGTTGGACTTTATGACTCCTGAAGGCAAAAAAAATGGCTCAAATCACTTCTAATGCTTATTTTAGCATTTTTTTAAAAGGGTGAGAGAAAACATAGAAATACCATATATTTATCATCACAGGAAAATGAGCTCATTTCAGCGGGCAGAGTGCCTTCTACACAACGGAATTTACATTTTGATTACATTTCCTTGAACTCCAATGTTAATAAATTGAGTTATGTATCTAGTGGCTTGTATTTCTCAAAACCATTTTGCCATTTGATCCAGACATTAATGAAACTTTTCTAGAGACATTCACCCTTTACCCTTAAGAGATTCTGGTTATAAGAGAGGGAAGACAGTTTAATTGGCAAATAATACTTCACTAAAATTCAGAGTAGGTGGCTAAGAGACAGCAAAGCGAAGGGAGGCCTGCCAGTGCCAGGATATGGCTGGATGCTGACAAGGAAAATTTTAAGCTTAAATAGAGCAGAACAAAAATTAATAGGAAGGGCCAGAAATCTACCACCAGTGGCCACTTCAAGAACGAGGGCAAACATTTGGTGCACCCAAGATAAAAACAAATATTCTAAGACTTGCAAAGAGGTATTCATGGTGTACTTCAAAACATCTTAAATGATTTTTTATTTCAAAGGAAGTTCATCTTCCAAGTCTGTGTGAACGCTCAGGACTAGAAGAGCTAGATCTTGCAATATCCAGACTGCACTGGCAGGTGGTTTTAGCTTTCTTACACAGTTGGAAGTTTCTCTTAGAGGGCTCTAAGCAGTAAGTAGATGAGATTGACACCCCTATCCCAGTGGAGAGACTGAGGGCTCATGTCAGGTGCGATTGGATCATCACACTCTCAGTGTTTGTTGGAGGAGGAGAGTTTGGAAAAACCAGCCCAGAGGGGGAGGGAGGGAAGGACCATCTTGGTATAACAGGTTTATTCACCCAGAGGAATAAGAGTGCAATGCTGTGCAAATAAATGGAAACATTAAACTCTCATGCAGACTGGGTTCTGAGTTATTTGAAAGGGGAGGGTGGTTAGACAAGAGCAATCCTCATAGACCAAGACGTAGCTGATTTTAGGACAGGGAGGTGTCCAGGATGCGGCTCTTTGGTCCCTCCCCACCTCCTCATGCAATCTCCCAACACAGGATGAAGCAGAGCAGAGGCCCCCCTTCTGTCTCACACCAAAGAACCAGCAAGCAAGAGACAGGGAAGAAAGCCCTTGGATTCAGTTTTGCAAAGAAAGGGATAGAACATGGTCACTTTGTAAGGAAAGGATGACACATTCTGGGATGCAAAGGCGGTGAGGATGTCCACTTCATCCTTACCAGTTAGGTAAGGATGTTTCCAGAGGTCCAGAGCAGCCATTGATGTCAACCCAGAGACCTAGGCTGGGTAACCTCTTTCCTCCATAGGATACGAGGGAGCTAAACCAGGGTCACAAGGCCCCATGCGTTTCCCTAAACAAGCACCACTTAACTTGTCATCTATACGCTGGAGTAAGGAACTGGCTTAGCTATCCTGGAAGCCAACATGTATGTTTTGCTTTCAGAGAAAAGGTGTTTAGGAGAGAGAGACAGGCTTTCAGCAACCGCCCCCTCTATGGTCGTGAGTGAGCGGGGAAGCACCTTCTCTGGGGGCTGGAAGGAAGCGAGCACAGCAGAGACTGATACGGCCCGAAAGACAGCCTGTTCCCCCATCCCGCCTGCAGGTCATTCCAACCCAGAGACATGAGCTCAGGGCCTCACAGTGAGGGGCTTCCTCGTGGGTTACAACTAGAGCCTCCTGCCTGTGACCTTCCAACCCTGGCACGGTGTCGGCTCAACACTCTGGAATGAAGCCAGGAACACACGTGGCCATTAAACCATCAGCAAGAGAAAGACAAGGAGCCACAGGCATCATCATCCGCACGGTAGTGGGTTCCAGGGCAGGGAGTACTAAGGGGTGTCTATTCAGTTCTCTGGAAAATGGGCGGTTTGTCTCAGGCCTTCTGTTCCTATGCAAATCAGGGTGGTATCCAGCAATATTTTCTTTTCATCAAGATCCACCAGTGGTGCCAATGCAGGATTTAAATTGATGATTGGAGACTCTGTCTGGGGCAGGCTGGTGTCGAATTTGGTCGGGCTTTTATAGCCAGCTGCTGTGCCGCTGTCCTTGGTTCTGGGTACTGTCTGTGGAGCCCCACAGGGAGGACTGTCCCACAGCAGTGTGTTCTGGGCAAGGATAAAGGAAGCAGTGGGAGCGAAGCCCGTGGATCCGCTCAGAAGAGTGTATTTCTCAGAAGAGGTTAAGGAAGACAAATAACCAAAGATGTCCCTGGGATCTGCCAAGCAGATTTCTATTCAAAATAACTTTTCAGATGTCAGTGGCCCCAGACATAGAGAACAAATGTATGGACACAAGAGGGGAAAGGAGGTTGGGATTGACATAAATACACTCAGTCACATCTGACTCTTTGTGACCCCATGGACTGAAGCCTGCCAGGCTCCTTGGTCCATGGGGATTCTCCAGGTACAAAAACTGGAAAGTGCTGCCATTTCCTTCTCCAATATATACACTGCTATGTATATAACAGATAACTAATGAGAACCTCAGCACAAGGAGCTCTACTCAATGCTCTGTGGTGACCTAAATGGGAAGCAACTCTAAAAAAGAGGAGATCTATGTATATGTACATCTGATTCGCTTTTCTGTACAGTAGAAACTAACATAACATTGCAAAGCAACTATACTCCAATAAAAATTTTTTTTTCATTATTTTAAAAATGTCAGTGACCCTACAGTGGCTGAAGCCTACAAAACATACATCTCCAAAGCCAATCACGTGCCTCTCCTCTGACACCGTAACACTGATTACCTGCTTTCTCCAGGAGTCTGCACATCATCCACGCGGTCACGGAAGTCAGCTCGCTGGGCTTAGCTATCACTGTGTTGCCAGCAGCGATCGCTGGAGCGATCTTCCAGGTCAGCAGATAGAGGGGCAGATTCCAGGGACTGATCAGAGCAGCTAACAAAGGAGAACAGAAGCATCGCCAGCAATGACATACCCTTCAAAGCAGATGGGCCAGACATGCTTTACTAATGAAAACTCCTTCGTGCTACACCAAATGTCAGCTTGCTCTTCCAAAATCCCAATCGCTTGTGGAATTTCAATGCTTCAAAAAATTCCACAAAAGAATCTCCAATCTTTTGTAGAATTTCTGTAGAATTTCAGAGAAATTAGTCTAAAATATATTACAAGCAGCCATACCTTTAAAACTATAATCAATACAGCTTACTCTTTTCTTGATGACTTTCAATTATAGTTATAAACAAGAACAATATAAGTACCAGGGCTAAAATGCTGTCACCTCTCCCTAAACAGTCTCAGAATGTGATCAGTATTGAGGTTTGTAGACTGATCTTTGTACTGTCTCAACAATCTTTTTTTATCTTTAAATGGTCTAGGCACTATTTCTTCTAAATTTTTCCACCTGTTTTTCTAATTAGTTGTAGATTGAGAAGATCTTAAATTGTTCACAATTATTTGTAATAAATAAGAGCAAATAGGTTCTGAGACGTGAAATCCATTTTTAGCTAACCCAGGGAATTTTTAAATAAATAACTTATCTCTAGGTTCTCATCTGTATCCTAACCAGATAGGTTTGCTGGCTAAGTAACATCTGTAACATTTAGAATGTGTCTTCATGTAAGAAGCCTTCCAGACTTCTGACCACAAAACACATAAAAAATAAAACCCACGTTATGAATAAGTAAATGGAGTCACTTTATTTTATACCCTACCCTCAAACCTGAGCTATGAAAGTAAATATGCTTTATATATTATTAAATTTCCCACTGAAAAATCTGCTCTTCAGGGAGTAAGAGAATATTTTTGCAGCATAATGTGTTAGTATACTTCTTAGAAGGAGACTAAAGTTTTGTTATACTGCCTTGAAAATGTTATTTACGAAGAGTTCAGATAATCAAAGTGGCAAAATGTCCCATTTTCTTTTCTTTATCTTCTTTTATCCTATCATAAAATGGAACTAGTAAAATATGGAGTTGATGGGTTTTTCTCAGAGGAAACAGTGACATCTAGTGGACACCTTGAGTCATTGCATATATTTCTGAAATGCAGGAACCACAGAGGTTAAGTATCAATAGATAATACAGTCAAGGCTTATTCATCAGAGTACCAGGCACTGTTCTAAGTGCTCTACATCTATTAATTTATATAATTCACATTCAACATATATAGACAAAATTAAACTATTCTCCTAATTTCCAGATAACAATACTGAAGCACACAAAAGTGACACCCTACTGTGATCTTAACTGCACTACTTTCCTGAAAGGTTTTTCTTTTTAATTACAAGGAACAAAATGTCCTGGTTTATGAATTTATTCTCAGTGTCATTTCTTTCCCTGTGATTCCTCAAGAACAATGTAGGGATAAGTAGGGAATTTGACACAAACAAAATAAACTAGATTTAGATTTTTAAGGTCAATTAAATTTCAGATAAAGCAGAAGTTTCTTTTTTTTAAAGTCTGTTCCTTTCGATCACTTCTACAGGGCTGACCAAGCACCTCTCTGTGCCACTGTGGCCCAGCTGTCATTGCACAGCACCTACCGATGCCCGCAGGGGCCCGCACTGTGTAGTGCAGACAGCCCAAGTGGTCCATCTGTGTGCATTCAGATGTGTGGTGCAGGATGGAGGAGGCGAAGAACCGGAAGTTCTGCACAGCCCGGGGAATGTCCATGGTTCTCGCCAGGGTTACGGTTTTCCCTGTAAGAAGTCAGCAGAAGGCACTGTCAGTGTACCTCACCTCGAACTTGGAGGAGACGCTACCACACACATATCCCAGCTCCCTCTGAAGCAGCTTCTGTTCCTTCCAGCCTCGGATGGGCATTGCTTGATTTCAGAGAGTGTTGATCATGGTTTAATAAGACTACGAAGTAATTAGATGTGAGATTATAAGATGAAGTAGAAGTGGTTAGAAGTGAGTCAAATAATCTTTGCTTATTAGACTGAAGGATTCATAGCTATCATCATTCCAGGTGCTACCATTTCACCCGACCCAGCTCTTTCAATTCAGAATCACCAAGCTTTGGACATGTGACAGAGGGGCTGGAATAATGGGTGTTAAGATAGCTGTGTTTGCACATCACCAAAAAACATGTGATGATATTAATTAACTCCTCAGCACACAATGGAGCCACTAAGATGAGCATGCGGCAGAACGCTGATGGGAACCAGCAGAGGATGCTGTGTGGCCCTTGCTCACCATCACGGGCCCCCCGCACTTCCTAGACACACACTTACCTGAATTGTCCCTTAGTTATTAGTGATGCTGGAGACTCTGCCACGTCAGGAAGCATCTTCTACTTAAGGGTTTGGGGTCAAGATGCTTACTAACTTTAGGCCACTTTACAGCACACATATACGTAAATACGTACGTACGTACGTACATACATACATACAGGGCTGCTCAGATGGCACTAGTGGTAAAGAACCTGCTTGCCAATGCAGGAGACTTTAAGAGGCGCACGTTCGATCCCTGGGTTGGGAAGATCCAGGAGATCCAGGAGGGCACGGCAACCTACTCCAGTATTCATGCCTGGAGAATCCCATGGACGGAGGAGTCTGGTGGGCTATGGTCTATAGGGTTGCAGAGTCAAACACAACTGAAGCAACTTAGCAGCAGCAGCATACATATGCATATTTATACATACACGTATATCCTAACATATCTTTACAGAGATTTGCAGATGTTTACTCCATTACCATGACTTCTGGGAAGCAGTTTTAAACATTGGGAAATTGTGTTGGGAGTGGAACAGTGACTGACATATTGGAAATCTTCCTACATTACTTGACTTTGTGCCCTGCAAATTATCTTTGCTTTTAGGAAACAAACTTGGGTTACCAAAGGGAAAAGGTGGGGAAAGAGATAAATTAGGAGGTTGGATAACATATACACACTACTATATATAGAATAGATCACCAACAAAGACCTACTGTAGAGCACAGGGACTATACTCAATATCTTGTAATAACCTATAAAGGGAAAAAAATCTGAAAAAGAACATATATATACACACACAGAGACTCTTGAGAGTCCCTTGGACTGCAAGGAGATCAAACCAGTCAATCCAAGAGGAAATCAGTCCTGAATATTCATTGGAAGGATGGATGCTGAGGCTGAAGCTCCAGTACTTTTGCCACCTGATGCAAAGAGTCGACTCTTTAGAAAAGACCCTGATGCTGGGAAAGATTAAATACAGGAGGAGAACGGGATCACAGAGGAGGAGATGGTTGGATGGCATCACCAACTCAATGGACATGAGTTTTGACCAAGCTCTGGGAGATGGTGAAGGACAGGGAAGTCTGGCGTGCTGCAGTTCATGGGGTCGCAAGGAGTCAGACGTGACGGAGCAGCTGAACAAACTAATACACACACACACACACATACACACACACATATAGGCTTCCCTGGTGGCTCAGAGGGTAGAGTCTGCCTGCAATGGGTTCCATCCCTGGTTTGGGGAGATCCCCTGGTTCAGGAGGAGGGCATGGAAACCTACTCCAGTATTCTTGCCTGAAGAATTTCACGAACAGAGGAGCCTGGCAGGCTACAGTCCATGGGGTTGCAAAGAGTCGGACATGACTGAGCAACCAACACACACACACACACACACACAAGACAATCTGAAGAGCAGTCACACACTTATATGAATGTGTATATAGACATATATAACTGAATTACTGTGCTGTACACCTGAAACCAACACAAAATTTTAAATCAACTATACTTCAATTTTTGTTTGTTTGTTTGCTTTTAACTTTTTATTTTACACTGGAGTAAAGCTGACTGATGATGTTGTAATAGTTTCAGGCGCACAGCAGAGCAGTTCAGACCATACATACGCATGTATCCATTCTCCTCCAAACTCCCCTCTCATCCAGGCTGCAACATAACATTGAGCAGAGTTCCCTGTGCTATACAGTAGGTCCTTGTTGGTTATCCATTTTAAACGTAGCAGTGCAACTATACTTCCATTTAAAAAAAAAATAGTAAAATACAAATGAATAATGCAGTTTAAAAAAAAGAGAGACAAAAATTTTTTTTTTTTTTTTTGGTCTGAAACTCTCTACTTAGAACTGGTGGAGGGCTGCAATCTCAGCCCTCTCTCCCCAAATCCATACCCTTTGCCATAAGATCTCCGTAGTTCCTTCTACCAACAAACAGTGTGTTTATTTCCCTGCCTCTTGAACTTGGGTTCAGCCTTGACTTGCTCTGACCATCAGAATGAGGCAGAAGTGGGCCAGTTGCAAGCCTCAGCCTCCAGAGGCCTTGGCTGGTCGGGCTTTCCAAGCTTTACTGCTGCCATGAGAAGCACTGGGTGGGCGGACCTGATGGGCCCACAAGGGGCCACATGATGAAAGAGTCCTGAGTTCTATTCATATGATTGACAACTTGGAAGGAGGGTGTGAATGGCCAGCATCTGAGTAAGCACATTTCCATTCAGGACAGGGCACTAGACTTGGCCCCACTAGAGAGCCGGCAGGAGAAAGAGGGAAGAGGCTGGCACAGACCCCTCTCACCTTGGTCCTTGGACTCAGCCTGGGCCAGCTCCTCCAGGGACTGTTCCAGCAAGTCCGCCAGCCGCTGCAATACCTGTGAGCGCTCCTGGGGGCTCCGGGAGGACCAGCCTGGAAAAGCTGCTCTGGCAGCCTCCACCGCGGCGTCGACCTTGCAGGAGCAAACAGAAGAAGGTCACCTTACCCTGTTGCTCTTGAGGAGCAGAAGCTAAGAGCTTCTAGTAATCATGTACAGATGTGAGAGTTGGATCCTAAAGAAGGCTGAGGGCCAAAGAATTGATGCTTTCAAATTGTGGTGCTGGAGAAGACTCTTAAGAGGCCCCTGGACAGCAAGGAGATCAAACTAGTCAATCCTAAAGGAAATAAACCCTGACTATTCACTGGAAGGACTGATGTTGAAGCTCCAATACTTTGGCCACCTGATGTGAAGAGCTGATTCATTGGAAAAGATCCTGATACTAGGAAAGATTGAGGGCAGGAGGAGAAGGGGATGACAGAGAAGGAGATGGTTGGATGGCATTACCGACTTAATGGACATGAGTTTGAGCAAGCTCCAGGAGATAGTGAAGGACAGGGAAGCCTGGCATGCTGCAGTTCATGGGGTCACAAAGAGTCACACATGACTGAGCAACTGAACAACCACTCGAGGGTTGGATGAGTCCGGAATCCAGGTCTGTATATGTCTCACTTTTTTCCTGCCTACTTCCAAATACCCTTATGGCAGAAAGTGAAGAAGAACTAAAAAGCCTCTTGATGAAAGTGAAAGTGGAGAGTGAAAAAGTTGGCTTAAAGCTCAACATTCAGAAAACAAAGATCATGGCATCTGGTCCCATCACTTTATGGGAAATAGATGGGGAAACAGTGGAAACAGTGTCAGACATTATTTTGGGGGGCTCCAAAATCACTGTAGATGGTGACTGCAGCCATGAAATTAAAAGACGCTTACTCCTTGGAAGAAAAGTTATGACCAACCTAGATAGCATATTTAAAAGCAGAGACATTACTTTGCCAACAAAGGCCTATCTAGTCAAGGCTATGGTTTTTCCAGTGGTCATGTATGGATGTGAGAGTTGGACTGTAAAGAAGGCTGAGCACCGAAGAATTGATGCTTTTGAACTGTGGTGTTGGAGAAGACTCTTGAGAGTCCCTTGGACTGCAAGGAGATCCAACCAGTCCGTTCTGAAGGAGATCAGCCCTGGGATTTCTTTTGGAGGGAATGATGCTGAAGCTGAAACTCTAGTACTTTGGCCACCTCATGCGAAGAGTTGACTCATTGGAAAAGACTTTGATGCTGGGAGGGATTGGGGGCAGGAGGAGAAGGGGACGACCGAGGATGAGATGGCTGGATGGCATCACCGACTCGATAGACGCAAGTCTGAATGAACTCCAGGAGTCGGTGATGGACAGGGAGGCCTGGCGTGCTGTGATTCATGGGGTCGCAAAGAGTCGGACACAACTGAGTGACTGAACTGAACTGAACTGAACTTCCAAATATTTAACACTCCTCAGTGCTGAGTTGCCCATGAAGTGTTGTTTACTTAACCAGCAAAGCAGGGCACCACAAAAAATAACCCAAATTCTCCATTTCAATCAAGTTATCCAGAATGTGGTGATAATCGAAAGAAGCTATTTCAATAGCTGGTATACATTTTCAGTAATTTCAAAATACCGAAGTTTTTGAATATCATATGAGAGAGAAAACTTAAGGGTGTACTGAATCCCTAAACTCTT
This sequence comes from Ovis aries, assembly GCF_016772045.2. Taxonomy (NCBI): domain Eukaryota; kingdom Metazoa; phylum Chordata; class Mammalia; order Artiodactyla; family Bovidae; genus Ovis; species Ovis aries. The sequence goes on from NC_056061.1 coordinate 60,266,406, forward strand.
AAAGAAGTTTTGACATACTTGATAAAGTCTAAAAGTTTGAAATCCCATCCCAGACTGTCGTTCTGACTTGGAATAACTTGTCATATTAGTTATGCATTGACTATTTTTTATATATAAAGGAAGATGCTAAATGCTTTGCCCAAATTATTTCATTAAACCCCCTGTAAAGTTCTGTAACATGAGTATTGTTAAGCCCATTTTACAGATGAACAAACTGAAGCACAGAGAGCTCAAGTAACTTGCCAGATGTCACACAGCTAATAGGTGGCAGAATCAGGATGTAAATCCAGGTCTTTGTAGTTCCCAAGACCACAGCTGGCCTGCTATGGCATAACCACAGTCCCTGCCTCTGCCTAGCTCCACCCAGTGGAAGGGTCCTCTGTTGGAGAAGAATTTGAACAGATGGCTTGGAGACTGGGTTTTAGAGTTAAATCCAAAGCAAACAATGAATGGGAAGATGTGAGCAAGGCCAGTTCATGCAGGCAGAATGAATTATCAGGGCATCTTCTGCCCCTTCAGGGCTTTCCTGGTGGTTCAGCGAGCAAAAAGTCCACCTTCAATGCAGGAGACCACTTGGGATGCAAAAGATCTGGGTTCGATCCCTGGGTCTGGAAGGTCCCCTGGAGAAGGAAATGGCAACCCCCTCCAGTATTCCTGCCTGGAGAATCCCATGGACAGAGGCGCCTGGCGGGCTACAGTCCATGGGGTCACACGAGTTGGACACAACTGAGCAACTAAAGCACTGCGGCCTTTCTCCTCTCTTAAAACTGATTGAGGGATCATTATACAACTTGTGACTGTTGTTATCATTTACATTTTGCTTCCCTGGGTGTTTGTTCCAACCCTGTGTATGTTATAAACGCAAGTTTATTTCTGTAAAATTTTCAAAATTGATGCATCATGACATTCGGAGTGATGAAAATTTTTTTAGTGAATTTTGTAGAGATACTCTGTCTGACTGTGTCTCAGATGATGACAGTTCTTCAGGATATAGTTCTGATTCAGACAATGTAAATATTAGGCCAAGAAAAAGACAAATATCCTTGTGATCCAACATTCACTCACCTAACAAATCACCAGCCATAGGCATTGTGTGTGTGTGCTCAGCTGTGTCCGACTCTTTGCAACCCTGTGGACTGTATCCCAGGGCTCCTCTGTCCACGGGGTGTTCGGGCAAGAATACTGGAGTGGGTTGCCATGTCCTATTCCAAGGGATCTTCCTGACTCAGGGTTTGAATCTGCGTCTCTTGCCTTTTCTGCATTGCCAGGTGGATTCTTTACCACTGAGCCACCAGGGAAGCTGTTCTTGCATCACATGACGTGACAGTTCAGTGGCCCGCTCACTCCAAATCTGATCTACACGCCTTCCTGTTTTCTTTACATAAACAAGGTCACTTTCAGATAAGCTAAAGGTATAAGAAATGATTCTCATCCTAATTATAAATTTCTGGGAATTGGGTGGTTTCACCTCAGAAACCAAATCTCAAATCTCCACTAGGAGCTGTAGCCTCAGGGACACCCTACTGCCAGCCAACAAGAGGAGAGTCAGTGTCAAATCTAGTCTTCTTCCAGTTGTCCATGTAAAACTCTGATCTTTTTAAAAAGCATAAAATTCAAGTCCAGTCATATTTTCTAAGCTGTCTTTGGTCACATGTCTTATGTCTATTCAATATAGAGCACGTGTTAATCCACTATATACAATAATAACAGCAAAAGCTAATACTTGGAAAGCTTTTACCAATGCTAGACACAAAGGGCTCTACATATGTCAGTCTGTTTAATCTTCAGAACAACACTGAAGATGTTATTACTATACCCATTTTATAGATAAAGAGACTGAGGCACAGGGAGGTTCAGCTCTAAGTGCAGACCATACATAGTAAGTGGTGCTGCCAATCTTTGAAGCCAGGCAGTCGAACCCCAATCTGCGCTTATGACTGCAACACTACAGTGCAAAAGCTACGAAAGTGTGTGCCTGTGTGTGTGTACATGTGATCACTGATATAAGCACGTTCAGTTCAGTTCAGTTCAGTTCAGTCTCTCAGTCATGTCCGACTCTTTGCGACCCCATGAATCACAGCACGCCAGGCCTCCCTGTCCATCAACAACTCCCAGAGTTCACTCAGACTCATGCCCATCGAGTCAGTGATGCCATCCAGCCATCTCATCCTCGGTCGTCCCCTTCTCCTCCTGCCGCCAATCCCTCCCAGCATCAGAGTCTTTTCCAGTGAGTCTTCTCTTCGCATGAGGTGGCCAAAGTACTGGAGTTTCAGCTTTAGCATCATTCCCTCCAAAGAAATCCCAGGGCTGATCTCCTTCAGAATGAACTGGTTGGATCTCCTTGCAGTCCAAGGGACTCTCAAGAGTCTTCTCCAACACCACAGTTCAAAACATCAATTCTTCAGCGCTCAGCCTTCTTTACAGTCCAACTCTCACATCCATACATGACTACTGGAAAAACCATAACCTTGACTAGATGGACCTTAGTCGGCAAAGTAACGTCTCTGCTTTTGAATATACTATCTAGGTTGGTCATAACTTTTCTTCCAAGGAGTAAGCGTCTTTTAATTTCATGGCTGCAGTCACCATCTTCAGTGATTTTGGAGCCCCCCAAGATGAAGTCTGACACTGTTTCCACTGTTTCCCCATCTATTTCCCACGAAGTGATGGGACCAGATGCCATGATCTTCATTTTCTGAATGTTGAGCTTTAAGCCAACTTTTTCACTCTCCTCGTTTACTTTCATCAAGATGCTCTTTAGTTCTTCCCTTTCTGCCATAAGGGTGGTGTCATCTGCATATCTGAGGTTATTGATATTTCTCCCAGCAATCCAGCTGGTGTTTCTTCCAGTCCAGCGTTTCTCATGATGTACTCTGCATATAAGCTAAATAAGCAGGGTGACAATATACAGCCTTGACGTACTCTTTTTCCTATTTGGAACCAGTCTCTTGTTCCATGTCACGTTGTCATCCGTAAAACAAGGATGATGATAAAGTCTCACTTACAGGTGTTACAATGCTGATTTGGGACAATTTTTGTTCCATGGCTTAGTGACTGCACAGCACAAGGGCAAATGCTGGAAGAACAGGAGCCCCATTGGCAGCATCGCAGCACTTTTTGTGAGTGACTTTTAGGGGACACTGGGCTTGTAACTTGCATGACAACCATATTCTTCAACCAGAAAAACATAAGATTTGTGGGATCAGATGCAATGTCTGCAAGCTAGATTACTGGGAAATCCAAAATGTACATTCCTCTGCTGGCAGGTGTACTGATCCCTCTCTTTCTCATCTGAAAAGGCTGAGTCATTAGCTGCAGAAAAGATTTCACCTGAATTTGATGTACTTGTCATTTTTAACTTTATTTCAGAAAGGACTCAGACAGAGAGAACTGGAAAACACAAAGCTGGATTTTCCCCATGTAATCCCAGGTCATTTGAAACAGATAAAACTGTGGGTTACAGTTTAACCAACAAACTAGTCAATATTTGCAAACTTTAATCCAGAAGTCTAAAGGTTTTTTTTTTTTTAATGCAAAACAGATTTACAATATTATTAACAATAGAGAAAAAATATCTTAACCCTTTTTTAAAAAAACACCTTGCATATACTACTTATTTGTTAATATATATATAAAGACTATACTTATCTTTTAAATAGTCTAGTTCTTTGTGCTTTACAAAATAAATTAAAATATATTAGGCTTTAGATGAGTATACATTCATCAGCCACATTTATCACCTCAAATATATTTATTTTCTCAGTGCAATAAGATACTAATAAAATATATCTTAAATATCTTACAAAACTTGAATGATATTAATTTTACATTACTGAAAAAAAGTTTTAACATGTGTGTGTTTCCTTTGAGTAAGAAAAAGTAATGTTAAATTTAAATTGAAAAATATGTAGGAATTTGAATTTGCATTTCATCGTTGAAATGATCGGTATTTACTTTATTAGATAATTTGAAGACATGAAGAATTACTAGAGGATAAGTAATCCCTGGGTTTAAAAATTTTGTTTACTTTAGTGAAGTAACATGTTTTCTGGAAATCCGTGAATATAGTGGCAAATTCAGGCAAACTTGATCGAGAAAGGGAACACTTAGTAATATGATAATTCTTACAAATACTACTTTTTACCAGCAGCCACTGAGGAATGTCTGAGAGATGCGGCTCTCTGTGAGGTTATCTAGGTTATTAGTCACTTCTGCATATGATCACCTGAGATTTGTTCCATACATCATATATACTCAGCTACAAAGTAAAACTTCTTAGAACTAAAAACCTTCCTTCGGCTAACATTTAGCAATCCCCTTTGCTCCTAGAAAATTAAGTACCACAAGTCACTGCCAGGCTAAGTAGATTTCAGTCTCCTCCAGCTGAATGTACTCACCTCTTCTTTCCCACTGTTTGGCACACGGCAGTACACTTCCCCTGTGGAGGGATCATAGGAATCTAGGTATGAGCTACAAGGTAAAAATTTTCCACCTATAAAGTTTTCCAGCATCAGAAGACCCCCTCTTCCAGCCATAGTAAAGGATTCGCCTGCCCTTCCCCTTGGCTTTGCTGGGTGAGGTTGCCGCTCCCACTCCAGGACTCCTGACTTAGTCTCCTCCTCACTTCCAGCCCCCGTACCTCATCTGCCAATCACTGAAAGCGGGCGGTGACCTTGCAGTCAGAGGATTTCAGTCTCCAAGCTTTGAATGAAGAGTTCCCAAGTATGTCACAGCTGACCAGGACATTATGACAAATGGATAATAAAAATATATTAAAGTAGCATCAGCTATGGGTTCATGATCCTTCAAAATAGCCAAAAGGCATCTGTCTGTATCATGTTATTGGGTACCAGACCGATAGTGCCAGGCCCTGAACAAATTTACTCATTTGTTCCACACAAAAACCTATAGAAAGCAAATTTCCCCTCTTTTGTAGAAAAGCCAGCTTCAGAGAAGTGAAGTCCCAAATGGCATAGTTGGTAAGGGTAAACAGTCATTTTGTCTCCAAGTTGCCTGATCTTTCCTCAGTGCATCCGTCAGTGTCTTCACCATCAGAGGTGGTTGAGGGCAGACTCTCTCTTTCCACCACCCACCATCTTCTACCTTGACTGTCTTGTCGCTACACTGTCCATCCTGAAACCAGGGTGGTCGCTGCAGCAACATCTTCCCCAGACATGCTATGAAGATAGTAACATAAGCCAAAACTACGCATGATGTGTATAACACAACCAGGATTCATGTCCGTGATGTAAGCATTTCTGCAAATAGGTAAGAGAAATGAACAACCCCATAGAAAAGACAAACAAAGGATAGTGTGAAACTGTTAGTCTCTCAGTCATGTCCAAATCCTTATGACCCTGTGGATGTTAGCCTGCCAGGCTCCTCTGTCCACAGAATTCTCCAGGCAAGAATACTGGTTGCCATTTCCTTCTCCCCGGGATCTTCCTGACGCAGAGATCAAACCCAGGTCTCCTGCATTTCAGGCAGAGCCTTTACCTTCTGAGCCACCAGAGAAGCCCCAAGCAAAGGAAAGGAAAAAGCAATTCACAGCAGAGCGAACAGAGCAGGCTAATGAGGCTGTGAAAAGATGCTACATGTCACTGTTAAGCAGGGAATGTGACAGACTAAAAGGAGCTATGTTGCCAAGCCGACTGGAGAACAGCTTCCCTTTTAATTTTTTAATATGGCATTTTTGTTGCTTATTTGATTTTTGGTTGCTGGGTCTTTGTTGCTGCATGCAGGCTTTCTCTAGTTGCAGTGCATTGCTTCTGGCATCAGTGGCTTCTCTTACTGTGGAGCACAGGCTCTAGGCACACGTGCTCCAGTAGTTGCAGCTCTCAGCCTTAGTTCCCCCTCAGCACGTGGAATCTTCCACGACCAGGGATCAAGCCCATGTCCCCTGCATTGGCAGGCAGATTCTTGTTCATTGTAGTACCAGGGAAGCCCCGAAACAGTTTCTTTTTATGTTGAAGTATAGTTGCTTTACCATGTCGTGTTAGTTTCAGATGTCTACTCTTTTTAAGATTCTTTTCCCTTATAGATTATTATAAGATACTGAATAGAGTTCCCTGTGCTACACAGCATGAACTTGCTGCTTATCTATTTTATATATGCTGCTAAGTAGCTTCAGTTGTTTCTCTTTGTGACCCTATGGACTATGGACCATCCCTCTTGTATATGCGATTCTCCAGGCAAGACCACTGGAATGGGTTGCCATGCCCTCCTCCAGGGGATCTTCCCAACCCAGGGATGGAACCTGTGTCTCTTGCATCTCTTGCATCTCCTGCATTAGCAGGCAGGTTCTTTACCACTAACGCCACATGGGAAGCCTTTTACGATCAAATTGGCAACATCTGCTGGATCATCAAAAAAGCAAGAGTTCCAGAAAAACATCTATTTCTGTTTTATTGACTATGCCAAAGCCTTTGATCACAATAATCTCTGGAAAATTCTGAAACAGATGGGAATACCAGACCACCTGACCTGACTCTTGAGAAATCTGTATGCAGGTCAGGAAGCAACAGTTAGAACTGGACATGGAACAACAGACTGGTTCCAAATAGGAAAAGGAGTACGTCAAGGCTGTATATCGTCACCCTGCTTATTTAACTTATATGCAGAGTACATCATGAGAAACGCTGGGCTGGAAGAAGCACAAGCTGGAATCAAGATTGCCAGGAGACATATCAATAACCTTAGGCACCACCCTTATGGCAGAAAGTGAAGAAGAACTAAAGAGCCTCTTGATGAAAGTAAAAGAGGAGAGTGAAAAAGTTGGCTTAAAGCTCAACATTCAGAAAACTAAGATCATGGCATCCGGTCCCATCACTTCACAGCAAATAGATGGAGAAACAGTGGAAAACAGTGGCAGACTTTATTCTGGGGGGCTCCAAAATCACTGCAGATGGAGATTGCAGCCATGAAATTAAAAGACACTTGCTCCTTGAAAGGAAAGTTATGACCAACCTAGACAGCATATTAAAAAGCAGAGACATTCCTTTGTCAACAAAGGTCCCTCTAGTTGAGGCTATGGTTTTTCCAGTAGTCATGTATGGATATGAGAGTTGGACTATAAAGAAAGCTGAGCGCCAAAGATTTGATGCTTCTGAAATGTGGTGTTGAAGACTCTTGAGAGTCCATTGGACTGCAAGGAGATCCAACCAGTCCATCCTAAAGGAAATCAGTACTGAATATTCATTGGAAGGACTGATGTTGAAGCTAAAACTCCAGTACTTTGGCCCCCTGATTTGAAGAGCTGACTCATTGGAAAAGACCCTGATGCTGGGAAAGATTGAAGGCGGAAGAAGAAGGGGACGACAGAGGATGAGATGGTTGTATGGCATCACCGACTCAATGGACAAGTTTGGGTGGACTCCGGGAGTTGGTGATGGACAGGGAGGCCTGGCGTGCTGCAGTCCATGGGGCCGCAGAGTCAGGTATGACTGAACAACTGAAGCGTGTATCTGTTAATTTCCAATTCATCCCTCCCCACCTTCCCCTTTGGTAATCATAGTTTGTTTTGTGAGTCTGTTTGTAAATAAATTCATTTGTATCACTTTTTTAGATTTCACATGAGTGATATGACATTTGTCTTTTGCTGTCTTATTTAATACTTCACTCAGTATGATATTCTCTAGGGCCATCTGTATTGCTGCAAAGGGCATTATTTCACTCTTTTCTATGGCGGAGTGATATTCCATCATGTGTGCATACCACATTTTTATTCATTCATCAGTCGATGGGCATTTAGGTTGTTTCCATGTCTTGGCTTTTGTAAATAGTGTTACCATATTTATTTCACCATTAATTTAACTGGTTTCAATATAAGGGAAGTGGGATCTTCTGAAAGCTAAAAGCTGACCTGGCACTCACAGCTGGGCTATGGTGTTCTCCTATTGGACACTGCTAATTCTTAAATCTGGGACATCAGACAAGGTTATTCTGCGCTCCTGATGAAGTGAGTTAAGGAACACTAGACACGCCTGAGCAGATTAACATCTCCCTCTAAGGCTAACACAGATGACTGCTGCTACTTTACTTTATTCCCTTCTTCTACTTCCTAGATGAAAGTTGATCAACTACAGAATTACTCCCCTTTCTGACAGTGCCCAATCCAGAAGAAACCGTTGTTCACTTGAGCCCTCCCTTCTAATTACCTACATGTGCTCAATTCTTTACACCTTCTTATTGTGAAGTACCTAGACTCCACGGTGTGTGGTCTCTGACTGTGACAAGTGTCAATAAAATAATTTTGACTATAGTTGTGTCCTGTGGCCTTTGATGACATCCATAAATGATGGGCATCACCACATACTTGCTAAGGAATTGTCTACCATAATATCCCCAATCTAAATTGTGAGCTATCTCTTTATGATCTCAGCATTTTAAATCCTGCCTCCCCAATCCCTCACCCCTCTCCCAGGACATCTTTTGAGATCCTTACCCCAACCTATAAATAATGTCATAGCTGAATAATAATGTGTGGGTTACAGTCCCTTTAAATTTTATGTATTTAGCTTCTGTGTCCTTTTGTATTTTGGAATTTAGTATTGTAGGAAAATCTAAGGCTAATTTTTTGTTTCTTTGAAGATGAATTTTGGGAGAATTTTGTATTGTTCCCAAGGCTTATTTAATCTGGTTGTAATTCTTTTGTGATGTTTTACATAAAATATGGTGCAATCTTGGGTTTTCCTGTTCATTATTTTCACTTATCTGCATTCTAGGGGTGGTTTTCAAGGACAACTTCTGTACTATCAATTTTCCTGCAACCATTATCTATGTTACAGGCTTCGTTGAATATTTAAATTTTGCTATTACGATTTAGGCTCCATGTAGTCTCTTCTAACCTGTCCTGATCCTTTTCTCAACTCATCAATATCTCCTCACATCTTATAGATACCATGTACCAGTTATTGAAAGAAAACTTTTGGGTCCTGCAATCCACCTGAAAGGTTTTTGTCTGCATGTGCTCAGTTACTACAGATTTTAACTGCAGGTCTGTTATATATTAAACGTGATTTTTGAATCATCTTTAAATAAACAGAAATATACCCAAGTCCAGAACTGGGAAGTACTAACCTGTCAGTTACCCACTCCATCTTACAGTTCACCTGAGAGCTAAGAGAATCCCCAGCAGCCAGTTGATTGCTCATTACCTTTCTGAAATGCAAACACATTTGAACATTCCAGGCTCAGGAGGGTCACCCCAGTTTAGGAAAGACATCAAATTTGGGCTGTGGTTCACCAGACAAGACGGCAGACAAGAGCAGCTTTCAAGTTTGCGTCTACCAGATTTTCGTTTTCCTTCACTATAAAAAAAATAGCCCCTTCACACACAGCATCATAATAGAAACAAAAGCTTGTAATCCTCTGACAATACAGGTGCAAAAAATGAGAATCATTGACAACATTACCACCAGGATTAATTCTTTCATTCATTTAACAATTGCACGTAAGAAGGACCACACCAGTTGCTGAAACAGAATCAGAAGGAAAACAGGTCTCTTTCCTCTTGGAACTTACATTTCAGTGGAAGGAGAAAACAAAAACTAATCATACAAATCAATATACAATTGAACCCTGAAAGTATCCCAAGGAGAGACAGGTCCCATGGAAGCACATATTAATAGTAACCCATTTTCCTTATACTACTTAGAGGCCAGGGGCTCCCTGAGAAAGGAGCGATAAGCTGGAACACAGGATCAGGAGCTAATGTTCCACAGTGCTCTGATTAATTATTATCACACATGGTTACATGGTTCATCTCATCCCTAGTGAGTCTCTATTTTTTCCTTTTAAAAGTTTTGAATACCTTTGGAATTTTCAAAGAACCAAGCTGTAAATTACTTGATCCGTTCTACTTTTGCTCTGCCAGCAAGATCCTAGGCCCTCTAAGAAGGGCTCCGAGTATCTTCAACAAGGGTCGCTGCTGGCCTCGTCTTGCCGCTTGGACTGGTCCTCACGTCAGTGTGGTTCTGCTGACTTGTGCCAGCTGTGGCCCCACTGTTAAGATTCTCACTGGTGTGGCTCTTGTTGCTGGAGGTGGGTGGGTTCTCAAGGATGGTTTTCAGTGTTGGTGGGATCTTAAAGTTGCTGTTGTGTCTAAAAGCTGCCCTCGTGGATGATTTTGCCAATGCAGAACATGACCTGTCTCCCTCCACTAATTCTGAACTGGTCGGAGATGTTGGTTTACAGGTTGGATTACTTTAACACAAGAGGCTCTCTTATGTTAAGTACAATCTTACTTCAGTGTTAACCTAGTCCCTCTTCACCTAGTCCCTCCTGCCTTGTTTTTAGGGTGCATTCTTCCTAAATGCCTTCATACATTAATTCTCACTTGCAGTTTGTAGTACCAAAACCCCCTGGCTGAACTGTCAGTCCCACAAAGACCTAAGCTGCAGAGCTCTCTTCTGTGCCTGGAATAAGACAAACTCACACTAAGGAGGAAAGAAGGAATGTTTTTGTATTTACAGATTTCTCTGGATGTTTTAGAGGGAAGCTGGAAAACAGTGACCCAGTAATTTTTATCGAGTCTTCTTATCTAGAAGCTTTTTATAACTCTTGACTGTTGCTGAAGCTCCAATACTTTGGCCACCTGATAAGAAGAGCTTCCTCATTGGAAAAGACCCTGATGTTGGGAAAGATTGAGGGAAGGAGAAGGGGGTGGCAGAGGATGAGATAGTTAGATAGTCTTAGCAACTGAACGGACATGAATTTGAGCAAACTCTGGGAGATAGCGGAGAACAGAGGAGCCTGGCATGCTCCAGTCCATGAGGTTGCAAAGAATCAGACACGACTTAGTAACTCAATAAGACCATAATCTTGACTAACTCCTATACACTGATGTTTGTAATTTTATATTTTTAAATAATTTTAAAGCAATATTTCTATCAAAAAATTCTTGATTACGTTATAAAATGAAAAGAGCCTAATGATCACAACTCCAAAGTATGCATGAGAGACAGAAAAGAAATACATCAAAACGTCAGCAGCAATAATATTTCGGCAATACTACTATGGGTCAATTTTATTCTTCCTTCCACTTTTCTTTATTTTCCAAATTTTCCAGAGTGAATGATTACATTTTAGCAACGCTTAAAATTACTAGTTTGTGTACTCACGGGAGAAAAAAAGGACTATGTCCAGAAGTTGTTTTCTAGACCAATATTCGAGTTTCTAAAATTCAAGAATGAATGTGTGGAAAAACACTATCAAGTCAAACTGTGGATCCGAAATCTTTTCAAGCCTGGTTACCAAACAGGCAACTGATCCACTGGAGACCCATGAAGAGTTGAGATAAGAAGACAAAGCCACTTGTGTGAAGAAAGAGTGACCATAAACAGGAAGGAGAAGCAGAGATAAGAAGTACCTGAAGCAAAATGACCCAACATGAACATACTATTTTGTATGGGTAAGTCTCAGGGGAAGGATTTCAGACCAAACCAAGCTTGGGCATGCTTGCTGGACACCCTGTCACTAACCTGTCACAGGGGGTCCTCTTAATATCACCACCCCCTCAACAACAATTCATATAAACATAATATAAATAAAAGGATCACTCCATCACAATTGAATGAAGAAATAAACTCATTTCTACTACTGCTACTATTACTTGTTTTATGCTAAATTTTTACTTAAAATTCTTAATGCTATACTATCGTGCCCTTATATATGATACAGAGCGGATGTCTGTTTTTGCATCCCACCCCCGCCCCTGCTCCCCAATCCATTTCCCCTTCCTCATAGCATCCTGAATTTCCTTCCATCCCTTCCACAATCCTCAGCTATGTGCTTTGGATGAGATTTACATCATACCCAAAGGATGCTCCAAGGAAAGAAATTAAACATAATTACAGTCAATGGTAAGATGTTTTTAGGCCTTCTGGAAAAGACACGTTTTAGCCTGTCTGTGCGCTTGATGGAGGGTCTGAGGATCTAAATGTGGAACTACAGGGGTTCCGTATGGAGTCTGAGGATAAAACCCACACTGGAAAAGGGAGAGTACAGATAAGTTTTTATATGACTCTGTGACTCAAGCAAGGCCAGGGCTGAAAGCCAGGGCTACTGCTGAAAAACCAGGGCTCTGCTAGTCTTTCTTTTTCGCTTGATTCACTTAAAGTTAGGTTTCCATCAGATTATCCACAGTGTGCTTAGTCACTCAGTTGTCTGACTCTGTGCGACCCTTTGGACTGTAGCTTGCCAGGTTCCTGTGTCAAGGGATTTTTCAGGCAAGAATACTGGAGTGAGTAGAAATTTCCTTCTCTAGGGGATCTTTCCAACCCAGGGATCAAACCCACGTCTCCAGTGTCTCCTACATTGCAGGCAGATGCTTCACCTGCTGAGCCATTCTGTCAAATGTATCTGTTAAATTTCTGATTAACATAGTGTATAAACAAAACACTTTCTTGCCTCAGTTACATTTACTCTTGTGACAGCTACACATATATTTTTCAGTAAAAAAAATGTGCTCATCTTATGATGGTCCACCAAGCAGCACATTTATGGTCTGTACATCTTACTAGACTTACTCTTCAATAAAGAAGAAATGCTATTGAATATGGTAAGCCATCAATATACAAATTATATCATTTCCCAATTAAAAAAAAAAATTCTATCATATGGTCCATCAGATCAGGGTCCCAGGCTCAGTTAAGGACAAGATCTACTCCAAAGCAACTGTACCCAGAAGGGAGCTCAACGAATACTTGTTCACTAAATATATCTTGGAGTCTGCTCAAACTTTAAAGAAAAACAAGACTCTTACTCATAGGGGACTTGTAATCTATACAGTATACAAGATGAAGTCATTATACATGGAATTATGGAAGTCAGAATGGGAAAAATAAAGTTATGGTTGGAAATGGATGAGATTAAATTTGCTCTGTTAGGATAAAAAGCAAGAATTCACATGAAAGAGTCGGGAAACTCGTAGGCGAAAAAGATTCCATAAAACCCAAGTCCTACATGGAAATCTCATAAACATCAATGAAACCACAACACGTTTTGCTGTTATGCTCAAACTAAGACATTTTATTAGCTAGCTTTACATCGTAAATATTATCTCTGTTACCAAAGGAACAATTTCCACTAATTCCAAACTAAGCTTTCAAACGGTTGCTTGCTGAAGGAAGAACACTCTTATGCTCAACACCAAACGCCTTAATTATAACCTTCAACAAATCTTTCCTTAGAGTTAACTAAAAAACTATTCAGCTCAAATATTAACTACCTCAATAATCCATTTTAGCTATTTTTCCTTAAAAATGTGTCTTGTACAGTTGAAATCAAAAGAGAAAACTGTAAACATTTGTAGTTTGGCTGGAAGTAGAGTTCACTTCATGATGATTCAATGTCTTCTAACATATTGCTGATAGCTTCCATAAATCTCAGTAAGGTAAATCCATTACTAATATTTCAAAGGAAAACGCTAGTTTTTAAAATCAAAGTGCAGTATTAGCCTTTCTTTGTCAGTTGGCAACTTGAAATTTTTGTAGGGCTGATGAATACTTCTTTGTGGTTGATCATAGCTTTAATTTTCTCTCTCACTTAAAAAATATATCAATTGCACATTGTTGCTTTAACTGAGTCACTGGAGTCTTTCAAAATGGAGATTAGCTATCTCATTACATTTAGAAACATGGTAGAAATTCTGACCCATCAATCTTTTATCTGTAAAAGAAAAAAAAAGTATTTGCTATAATTTAACCAATCACATTACACAAAAGGAACCACCAACAGCAAACAAAAGGAAAATGGCAGTGGAGTAATCATTGTATCAGATAGAACTTTTTGTTTTTCCTGCAACTTTTCTCCTTTCCTAGTCATGTTATTTGAGATTTTCTATAATCTCTCCATAATTTTCCACAAGAAACTGCATCTTATTTTTAGAATGCTCTTTTATAAAGAATATTTTGACAAATTAAATGCAAGGCTAATGACAAAGATATTAGGTAACATTTACTGAACTCTTTCTAAATGCCAATCACTGTGCCAAGTGCTTTATACAGATCATTTCATTTCACAACTCCAGAAAGTGGATTCTATTACCCTGTTTTCATAGATGAATCAATGACAGGAGAAATGCTGTGCTTCTGCAGCTAGGAATTCGTGGAGTAATAACTCAAACTTGGGCTTATGCTGAACTCCAGAGCCTTCTATGACACAGGTATGTATAACTGAATTTTGATGCAACATGAAGCCCGTGTCAAAAGTATCCATCCAGTTAATTGAAGTGAGTAATTTTTATGCAGAAAACAATCATAAGAAGTAATGAAGCCCCTTTTAAAAATACATGCATACCTCAGAGATATTGCGGGTTTGATCCCAGACCACTTCAATAAAGTGAGAATCACAATAAAGTGAGTCATAGGAATTTTTTTTTTTGGTTTCTCACTGCATAGAAAAGTTACATTAATACTATGCTATAGTTTATTAAGAATGTAATAGCATTATGTTTTAAAAAACATGTACATACCTTAACTTAAAAACACTTCATTGCTAAAAATTGCTAATCACCATCTGAGCCTTGGGTAGTCATAGTTTTTTTTTTGTAACAGCAACATCAAAGATTACTGATCACAGACACCCATAACAAATATAATGCAAATGAGTGTCAAAGTCACTGTTGTGTCCAACTCTTTTTGATTCCATGGACTGTAGCCCACCAGGCTCCTCTGTCCATGGAATTCTCCAGGCAAGAATACTGGAGTGGGTAGCCATTTCCTTCTCCAGAGGATCTTCCCAACCCAGGGACTGAATTCAGGTCTCCTGCATTAAGGCAGATTCTTTACCATCTGAGCCATCAGGGAAGCTCAACAAAGATTACAAATAATGCAAAAGTCTGAAACATCTCAAGAATTACCAAAATGTGAAACAGAGACATGAAGTGAGCAAATGCTGTTGGGAAAATGGCATGTATAGACTTGTTTGAGGCAAAGTTGCCATAAACCTTTATCTCTGAAAGGATGCAATATCTGCAAAGTGTAATAAAATGAGGCATGATTGTATTCATAAGATCTATATTAACATATCATACTGTGGAAGAAAATTAAAGTTAATGAAATTCTGGTTCATTTCTGGTTATCTTCTCCAAAACTCAGCTGTACCTACCTTATCCTTACAGATTAGGTATGTTTCAGAAACACTACTGGTATGTTAACTGAACTTTCTGAATGAATGCATTAAGAGCTAGTTATTTAAAGAAAAAAATGTAATGAGGGTGCTTCTGTTAAACAAAACCACTACCCCAATTCATTGACTCTTAAAGTCTGTATTTTCATGATTTGTATTGCATACTTACAGATCTACTTTTCAATGGATTTCCTTTAATTTTGAGCAATATTACTGGTGGAGAAGATAATCTGGAAGTCTTATTATGAGACGATCTAAGACCAAACATTTTCTTCTTATCATTCTTTTAATTTTTTAATATAATTTTTAAAATGCTGTTCTAATATCATAACTGTTCCCCTTAAGCCATAAAATCTCAAGAATCATTCTTAAAAGTAGAAAAAGAAAAGACATAATAACCATGGACACATAATCAGTCACTTTAAAATACCTCAGTCACTACACCAGCAGCTATGGTAGAACCACTGTAGCGCAGCATAAATCTCCCCAGCTCTTTAAAGTCTTTGTACAGCTCAAGAGCCACTGGTCTTTGTGTCTGTAGCTCCACTAATGCATTCTGGCCTTTGGTCAACAATCTATCATGAAAAATAAAAGAAACCAATGGATATCTAATAGAGGTAAAAAATGTAATTAAAACCTGCAAAATAAACATTTCACATTCCATCTCTAAATCAACTTAGTTTTTAAAAAAACTTAAAAAGAAAAAAGGGATTTATTAATTTCTTTAAATGAAAACATATGCTTTTAAATTTGGGGTGGTTGGTTGAAAGAAATGAGAAGAGTAGTTCTAGATTTAAGAAATATTAGCTAGTTCATACATGTGTATGCACATATATATATACACACATACATACATATACACATATTTTTTTAAACAATCCTCCAAATACAACTCTACCCCTTCAAGGATCCTATAATCTAAAATACTCAGGACCTCTGCACAAAAGCCTTCTCTTTCATTTCCTCATGAAATTAAAGAAAATGATGCATTTGCATTTTAAAAGTGGAATGCAATGTCCTATGCCTTCCTCAGTAAAGTTCTAATTGGTAGATTATGTGTTAAAAAGTTATCTTTAAAGAGGACACTTTCCTAGTGCCAACACACTACCTGAGCGTTCTCTCTCCTTCCCTCCTCTCTCTTTTCTCACCTGGGAACAGTGGTTCTTTAACAGAGGTTCAAGATAAAAACACATAAGACTTTTCCACAACATGCTGTTTGTAGGAAATGAAGGCAGATGAGGCATAGGCCTGACCGTAAACAGCTCCATACAAATAAGCAAACAAATAAAAATCCCTGTGCATGGGCCCCATCAGCTTACTAAAAGAAGTAGAACCCAAAAGGGACATTCTGAAACATTCTCTAATTCAATTTTGATGTATTCTAGAAGGCTAGAGGGCAGCAATCAAAAATTCCCCTTCTGAAAGATTGCTTTAGGGACAGAAAGATAGAATAAACCAAGGTTTCAAAAAAAGTATGCCAAAAATTCTAAACATTGGTTTTGGGCAATTTCAGCTTAAGGTCCCATTTGTTAGGATGGTGAACATCTAACATATTCATAATTTGCAGTTAAGTCTGGTTCTAGAAAGTCTGACTCCATCCTATATAAATCAATTGAGTCTACAACATGCTTGAAGTAGAAGAAAAGCAGAAAGGGTAAATGATGTTGGTGCAAAATAAAAGGACAAAGCTACAGATATGGTGATTGGAAAAACTAGCATGATAATATATTAAGACCTAGCGTCAGCATCACTGAACTAGGACTCTGCAGCAGGAGCAGGGAGAGGAAAATTCAGGATTAGATCTGATGAGTCAGTATCAGATTGAGAACTTTCCAAATCACTTTTATCTCAGTCCAACAGCCTAGTTCCTGGCAAAAAATATAATTTATGTGAACAAACTGACTGGATTAGAATCTTGAGCCTGCCACTTGCTAGCTCTGTGATCTTGAACACATTATACAATCTCTTTAAGCCTCAGTTTCCTTATCTGAAAAATGGGAAACATAGTAATGCTTGATTCATATTGTAGCTGAGAATGTAAATCACACAAAAGCACTTATGACAGAACCAAGAAAAAAGTGGTCCTCAAGAAACATCAGTCATGATTAGTTCTATGACAATTCTCAGTACGCTATGGCAGGCACTCATGCTAGAAGCTAGAGACTCAGGTTAAAAATAAAGAACTATCTTTAAAAGAGGGGTTAAGTAGCCTCCTTTTTCTAACTAACTGAGAACAAACATGGGTGTTAGAGTAGTGTGAAGTTCTGTCTTCTACTTGCAACCAACCCTAAATTAACCCTCTAACCACCTCGGCCTCTTACACAGGTGCAAATGAGGAGGAATACCCCAGGACTTAAAAAAGGGGATTTTGGGTGGGATTCCCCATAGGGCTGAAGTAAGGAAAACCCCAATGCTGAAGCAGCCAAGCCAAACTGTGGTCAGTCTTTAGTTGAATTAGAGTAAGAAACTCAAGGTTCTCAGGAAGTACTTCTTCTGAAAAATCCCAAGCCTATCCCAGCCAAAGGGGAATTGTCCACATGCAGACACAGATACTAACGGGTAATCAGAAGGGACTGACTTGTCATCACCTCAGCCCGAGGCACCAGGTGACTTTAAGGAGGAAAAAAGGATACTTCCCAGGTGGGAAAAAGTATTGTGTAGGTCACTCTCTCCTTGAGGCATTCTTAGCACAGGGCAAGATTCTCAGGAGGGGGTAACAAGATAGTATAGAAGAACAATCAGTTGGAATTTGGGACAAGTGGCTGGGCATAAATCAAACTCATCTTCAAAAATGTAAGACGGATTTTTTTAAATGCCTTCATCTTTACATCATCGGTATCTAGGTCTTGTGATAGTTAAATAAAAACTTATATTTACATTTTTATTTACAATTCACACCCATCACTATCATATGTAACAGAAATTATATCAAGCATTCCTACCTAAAATAGGAGCTTAAATATTTGTTTTTGTGTTTTCATCCAGTCCTTTAAAAAACTGATCTCTGGAACAAGTTAAAATAGACTTATCACAAAGAGAATTCACTTATCACAAAAAGAAATATTATACAAATGAATTCATCTGTAAGAAATGTACTTATATTGTGCTGGTTATTTACACATTAAAACACTTACTTAGGCTTTTTCTTTGTGACTTCACCAGTGCTTTTGTTTAAGACACTAATCAATCTTTTAATAACAGCAGGTTCACTGACGGTTTGGTAGTGTAACAGCACCTAAAAAAAGAATTGTAACACAAAAAAGTTGTTGGCTGCAGCATCTCTGGCCTTCTACTCTGGCACTCACACTGCATCACATCAGCCTCAGAACTACTGCCTGGAGTCATGGGATCTCCAGCTGCTTCCCTGAAGCCCCACCACTCTCAGGCTGTCCCTTAACTCAAGAGGGGTAAGTTCATGGGAAGCAGTTCCAATCGTTCCTCCACCACTACGGTGGAAACGTGGGTAAATTACATAACCTTCCTTACACGGTTATGATGAGAATGAAATAACATCAGAGACAGTGCCTGGTGCAGTAGATGTTCAGCAAATGTGAACTATTTCATCATAAAAACGAGGGAAGCGAAACTGTGTAACATTCAGCAGTAGTATTATTCATTGTTGGATAATGAGACTAAAGTATTAAATGGATGTTTAGACAGGCTCTGAAGTCAGGCAGACCTGAATTTGAATCCTTACTCTACACTTTCTAGGCATGTGAACTGGGACAAGTCCTGTAAAAACACTTCCCACCCCTCCACCCCCAATATCCCCAGCCTCAGGTCCCTTGTCACTGAGGAAAACCAGACAATGTTATTTCAAAGTGGTGCCCAATACATGGTAAAGCTGAAGTTAACTGATGACCTTATATATTAGCTATTATTTCTCATGTTTCACATGTAAGGAAATTAGTATAAAATAGGTTAAGCAGCAATAATGGTGCCAAAACCACTAACAGAAAAGAACCGTCTTTTCAACAAATAGAGCTGGGAAAATGGGATATCGAGATCCAACAAAATGAAGATGAAGCTTTATACCATATACAAAAATTAACTCAAAATGGTGCAAAGACCTAAATAAAAGGACTAGAACTATGAGACTCTTAGAAGGAAACAGAAGGGGAAATCTTAGTGTTGAGTCTGGCAATGACTTTTTGGATATGACACCAAAAGTAAAGCAAAAAAGAAAAAGAGAATGTTAATAAACTGGACATCAGCAAAGTTTAAGGTTTTTGTGAATCAAAGAATATAAGAGTAAAAAGTAAACACACAGAATGGAAGAGGGTATCTGCAAATGATACACTGATATGGAATTAAAACCTAAAATATATTTTTAAAAAATGAAAAGATGCTCAACATCAATAGCCTTTAGGGAAAGACAAATCAAACACCACAATGATACAACCCTTCAAAATCATTAGTTTACCTATTATAAACAACAAACAAAAAGTCATCCCCCCACGCACAAGAAAGGAAAATAACTGTTGACGAGGCAGAGGAGAAATCAGAACCCTTGTGTACTGCTGGTAGGAATGCAAAACTGGTTATAGCTGCTGTGGAAAAGTTTAGGGGCTCCTCAAGAGTCAAACACAGAATTTCCACATGATCAAGCAATTCCACTCCTAGATATATACTGAAAAGAACTGAAAGCAGGGGCTCAAACAGATACTTGTATGCTGATGTTCATAGAAGCATCATTTACATCTGTCAAAAGATGGAAACAGGACAAACATCCATCAACAGATGAATGGATAAACAAAAAGTGGTATAGATTTACAATGAAATATTATTCGGTCTTAAAAAGAAACAAAACTCTGATACACGCTACAGCATGGATGAACCTCAAAAGCATTATGTTAAGTGAAACAAGTCAGACACAAAAGGACAAATATTGTATAATTCCACTTACACGAGGGATGTAGAACAGGCAAATTCAAGAGAAACAAAATAGAACTGTGGTTACCAGAGGATGGGAGACAGTATAATAGCAGGAGTGACTAATTAATGGGTACAGAGTTTGGGATAAGGAGAAAGTTCTAGGGGTGGATAATGCCGATGGCTACACAACAAGGTGAATATACTCTAATGACACTGAACTGTATTAAAAGTGATAAAATGGTAAATTTTCCATTATAGATATTTTATCACAATAAAAAAATAAAAATCAAAACATGAGATTTAAAGTCTAATCCATTTGTATGTTTTTTCCTTCTTAAATATATAGAGTTTACCATATAAACAAGAGAAACAAAAAATATGTATTAAAGAACTAGTCCCTAAACGGTGATATTTTAATTGCTCAGGAAGCCTTTTCTTGGTTAAACTTTAAAATTGTGAGTTTCTTCCCACAGAGAATGGATTAAATGACAAAACGTGACCATTGTTTTGTGAGACAAATTTTATCCCGGTATTTGTAAATCAACATATGTGAGTGGAATCTCATAAAGCGGCACTGAAAAACGTTTAATTCATAAAAAAAGCTGCAGCACACAGGAAGACAATATTACTATTCAAAGTAATTACTGACTTCCTGACCGCTCTACCTCTCCACTGGCAAAGATTATCGCTGCTTGAGTAAAAACACAGTAACCAACCTCTCCAGCTTCTCCTCACTGGGCATGCTGCTTTCTAAGAATGAGTGCAAGTCACTCACAGCAAGTTCTTTCCTATCAACATGTGAGTTCTGAATATTTAAAAATCAAGTATTTGGAAAGAAACTTTTTCCTATTTTTTTTTTAGCATGGGAGAAATGAAATATGATTATAAAACTAAAATGCTTAAATGATACCTTACAAATATACTTTCATAAGATCAAGTTTACAAACAAATTATAAAGAATTATAGCAAAGCATATATTTATCTCAAATAAAGGTGCAGAGGTATAAAATAGATTTAAATGAGCTAAATAAATTTATTCCCAATCTTTAAAATACTATCACTAATTTAAATAAAGTTTAAAGGTCAATTACTATTACTGCCTTACTTTTATTTCAGAGATGCATCAAATGGAGAAAATGATCTGTCTACATTTTCAAAGGCAAGCCATTTAATTCCACCGAGAAACATTTTTTATTGTCGTGGAGGACCTGTACTATATAAGCTGATCAAGAAAAGAAAGATAAGTCTAGTGGGAAAAATGCCATTTGTTAAACAGCAAAAGCAAGGTACCAAACTATAAACAGAGCATGGTCCCAAATATCTGAAAAAAAAATTACACATAAAACAAAGACCTTTCCTGGATAAGTAACAATATAGTATATTGATCCATGGTTTTACACACACACACACACACACACACACACACACACGAGTGAGTGAGTGAGTCAAAGTCAGTCAGTCGTGTCCTACTCTTTGCAATCCCATGGAAACCCTATATAGACATACACACACATATATAGATCCATCTATACATATACAGATCCATATATACATAATTTATAGATCCATCAATATAATATATAGATCCATAGTAGAGCTGATTTTGGAGAAAGAAATGGCAACCTACTCCAGTATTCTTGCCTGGAGAATCCCATGGACAGAGGAGCCTGACAGGCTACAGTCTACGGGGTCGCAAGAGTTGGACACGACTTAGCGACTACACCACCACCACCATCCCTTTCCCCATAAACGTGTATGTTCAAATGGTGCTAGTCAATGATGACCTGCAAACCAACCTCACAGTTTCAGCACAAAGTTTCCTTATGTCAAGTATCCCCAGAATATACCAGATACCAATGTACACAAAAAAATACTCTGAAATGTAGAGAGTAGATATTTCTAGGTTATGCAATTACAGAATATTATTGTTTTTACTATTGTGTTTTCCAAAATTTTAAAAAAACAAAGACACAATCTAAGAAATAATCTTTAGAACTCAGCAAAAAAGTATCTACTAATTTCCTTAAATGAATTTCTTTTACTATCATCAGTTTGTATCCTATTGATTATTAAATTTCTTCTCACTTCCTCTTTGAAAATAAATGCCAGACTTATGGATCAAAATAAAAAGCAAAACATGGTTTTCAAATTCTAATTTCTTATTTTTCTGGATTAAAGTAATACAATGGTAGCTGGAAATAACAATAGCATCATCAGTTATAAAGACAGTTACCACTTCTTAGGACAAAGTTACAGTGAATTTATAAAAACAGTAACAAACATTTTGAAACTTACGGGAAATCCTTTAGTGATAGGAATTTCAATATTAAAGATGAGGATTCGGGCTCTGAAACGAGTGCACACCTTAATGGGTTCTTTGGGGACACAAAATATGCAGCCAACACTGTAACAACAACAAAACAAAGCAGAAGAGTAGGAAGTTGGGCGAATAATTAAATACATATTGAATACCTCTAAAACCATTTACAAAGTAAAACAATCAAATAAATTAGGGACTTTTAAATATTCCCTTCTAGGTTAAAGCATGGCTTTACACTGTTATTAACCTTATATCATTCTCACACACTACTGTTTTCCCTCAAAGAACATGTCAGGTATATATACTGATGTGTATTAATTTAAATTTTAGTAGGTTTTACTTATTCTTATACTTCCACAAGTGCCTATTTTTGGCCAAAGGAGATTGAGAATTAACACTCATTCTTTCATTTGGGCTGGAGAACTGCAAACTTTAAGTGTTTTGAGGTTCTACATTCAAAACAATGATTGCTTAAACTCATTTTGTCACTCACTTGATT
Source organism: Ovis aries (assembly GCF_016772045.2). Classification (NCBI taxonomy): domain Eukaryota; kingdom Metazoa; phylum Chordata; class Mammalia; order Artiodactyla; family Bovidae; genus Ovis; species Ovis aries. Next base: position 60,289,229 of record NC_056061.1, read on the forward strand.
TTGATGATGTCCATTCCAACCAACGTAAGACTAACATGATCCCCTGCTGCCGCCCAGTCAACAGGTTCATCGTGCAGAGTGATTCCTGGAAATGAGTAAGAACTAAAGCATACAGTGAAACACCTCAATATCAAACCATAACAACCAAAGGAGTCTGGCTGATCTGTACCTCATCAGTCACTACTCATCATTTTCAATATGAATGGATTGAGAGTGAGAAGTGTTAACTGTGAGCGTTGAGGAAAACACACTTCCTCCAGACTTGACTCTTCTGGACCACCACCCTAAACACAGAGTGACTTGCATTTGTCCATAAAAGGCTGATTTCTACTTATTTAACCAAAATTTTAAAAACTCATTTATACAACTAGTATACTCATTACATAGGCCCCACTGTAATACTTTTCTTACATTAAGGGATGCAGGCATGAAAGTACAGTTCCAGTTATTTTTAATAACATCAAAGATGAGACTGGGGGAGATGCTTAACAGTATTTTATTCTCTTGAGCACTGCTTTAATTAGACAACCACGTCAACAATCTCCTGTGTTCTCTGAGTAACCTACAGGGTGTCAGTACTCAGTCAGATGGTGCCCTTAGCATGCCCCTTCACTATTTCCAGCTCAAGAGAACTGCTTCTCAGAGAGAGATCCACAGCAATAAACAGTTATATGAAAAGGAGATTCATAGTGTAAAAAATTTTTTAAATGATCCCAGTTGTTGCTATATGCCTTTATTACCTAGGGAAAATCCTGGAGTACAAATGCAAAGGGCAATAATACTCAGGTATTTAAAAAAGGCTTTTAAAAAGTTGTTCATATTTTCTGATTCTGTGGGGTAAATTCCTTTCCATTGTAACTTGAGTCTTCTGCGGAAAAATGTATGTAGGCCAACCACTGGGGAATAGTTCTTCACTGACATGTTTTTAGTAAATTACAATTCACCCATCTATTCCTCAAAGTACTTACCTTTTCCATGTAGCATCCTCTTAAGTGAGTTTCTTTGAGACTCTCTGGGAGTTCAAGGAGAACTTTAAGGGCTCTGAGACAACCTAAAGCTTTATTCAAAATTTCATGTAGGTATACATCTGCATTAATCTGAGAAGAGGGGCCATAACTTTCATCAAGGTATCAAAGAGGTTCCTGACTCCAAAAATGTTAACAATTATGATATTTTTAAATGCTGGCTACAATTTAAACTAATTAAATTTAGTTTTTTCATGTAAATTTAAAATGACCATATGTGATTTTTGGTTTGAAATGTGGAACTGAAATCAGGAGCTACTCACATAGACTAAAGATTGCCTTCAGCTTAGGATTTAAGAGTTTTCATACTAGAAGTTCAATTATAAAATTTTCTCAATATATAATCTGATTTCCTTCCCCCAAACATGTTATACTGTCCTATACTGTGATATTTACTTTCTTAAGAATATTTTTCATTAGAGTTAGTTCTTTTTTAACACTCTAAATGAAAATGTAATTTAGAATTTCCATTTGTTAGTAGCAGATTCAGTCAGTTCTCTTTTTCAGGATATTACTGGTTAGTGAGCCACAGCTATACCCAAAGTGTTCAGACAGAAGGTGCATTAAACAATCAAGTAAATCAAGCAAAAGCATTAGAGTGAGAAATCAGGTGAGAAGGGTGATTCTCACAAAGTGAAGTGGTGCTTCTGCCATGGCTTCCCTTTAAGAACCACTGGATTAAAGATAAGTGGTTGGAATTTTTCTGGTGGGGTAGAAACAGGATGGAAAGAGCCAAAGAACATGGAACTCTCAAAAGTGATCAAATTATAACTCTGGAGTTCAAAAAGGAGCCAGTCTGTAAGGTCCATGACCATGGTTTATGATCATGGTTTGAATTCATGTCTAAATTATTATATTAAAAAAATTTCTACTCTTAAAAAGCTCCTTAACATATAAAGAAATCAGTATTTCAAAAGTATTTCAGCTCTTGATCACTTTAAGAGACAAAAGCAGAGATTTAAACTTGCAAAAACAGGATTATGAAAAATGATTTATTTTTGAAAAGTGTAAAATAACTTTGGCTTTCATTCCCTTATTCATCTTTAAATTTAGATTAAACTCTGTTACCTAGCAGATACTCATTAATTTCTTCTAATCCTTAAGGAAGCAGTTTTTAAAGTAAACAGAGCAATTCAAAAAATATACATTTGAATTCATAAGCTAGTCAGGTACAACTCTGGTTATAAACTATAAATAAGAGCAACAGAAGGACATGACTCAGCAACTGAAGAACAACAAATAGAAGGAAAAATAGGAAAAAATTTAATTTTAACTTTACCGGTAGGTGATAATTAGCTTAAAATTGTTACAAATATTTACATAGAAAGATCTTCAGTTTAATGTTGAAGTCAGAGATTTAGTTGGAAGCTAGATTAAGGTAAGAACAGAATTATAAACTTAAAAGCAGAATTCAAAAAAGAAGAATATGTACATATGGTCAAATGATTAGGAGAAACAGTTACTAGCTATCATGAAAGGTCATGCGTGCAAAAGCAATAATTGTGGCATTTAAAACTAGCTCAATTTCTCTTTCAACATCAGGATTCTCTGCATTTGCATCTGATTTTCTTACTTAGGTCTTCCTGTAAAAAACTTTTGGGGGTATAAACATGATATAGATTGATAGCATAGTAATTCTGAAATACACATTTCAAAACAACAGACTGTAGCAGTCTGCTTTGCCACTGACTATTCAGTACCAGGATGGGGTCAGACTTAATTTCTGCTACTGAATACTATTTTAAATGTATCTGACAGGTGTCTATACATCTGGTTCAGTCCTATCCAGGCTTTTCAAATCAATGTCAAGAAAAAAGAAAAATACTACCACAGTAAGAATGTTATATGTACATTTATACACACATAGTCACAACTGAAAAAAATCGTTTAATGTTTTCACATTTTTATCTTCAACAGTTAGTATCATTCTGACAGTCAGTTACAATTTCAGTAAGAGGTTATTTACTCTGGAGTTAATAACTAAACTACCTTTAAAAATCTGCTGTCTCAATATAGGGTTGTTTAACAAAAAAATTTTGCAGAGGAATACCTTTTGCAGTACAAGTTTCGTTAGGAGGCATTGCTAGTAGTCGGTCACCAGTTTGGATATAACCAGCTTCAATTTTACCAGTTACACAAAATCCAGATCCTTGATCTGCAAAACATGCCAAAATATTGTTATGGTTTACTTAACAGTATCATCTGATGCTTAACACTGCTAGCTACACTTAGTTCCCTGTATGCTGTGCTAAGTCACTTCAGTTGTGTCTGCTTCTTTGTGACCCTATGGACTGTAGCCCACCAGGCTCCTCAGCCCATGGGATTCTCCAGGCAAGAATACTGGAGTAGGTTGCCACGCCCTCCTCCGGGGGATCTTCCTGACCCAAGAGTCGAACTCGCCTCTCTTACGTCTCCTGCAATGGCAGGTGGGTTCTTTACCACTAGTGCCACCATTTCCTACTAGTTATATGAAAGCAGTAGTTCAATGAACATTAAGCAATGATCATTTCAGAATTTTAAATGTATCTACTAAATATGGCACACCATATTCTATTTTCTTATAAATAAAAATATTTATATTAGAAAAAGTAGGAATTCCTTCTTCAAATATTTGTTAATGCTTACTAAATACCAGGCCTTGTGCTAAACTCTGGAAATAAAGAGATGAAAATATAAGTCTCTACCTAGAAGGAGTTTACACCAGTGGAGAGAAAGGCAAAAACAATTACACCGTCCCAAGACAAAAGTCATTTATAATGTGCAACAGAAACAAAACAAGGCGCATCAAAGAATCCATGATAATGGGCAATGACTACACTTAAGCCAGGCATTTAGAAGAAAAAGAACCAGGAGTTTACCAGGCAGCCTGTATGCATGTGCAAAGGCATAGTCATAAATGAATGTAGAGTGTGCTAAGACCCATGTGTCATTTATATGGAATTTCTATGGGACCATATGGAATAATGAGGGAAAGCCAAGAGAGGAAGCAAAGGATGCAGACACAGAGCAAATAATACTGGTGCCTCATATATCATGCTTAGGGTTTGAATTTCATCCTCAGTTAAGTAGCTGGAAACTAGTAAAGAATTATGAAATGGAGAAATGATATGATGGTATTTCTGTGTCAGAGTGGAAAGGCTGACTGAAATGCATATGTTGACTGCAAAAAGAGAAGAAACTCAAGAATCTGAGAATAAGGTATGACAGATTTAAGGTGATAAGCTAAGTGGGGAATAATGGCAAAAATAAGAGAAATCTGAGATGATGTGTATTAACCGTGAGATAGAAAATTAAAGAACAAGATTGATTTTAGCCTTGGTGAATTTGAAGTGTCTGCAAGGCAGACAGGTGAAGAAGATGCATTCAAAGAGGGCCCCAATCATACCAAATCCACGAGAATGGAACCCTGGGAGCACACTCTCTGGGGAGATGCCCAGCAGCAGTGAGCAGATGTATCTGCAGGGTTAGAACAGGTTTGGGTTGAAGATCTGGGGTGCATCAAGATGTAGGAGATAGAAGAAATCATGGATGTTGGTCAAAAGGAAGTGTGTAGAGTAAGAGGAGTGAAGTGACAGAACACACGTAAAGGGACAGAGAAAGAGGAGGCCAGAGGAGACAGAGAGAGGCGGAACAGTGGAGTGAGAGAAAGTGGGCCACAGAAACCAAGGGGGAAAAGTTTCAGGGTGGATGTGGCTAGCAGCCTCAGAAGAAATGCCAAACTCAAGTGAGATGGAAGTAAGACAGAAATGAAAAATGCATACTGACGTTGGTAACCAAGAAGTCACTGACAATCTCAGTGGGAACACTGAGGAGAGCAATGCAGGCAGAAGCCAGGAAGCAGCCTGAAGAAAGAAGAGGAGGTAAAAAAGCAGAGTCAGCAAATGCTGTCAAAAAAAGAATTAAGCACATCTTATTTTTAAAATAGATAATAGTAGCATTTTTGAAAAGCATTACCATCATTTCTCTTCTACTAGAATGCTGGAAGATGATAATAATAACTTTCAATTTCATTGAATGATTTTTGTGAAGCACCTTCATTTATTCATTAAACATTTATTAAGTATGTGTTATGTGCCAACCACTGAGCTAGGTCCTGCAAATATTGAAATAGAAGTGACAGTACTTACTCTCGAGGAGTTCACAATCTAAAGGAAATAATCAGCATAGAAACAAGTATAACACTGCATGGAAAATGCAACGAGAGCACAGAGACCATGGAGGAACACCTTAGGGTATGTGTGTGGATGACCTCACTTATCACCTCCAGACTACCAATTTATTGCTACTCAGTTCCAAATCTACTCTTTACTGCCCACTCTGTGGTAATGAAAATTTGGGCAACAGCTGACATCTTTACCATACTGATTATTCCAATACATTAAGTACATTATATTCTTTTATTTATTAAGACATTTTATCTCATTTCCATGTTGTTTTTTTTAATGTAAGGTCTTGTAAACATTAAATTAGATGTATTCTTAGATATTTAACACAATATCTCCTCTCACATCTCTTCTAAGTTTGTCCTTCCTTGGGTTCACTTCATTAGTCCTAGGGTGCCATATTGTCCCTGGTATCTTATAGCCACTCTTTTTTATCATATTAATAATTCTCTATATTAAACTTGCTATTTTACCTATATGTCATATCTATTTCCTGACTGAAACTGTTACATATGGGTAGGAAATGAACAAGTGAAGAGAGAAAAGGGCACAAGATGGGTAGACACAGTGGCAATAAAAACCCTATATGACTAAGAAACACTGAATGATCCAGTTTGGCTGAAGGATACAGAACTAAAGGAATCTAATGGGAGAAACTACAAGGCTAGAAAGATAAAAGACTAGGTTTTTTTTAACCCTTGGAAGATGAGTAAAATATAAAAGTGAAAGTGAAAGTCACTCAGTTGTGTCTGACTCTTTGCAACCCCATGGACTATACAGTCCATGGAATTCTCTAGGCCAGAATACTGGAGTGGGCAGCCTTTCCTTTCTCCAGGGGATCTGTCTAAACCAGAGATCAAACCCAAGTCTCCTGCACTGCGGGCAGATTCTTTACCAGCTGAGCCACAAGGGAAGCCTGAGTAAAGATATGAGGAAATGGTAAGTAAATTGAAGATTTTCTGGGCAGGGTCATTAAGTAACTAGAATTATGTACCACTCTTGCCTGGAAAATCCCATGGGCGGAGGAGCCTGGTAGGCCGCAGTCCATGGGGTCGCTAAGAGTTGACTGAGTGACTTCACTTTCACTTTTCACTTTCATGCACTGGAGAAGGAAATGGCAACCCACTCCGGTATTCTTGCCTGGAGAATCCCAGAGACGGGGGAGCCTGGTGGGCTGCCGTCTATGGGGTCGCACAGGGTCGGACACGACTGAAGCAACTTAGCAGCAGCAGCAGCAGCATAAAGAAGGGAGAATCTGAAGACAACATAATAATTTTGTCCAACAACAGAGGTCAAGAGAGAAGGAAAAGCCAGGGGCCATACTGAAGAAGGCCAACAGAGGTAGCACTTACCTTTGAAAACATCAGATACACATAATCTAAAAGGCTTATCTATAGATCTTTGAGGAGGCTTGAAGGAATCTGGGAGAAAAATGGTAAAAAAAGAAACGTTTAATTTAAGAGTAATTTTTGATTCATGTCCAATGGAGTCCACTATACTCCTATGTCTCCTAGAAAATATTTTTATTACTAATAGCAAATTGACTGTGATTCATATAATACTTTGTAGTTTATGAAATGTTTTCACATGTTTCTTATTTAATGTCACAACAGTCTGGGAGGTAAGTGGAGTAGGCATTAATTAAACAAGAAAAATTTGGCACCAATTTGAATATTCATGTAATTCTAAAACTGGTAATCTCACTCCTGAGTGTAAACGCTATCCATTTTCACATAAATCACTGTCCTCTATAAAGAACTCTAAATAATAATTACTATCAAGTTTATAATGTATTAAAATTAATATGGTAGTAGTCTTACCAATTTGTTCTAATAAACATAGTCCTTTATACCATCCTGTAAGTTCACTTGACTGAGATCTTGTGATTAGATTTTCACCACTGAGACCACTTGTAGGGATAAAAGCTACATCACTTTCCTATAAAAAAGGATTGAACACATGAAACTCAGCACAACATTGTTTCTTTTTTTTTATTTGGCTATGCCATAGGCATGTGGGATCTTAAGTTTCACAACCAAGGATTGAACACATGTCCCCTACAGTGGAAGCAAGGAGTTCTAACCACCAGACAGCCAGAGAATTCCCAATACAACATTATTTTTAAAAAGCTAAAAGGTTCACTATTACCATAACTGTACCAAGTTTGCAAAAGTAACCATGTACTTTTCAAAAAGTATCTTAAATCACAGAACTACTGCCCTGATGTTATCTGATCCAACAGTTTCCAACCTTTTTTATTTTGTGGGAAACTTACAAGTCTGTTACAAAGCATTCAAGCATTTTTACCTCATAACATAGGTATACTTCAGACTATTGCTGGAGAAATTTCTCTCTACTAGTTTCTACACTCCTCGGTGACCTTCCTAAACCTATACATCTAATAAGTGGAGAAAAAGTCTTCTACTTATACTAAATCCAAGCCAATTTATGCAATTCTCTAAAACAAAGTAATCCAAAGAACATAATATACATATAATACCAGGGAGAAATAAAAACAAAAAGAATTAAACATACTGAACAAGACAAGAATACCAAAGTAGTTTTTTTCTCTCATATCAGTAAGATGAGACTTAGGAAAAGTAACCAAATAAATTTAAAATGATCTTACCTTAAAACCTGCTTGCTTAAGAAAGTGCCCAAGTTTTCCAGTAATCTCTTGAAACCTTTCTTGTTGCCAATTAACCTGACAAAGATCCAATTTATTTTTAAAACTGTGCTTAAGACCATGCTATACTAAAAATTTTTAATTTCTGAAATAAAATATAATTAAGACTATGAAATATAATTATAAAATCTATGAAAATATGAAATGTATTTAAAATTAAAGCTCAGAATGCCAGATCTTACTATTAAAACAATCTAAAAATAGCTTTTCCTACAATAGAAAGCCTAGAAACAAACACCAAAACATAGAATTTTTGTGTATGCTAATTTTGTTTTTGTTTTTGGTTGCTAAGTCATGTCCAACTCTGTAACCTATGGAATGTAGCCCAACAGGCTCCTCTGTCCATGAGATATTCTAGGCAAGAATACTGGAATGGGCTGCCTCTAAAAGTGAATTCAAAAGTGAGCAGAAAAAGTGAGATACTTATTAAATTTATGTTTGGACCAACTGCTTGACCAACTGAAATAAGACAAAATTATTGATACCTACTCAAGTCAACTAGACTTCTTAGTATACGTAATGTTCATATGTGATATGAATTCTAGATAACTATTCCCATGCTATAGTATTCAAGGGTAAATGTAAAAATGACTATAACTTGTAAGTTACATGGAAAGTCATGTCAAAATAAGATGGATTAATGGATGGATACAGGGGTAGACAGACAAAAATGATATCATGCAAGTGGAAGAATATTATGTAGGAAGTATAATTTGGGTGTCTACTGTAAAATTCTTCCAACTTTGCTTTATGTCTGAATACTTTCATACTAAAATGTTGGGGAAAAAACAAAAGGTATATGTAATGATAATATCATAAAAGAAACATGTAGAAAATTTAGGTGAATATGTATTTGATACCAGGATAAGAAAATACCTCAGCATAAAGAAATAAATTAAAAGGAAATGATAATGTCTTTAATAAATAAATTATGCTTACATATTACTGTTTTAAAACTTAAAAAAATCAAATTATATAAATTCAAAAAAATACAAATAATAAATAAATACACAAAGAATGTACATCCATGTGTGTGTGCTAAATCACTTCAGTCATACCCAACTTTTTGCAACCATGAGGACTGTAGCCTGCCACGCTCCTCTGTCCGTGAGATTCCCCAGGCAAGAAAACTGGAGTGGGCTGCCATGCCCTCCTCCAGGGTATCTTCCAGACCCAGGGATCAAATTCACATCTCCTATGTCTCCTGCATGGACAGGCAGCTTCTTTGGCACTAGCACCACCTGGGAACCCCTTCTGATCATGTTCAGCAAGACTTAAAAAACATATATATCCTTGGGCCCAGATATTTCCACAGAATAAACTATTTCTAAATACACGCACAAAACTGAAAATATTCAAAAGTAGGGGGCTGTCTGAATAAAGTATATCTTCAAAATATACTAGAAGAAAGGTATAAAAACCTCTTTACATAAAAATTATTAGTAACTTAGAAACAAAAACAAGAATATTGCCAATTTTTTGAAAAAAGTAGACAATGAAGTAGACTAGAACCCAATGTTGTAAAGAAAAAGATTTTTATGTGCAAAAATAAACTGAATGGAAGTACAAAATGAAAAGTTAAAAATCTGCAGGAGGGGGAGGCTGGAAATATTTATTTCAGGTTTTCCTCATACCAGAATAAATAAGTATTTTTATAACTAAAAATGATTTTAAGATTTATAAGTTAATTCTTATAGAATTAGAAGATAAAGTAAAAATTTATCTTCTTGCTTAATACTACTAATACCTCATTTAATATCAGCATCATGTATTTATTCTTTAAAATATGACAACTGGCTAAGAAAATATATACTAGTTACATCTGAGGTCAACAACATGGCAGAACATCATCTTGATTAGCATCTAAAATGAATACTCAAAAAGCTTTTAAATACCTGATCCATTTTATTGACTGCAACTACGAGTTGTGTCACTCCAAGAGAACGAACCAAGAGTCCATGCTCTCGTGTTTGTCCCCCAGTCTCAAATCCAGCTTCAAACTCTCCCCTGCTGGCATCTACAACTAAAACAGCTACATCTGCCTAAAAAAAAAAAAAAAAAAAAATCTAAGCTAGAAACAATGTCACAGCATTTTAATTCAAAGGACAGACTACTGAAGTAACTGTGTAGGTCAGATTCTAAAGGAAGACTCTAACTTGACACCAAACACAAGCAAATCAAAGGAGTCACACAGATGGATTAAAATTTTAAACAGAAGAAAGTACTAGCATGTGATCAAAAAAATAATGTCATAAAGAACAAAACCTTCCCATGTTTGATTACATAACAATTATGATAACTGGGCAAAAGAAGAAAAACATAAAATTAAAACCTAAGTAAACAGGGACAAATAATTGTGTTATGAACGCTCCATATTTTCTAATAATCATCTACTATAGAAGAAATCAATGTTCCATATATCTAATGCTATTTTCATTGTCTTAATTATTTAAAGTTACTATCTTTGAATTTTTTTTCAGTATCCTTATTAAGAATCATGTACATCTGCAAATTACAATTGTTTTCTAATCCCATTAAGACCACAGGGGGAAAACTCCCAAGGTTCCCTATTTCTGCATAAATAAGCTCTTTAGTAACAAAAAGGCTTACGTTGAAATATTCACTCCAATTTATTAATAAATGAAATACAAAGCTATGCCTTATCAAGCCCCTACCATTATTTTTACTAAAGAAACTCGTGGCTTTTATACATTTGCTACTTTGTAATAAATCAGAATTCTAAGGTTTTATAAAGTACCATTAAATAGACAATGAAAAATATAGTAGTTATCATATTTTTTAAAAGGCTAGAACTTTAGTATTTTAAGTTATAATTCTAGAATTATAACCTCAGCATCAGGAAATTTATTTACATTCACTGTACTTTGGTTAAGGAAATATCTGGTACCTGGGCTGCTCCTGTAATCATATTTGGAATGAAATCCTTATGGCCTGGAGCATCCATTAATGTAATAACTTTGGTTTTGGTCTCAAACTTTGTCATACCAACATCCATTGTTACCCCCCTTAAAGAAAACATAAAATGGTTAGAACAACTATAGAAATAATCAAGTTTTAGAGATTAAGTTATTTAATAATATAGGAAAAATAACAGTCTAAATTCTTAAGTAATACTGAGAATTCTATTACACAGTCTGTTATTTTGAATAATTAGGCTATCTGGAATTTCTGCTGGTATGGCTTCAATACAAGGTTGTGGACATAACAAGAGCTTAATCAAAATGATTGATGTTTCCCATTTTCTTTTTTTTTTTTTGTTCCAGTAAGAAGCAGTATAAATTTCGAAGGAAGGAAGAAATATAGGGACATCTCTGAAGTGGGAACCAAATACTATACAGGAGAAAAGATAAAAATGAAGAATGAGGTACTATCAAGAGGAACTTTTCCTTATCTTCTTACATTTATGTTTCATTAATTACAGAAATAAACTTGTGAAACTTTCATCTGCAAGGCTGGTCAGCATGGTACACATTTATCAAACGAGACATAACAAAGGAGATGCACAATTTCTTAAAATTGAGAGAGACAAAGAGCAGAGGTTTTGCATCCCATGTAATCTTCTTGGAGTCCAACACAGTACTCTTCTTGAGTGAGTGAGTAAAGTCACTCAGTCGTGTCCGACTCTTTGTGACCCCGTGGACTGTAGCCTACCAAAGCTCCTCTGTCCATGGGATTCTCCAGGCAAGAATACTGGAGTGGGTTGCCATTTCCTTCTCCAGGGGATCTTCCCAACCCAGGGATCGAACCCAGGTTTCCCACATCGGAGGCAGACTCTTTAACCTCTGAGCCACCAGGGAAACCCAAAAACACAGTACCCTTCTTAGCCACAAAAACAGAGTCAGACTGTAAGAAAGTCCAGGAGTGTCCACAAAAGTAGCAGTCTTTCTAAACTTTAGGAGTTTAGAAAGTGAAATCAAGTGGGTAATAAATTAGGTAATTATTCATCCTGGTTTGCCCTGAAAATTCCACAATAAGGAATGAGCATTCTTTTACTACTAGTATCCCAACAATTATGCTGGTAAATTACACGTTCATCTTAGCAGTAAGGTAACTGTGGGTCTCCTTAGTCACATTATTCTAGTTTAATCTGAAACCATGGGCCATTTAAGCTTGTAAAAATGATACTTAATTCTCTTTAATAATCCCCAAATAATTATCTGAGAATAGTGATGAACCAAGACTGAGCCTAAGCTCCTTCTTGGATCACTTTGACCACATGCTTTGGACGTATCTTTACTCTGCATGTGTAACCAAAAGAATGTGAAAATGTCACTCAGGCTACTAATTTCTGTTCAACACATGAGCAGAAAGAGGATTTACAAGCACTTAACATGGTGGGATATGCAATTCACTGCATTTTCAAAATGTTACTCAGGAATATAGTGGTAAGTTAAAACTCCCATTATGTATATGGAAGCTTCTATGATCTACAGGAGGAAGGAATGTTCTAAATATTGTAACACGCTGAGCAACAGAGAACTACCAGTAGCAAAAGTATAACAGCCAACCAGCAGGTTTATTATTTAAATACATTAAAATTATTAATTATTCTAAGAAAGAGAAAAATTATTACCTCACTTGTCTGCTCAACTCACATATGAAATAAATTAAAACAAGCCACTTCTCACTTAAACGATACAATTCTCAATCTCTCTACCTACTTGATAGATGGTACAAAGGAAACTAAAAAGCTATAGATATACTTCAATAATCTACTTGATGTGCTGACAGGTAAAAATTACTTAGTCTCCTAATGCAGACATCATACAAAATTCCACTGTTTTCCAATATTCATCTTCCAAAAATCTGTAACTGTCCAACTATTTTTTCTAAGTTGGAAAACCAACTTGTGATACTGCAAGAATAAAAAAGACACAAGAAAAAACAAAACAAAATTCAAAGCACTATGATGTAAAATTCTACTTATCAGAAGAGGTAAGGAATTTTGTGACCAACTTTACTGAAAATTATCTTATATATTATAATGTAGATTACCCAATACTCCAAGAAAATAAACATACATTTTTTAATACTCTCTAATCATATTCAAGATGAAGACATCACAGGACACAGAGTAATTTCTTAGTTGATTTACGACTTTCAGAAGCCTGTAGAGTATTAGTTTGAGATGGCAGGTATAATTGCCATTTAACTTAATTATAAGGTATCCTCTTTCTTTCCAGACAAAGGTGCCATTGGGTCCCCCATTCTTAACAGTTCTAACATGGAATATATTACCACTCTAAAAAGACCTCAAAAGAAATACTTTGATCAGAGGGATATGAGTGGCTATATTCTCCTAGAATCTTCCCAAAGTTAGCGCTGAACACAGTTATACATTCAGCAGTAATCCACTGGATTAGATCTGCATAGCAGGAGATAGGTTTAACTAATTGTTTGTTGACTGTGTCTCATAAAAACTTAGTAAGAAAGTATAAAGATGAATTAAATCTTATAACTGAATTTACTAGTCATTTTTATTTTAGACAGAAGATAGTATACTACAAAAAGTTACTTTTCCTTTATAAACTGATATTGTAATAACTCTACATATATATAAAGAATATATATACATATAACGCTACATATACTAATTTTAAGTTAAGAGTCTTTCTCATAATGTTAATTCAAAATCAAGACAATCTGACATATACTCAGGGAACTGACAAGCAACACTTCTCCCACAGAATAATTAACTATGAGATTTTACTGCCTTTTGCTATGTGTATGTATTTTTCTTTCAGTTTTTTAAATAAACATACTTTTAAACTATTTCCATAGAATTTAAAGGAGTAAAACACTATATGTAGATTACAACCAAAACTACAATAAAAATATTTCCCTGATAACTGAGTTTTCTAAAAATAGTATCTAAAAATTTCATGATTTGTTTCATCCATACTCAACACATATTAAGCAATTATTTAAAGAGTATATACAATTTCAGAATGAAAATTTTATATATAATGACTACCTTTCCCTTTCTTCGCCAGTCTCATCCAAGACCCATGCATATGCAAACGAAGCTTTGCCAGCCTTTTTAGACTCTTGTTCATACTTATGCATAGTTCTTTTGTTTACATCACCCAGAAGATAAAGCAAATGTCCCATCAGAGTACTTTTTCCAGCATCAACATGACCTAAAGAAAATTGATTCAAGATTTAATACTAGGTACATTTTCCAGATGTTGTTCACATTGAGGCATAGCATGAATTTGTAATTCAATAGTTTACAGCAATAAACACCAATTTTTATCAAATAATAGTTTGCCAAGTAATGGAGAAAAAAGAGCATATCTCTTTAGAGGGGAGAAAGTTTCCTTGATTTCTGGAAATCAAAATGATCAACAAGAGATGCCATTTTCCAATATTCACAAAATGAAAAGGCCACAACCAAGTCTAATAACCTCTTTGGCAACTTGGCATTATTTCACCCCAAGTGACCTTGACAACTCAACATTACGGTTCAATGCCCTCTTGCTTCATGTCTATTCACACCTACACAGAAACTCAGAGTGGAGTGTATTCCCATGCTGCCACTAGACAATTACTGGGCTTGAGCAGCTGACTGATAATCCAGAGGAACAAAAGACATTACCAATGACCACTAGGTTGAGGAGCTGCTTTCCTCCTTGCCGCTTCTCCAGTTCCGCTTTGATATCTATTTGTTGCCTCAGCTTGCTAGACTTTTTCACTGGTGTTGGTGTTGAACTCTGCTCTTCTGATGTTTGAATGGTGTGGGATGGAAGAGCTGATTTAGAAGCGCTCTCAAGTACATCTGAAGAAACAAGGTTGGTATCTTCACTAGAATGTCCTTTTTGAGGTGTGTGGAAACTCTGACCATTTTCTTCAGCAGTTACTCTACAGAAGGCAGAGACAGGAATAAAGAATATTTAAACCAAGTCTGGCGACCATCCTTGAAGAGCTGCTGCTTTCCCAGAGGTGCTAGGATATTTTTTGGGAGTGCTGGCAGAGAATCTAAGTAGTGAAGTCAGTCACATGCCGACATAGAGAATAATCCAAGATCAAGCCCCGAGCCTTTGGAGTGGTAGCACTGATTCCAAGACCTAGACTACCAGAGAAATAAACCTAAGGAGTATCAAATAGTGAGAGCTCACAAAAAGGAAACCACTTGAATACAAGGCCCAGCATCACCCAACCACCAGTAGCACCTTGAAATCATTCCCCCTAAGATCAGGAACAAGACAAGGGTGTCTACTTTTGCCACTATTATTCAACATAGTTCTGGAAGTCCTAGCTACTGCAATCAGAGAAGAAAAAGAAATAAAAGGAATCCAAATTGAAAAAGAAGTAAAGCTCTCATTGTTTGCAGATGACATGATACTGTACATGGGAAACTCTACATGGAAAACCCTAAAGATAGTATCAGAAAATTACTAGAGCTAATCAGTGAATTTAGCAAAGTTGCAGGATTCAAAATCAATACACAGAAATCCCTTGTATTTCTATATACTAACAATGAAAACTCAGAAAGAGAAATTAAGGAATCAATGCCATTCATCACTGCAACAAAAAGAATTAAATATCCAGGAATAAACTTACCTAAGGAGACAAAAGAACCATACACAGAAAAGTATAAGACACTGATGAAAGAAATCAAAGATGATATAAACAGATGGAGAGATATTCCATGTTCCTGGGTAGGAAGAATCAATATTGTGAAAATGACTATACTACCAAATGCAATCTACAGATTCAATGTGATCCCTATCAAATTACCAATGGCATTTTTCACATAACTAGAACTAAAAATTTCACAATTCATATGGAAATACCAAAGACCCCAAACAGCCAAAACAGTCTTGAGAAAGAAGAATGGAGCTGGAGGAATCAACTTTCCTGACTTCAGATTATACTACAAAGCTACAGTCATCAAGACAGCATAGTACTGGCACAAAAACAGAAATACGGACCAATGAAACAAGACAGAAAGCACAGAAATAAACCCAGGCACCTATGGCTACCTTATTTTTGACAAAGGAGAAAAAATATTAAATGGGGCAAAGACAGCTTCTTTAATAAATGGTGCTGGGAAAACTGGAGAGCAACATGTAAAAAAATGAAGTTAGAACATTTCCTAACACCATACACAAAGATAATCTCAAAATGGATTAAAGACATAAATGTAAGACCAGAAACTATAAAACTCTTAGAGAAAAACATAGGCAGAACATTCAATGACACAAATCAAATTAAATCTATGACCCACATCCAAGAGTAACGGAAATAAAAACAAAAGTAAATAAGTGGGACCTGATTAAACTTAAAAGCTTTTGCGCAGCAAAGGAAACTACAAGCAAGGTGAAAAGACAACTCTCAGAATAGGAGAAAATTAATAGCAAATGAAACAACTGACAAAGGATTCATTTCAAAAATATACAAGCAGCTCATACAACTCAATGACAGAAAAACAAACCACCCAATCAAAAAGAGGGAAAAAGACCTAAACAGACATTTCTCCAAAGAAGACATACAGATGGCTAACAAACACATGAAAAGATGTTCAACATCACTCATTATTAGAAAAATGTAAATCAAAACCACAATGAGATATCACCTCACGCTGGTCAGAATGGCCACCATCAAAAAGTCTACAAACAATAAATGCTGGGGAGGGTGTGGAGAAAAGGGAAGGCTCTTGCCCTGTTGGGAATGTAAACTGATACAGCCACTATGGAAGATGGTATGGAGAGTCCTTAAAAAACTAGAAATAAAACCACCATATGACCCAGCAATCCCACTCCTAGGCATATACCCTGAGGAAACCAGGGTTGAAAAAGATACATGTATCCCACTGTTCACTGTAGCACTAGTTACAACAGTTAGAAGATGGAAGCAATCTAGATGTCTACTGACAGATGAATGGACAAAGAAGTTGTGGTGCACAATGTACTATTACTCAGCCATAAAAAAGGAATACATTTCAGTCAGTTCTGATGAGATAGATGAACCTAGAACCTGTTATACAGAGTGGAGTCAGAAAGAAAGATAAATATCATATTCTAATGCACATATATGGAATCTAGAAAAATGGTACTCAAGAATTTATTTACAGGGCAGCAATGGAGAAACAGACATAGAGAACAGACTTATGGACATGGGGAGAGAGGAGCAGAGGGTGAGATGTATGTAAATAGTTAACATGGAAACTTACATTACCATATGTGAAACAGAGAGCCAACGGGAATTTGCTGTATGGCTCAGGAAACTCAAACAGGGGCTGTTTTAACCTAGAGGGGTAGGATGGGGAGGTAGATGGGAGGGAGGTTCAAAAGCGAGGGGATATATATATGTATACCTATGACTGACTCATGTTGAGGTTTGACAGAAAACAACAAAATTCTGTAAAGCAATTATCCTTCAATAAAAAAATAAATTAAAAAAAAAGAATATTTAAACCAATTTGACTGATATCCTATAATGTCAGAAGGGCAGAGACATCTCTTTACATTCTTACATCTGCAGACCAAAAAATGATCTCTGCTAAGTGGCTCTTTCATGCACTGGAGAAGGAAATGGCAACCCACTCCAGTGTTCTTGCCTGGAGAATCCCAGGGATGGGGGAGCCTGGTGGGCTGCCATCTATGGGGTTGCACAGAGTTGGACATGACTGAAGCGACGCAGCAGCAGCAGCAGCTAAGTGGCTAGAGTCTGTTAAGGTGGAAATGATAAGCAGTTAGACCCAAACCACACAAATACAGACTCAGAAGATTCCAGGAGAAAAACAGACTACTAAAAACTAAGATAAGAAGAAAATATCCCATAAAGTAACTGAAATTCAATGTCTAAGCCCATAGCTTAGCCATACAGTCCTATCAAAACAGGTGGCATAAAGGAGATATTTTGTAAAAATTGGTACCAAATGTGTTCCAACAGATAAATTCATACTAAAAAAAAAAAAAAATTGCTCATCAGTTTTTAATCCCTAACTCATTCCTCCAACAGCACAGAGACTTACAATCTTTTTTCGCTCAAATACTGTCCTTAAAGGAAGTATCTCTAAATGTCTACATTTTTATTACTTTGGCAAAGGAATTTTAATTCATTAATTCAATAAATACTTGATTCACTAAAAACTGTAACATACACTAGTCACTGATACTGAGAAGAAAAGATATAGAAATGAGAAAGTTTTATCAATTGATCCCAAAAGTTTAAAATCTGAGGAACTCAGATATATAAAATAGAAATAAGACCATCTGGCTTATTTCCTCCTTGACACTGACAGTGCCTTCAAAAGTAAACACTGATCTTACTTAGTTCCTCATTAGCTCTTTGACTGTGCTCCACGGAAATCATACCAGTGCTATCCTGTGGATAGCTATGAAAGATGTAATGTAATCAAACAGACTATGATGTGCCCTACCTTTCCTTCAATGACACAAATAAACAGACTTAGGACAAAGAACAGGTTAAATTGCAAGTTATTAGAATGGACTTCCCTGGTGGCTCAGACAGTAAAGTGTCTGTCTACAATGCGGGAGACCTGGGTTTGATCCCTGGGTTGGGAAGATCCCCTGGAGAAGGAAATGGCAATCCACTCCAGTACTATCGCCTGGAAAATCCCATGGACAGAGCAGCCTGGTAGGCTACAGTCCATGGGGTCGCAAAGAGTCAGAATGAAACCAATTATACCCATCTTAACGTGGAGGTGGCAGAAAAGAATTACATATAGAAAGAAGTTTACAAACATCACTTAAGGATTGTAGTGTGATGCAGATGTGTAGGAACAGTAAATCTCTTTTCTTCCTGCCCAGAGTAACAAAAACAGATTCACTGTTCTCTCTCTTGGTATTTTTTAAATGCTCAACACTGATTCTCATCCCACGCCTCAGGAAAGAATCACATTAGTTGTATTTTCAACTTTATTAAAAGCCTCTTATCCACTCCTGTTTTATTTTGCTTTAGCAAATCTCCACTAACCAACTTGAGCACTCACAGCTTAGACAGATCGGCTTCATCTCGAACTATAGGGAAAAAATTTAAGTATGTGGAAACTGTTCCCACTCTTAAAATTTGAGTCCAACAAACCAAGCTAAGTAAATCAAATTTAAACTGAAATTTTCAAACATTTATTTGAATGTCCACAATTAGTTGTCAAAAACAAACATGACAACTCTGTATTTAGAGGAGTAAAGAAAAAAAACAAACCCTACAAATTACAGTCAAAGTATTCAACCAGAATAACTAGTCATAGACTCTGGTTCTGATCAGACCTGGGAAAAAATCACAATCTCTGGCTTCAAATCTTTCTGTTTTTAGTGAGGCTTTTCTTCAAAGGAAAACTCATGGTAACTCCAACACAGAAAACAGACAAAAGCAGAACAGCTATGACTGACACAGTGGGCTGAGGGCTGAAGCTGGTCTCACCCACAAATTAGGCAGCCCTATTCAGGATAAGAAGAGCATCACAAAACATGTCTTGATTATTTCATTTACAGATCAGTAACATGAAAGATTTGCTTTTCTCTAACTTTCACAACATTCTCTTCAAGTAAATTTTAGGAAAACTGCATTTTAATTCACTAACCCGTGCAGTGTTAGAGGAAAGGGCCAAAGTAGTTAGAAAAGCATTCTAGGTAAGTCCGTACTTAATAAAAACTTCTGCATATTATAAGGTAAAAGTTAATGTATTAGATTTTGAAATATCTCTTAAGATGAGGTAAAGTAACTATTACAAGTTCAGAGCTATAATTACTGACTGAAAGAAAGAAAGTATGGAAGAATAAGTTTGTGAATATTTTTTCAGGTGCTTTATCATATAATTGTGTAATCGTATCTATTACTATAAAATGACTGGTCTGCTTTTTTAAATCATCTTTCCAAAATTGGGAATATTTCCAAATGTATTAAGAGGCTTCATGTTTCTTTGTGAGTTCTTTAAATGATACTGGAAAGTTAATAATTTAGATTGAAGAGGTTAATCACAGTTATTTGTTCTCTATGCAACGTTCTAATGATTTTTACTCACTGCTTTTTCGAGAGAGGTATTTACTATCTTTACTAACAGTGAAGAGAAAGTTTGCTCTTTCACTTTATTCTAAGAAATGCATTACCCTTTTTTTTAACAAGCAGTCACTGGGAATCACATTATATAGAAACCTATGATGCTGAAATCTTGACTCACAAGTGTTTAATTATATTTCTCTGTGCCTTCTTGAGACTAAATAAAAACAGCCGAAGTATTATCCTTATTATAAATTTCCACAAAATCCTATATAAGTATTTGATGTAAATATAGCTTGGTCCTTGAGCAATATTTATGCATTTCTGAGTATTTCCCATCTGTACCTGTAGACCTTTTACATTCTGATGACTTCTCCTACAGAGCCACATCAAAATACTGGCTCACAGGTCTCCTTTTTACTATTTCCAGGTGCTTTTTTTTTTTTTTAATATTTAAACAAACAACTATTCTATGAAAAGAAAATAATGATTAACATTAATGGTCCCTGTCCTCATGAGGCATACAGTCTTATAAATTCTGAAAAGCTTGCATTATACTTGTAAAGCATAAAGGTAGTAGTCTAAGAATTACTTACCTGAATTAAGCATTTTTTCTTGATCATTAATTACTATATTATAATTTCAATTAATAATTTAACAATAATTTTAATTAATTATTGAGTATTACTGTTATAAATACTCACAAACATAACTATGTATTTACTTCTAATATATAGTACCCCATGGGCTGTAATATATAGACAAATATACATAGACAAGTCTAGAATCAAGCCCATTTTCTCATTCTCTTTTCTTTGTACTAGGCTCAGTTGCATGTTGCTTTCTAAGCCTCTAAAACCTTTTGCATAAGATTTTAAAATCCTTAGAACAAGGAACTGCATATTCTATTTATTTTTTCCTTGCTCAATGGAAATTATTCCATAATAGTATTAAATGGCACTCAAGACAGGAGAATAAAAAGGTATTTACGATTTTGACAACCCAAGCCTAATTCAGAGAGAAAAGACATACACTAAGCTTTTTGTTACTGAATCAGGATGCAAAATTATTTTAATGGGCTAAAGTTATTCAAACTAAAAACTAACTTTTTCATTCATCCATTCATTCAACTAACATATACGGAACGCCTACTATGTCCTAGATATTGAGTTCTTTCCCTCACTAAATTTGAAATCTAATGAATAAATCTGGCTTCTATAAAATGAACGAAATAATCAACATTCATCCCAACACTCATGGATATTTCTATTAATTTACATGAAGAAATGCTGTAAAGGAGAAAAAAATGGCTGCTGAGTTTGTATTTCCTGAAATTGAAAAAAATATATAGTTTATATTTGATAAGTATTTCTTGTCTAACTGGTAGACAAAATATATATAATTAAAGTTATGACTCTGCTGTTATGTCTCAAGCAACCCACTTTACTCATCTATAGAAACTCGAGAAAATTCTAAAGATTGTGAAAAGAAAGAATAAATGAGTAATACCTAAGTATGACTTATTATCCTTTCTCATTAGATATCTGCGAGTCTAGAAATGCTTTATTTTATATTTTGTCTTTGTTATACTGATCCATGTTATTCAGTATCAAAGTCTAAAAGAGTTTAAAGATAATAGTAAAAAAATTTAATTAATGATTACATGATTCACCAGCTACATTTAATTCCCAAACACTGCTTGTTTATGCCATCTAGTGGCATAAGGATGCCCTACCTCACAGTGCTGCTGCTGCTAAGTCACTTCAGTCGAGTCCGACTCTGTGCGACCCCATAGACGGCAGCCCACCAGGCTCCCCCGTCCCTGGGATTCTCCAGGCAAGAACACTGGAGTGGGTTGCCATTTCCTTCTCCAATGCATGAAAGTGAAAAGTGAAAGTGAAGTCGCTCAGTCATGTCTGACCCTCAGCGACCCCATGGATTGCAGCCTTCCAGGCTCCTCCGTTCATGGGATTTTCCAGGCAAGAGTACTGGAGTGGGTGCCATTGCCTTCTCCTCACAGTGCTAAATTTCACAAAATCATAGGCTTTTTACATTAAAGTAGCTATAGTTAATTTGTATGAGGAAACTGACAATGAGGTAGATTAACATACATAGATAAGTTCAGAATCAAGCCTAATTTCTCATCCCCTTTTCTTTGCATTATGCCATAGTGAGGACCTATTGTACTTCAATGATTATATTATACAAAATTGAAACAGATTCTTACAGTCTAACAAGGAGACAATACTAATTTCAAAAAAAAGAGGAAGGGTTAAAAACCTTACCTGGGCACTTCAAATCCCATAGTTTGCTTCTTTCCAGATACAGTCATCTTAGTAACTTTTGGCACAATTTCAGATTCACTTTGAGATGACTGGGAATCTATTGATTTTCCTAATTAAAGAGTAAAATATAAAAAGCTCATTAATTCAAGCTGATTCCTAGAAACCTTTATTATATATTAAATACATATTATGACAATTTTCACAGAATCACATCTTTAAACATATTTTTTTCTCTAAAATAATACAGTGAAATATGAAAATGATGAAAGAAATTCTTCTGTCACCCTGTTCTGGGAAATCCCCTCTTGTCAGGACTCTTCTATGCTTAACCCTCCACCAAATCTCTTCCTAATTTTGAACTGACTCTTAAGTTTCAATATTAAGAGGTCACAAGGTGGTTTCTGCACTGAGCCTCGTTCTGACATTATACCTAGAGCCTCTCTCTCTCTCTCCTACCACGCCCTTTCACACTACTAAAATTGTTCAGTCAGTTAGCAGATGGTTAAACTATTTTTAATCATGATACCTACAAACTGATGAGCAAGTTGAGAGTCTGCTGAATTGTACTAGACACTGCATATATTTTACTTGGTCATAACACTAGACTTAGTAAGATACTTGATTTGTTGTTCAGTCACTCAGTCATGTCCGACTCTTTGCGACCCCATGGACTGCTGCACGCAAGCATAGATACTTGATATCTATATAGAATACGGGGGAAGAGGTCAAAATTGAAAAATTAAGAACATGAAGGAAGATAAAATTATGAGCTAGGTCAAAGTAAGACTTTTATGCATCTGAACCTTTAAATATATATATATATTTAATTCATGGAATTCTTTAGAATGAACTTTTATTATTTTCAGTAAGAGTACCATCAGGATTTTGTCCACATAAAACTATGGAAACTGCACTGCTGCACTGATAAGTGTATATATAGAAATTATGTTTAAAAATTACAAAAGGTAAATTCACATATATAATTCATTCAAAACATTTGTTATCTGCCTATTGTATGCCAAGCATTATACTGGAAATATAATGTTGAACAAAAGCAGACATAATCCTTGTACTGAGAAAGCTTATAGTCTAGTGGAGAAAATGTACTAACTGATCACAAAAATATAAGTAAAATTAAAACTGTCACTAGTGTTATAATCCATATATGATTTGGTGACAAGGCACATGAAAACAAGAGTTAAGATGCAAAAAAAAAAATGAATAGGAATAAACTACAAAGAAGAGCATTTCAAACAGAGAGAGCAGCTTGTATATCAAGGCCCTACTGTAGGAGGCAACATGGCCTTCAGAGAGAGTGAAAGTAGAGGGGAGAGGGAGCAGAGTTAAATGAAGCTGAAGGAGGCGGCGATGGTCAGGCAACGCAGGACCTTTAAGTCGCAGCAAAGATCCCAATGTTCATTCTAACACAACTGGAAGCCTAGAAAATGATATAAGAATGTGAGGGGGAAGGGAAATAGAGGAAAAGATAAAATAAATGGTCACTCTCAAAGATGTCTGGGTGGAGTATAGATTTGTGACTCATCAGCACATAATTAGTTGCTAAAGACACTGACATAAGTGAGATCACCACAGTAGAGAATACCAAGGAAGAAAACAAGTGGTCTGAGGACAAAGCCTTGGAAGAAATGCAACCTTTAATCATTTTAACAGAGGACAGTAAGAAAGAGGACAAGGCCTACAAAAAGGTGACAGAGGAAGGCTAGGGGAGAATGGTGCCCGAAGCTAAGGGGATTTGGCATCACCAGAGTCTGAGGCTGCTGCTGTTCAATCAAGTGAGACGAATGAAAACATTCACTAGTGACGCGAGCCCTTTAGATAAAGGTCATTCGTAGAGTTAGCAAGAATCATTGGAGAGACATGAGGAGAGGAAATGTTAGAATGGGTTAAAAAGAAAATGAAGGTGAGAAAACAGAAGTAGCTGCAAGAGCACGTCCACTATCTCTTACGCATGATTACAAAGTCCAAAAGCTCTAAAAAAATCAAGTTTTTTTAAACTGATTTGGAAGTAAAACCTGACCTGGACTGAAAGCTTTTTGCAGCCCTTACTTACTCCACTTAAAGTGAAAAGCCACACATTCCAGTGCAGAAATAACAATGTGATGATCATAGGGTGCTGCCCCAAATCCCATCGGGCTATCACACCACAGGTGTTAATGCTTTCTGAAATCCAAAACCTTCTGATTTCTGAGTCAAATCTGGTCCCAAGGGCTTAGATAAGCAATTGTGTAGATATATGGACCAATGACTCTTAAAAAAAATCTAACTGGAAACAGGAGGAATGTGGTAGAATGGTAGCAAAAATGTTATATGGGATCATCTGATGGAGAATGTAAAACTGAGAAGGGCTGGTTCAAAGTATCAGGAAGAAAAAAGATCACGTCAGGTGTTTCAGAATTGCTGACAGTGCAGAAAGGGATGGGACATAAAGCACAGGTAGAAACTCAACTGAAATAGGAGAAAAGCACTTTTACTACAATAGAAACCAGGTTGGTATGTTGAGAAGCTAGAAGATGAAAACTCCTAATAGTTCCTATTTTCTCCATAACATAGCAAGTAGTTATCTGGTGAGACTGAGGGTGACTGAGAAAAGTTAAAAGACTAGTGAAGCAAATAAGGCTTTCAATAATTTTTGCACAAAGAATGAGTTGAACACACACCAAAATAGGGGAACTGTTGGACAGTACTGAGGTTTACAGTATTTAAAATTGAGATTTGCCCATTTAAGATTTGCAATAATGAATGTGCAGTGGAATCAATCTGCCTGTCCATATGACTTTTTCTAGCAATGTTCAGTCATTCAGGAAGAGGCACAGAGAAGATACCGACTGCGTCATAGGTAGGTTTCTACTCAACATACAAAAAACGGGCAAAGAAAAAAAGGTGGTTGAAAGTAATGGCAACAAAAAGGGGGAGTTACTGAAATTCTAAATCACGAACTCTAAACTGGATTAAACAAAATGATAAAGGAAGAGTGCTGATGCACTGAAAGTTGGGGTCCAAAGGTCAAGAAAAGTTCATGATGTAAGAAATACAACGAAGTGGTTGTGGTCAGAACGGAACAAGTGATTTCATGATTTGAGGGGAGAGGAAGTTGAAGGGAGGGAATTCATCAGTGAATTTCTGATGAAAGGTGAAGGTCACTGGAAATGAGCTGGTCAAGGAACTGCCAAGTTCAGAGCACTGGACTTGTTTTCCCACGTGGATGCACAAGCTATGATCAGGAAGAGCTCAGGGCATAAGAGAAAACTGCAAATGAGCTGCCAAAGTCTTAGTGATCAAGGAACAGTAACTATGATGTTGTTCAGGAGATGACAGCAGTGAAGAAGAACAAAAGGCTGGTTAAGGGCAAGAGACAGAAGCTTCAAGGAGCTGGGATTTAAGGGGGGAAAGAGAGAGTGAAGGAATATGGTTGGAAATGGCAGAAAAGAAAAGAAAGTTTACTTTCTAGACCTTGGAGTTTGAGAGGATATACATGAACTAAGCAAGGAAGTCGAAAAAACACTAGGAAAACAGGTTGAGAATTCTGGAGGGGTTTGATTTCCATGATAAAAGCAGTTTCAAAATTCTAGGGGTGAGTGAATGAAAAGGAAGGAAACTGAGAGTATGATGATGATGATGATGGGGGTGGGGGGAGGAGGGATGAGGGGATGAGGGAGTGGTGTGTGTAGGTGGGAGAACACCCTGACTGATAAAGAGGCACGGCAGATTTTGGACTCTGTCAAAATAGAGGAAAAGACTCAGAAAACATAAAAATGTCTCAATCCAAGTAAGACAAGGTTAATTCCCACTTCTCCTGCCTTTTTCTCCCCCGATTATAAAATACTTATTAAGGTATACTTTAGGGAATATAGTGAATATAAAACTTAAGATAATTAAAACTAATTTTAATACCTTCTATTTTATCTGTAAAAAAAAATCCCTTGACTCACTTACACATTTATTACATTGAAATACTTTGATGGTGACTTTTATAAAAATTAGTTGGGTCATAAAACGAAATAAAAGGTCTTTAAGCATAAAGAAAAGTCACAATATGAACTCATACTATTTCTGGCTGTGCTTAGTCACTCAGTTCAGTTCAGTCGCACGGTCGTGTCCGACTCTTTGCGACCCCATGAATCGCAGCATGCCAGGCCTCCCTGTCCATCACCAACTCCCGGAGTTCACTCAGACTCATGTCCATTGAGTCATGTCCAACTCTTTTCGACCCCATGGACTGTAGCCTGCCAGGCTCTTCTATCCATAGGGATTCTCCAGGTAAGAATACTGGAGTGGGTTTCCATGCCTTCCTCCAGGGGATCTTCCCAACCCAGGAATCACCCCAGGTCTCCTGCATTGCACACAGATTCTTTACCGTCTGAGCTACCAGGGTTATTTCTGGGAATGCAGTAAATATTTTTCATTTCTGGCAATTTCTATCTACAGGATATCAAACCTCAAACCAAAGATGCAGTATTTCAAAAATTTGGTTATGTAAATGAAAGTCTTATTTAGAAAAAAAAAAAAAAACAACCCTTGAATCTGAATATCAACCACTAAAGCAATGGTTCATAAACCTTTTTATTTCGGCCAGATACCCCTTTGAAAAAGCTAATGAGAATAATGGGACATTTTTGACGCTTTTGAAAAATATACAGTACACAAAACTCTGCATGCTATTTCAGCGGGTTCAGTAATTCCAACCCTAGACCTCTCCCCAAGAGAGAACCTTGCTTCAGCCTATTTTGGAAATACGCTAATTCAATTTGATGTTATCTATAATCGATAAAAGCATATGCTCAATACATTTTCTATTCAGCTGTTATTAACAGCAGTGTGATGTGGTTCCATTGATCCAACCACATTACACAGTTCCCTTCATAACTAGCATCAAGCTGATGATAAGCAAAATCTGACACAGGTCAGAAATGAACTAATAACTAAAATAACCAGTCATGGATCAATAAGAGATACATATATCCATCACATACAAATGTAAAATGTTTACTGTATTCCCTCATCTTCCCCAACCAACTAGAAATTCATTTTCTGTATAACCACCTCAAGAAATTGAGTATTACATTCTCAAGAAGTGCTAAAATAATGGCAGCATGGAATGAGTCCTAGATGGAAAAGAGGAGCTTGGATTCTGTACTGCTCTGCCACGAATTAAGTGTTGTCTACCTTACAGCTTAAACAGTTTGTTTAATTTCACCAGCTTCAGTTTTCCCACCTACACAATGAAGTAAATTAAAAGGTTTCTAGTTCTGTGAATGCATCTATCATTCCCAAACCATTAAGATATCCCTTAAATCAAACAGCTCCTTAGGAGGTAAAGAAAAATGTAACACAACAAAGAAAAATAATCAATGTTCTCCCCCAAGTCATGTAAAACCCACCCACCAAATCACGCTCACCAAAAAGAAACATATTCTGAAGATTCATATATTAGTGATTAGTGTTTGGTCTCTAGCAGGATGAAGAACTTTTAGATTTTTCTTTTTGATGAAAATAACAGCTATCCAGTTAATCAAGTCCAACCTGCTTGTTACATAGACACACACACACACACACACACACACACACACACACACACACACACACACACACACACACACACACACACAAAGTCCCCAAAACAAAAACAAGGAACAAAGAAGTGACCACCTTAGTGGCAAGGTCTGTACTTAATCAGCCCACCTACTTGTCCAGTTCACCTCTATCTCTAAAGCAAAGCCTTCTTCTGTTCCTGGTGATTACCCCTTGCTGGGCTGCTTCCTCTAGAACTTGACTGCTTCCACTTCCTTCCTTCCTAGTAGATTTTAAGTTACTAAAATCTAAGTAGCAAGAACTATTTAGATCTGTCTCTTGAACATGCAATTACCCAGGTCTCTCGTCCTGAAGACTTTTTTCAATGTATATTCCTTTGTAAAGGTTTCAAGGTTTCAAAGCTAAATCTCCCTACGCAACTGTAACAGACTTGCTAAATTTAATGAAACTTGCCATTTACATATCCACAAGATTTACCCTCTTCTGATTCATTCCTTTGGTCTTTAAAACACGATCAGTATTAGAATACAACATCTCTTTGAGGGTAGGAACTCCCTTATACACCTGTTCATAGTACCCAGCACATGACACAGTGCTCTGCTCACAACTAGCATTCCAGAAAGAGAGTTTAATGATAAACCCTTGAGGGTTTAAAATTTCAAACCACGAGTTCATCTCTATTGCTTTTGCAAGTTACCTTAGTTCTCTTCTTCAGGCAATAACCTCAGTTTACTTTCTACCTACCTCTTGCACTTAATACCAGCCACATCCTAATGCTTAGAGATCTGGGCTCCAGAAGCCAATCTGACTCTTGCTATGTGTGGCTCTTCTGCCAGGGGTTGTATATGCTCTTTTACCTTCACAACAACCATGCAAAGTGAGTATAATTATTCCTACTTTAGAGAAACTAAGGCTCAAAACAGTTGCTTTGTCAAGCTTATACAACCTCGGGCAGTGATACAGCTAGATTAAAAAAAGAAGATATGTATCACATAGTGATTAGAGAGCTTATACACTATTCTGAGACAATTATAAAAGCTGTGGAGATTAAGTTGTAGAAACAGTAAGCAACAGAATTCTAAGTATGCATCTGAGTAATTAGGAACAACTTAGCAAATGAAATGAGATTTGACCTGAACCTAGAAAATAACACAAGAAAAGTCATTTTTAAGTGTTAATGGGGCAAAAGTTCTGAAAAAGAATGGGCAGTGACAAAAGACATTTTTAAAGACTATGTAACACTGAAGCTTTGAAGGAAAGAGTTCTTTAAAAGAAAAAGATCTTTCATAGATTTATTTTCAAGGGCCATTTTCTCATTCAATAAGTAGAGATTAAAACAATATTAAATATATTAAATTAGGGAGGATAATTACTGTTTAAAATGGGAAAAGCTAAATTAAGAAGAGGTAAAACAAAAACCATAAAAACATATGTAATAATGATTTCTCCATAAAATATGCTGCCATGTCTCATCTGTTTATAATTCCTTAACTTTTCCCTAGCCATTAATAAGGCATCCTCGTCTTCATTCCTAGGATGCTTTACACTCTATAGGTATCTTCCACCTTGAAGTAATCAATTCTAGTAAGTTGGCTAGAAATCTAAGGCTCTGCCACTAGAAAATTCATGAACTTGAGCCTAGACTGAGTCATCAAATAAAGACTGAGTTTATCCCGTGGGCAAAATAAGGATATTACTACCTAAACCCTCTACCTGACAACAATTTTGTAATAAATATTGTATTTGTAAAAGCACACCAACTATTTTAAAATACTGTCAACTAAAAAAAATTGTCAGATCTTATTCTTTGGAATTATCTCATCATCGTTCATAAAACATCCTTGCCAGAAAACTTCTAAATCAAAAACAACTGCTGAAATTTGTGGTCAATACATATTTACTGTCAAGTATCTTTAGTTTCACTGGATACTGCTGTACCCATTAACTTTTCATTTTTTTAAGTGATTTTAGCTAATTATAGGATCAAAAATTGCTGGAATAAACATGTACCTAGTCATAAACAGGAACACAAAAATTATACCTCAACTTGGCTTGAACCTAGTGTGTTTTTTTTAATTTGCTTAAGTGTCTTTCCAGGTGGTGCCATTGGTAAAGAATCCACCTGCCGATGCAGGAGACATAAGAGACCTGGGTTCAATCTCTGGGTCAGGATGACCCTCTGGAGGACTGCATGGCAACTGATTCCAGTATTCTTGCCTAGAGAACCCCATGGACAGAGGAGCCTGAATGGCTACAGTCCATAGGACTGCAAACAGTCGGACACGACTGAAGTGACTTAGCACATAGCACATATAAGTAAGTCGAAAGAGTACATTAAAAAAAAAATGATATGGTATTACAAAATCCAATGGGACTACTGTAGGGGAAAACATGCTAAGTTAATGTTCACCTGAAAGAGTAATGTGAGAGAATGACCAATAAAATTTTTTAAGTTAAGGATAATGATAGTTGACTGGAACTACCAGATATCAATCATAAAGCTGAAATAATTAAAATGTGGTAATGGCACAAAAACACCCTGATGAATTAGAATAAAGCATCTGCAAATGAACCAACAGGAATATATTTATGTTCGAGATACATAAAAATAAGAATTAAATGTATGGAAAAATACATAGGAATATATAGGTTACAAGGGGCTTCCCTCATGGCTCAGCAGTAAAGAATCCAGCTGCCAATGCAGGAGACACAGGTTCGATCCCTGGGTCAGTAAGATCCCCTGGAGAAGGAAATGGAAACACACTCCAGCATTTCTGTCTGGAAAAATCCCATGGATAGTGGAGACTGGTGGACTATATAGTCCATGGGATCACAAGTCAGACATGACTTAAGTGACTCAACAACAAAAATACAGGTTATACACAGTCCTCTAAAAAAGGAGGAATTCAACATATGCAAAGAAATGTTTAAATCAGCAGGAAAAGAATGGGTTATATTCAATATTGTATTGGGAATACTGGCTATCCATTTAGGAAAAAGACCTGATTATAGGTTTACAGTGTATCACATATAAATTCCTTAATGACTAAAGATATGAACATAAAATATAAAAATTTATTTAATTTTCAGGTAAGGAAGACTAACAAACTTTACATAAAAATGTTAAAATGTTTCCAAAAGATACTACAAGCAAACATAGTGTATGTGAGGAAATACACAGAAGGGGTTAATATACATAAAAAGCTCCTACAAACCAATAAATAGACCAGTTCAAAATACACAACTCAAAGAAAGGTGTGGCAGAGGAAACGGAGTAGTGAGGGATGAGCAGAAGGGAGAGGAGGACTGAAAAGAGGAGATGGTAAAAGAAGGGGGGAATAGGGTTAAAGGGAGCAGAGAAATAAGTAGGATTTTTACTTTTTTTATTAGCATCCAGCATTGCAAAGGAAAATGGTAAAAGAGCACTATCTGATACCATTGGCAAGAGAACAGCCTTTGGCAGGGTATTTGATAAAAATCAAAAAGTTTACTATATACACTGTGTTTCTGGAAATGTGTCCTACAGAAATACTAACGTTACTGTACAAACAATATATGAACAAGATTATTTACTGTGGTGCTGTTTGTAATGGCAAAATGATTGTAGATGTACCTCAATGAGGAAATGGTTAACAAATTATGATGCATCCAAACAATGAAAAAAATTGCTTCAGAAAAAATAGTAAACCCATATGTATGGAAAGAAAACCATGACACATTAAATGGGAAATGCAATTGCACTGTTATACAGCAGAGATGCTACATCATTATGCCACTGGCATTAAAATGTCTACAAGAATGTAAGTGAACTTTTAAAGTGATTACTTTAAGAAACTGATACTAGGAAAAAGGAAGGACTTTTCATGTCAAAATTTATATACATCTATGCTACAATGACTACATACACCTTTATAATTAAAAATGTTTAAGTGAAAAGCATATAATTAAAACATTCAAAACATTAAAAACTCATTTCTATACTATTCTTCAAAGATGTTCTTGATTATTATTTCATGTTTTGAAAGGTACAAAGTTCACCCAATCAATCATCCAATGATTACTTTATATTCAGAATGGTCTAGTAAGGCTGAAATTAACATTCTAAAGAGTTTTGTCTTTTTGTGTTAAGTAACCCCTTGTTAGGTTCCAAGGCTTCCAGACAGCAAGGACTGAATCTTTTGAATTTTTCTGTTTCTACAACTGAAGTATTTGATACAATGCACATCATTTATACATGTTTGCTGAATGCTGAACTGAACAAACAAAATCATTTCCTAGTAAATTCCTAAAGGAATGAAGGTGAAAACTAAAGGGAATTATAAATGGGACATCTCTGAACATGGAATCTTTTATTGGGGTAAAAAAATCATGGTAGAATCTATCCTACACTCTTAAATTTTCTAAAGCAGGATTTCTCACTCTTAACTACTGACATTTTGGACAGGATATTTTTTTATTGAAGGTGAAGCGGTGTATTTCAGGATGCTTAACAGCAGCCCCCAAACGTCTACAGAGCCAAATGTATGCTGTGGGGCAAAATTACCTCCGGTTGAGTACTGCTCTAAGGAGTTATTAGCAGAAGAATTAAATACTTATGATACACCCAATAACCATCCCATGTCAAACTCCTCGTTGACTCTCACTTGAGAGTATAGTCAAGGAGGTAAGTCTGCCTGCTGCCAGGTAGTCTGGGTTGAATCCAGGCCCTGAAACTTTACTGACTGACTTCAAGTGAATCACTTCACTTCTCTGTGTGCCTAGTTTCCTCGTCTATAAAGTGATAACAATATTAAAACCTACCTAATAGATTAAGAGAATCTAATGAGTTAACACATGTAAAGGGTTTAGAGCAATACCTGACATATATTAAGTACTCAATGATTCATACCACACTGAATCTATAGACACAAATTAATCTCTAACAATCATGTATTAATTCACGACAGAAAGGAGGGAAATGGGTGACTCTCTCTGCCAGGTACTGGAATAGAGAGACCAAAGGCATGATATTTAGGTGGCGCTAGTATCGAGAACCTGCCTGTTAATGCAGGTACATGTAAGAGAGGTGAGTTTGATCCTTGTGTTGGGAAGATCCCCTGGAGAAGGGCTCGGCAGCCCATTCCCGTGGGTCCACAGGGTTGCAAAAAGTCGGACACGACTGAAGTGACTTAGCATGCACATACGTATAGCCTCAAGAAACTTTATGTCTAACAGAGACACCACACAAACATTATTACAATATGAACTGCTATAAAACAGACACAAAGACAATGCATAGGAAAGGTCCTAACCCACTATACTGGAAGAGTTAGACAAGTTTCCTTCAAAAGATTCCTAGTGAATCTTAGAGGGAAAAATAAGGAATAGGGACTCAGAACCTGACACAATGCATACAACTGACAGCAGATCAGCATGGTTGGGAAATAAGAGATTAACTGGGTGAGAAGGACAGAAAAACTGGCAACTCATTAAGACTACATGTAACATTTAGGTATTTAACTTGATTTTGAAACATAAGAGCCACTAAAAGAATTTCAACATTGGTAAGACATACCATATTGTGAATTAAAATGAATTGTGGAGGAAAGACTGAGGAAGAGCAGTTAGAAAACTGTCGTACTGACATGCATAAGAAATTCTTTTAACTGACCTAAGAATGATGGAGATGGAGAAAGGGTTGTTTAAAAGCTATTACAAGATAAAACTAGGGACATTTGCTGCCTGAATGTATGTAAGAAAGTAAGAGAAAGAACAGCTGCCAAATTTTCTAGCAAGGAAAAGTAGATTGCTATTACCAAATAAATATATTACAGAGAACTAAAAGAAGTCTACTAGTCAGGATCTTGCTTCTCTTGGATGGTCTCTTATTCAAGTGCAAAATTAAGAGCAGTCCATTCAGGAACTGCTGCCTCCTAAATGGAGAGATTGCCTATTTCATGTTTTTTTTTAAACATTGCTTAGACACCGTCTCAGGTCTTTAGAGTTTTTCCAAGTTACTATGTAACATGTACTTGGCACTGGAGACACAAAGATGATTAACAGTATCTGTTTTCAGGGAGCTTTCACTCTAGATGTAAAATGACAAGACTGACAGAAAATATAAACAAAGAAATTAAAGAGAATACTGCAGGTGATCACAAGTGCTATGACTATAGCTAAGGGAGTACCAGAGCACATGAAATAAATAAGAGGGGACAAGCATGGAAGATAATACATTAACAGAATATGGTGATGAATTAAATGTTAGGAAGGCAGAAAATACAGATGTTAATCCCTATGACTCTAAATTAGATATGAATATAGAACCCACTGGATCTGATATTTTCTTTCAAGACAAACAGAAATTGGATAGAAAGCTCAATAATCAAGTTTGTAAAGCCGAATGAGAGCGCTATTAATACACAAGTAACTTGAGACCTGGAAATGGATGAAATAACTTACAGAAAATGAAATGAGAAGGTAGTGAAGGTCCAATGAATATACGCTAATAAAGGGAGAAAATAAGCACTCACATTCCCTGTACAGTCCTTACATGAATTAAGGTTCATATAATCATGCAAATCTGCTGGTTGTATCATTAGAGATCATTTGGTGCTGTCCATCATTTTATAGATGAAAACATCAGTGGATTTCGAAAGATCATATGCCTGATAAATGAATTTTTTTTCTCCAGGATATTTCACAGGCACCCTCTCCTTTCCACCCTGTTTCTGACTGCACATCCTCAGAACTTCATGGAAGTACATTTCCCAAGGTAACCAAATCAGAGCTGTTCTGAAGTTAAAAAGTATACAAAACTTGCTAAGTCAAGCACCTCTATAAAATCTTAATGCTCTGTCTAGATTACAATTTTCTGATTTTAGTTATCTACTTAGATACTTCAGATCATGTTAGATTAGTAATTCTGATTTCATTTAATATTTGCATTCCAAAATCTGCTAATATAGAGCCTAGAAGTTAAATCATTCTCAGCTTAACATAGACATTTCCAATTAGTAGAATTTTAATTTTCAGTGGGAAACTAGAAAGGTACACTAGTCTGCCTCTAATAACAAACATCTGGATATAATCTTCTTAACCTTTTGCTTATGCTCATTTTAGGTGGGGAATGGGATATTTAGGGTCTAAAACATACATTATAGCATAATGCTATCAAATTTAGGTCACACACAATAATCCCCAATTCTTAAAAATGATAATTCCAGACCAAAATGATATGACTCAAAATAAAAAACCTTTATTGTAAATCTTCATGTAGCATATATCATTTCTCATCTGTCTATCAGTATAAGTATGTGCACTACCTGTCCAACTAACCTCTGAGCTCCAGAAGGATATTTTTATATTTCTTTTCCACAAGAGCAAGTCCAGTGGCCTAATATATACTAAGCACTCGAATATTCACTAAGATTACATAATCTTATATACGGAAAGAAGTAATAGGTTCCCTGACTCAGTGATTCTCAGCTTACGAGGGAAGCCAGGTACAAGCACATCCTTGCCCTCTTCCCCTCTGAGAAGCATTGTCACTGATAGGTACTGATCCTGACAAGAAAGTGGTACATCTCAGGTGTCCTGGGGCAAAAAATAAAATCACTATGAATGACGTGTCTAGTGTAAAACTAATTTCACAGATGAAGAAGTGAGGTTCACGATTTGTCCAACCCTGGTTAATACTTTTTGCAGATTATATCGATTTACCTTTTGTTGACTGGTTTCAGGTTCATAACTAAAAATGTTTGAAGATGTCTCAAGTCAGGAAATTAGTTCAGTTATCCTTTTACTGTGGCCCTCATACTATTTTTAAAAATAACTATTTAGCCTGTTCAGTGAGAATCTCTTCCCCACATATACATGTCATTAAACCTCTAAAATGTTTGAACATTTTAATACTATTAGCCACATCAAATAGGATACTAGGTAATGAAAAACTGTTCTCTAGGAAGTAATATTCTTAAATTCAATTAAAAACAACCAAAGTTTGTTTGTTTCATATAAAATCTATAACTAAACATGAGAGGCATTACCAGGGACATTTTAATAAAATAAGCTTTTTATCTGCTGATTGTGTTAAGAAATTTCAAATTTAAAAAGGACCTATAAAGATGTGAAAATACTGTAACATTAATTTGTTTAAATTTTATAATTTTTAATAAGTGTAAGTATTCTCTGAATCAAACTGGAATTGAAAATTGACTCCACTTTTAAAGATGTGTGCAAGTAGACGGAAAATGAAGACAGGGAAAACACAGAATACAAAATTGTATGTACACTTGTATGTACAAACCTTACTAACATAAAGAATAAAAATGCGTAAGGAAAATCCTAAAAGGATGTGGCAAAACACAAGATTTTGTCTTTGGGTAAGAAAATCATAAGTGACTTTTTCCCCTTTTACTACATTAAATATTTAGGAAAATAAGTTAATGGAGATTCGAGAAACTTTAAAAGGAAGAAATTATTTTTCATATTTATATGATTAAGACAGAAATTTACAATTTAAAATAATTCAAGTCAAAACATCCAGAGTTTTAAAAAATATATATTTTAGGGGTTTTTTTAAACTGAGGTTTTCCAGGTAAATACATTTTTTGCCATGAATCATTATAGTTCCTATAAGTGTTTCAATACAGAAACACATGCCAAAAAAAAGATTTTCAAAGGAACAGTGTTAAATTTTCAATGAAAAACTACTTCAAATAGAAAATCATTTCATTGAATCTGAGTACACATATAAATTCTAGTTACTAGATATACATTTAGAAAGCACAACTAAGCTACAGAGAATAAACCACTTTCTTCAATATTACAACCACACTGTGATTTGTTCAGTATAAATTATTTTTCATTTTAAGATATCCTTCATATAGCATAACCTGACTCATCAAATCCATCACTCTGTATCCATCTCCTATGATACAGAAGAAAAAAATGTTTTATCCTAAAAAATATTCATTGGGATCAGCTTTCAATTTTCTATAAGTGTCATTGAGCCAGCAGTCTTAAAAATTAAAAACTTTTGAAGAATAGATTTCAACTTTATATTAGACTGGATTATATGCTTTGAAGTAGTATCCACAAAATTTTATAATCTAATATATATAATTATTTTAAATTATATTAGGAGCAAGAAGAGTTCTACCCCCTGGAAGAGAAACTGGCAACCCACTACAGTATTCTTGCCTGGTACATCACTGTACACAGGGAACTATACTCAAATATCTTGTAATAATCTACAAGGAAAAATAATCTGAAAATGAATATATATACATATATACATACATATATATATAAAACTGAATTGCTTTGCTGTATACCTGAAACCAATGCAACATTGTAAATTAACTATAATTTTTTTTAAAAAGATACACAATGAGTCATAACCATGTCCAAACATCATCGTGAATCCAAAAGTGGGGCAGTCATTCCTAAATAACTTACGAAAACTTGATAAAATCCAATATTATCCAATATCCAGAAATAACTCCATAACGCATGTAATGAACTTTCAAGCAATTAGCAAAGGAAAGGAAAGGGAAACTAATATTGTTTTAAGAGACTGATACATGGAACTAGCTGGGTTAAAGATGAATCATCTTAATTACCATTTCAAAAAAAATTCAAGTCTCAGAGAAATCCAGTAATTTTACTAAGGTCATGCAGATAGCAAATGAAAGAGCTAGGTTACAAAACAGTATTAATTTAATTCAAGTGTTATCATCCTTTTCTGCTATATCCCATGCTACCAGTCAGAGCATACAATCTGATGAATCTTTTCAATTCTAATGAAAATCTGAGAGAAAATACAAGTTTGACTATTTTTTTACACTTCACACAGAGACAAATTTTAGAGGAATTAAGTCTTAAACTCATATAATCTTCCTGAAAGAAAACAGAATATGTACATCTTAGGCTTGATTTTTTTTTTAATCCAAGACTGCAACCTGTTTAAACAGAATCATATGAAGTTTTTCAATTTTTTTGTAGAAAGAGACCATAAATAAAGAAAATGAAAAGATTGGAAACATTTACAATGTATATGCTAATAACAGATTAATATCTGTAATATAAAAATATTTTAATTAATAAGAAAAAGACAACCTAATTAAAAATGGATAAAATATACAAAATTAGCAATTCACTGAACAAGTTTAACGGCAAGTGAATATATGAAAACATATTCAACTTCATTAACGAAGCAATGAGACATTAACTTCTTACCTGTCAGACTGTCCAAAATCAAGATAAATAATGACACTAACTGCTGGGGAGGGATGAACCATAATACCACTCATATAGCAAAGGCTGTATCATGGAAAGCAATCAGTATACCTTTAAACCCAGCAATTTCACCATAGGGATCTATCTCATAGAATCAAGACCCCAGTTTTTAAGGATATGTACACAGATGTTCTATAAACAGAATAGTTCAAAGAAACAAAAACTGGAAATAAAATTAATATCCTTCAGTATGCAATATACTGACTAAATGATAGCACAGCCATCCCATAGAATATGATGTAATTACCAAAAAGAAGGGCTTCCCTGGTGGCTTAGTGGTAAAGAATCCACCTGCCAATGCAGGAGACCCAGGTTTGATCCCTGGGTAGGGAAGAAACCCTGGAGAAGGAAATGTCAACCCACTCTCGTATTATTGCCTGGAAAATCCCTAGGACAAGCAAGCTTGAAGGGCTACAGTCTATGGAGTCACAAGAGTCTGACATGACTTGGCAACTAAACAACAACAACAAAAGGCTACATTGGAAATACTCCGGTTAACAGTGTATTACAAGGAAAATGAAAATTATAGTACTTCTTTTCTTTTTTATAATAGTAATGAAAAATCCCTCTATGTATATGTGTTTATTTTTATATATGATTATGTAAAAAAAAAGAAATACATGGAAGAATTTATATCAGGCTATTAAAAATGGCTAAGATAGAAGATAAGTCATCTCCCCAAAAGGGCTTACATAAAAAGTAAGAGCTTTACATAAAGTCATGAATGATTTTTAAAAACCAAAAAACTCAGTGGAAATAAATATAAGTCCCTAATGAACTAGACTTTAATATATAATCACTTTTTAAGGCACTTGTTCCTTAGAGAGTAGTAAGAAAACAACTTTATTTCTTTGAACCAAGTTCAATTATCACTTGTTGAGCATTCTCTATGTGCCAGACACTGTGCCAATTTTATTGCATGGGTTATTTTACTTATGAGTGCGTGCTCGCTCAGTCATGTCTGACTCTTTGTGGCCCAATGCACTGTGACCCGCCAGGCTCCTCTGCCTGTGGAACTTTCCAGGCAAGAATACTGGAATGGAGTACCATTTCCTACTCCAGGGGATCTTCCCGAACCAAGGATTGTACCTGCGTCTCTTGCATCTCCTCCACTGGCAGGCAGATTCTCTACCACTGGCACCATGCGAACTTCTAAAGTTAGGTACTGTCTTCTCATGAAAGTGAAGTGCAAGTGCTAGTCACTCAGTTGTGTCCGACTCTTTGTGACCCCACGGAGTGTAGCCCTCCAGGTTCCTCTGGAATTCTCCAAGCAAGAATAATCCTGACTCAGGGATCAAACCCGGCTCTCCTGCATTGCAGGCAGATTCTTTACCGTCTGAGCCAACAGGGAATAAATGACATTTTAGACACTGCCAACTTATAAAACTGCACAATGCACTATGGATACAATTTTTAGGGACACAAAAATGACTCTCATCACAAGTCCCCCCCACCCCCACCAAAGGAATGATCTCTCTCTTACTCTGTTAATGAATGAAAACATCAATAAGAATATAAAATCCTTCCTTTATGATCTCTCTCTTACTCTATTAATGAATGAAAACATCAGTAAGAATATAAAATCCTTCCTTTATACAAT
Organism: Ovis aries; assembly: GCF_016772045.2. Taxonomy (NCBI): domain Eukaryota; kingdom Metazoa; phylum Chordata; class Mammalia; order Artiodactyla; family Bovidae; genus Ovis; species Ovis aries. The sequence continues at coordinate 60,328,807 of NC_056061.1, forward strand.
AATGCTATCAATACTATTATGATTAACAATTAAATAAAAGAAATAAATTAGTATAATCTTCCTGAAAGTAACTTCACAATATGTACTAAAAGCATAGAAACTGTCTATACCTTTTTATCCAGCAATATTACTCTCAAAAAACCTTTTATAAAATAATCAGAAAAAAATGCACAAAAATGTTTACTGAAGCATTTTTGGTAAAATTACATTGAAAAACAAGTCCTACAATAGGTGTTTAGTTAGATGAAATTATGATATTATGCAGCCTAAATTTATTGGCATACCAACAAAGGTCTGAGTGGTTGCTAGGGACTTGAGAAAGGGAAAATGTAGAGTTGTTAAATGAGTACTGAGTTTCAGTTTATAAGATGGAAAAGTTCTGGAGACTGATGGCATAACAATGTGAATATACTTAACACTACTGAACTATATGCTTAAAAACAGTGAATAAATTTCATGCCATCTGTATTTTACCACAATTGAAAACAGAATTTACCAAAGTAAAAAAAGTTTTAAAGTCTGTAGTACATGATTAAGTTAAATGGGTTAAAAAATGAAGTGGCCCCATTTTTTAAAAAAAGAACTAATATTTCCTATATGAAGAAAAACATACACAAACTATAAAGGAGGACTTTACTATATTAGAAGCATTTTATTCTGAATTTTGGCTCCACCATTTACCAGTTTTATGGCCCTGGGTAAGGCGTTAAGCCATTTTTCAGCCTCAGAGCCTCCTGGTGACACAAGAATTAAAAAAAAAAGAAAATCCCTACTTGACATGATTTATTAAATACTGACTACACTAAATGTGATAAATGAGTAAGTATAAAGAGTTTAGTACAATATTTGGTGTGTAGTGTTTTTCAGTGGTCATGTATGGATGTGAGAGTTAGACATAAAGAGAGCTGAGCACAGAATTGATGCTTTTGAACTGTGGTGTTGGAGAAGACTCTTGAGAGTCCCTTGGACTGCAAGGAGATCCAACCAGTCCATCCTAAAGGAGATCAGTCCTGGGTGTTCATTGGAAGGACTGATGTTGAATCTGAAACTCCAATACTTTGGCCACCTGATGCGAAGAGCTGACTCATTGGAAAAGACCCTGATGCTGGGAAAGATTGAGGGCAGGAGCAGAAGGGGATGACAGAGGATGAGATGGTTGGATGGCATCATCAACTTGATGGACATGGGTTTGGGTGGACTCCGGGAGTTGGTGATGGACAGGGAGGCCTGGGGTTGCTGCAGTTCATGGGGTCACAAAGAGTCAGACATGCTGTGGTTCATGGGGTCACAAAGAGTTGGATTGAGCGACTGAACTGAAGTGTTCATCAATCTTGCCTACCATTACTGTGTAAATGCATCAAAATAAGAATAGTTCTGAATTCTGAATAAAGGGATTAAGTATCCACTGGCTCATTTGGACTTTCTAGTTTTACTCAATAAACACTATCATTTATTATTTGAGCATTTGCTTAAAGATGGCACTAAGCTAACAACTATTAAAAAAATAAAATGCTTCAGGATTTTTAAACCAAACAGAATTTTGTTGGTTTGCTTAAGTAAGGAATCAAAGACCACACAGTGACTTAAAATTTAATGAACTACAAAAGGACTTCATACTATATGACCACTAATTTACAAGGATTTAAAAACTGATACCAATTCTCTATATAGCTATGCCAACACCTCTAAGTAATATAGTAAAAAAAATAGTTGAAAATAATTCTGAAGTATCTCACTAACGATAAAGCTGATTCCCCCAATAAGAGATTTAATTTTATCCTTAAGTTACACAAAGAACCACAAAACAAGATTAAGTTTACAACATAAAACTTGTTGCAAGTAATATATAACAATGAAAAGTGTGTTCAACTAACACAATACTGTAAATTAACTATACTTCAATTTTAAATAAGTCAAAATTTAAAAAAAAATTTAAAGGATGTCCAAGTCCAAAAGAACTCAATTTGAGTTACAATTTGCTCTTAACAGCTGTGAAGTATGGCAAATTATTTATTTCACATGCACCTCAGTTTCTTCCACCTACCTCACAGATTCTTGTAAAAACCAAATAAAATATATACAAAGCCTGACACAAAGTTTACCTTCCATGCATTAATTCACTCCCCTATCTCCCCTTGAGAAGTGGTAGTTTCCAGAACAGAACACTTTTACACATAGCCAAGGGAAAACACCTTGGCTATATTTGGTGCTTCTATTAAATCAGACTTAGCTCCTGAGGGGCTACTATAAAATTCTAGGGAAAAGTCGGGGTATAAATCTATGTCCCCAGTGGCTACCATAATTTTCTGACAAAAAGTGAACATGCAATAAATGCTAGCTAAATTGAACTGTATTTATCAGTTCCCATTCTAATCCATCCTAATCCCTAGCTAAATACTTAGCAATTCTTTCACCCCAAAAAATATTTAAATGGATTTATAATTGCCTTGGAATGAAACAAGAAAGTATATACAAATATATGTACTCTGATTACAATTTCTATGGTTTTAAAAAAGCAAGGTAATTAGGATGAAAAGAAAACTCTATTTAACATTCATGCAATTCTTACATGGTACTGGCTATACGAAGAAGACAGGCTGTTTTGAGAGTCTAAAGCAAATTATTTTTAAATTAAGCAATTAGTGCTTCAGTTTTTCCAGTGTAGGTGTATACACAAAGAGAATCTTAAGACATATCTGAGAACATTCTGAACTACTTAAGTTTTTTAACTGAAATAAACCACTTCCTTTAAAAGCCCACATAATTTTAAAGCAGAAAGCCAATTAGTTCTGAAGCTTTCTGTGCAAGTATAAAATTCTTCTAACTGCTTCAATAAAATTAACTCAGTGAAAAATTAATGAGAAGACTTTTCAAAGAAAAATATACTTAAAAGAGGAAATCAAAAAATTCCAGCTAAATATAACTCCCTATGAAAAGATTAAAGCAAAATAAAATATATATTTAAGTACATTAGTGAAAAGTTCATATAAATTCAGAACTGTTCATAACATGCTGTATTAATAATTTTTCTTTGTAAGGTACACTTTTCAAGTTAATCATAATCTTTACTTTAAGGATAAAAATCTCATAATATATTTGACCTGAGAAGGGAGAAAAAGAGGTTACATATCCTCCTAAAAATTTAATATCACTATTATGTCTATTTAGCTACTTAGGTTATGCTGAAGAAAGAGAGAAATACAGTGCAGTTAAGTTTTTTTTTTTTTTAAAAAAGGCCTTATTGCAAGTGTCTACAGCTCTGCTTTATCTTTAATTTCTTGTAATCTTCTCTAGGGAACAATTTGCCATTGAGAAGCAAGACTAGACTATGATAATCATCATCTGAGTACAGTTACAAATAATACTTCATAGACATTCAAATAGTAGTATACACTACAGTAGATATCCACTATATGACATTTAAGGGACTATTAATACTACAAAACTATCAAAACAATGCCTGCAAATTAACTATATCCTCATGTAAAATTAGACTCTATTTTATAAATGAAAACTTCACTTGAAAGGTAAAACCAGAATAAATTCAAAAGGGAAAGGAAAATTATACATAACAGGTTTCTAAACCGTATAAGCAAACCAATTCTACTCAAGAAAAATTTTAGTATTCAAGTATATTTCTCCAAATAAGAAAATTAAATATATTTCTCCAAAGCCTCCAACATTGGTAAACAATGACTTTTCTTAAAGCTATGATTAATGCAATGGACATACCAATTCTAAGAACCATATAAAATGCTAAATGTATTTTTTTGGCCGTACCACATGGAATGTAGGCTCTTACATCTGTGACCAGGAATCAAACCTGTGCCCCTGCAGTGGAAATGTGGAGTCTGAACCGCTGCTTGGCCAGGGAAGTCCCTAAAATGTTAAATTTAAATTATGTGTGACTCCTTCTTCCGTACTTGTGGACCAACTACTTTTTCTTTAATGTTTACTTTTTTTTAGATCAAGTATTTTTCTAAAAGAATCTAAATAAACTCAGTGTTAGAAAAGCCTCAACAGCAATCAAAAGAGTTAAAATGCTTAATTTTACAAAGAAGCATTCATTCTGTCGAGAACTTTCTCTTCTAAGGTTGACTAATTATAAAATTTTAGAGCATAAATAGTAAGATTCTTCTGCCCAGAATTTTCCTTTCAAACAATAATAATATGTGCATTTCAATTTCTGGATTTCTTTGTGGAAAAAAAGAAAATGCTACTTAGTTTTATAGTTTTGGTAGTGAATCCCTCCCCTCCTGGTAGGTTTAAGGTGACAAAAAACTATCAACAGAAAACAGATTGTCCCATGATTTTAATCCCTAAATATATACTCCTTTAGCAGTTCACCCATACAAATGTATAGCAAAATTATATGATAACCTAGTCTAAGGTTATTTATACTTGCTATAATGGTTCAATATTACATATGCTTATAAAATGAACTCAAATGTTGTCTAAGTTAAGGAGAAACATAAATATTTAATACATCACCTTAGAAATTGAAGAGTTCTAACTTATTACAGAATAAAAGGTTAATTTTCACATAGACATTAAGTTCTCATTCCAAAATTCTAAGAATACAAATACACTGAGGGATTTCCCTTTTAGTAGAGTGGTTAAGAATCCACCTCCCAATGCAAGGGATGTGGGTTTGATCCCTGATTGGGCAACTAAGCCCATCATACTCAGTGCTACAACCACTGAGCCGGAGCACGGCAGAGCTCAAGTGCTGCAGCTGGAGAAGGCCCGGTGTGCGCAACAAAGCGCCCGCACACCTCAGAGGGCCCAGTGCAGCCAAAACACGTGTGTGTGTGTATATGCTCCCAAATACGCGCAATTAAAAAAGCTTTCTCCTAGACTTCAGTGGTATGTTACCACAGAGACAGGATGCTATAGTCAAGGGAATTATTATACCTAAGCATCTAAGGTTTTGGAGCAAAGTCTGTCGTACCACATCCCCGAAAAGAAATTATTCACAAACGTCTCAAGTTATCTAGCTTCACCGCTATTTGGGGCATTTAATCTAATCAAGTGTTGCTGGGAAGACTGTGTTATTTAGTTCCTAAGTCTGACTCTTCTGAGACCCCATGGACTGTAGTGCACCATGCTCCTCTGTCTATGGGATTCCCCAGGCAAGAATACTGGAGTGGGTTTGCTGGAAAAATATATCCAGTTAAAAAGACAAAGTAAAGATGTTTCTATCTCATTTTCCCCTCAAAACCCATACCCTCCCTCCACACACACACACACACACTAAAAGATTAAAGAAACAGAAGAAAAAAGTGAAAAAGCAGCCAGCCGAGCTTACAAGAAATACAGATTGAAAAAATCAAAACAAACAAAAAATACAACTACTTTCAGAAATTTAAAAAGCCATGCTAGAAGTATATATGATAGAAAATTATAGAGCAATGTCTGCAAGAACCTCCAGAAAAAAAAGACAAGCCAAGGATTATTATTTTAATGCAGATATAGGTCACAGAATCATTTTTATATATTCAACAACTTAGGGAAAATTTCAAATGTATATTTTGGGGGGAGGGGAAGGTGAGAGATGGAAAAGATGTCAAACAAGTGATAAATAGAGGCCTAATCATGAGAAACCAATCAAGCTTAATATAACTACAGTTGGTTAAAAACTAAGGAAAAATTGAGTACAAAATCTAAGGAAAGTTAAAATTTTTGGCACTACATTGAATAATATGACTAAAATCATCAGGAGATAAAGGGAAAGAAGAGGTCAAGTATGAAAAAGTATAACTCTGATGAGCTCAACTTTTAAAGTGAGGACTCATCAAAGAACTGATTAAAGTCAGTAATTCAGTTAATAAGGTTTAAAAAAGAGGTATAAAGATAAATACCTCCCCTAAAAACTTAAAATATTAATAAAAATTATAAGAAAGAGGAGGTGAAGTATGTGTGTCAATTTCTTCATCTTTCATAAAAGATCAGCACATACATACTGTTTAAAGTTGACAAAATTTTTTAAAATGGTAACATGTTGTTATTCTGTAAAATTTGAAAACTAACAGAAATATATTTTGGATTAGTCAGACAATTTATATTACTGACATTAACCTATTAAATAACTATAAAACTACATTGGACAACAAAGAAAAACCGAATAAACTTCAAAAAGTAAAATGTACCAACCACATTCTCTGATGATAGCACAATGAAATCAAAAATTATAACAAAAATAGCAAATAAAACTCCCACAGCAAACTGGGATTTAAGAAAAAAAGAACACTTCGATTCTTGACTTAAAAAGAAAATCAAAATTAAAATGGGGATTATCCAGAAAATAACAATAGCTCTAAAAGAATACAGAAAATAGCAACTAAAAGAATCCACATGTTACAGCAAATACAGTTTTCATAAGAAAAACAGTAGCCACAGAGACAAAAGTTAAGAAAGAGAGAATGGGAACAATGCATTTCAACTTCAAGGGAGTAGGGAGAAACAAGAAAAATGCAGAACTCGGATTTCAATCTAACAATATATTTCTTAAAACAAAGACAAACAAATACCAGAAATGTGTAATGCAAAATGCTATCTTCTGTTGAATCTAAATGGCAAGTTTATAAGTACTTGATACATTATTCTCTGTGTTTGACAATTCATACTACTACTACTACTACTAGACAATGTTTGCTACAATGCAAAACAAAATCATCTGTCAACCAGATGAAATAGATCATTTACTCAGAAAATTAAAACTTCCCAAGCTGACCTTAGAATATTGAAAGATAATTTTCTATCATAAAACAAATTTCACTGCCCTTCAAATTATAAGAATAAAGAAAATTCTTAATTCTCTAAAAAACTATCACAAGAGAAACCAAAACATGACAAAGAACACATACGTACAATAGTATAATTTTATGAATAGACAATTTTCCAGTAGTCATGTATGGATGTGAGAGTTGGACTGTGAAGAAGGGGCTGAGTGCCGAAGAATTGATGCTTTTGAACTGTGGTACTGGAGAAGACTCTTGAGAGTCCCTTGGACTGCAAGGAGATCCAACCAGTCCATTCTGAAGGAGATCAGCCCTGGGTTTCTTTGGAAGGAATGATGCTAAAGCTGAAGCTCCAGTACTTTGGCCACCTCATGCGAAGAGTTGACTCATTGGAAAAGACCCTGATGCTGGGAGAGATTGGGGGCAGGAGGAGAAGGGGACAACAGAGGATGAGATGGCTGGATGGCATCACTGATTCGATGGACGTGAATCTGAGTGAACTCCGGGCGTTGGTGATGGACAGGGAGGCCTGGTGTGCTGCGATTCATGGGGTCTCAAAGAGTCGGACACGACTTAGCGACTGAACTGAACTTAACTGATGAATAGACAAAACAATTTTAAATAAAATATTTTCAAATAAAATCCATTCCATTAAAAAAATATGTATACCATGACCAGACAGGAATGCTCCAATATTACAAAACTAGCCCGATACTTGAAACTCCATTTAATAATGTAATGTTTACTGCCTAATGAAGACAGTTTATTTTTTTCTCACCTTTGACTATGTGGATCACAATAAACTGTGGAAAATTCTTAAAGAGATGGGAATACCAGACCACTTTACCTGCCTCCTGTATGCAGGTCAAGGGGCAACAGTTAGAACTGGACATGAAATAACTGACTGGTTCAAAATTGGGAAAGAAGTATGTCAAGGCTCTATATTGTCACCCTTATTTAATTCCTATGCTGAGTACATCATGTGGAATGCCAGGCTGGATGAATCACAAGCTGGAATCAAGATTGCTGGGAAAAATTTCAGCAACCTCAGATATGAAGATGATAGCACCCTATGGCAGAAAGCAAAGAGGAACTAAAGAGCCTCTTAATGAAGGTGAAAAAGGAGAGTGAAAAAGCTGGCTTTTATAAGTCAACATTGAAAAAAGGAATATCACAGCACCTAGTCCAACCACTTTTTGGCAAATAGATGGGGAAAAAATGGAAACTGAGACCGACTTTATTTTCTTGGGCTCCAAAATCACTGCAGATGGTGACTGTGGCCATGAAATTAAAAGACACTTGCTCCTTGGAAGAAAAGCTATAACAAACCAAGACAATGTATTAAAAAGCAGAGACTTCACTTTGCCAATAGAGGTCCATATGGTGAAAGGTATGGTCTCTCCAGGAGTCAGTCATGTGCCGATATGAAAGTTGGACCATGAAGAAGACTGAGCGCCCAAGAATTGATGTCTTCGAACTGTGGTGCTGGAAAAGACTCTCAAGAGTTCCTTGGACAGCAAGGAGACTAAACTAGTCAATCCTAAAAGAAATCAACCTTGAATATTTATTGGAAGGACTGATGTTGAGGTTATCTCCAATACTTTGGCTACATGACGTGAAAAGCCAATTCACTGGAAAAGACCCTGATGCTGGAAAAGACTGAAGGCAGGAGAAGGGGACGACAGAGGATGAAATGGTTGGATGGCATCACTGATTCAATGGACATGAGTTTAAGCAAACTCTGGGAGATGGTTCTGGACAGGGAAGCCTGGCATGCTGCAGTCCATGGGGTGACAGAGTCGGACACGACTTAGCAAGTGAACAACACTAAATGAAAAAGACGACTAAAAAAACAAGACAGGCTATAAGACATTTAAAAATTAACAGTAATATAAAGCTACAGTAATTGAAAATTTGATACTGGCCCAGAACAAGACAAAAAAATAGAACAGCACAGAGTCTCAAAAAATGCAAGACAGATGGAGAGAGGAAAATTTAGCATACGTCAAAGATGGCGTTTCAAATTAGGTTAAAAAAGAAAAAGGACATGTAATACAACAAAAAGTAACTGTGAAAAACTGAGCTATTGAAAAAGAAAAAATGTTGGAAACTGTGTTTCTTCCTTAGCCCCTGTAGCAGCTATATCAAACACTCAAATTTTTTTTTTAAAAAAGAGAAAGAATCTGCTAAACACAGAGAAGACGCAATTTTTTAAAATTACCTTGTAGTAAAGTAGAACTTTCAAACAAAAACCCATAAAAGATTAGTAAACTTTAATATACTTTATTAAATTTACCTTTAATGTACTTTATTAAATTTACTTTTTAATATACTTTATTATTAGTATTAAATACTCATTTTATGAATATCAAATTATTGTTTATTTTAATATATTTTATTAATTTACTTTATAAATTTTAATATGAATTAGAAACTTTTAATACAAAACTTTAATATTTATATATATAAAATCAACAATTTGTCTTATAAATGATCTAAAAGATGACAAAGAAAAAATATTTTCCATGCACATAACAGAAGGATTAATTTTCTTAGAATTTAAATATAAAAATCAAATACGTTAAATACACACACACATATATTCCTAGAAGTCATTATGAAGGAGAGCCAGCAGAAAAATCGTCAAAGATTAGGAATAGGTAGTTCTAAGAAATACAAATAGATTCAAATGTGTGACAAAGTAGTCAGTTTCACTCATTTAAGACATATAAACAAATGATAAGAATACTTTCCAATTATCAGGTTGGCATAATACCCAAAAGAGCAATAATCCTATCTGTGAGAATTTGAACAAAATGCACTCATAAACTTGTGTGGGAAGGAAATCAGCACAGGTTCTATTAAGGACAATTAGACAATATCTATCAAAAATTTTTAAGTACATACTTATGGGCCTAGAAAATCAATCAGTAGAAACACAGGATGTTCATTCAGGAGTCAGTAGTGATAATAAGTTAAAATGTTAACATGGGCTATTTAATATGGAATTCTATGTGGCTTTTAAAAAGAATGAGATTGATGTCTATATGCTGGTAAGGAAAAACCTGCAATATACTTAGCATGTGAAGTGATACAGATATTGAAGTGTTACAGTATCCTCCCACTTGTATAATGTTATGTATACAAATCTGATATGTCTAACACAAAAATAGTTTCCAGAGAAATATAAAATATTTTTTTACAGATTTGCTTTACAGCTTCCTCTAGGGAATAAGATGTGGAACAGTATTTAAGAGTGAAACCCACTTTTTACTTTAAATTCTTTCCTACATGTATGTGCTAGATATATTCTAAGCTGGGAATATAGCAATAAAGACCTTACATTCATAGAAGTTGCACTGTTGTGGGGGGGGAGGTTAGGGGGATTACAAAGAAGAGGAGGGAAATAAAACTGTGTGCACACACGATGACAGACGATGTAAGGGTTGCGAGGAACAATAAGGCAGGCTTACCAGAGAAAGGGGCTAAATGTATGGCAGAGGTTATGATTTTACATGAGGTGGCAATAAAAAGGAATACAGTGAATTACAGGTACACAAGACGGTTCCCCTATCCCAGGATTAGGAGTAAAGTGATACATGAACTACAGCCTCAAAATCTAATTACCAGGAGGAGAAATGGAGGGGAAAGGGCAAAGCGCTATAGAAGCAGAGGAAACTCAGGTAGGTGTTCTTGGGTGGATTTGGGTAGTGAGTAACACAAAGAGAAACCAGATGACAAAAGGTCTTATAATAAAATGAAGGGTTTAAACAGGGCAACAGAAAATTAGAACTACATTTTGGAAAACTCACTCTACCTGTATTGTAGAAAGTGTCTGAGAGAAAGTAAAAAAGCCAGTTAAATATTTTAGGAATTCTGCCCAAAGCTAACAGTCTTTAAGAGAAAAAGCAGTAATAAGAACAAAGAAAATGGATCAAAAAATGGACAATCAATCCGTACTTGAGGATTCCATATTCATGGATTCAGCTAGTCACTAAAAACCACGACTTTTAGCACTTTGCAGTCTCTTGTGGCCAGTGTAGAACAGTAAAAAATTTTAGTAGCCCAACATGTATGTTGCCAACTGAGGTCAAATAAGATGCATTCTGCCTTATTGTTTCAACTCTCATAAAGCAGCATCCTTTTTCATGACCTCTAAATGCCACATTTTTCACCCTGTAATATTAGTTGGTGATTTTGCTGTTTAAAATGGTCCCCAAGAGTAGTCTGAAGCACTGTCTAGTGTTAAGCACAAAGCAGCTGTGATGTACCTTAGAAATTTAAAAAATGCATAGTAGATAATGTTAGTGTTAGGCATTAAGTTATAGTGCTACTGGCTATGAGTCCAATTTCAATGAATCAATAATATATATTAAATAAAGTGTCTTTAAACATACATAAAACAAGGTCATGTATTGATTGTTTGACAAAAATGTTGTGACCAGAGGATCACAGGAACCTAACCTCGTGTTTCTTATGGGAGCAATGGTTCAGTTTTCGCTAAGTCAGTGCCTGCCTATTTCATTCAGTGTTCACTCATTTATGACTTTATAAAATATAACTACCACAAACAAGAACAATCAACTGTATATGTACATGTAATTACTTATTCACAAAGAAGAAGGCGATGGCACCCCACTCCAGTACTCTTGCCTGGAAAATCCCATGGACGGAGGAACCTGGTGGGCTGCAGTCCATGGGGTCGCTAACAGTCAAACATGACTGAGCGACTTCCCTTTCACTTTTTCACTTTCATGCATTGGAGAAGGAAATGGCAACCCACTCCAGTGTTCTTGCCTGGAGAATCCCAGGAACAGGGGAGCCTGGTGGGCTGCTGTCTATGGGGTCACACAGAGTCGGACACGACTGAAGTGACTTAGCAAAAAGAAGAAATAATAGGACTGGAATCAATTACAGGGCTTCTCAGGGGCCTCAGTGGTAAAAAAAAAAACATCTGCCTCGTAAGGCAGGGGACTTGGATTCGATCTCTGGGTCGGGAAAATCCCCCAGAAAAGGAAATGGCAATCCACTCCAGTATTCTTGCCTGGAAAATCCCATGGACAGAAGAGCCTGGCAGGCTATACAGTCCATGGGGTCACAAAAGAGTTGGACACAATTTAGCAACTAAACAACAACAATCAATTATAAGAAATAAATGAGGGAGCAAAATCAACAATGATGCTACCTAGGTTTCTGGCTTGAGCAACTGGGAAGATGCTGATATTGCTAATAAAGAGAGGAAACAGGAGGAGGTCGCAGCTTGGATCAGGAAGACAAAGATGTCAGCTTCGGAGAGTGTAATGTCATGCATCCCATACACACTGTAATAAACATAACAATGTGTTTAAGTACCCATTTTCCCATCCCATTTGAGAATCACATCTTTGACCATCTGCAGCTATGTCCTATAACTAGAAGGATGCTTTCCTTTAAGTCATATAAACCAGGCATGTCAACATCAGAAGTGTGTACTTTATCAAATGTTTTATTTTCCACTGCCATCTTTGCAATTATATTATCCATATTCACCATAATCTATACTTTAAGAACGTTTCTATGTGAGTCCTCAAAAGTAAAAATATAAATTCTACCTTTTGGAAAATAAGAATTCTAAATGACAAATAGCTTCAAAGAAAGTCTACACAACCAGGTAGTGCATTTTTCAACTTGTTTACAGAAACCTTTATGATAAATTATTAAAATATCACTCTGAAATATTAAGCTTATATTAAAAATCTTAATGGATAAATTGTGATGTTTTCACACCTGATTTTAGAAAACCCCAGAATTATAATTTATTCCGATGTGGCTTTTACAAAAATGTATACATACATTCAAAATGTGACAAATCTTTCGCATCTTAGAAATTAAAATTATAATATACAACTGCATACACTGAGCTTTATATAATTACAAAAGAAAATTAATAAAGGATTTGTATCAATCCCTCCCTATCTAGTCAGCATTACCTTCATTTATAAAAGTAACAGAAAACAATTTCTAGGCTACTACTAAACTGATTTTACAAGTAAATATACACTTGTATGAACACCAAACAGAAACCTGATACACAGTTATTCTTCAGTGTACAACTGTGTACTTGCTAATTTGCAATGGTCCACATATTTAAAAGCACCGGACTAGTTTTACCCTTGGTATGGCAGTTAATTGTATGATCTCCCACTGACCACAAGAAATTAAATATAATACACTGGGAACAGTTATTACTATTTATATGAGGGGGGAAAAGGCTGAAAGAAAAGTTCAAGAAAGAAAGATTCAAAGCTAAGGCAGGGGGGCGGGGAAGAGGAGAGGTTAGAATACCAGTTCAGTAACTAGGAAATAGGAAAAAGAACAACTAAAAAAGAAATGATAAGCAAAGTGTTCTGTACAGAAGTGATACCTTGTTCTTTGCAATTAATGGGAAGAACCATAACCAAAAAGACCAACCAAATGCAAGACAGGAAAACATCTGTGAACAACAGCTTTTTTAAAAAATCAAAAAAAGTGAAGAGGAAAAATGGTTATTTTAAATATCTTGTATTTTGTATCATTTAGAATATAATTATAACATCATTTCTATTCTTAAGGTATACTATTAATATTTGAGCATAACACAAATAAAAATGGCTCTGCACTTCAATGTTGACATCTGAACTGGAAAACAGACCAAAAACACGTAGCATACCTGAGCTACCAAGACAGCAGTCAATCAATAAACAGCAGCTGGTGCAGAAGATGCACTTAGTGCAAGCAACTGTCCTCACCAGGAAAATATCCATGAGTAAGCAGGCACTAGTCTCTCTACCCCCCGGAGAAGGAAACGGCAACCCACTCCAGTATTCTTGCCTGAAAAATCCCACGGATGGAGAAGTCTGGTAGGCTACAGTCCACGGGGTCTCTTTACCAAAGGCCAGTGGCCAAAGGCAGAAAGGACAGTGGGTCTTCCTGGTTCCACTCTCTGAATCTGAGACTGTGACACGTCCTTAGCCAATGGGGCAAGTGCCTGTCAGGTATGCGCCTGACGGACCAGCAGCCATCACAACAGAAATACGGAGACCTATTTAAAAATTGTTACCTTCCCTATCACCTTGTAATATAGACTATTTTTCCCCTAAAATCATAACATCATAAATAGAAGTCACAATCCTGATCATCCAGCAAAGGGAGGTCTAGTTCACTCTACAAGGTCTACTGTATGGCTTTAAAAGTACTGTATTTCCACTTGAAAATTAGCTTGTTATAAAAGATAATACAACAGTAATGCTGTTCGATTTCAATATGAATTAAATATATATTTGCGGATTTATGTGCAAAGGGACCACTTGGGCAGCATTTAATCTATCAAGAATTATTGTCAGTTCTAAACAAACACTTAGAATACAATTCACTTCTAAACTGGAGACTGCCCACAGTATATAAATCTAGTTGATGAGTCATAGACTAATAGTTCAAAATAACTAAAATAGCCAATTGAAGTTCAAGACTAGAAAAACAAAATCAGCAGTTGGGGTAATTTAAACTTCAAAAGTGATCACAAAATATAACTTATAATTTATATGATCTAAGCATCAGTAGGATACGCACTGAAATCTGCAGTTAGAAACAAAAAGTGAAGATGTCACAGTGTTTAGTCAAGAACAACAAGGACATAAGGCTGGCTTAAGCTTTCCCACCAAAACACTGGATATAAAAACATCATATACAACTAAAAATATTGGGATATTGGGATGTCATTCTGAAAATAAACAGAAACAAGAAATATTTTTAAAAATTATCAAATGCAGACTAAAGTAGTAGTCAGAGAAAAATATTTTTTACTGGGAAAATATAGCTATTTTGTTCTCATTAAGAAACAACATTTTATAGACTACTTTTTTCCTACAAGAAATAACTAATAACAAAAAAGGTGCTAATTTCTAATCAGCAATATTCCTTGGTATTCCTAATTACTAGAAAATACAAATTAAAAATTCAAGTTGGCCAGGTGTTATTCCTAGTATTAGTAATTCCTTTCATTCTACTGATTTCTTCAAGGGAGCGATTCTCAAGTAGAAGTAACCTATCAGAATTAACTGGGGACCATCCTGAAAATACACATTTCCAAATGTCATCCCTCAGAAATGACTCGCCATGTCTGGAGTGAAGTCACAATAGCTATGTTTTGAAAAAAATTTCCCCAGTGATTCTGACTGCTAGTTGAGGATGACTGCTTTAAGAGATGAATTACCTACTTGTTCTACTCAGTAGAAGAGATCTTACTAGGTCAACTACTGCTGAAACTTTGTCATTATTGCACACAGAGCCATCAGTAGCAAAGAGGAAAACTCCACATTTCATTACTTATAGTAAAAAGAAAAAAAAAAATGAAAGAGATCTGGTAAAATTACTCAAGGAACATGCAACCATACTTGAAAAGACTTTCTACATATTTATTTTAAAGTGTTCATTTAGGACAAAAGGTTTTGCAAATGTATAAAAATAAATTATGTATTAATCCATCTTCAATATGTACATGGTCCCTTAAAACGATTTATATTTTATTATCATGAAAAATGTATTTCAACAACCTAACAGTATTCTTAAAAGTTAGGAATTTTAAGAATTCTAATAGAAAAGTTTTAGTATTCACTGGCAGAAAAATAATGAAACTTGGAATGATTTCATTAATATTTCAAAAATAATACTGTCTTGGCTATGCTATGCCATATATCACAAGAAAAATCTTCATCACTAAGCTATACTAATCCCAAATGGCGGCACTTTCATTTAAGAACAAAGCACAAAAATACTTTATAAAAGAAAATGTCTCATCATTAAAACTTTCAAAGCTGAATGCTTTAAACAAAAATAGCTGAGGTTTGATTTCACAATATCAAGTTACCATAAGCACTTTGTAAACATACACCTATTACAGGCTATCAACTTAAAGCCAGTTATCACTAAAAGAAGATATAGTAAAAAGAAATTTCAGTGCAAAAGCATATATCAACTAAATTTATCAACTGACTTAAGACAATTTTAATATAAAATCACAACTTAAATCCCATAATATAAAGTAACCCTATAAAAGCTTAAAATTAAATTAATTTAAAAGAAAAAGCTCTACAACAGTTAGCAAGTTTTCTTTTTGTTACTATTCTCTAGTAAAAGCTTTCTTTTGATTAGCTTTCACAATGTCATCAGGAGATGCTGATTTGAAGTCAAATGGTGTTATTGCTATAAGAGGACTTATTTCTTTGTCTTTTACATCTTGAACTTGTCTACTATAAAGAAAAGCCTTATAGAGATCAAAGGTGCGTCGCTTGCAGCTTTTCAATGGGTAATGAAGACACAGGGTTGAAGCGAAAGCTGAAGGTCTGGCAGCAAGGGCCTTGGTCCAAGAGAGAGAAAAAGGCGGTTTCCTAGGCAGGGAGCTTTTACTGTTTTTCTTATTATCCTTAGCAGAATTGGAATTTTTCCCTAATTTTGAACTTAGAACTTTAGTTTCTGGTATTAGAGCAACTGATTGGTCTACTACAGGTTTGGAAACAAAATCTGGGGCTTTTATGAGGACACTAAGATCAATATTCGAGTCTATTCCAGGTGACCTCATTTCAGATAAACTGAGCATACAGGAATCTTTCCTAATCTGAGGGTTGTCTATATCAATCGTTTCTGCAATCAAATCAGAAAGTGACAAATTCTCAAGGTCTCTTGTCGGAGAAGCTTTACAAAATGCCAAAGATGATAGAGATCCTGTTAACTCTGATACTCCAGTTGAAGACTGATACCGATTTGCTAGTTCTGACAAGGGAAAAGATCCCAAACTGAGATCTGTGAAACTGGCAGATGGCTGGTGACAAAAATCAGGTAAAGTAAAGCACTGGCTTGGATTGTTTTTCTTGTGTTCTTGAAACAGTTCAGCTAGGGATGGACTTTCACACTGAGAAAACTGCAAGTTGTCATTCTTTAATATGCAATTCTTGTTGCTTTGTTCAACTGAAGAAACAATTCCAACTTCAGTCGTTTTACTAGCATTTAAATTATCAAGAGCCATATTTTCCAATGAGTTGGTTAAGAGCAAAGGATTATTTAAACTTCCTAAACTGTTCTGTACTGGAATGTTTTGCAAATCAGGTACTGAATCATTCTGAATAGATAATGAGTTATTAGGTGCTGTGTTTTTTATCATTAAGGATTTTAAATCTGGTATGCCTTTGAAGGCAGAATCATCTTTGGAAATACACTCAGAAACATGAGGTCTTAACAAATCACCATCTAGACTCTTTGAAGGTAGACTCTCCACGCTCTCTGTGGGTGGTAATCTGACTGATGGCTGACTTTTGTAAGAATCTCTTGGCATTTCATCAATTAGGTCAGCTAGGGACAGCTCTTTTGTTAACTTACATGATTCTAGTTTCTTTTCACTTTTGGGTCTGTCAAGTTTCTTTTTTTTATGGAGTAAATAGTGACTTGGTATAACAGAGGAATTATAATATAATCCATATTTTGCTACTGGGGCAGAAAAATCAAAGGATTTGCTGCTGCAATCCAAATGGTTTGCAGACTGAGGACAAGAGCTGTGAACATTATCAGCTGAAACTTCAGAGGAAGATAATAAGACTCCTTACCTTACAAGAGCCATTAATTTTCAGATGAATAGGTTGACATATGCAGAAGACAGTCACAGCAACCAAAAGGAAACATGAAATGAGGCATTTAATTACTAGATGTTTCTTTTGATTATGACATGAATAAAGTGATACTTGATCATTATTTAATAAAAAGTGAACATTCTAAAAAAAAATAAAGGATTTTACCTTCCTTTAACCATCTTATGTGACCTTCACACTTTGTTCACTGATATATACAAAGGTAATTACCAAGTTAGTAAATGTGCTAATATTTACAAATTTATGTGAGGTTTTAAGCTATTCATAATCAAAATTTCTCAAATTCAAAACATCTAAAAAATCAATGCAAAGAACTAGGTTCATCTGTATTTTTAATGTATTAAAAACAAGTAAACAAATAATACCATGTAACTTCTACTGTGATCTAGGGTAACCTATTAATATAGTTGTCACATTATAGACTTATTCTCATACTATTGGTCAGTTAAAAGCGAATCCCGGTGCCCCTCCAAAATGAAAAAAAATTTTAATTTACGTAAAACAACCCTTACTTCATAGTAACAGGCTGCACACAATTTCACTATGGCAAAAATCTAGACTTCAGGTTATAAGAAATATCAAACCAGTTAACAAATCACCATGCTTCTACTGACAGATATTACACCAGTTAAGATAATTAGTTCCTTTCTCATGTAGCCTAAGTTATAAATTTAACCTCAAATTCTAAACATTTAAAATTAAAGATCTGGCTATGAAATGAAAGAGTAGTAGAATTATAATACTTAGGATATTTAAGTAAAACTAAATTATATTCAAAAAATGCTATAAGCATAGGAGGGATTTTTTTGACATTGTCTGGCTATTGATTTCCATCTCCCAACCCTTTAGTTAAAAAAAAAAACACCAATAATTAAAAAGATCCTCAAGAAACTAACAAGAAGCAAAAAATGTTTTGTCTTGCTTTTATCTAATTTTATTTCCCTTATAGTCTGTCAGTTGCAAAAATAAGCAGGGAAATGATCAAAAAATAGGCTTTAACAGACTGTAGAGAAGACAGCCAATCAGCTCAAAAAATTCACAAACTGCAAAATCATTTGATAACAATCAAGAATTACTGTAACATGTAAAAATTTCTGCCCATTTTTCTTAAAAGCTCAATCAAATCAAAGCCTCTTTTTAAAGCATTAACTGTAAAACTAAAAGAGAACAAGTAAAAGCATACCTTTTGCTGTCTTTCCTGTAGATATTGCTCCCTCACTCCTGACTTTCAAATTCTGCACTTTATCTTGCTCCAGAACCACTGACAAAGCCTTCTGCACATCAAACTTGTTCTTCAGAACTGCTTCAATCAATATGTCATCTGGCACAGCATCTCCAAGTACCTCTCTCATGTGATCAAGGCATGAATAAAGACGAGCTAGAACAGACAGCAATAAGTAAAAGGTATACTCAGTAGTGTCATGAAGGATCCCTGAATCTTCAAAACTGAAACAAAGGATCTGAAATTACAGTAGGATGTTCATTTCTTGTAATTTGCCTTGGCAAAAATTATAATGATGATATTTTTATCCACAATATACCTAGCTTCCCTGCTTAGAGGAACAATTTCAATAACCACTATAATAAATGTCTCCAAAGTTAATACTGATTAACGCTTGAAAAAAGTGTCAATTGTGAATCTGCCTGCAATGCAGGAGACGCAGATTCGATCCCTGGGTCAGGAAGACCCCCTGGAGGAGTGCATAGCAACTCACTCCAGTATTCTTGCCTGGAAAACCCCAGGGACAGAGAAGCATGGCAGGCTACAGTCCATAGGTATCAGAGTCAAACATGACAGAAGCAACTGAGTATGTACCCACATACACACAAAGTCTATTTCAGTCAATGAAGATGATGAGGTCCATACTGATGATGTCCTACATGTGTAGAAAGGGTTAATTTTGAAAATATTTCTAACTTACTAGTGAATGGACAAGATAACCTGATACAAAAACGCCATAAAAATTAGGAAATCCAGTAGATTAACGAGTAAAACGAACATTTATTTTAAACACAAACATTTAAATCTGGGTGACTAAAATCTTTAAGGATGTTTATTTTCTAATGACTATTTTATAAAAAGTAATTACTAATAATATTCATTAATAATGGAAGTTCCATGAGAGCAAAGGCTTTATATCCCCAGATCTTAAAATAGTATGTGAGACTACTGAATAAAAATGCATGAACATATTAACTTTTATTTGTATAGCAGGTGACAATTTTACTTTATACACACACACACATCTTCTGTAATCCTCACAGTAACTCTATGACTTAGATAGATCAAACTACAAGTCATAAAGAGGACTGAAAATTATGGCACTACTTAGTTTAGCAGTAATCAAACTAAAACTCAAGTTTTCAGATTCCCTAATCCATGAAATCAGTCCACAGAATGCATTTTACATTACATTTTACATGCTTACATACTGAACAAGGAATCTACTGGCAATATCCTTTTTTCCCCCAAGTATATAATACTTTCTCCATTGCTCTTTCTTAATTATTAAAAGTAAATTCTTCAAATATTTGGGTAATTCTGCTTTGCTTTAGTCCAAAATTAATTTTAGGCTAATAAGCTAAACTTGAAAAATTATACCTATTTCATAAAAACATGAATTAATAAAACTGGAACAGAATACTTAGTATATAGCTAGCATCATGGTCTATTCTAATTAATTACAGCAACTGTTGTCCACACATACACAAAGGGTAGAGATATGAAGGCAGGCTATGTTGGTTCATATCCAAATGCCACTTACTAAGCAGTACAACTACCCCCAAGTGACTTGGTGTCTCATTTTCCTCCCCTATAAAATGAGGACAATAGCTGGCCTATCTCATAAGGCTGTCATGAAGATTAAATATGCTAATACATGAACAGCACTTAGAACAGGACCCAGAAAGCAATTAGTAGAGGCTAGTTACAATCACTACTATTGTTACCATGCAATTTTTTTCATGCAATTATTAATATTTACATATGTCAGGTGGGAATGATTAACTTTCATTCTCAAACATAACTCTGAATTTCATACCTCCTTAATCATTCTGAGGCACAGCAGAGAAAGTGTAACACTTCTACTTTATTCCTACCTTCTCTCCCCCTACAATGACAACTGTATGCACTCTTTGAAAATATAATCAAAACTATGGAGGAGTTTATACAGCAGTTCGTCTATGAACTTTTATCCCACTTGTCATATGTATCTGCAAAGTTGATACAGAAATTTTTAAATTCTCTGCTGTTTCCCTTTCTGCTTTCTAATTTTGTCTGTCTGTGCTTTCTCTCTATTTTTCTTGGTTTGGGTAGCAGCTGACGTATATTGTACCGATTTATGGAAAGATCAACTCTCAGATTTATATACTTCCCTCCTTCCTGTTTTCAAATTGTTATAAATTTTCAACTTAAAAATATTCATAGAACAAAGCCAGAGAAAGAGTACACTCCAGAGAAGGAGCAAACAAGCTGAGCCCTGCTCAGCACCAACAGTTAGCACTACTTTTATACCTGGTGATTTTGGTTCTACAACACTATTCATCAACCTACGACTGGAGCAGTATGTCTGAAACTATGTCACATTTGAGATTTATTTATA
This sequence comes from Ovis aries, assembly GCF_016772045.2. NCBI lineage: Eukaryota > Metazoa > Chordata > Mammalia > Artiodactyla > Bovidae > Ovis > Ovis aries. The sequence goes on from NC_056061.1 coordinate 60,349,804, forward strand.
AAAGACAAAAGCCAAAATATAAAATATCTTTGTTAAAATGTTTAAGAGAACTAAAAAGAAGCAAACTCAGAACCAAAGCCATTACCGTTTACAAGCTCTGTCTTGAAATTTAACTTACATGACTGTGACCAATCAGGATATTTGTATAGTGTTACTCTGAACTTATTATTATTTTTAATAAACACTAATGTTTTGGAACCTAACATTTTGCAAGGAAATGAGCGTCTGTAATCTAACCATAAGCTCTACATACAGCTTATAAAGCAATAAATACTGATAAAAGAAAACGAATCACGGAAGTTTCTCTCCTAAGGAGATTTCAATCAAATTCCAGTTACTGAATAACCGCCACACAATCAATTTTTCAACCATATAGTTAACCATATAGTCTTCACAAAACATAATTAACAAAATGTAAATTTTCCTTGAAGATACAAGATATAATGGTAGTTCATACCATTACTACCCGTGATTAATATTACGAACAATAAAACTGATAAATAACGTTGGTAAATTTCAGTAAATTATTAACCATTTTCAGATAAGAAACAGACTAATTCTTACTATACCTTGATCAATTCCACTTAGCTGATGATTCACAAGAGAACTGGAGAATTCTTTCAAATCTTCATAATCATATTCTTCTACGGGTTCAACAGCTGAAGGTTTGTCACGTCGTGAGTAAATAAACTGAGCAGCTAGAATATAAAATGATGGAAGAATGCTGTGCTATAACCATTTCCCATTAACCTTTTTTTTTTTAACAATAGAAAGTAAAAATTAAAGATTCTGACCTCCTACCTAAAGTCATTTGCCCACAGTCATAATAATGGATGAAAAGAGAAAAAACTAAGACAAAACATATCATACCCCAAATTCTGCCCAAATGTCCTTACTAACCATTTGCTAATCTCTTCTAATTGTCTTCATTCTTTTCTCCTATCTCATAAACACTGAACTTACTTTCTCCACAGTTCTCAAAAATTATCTTTCCTAATATCTCATGCTTGCCTACTACTCTAGCTTCCCTGAAATTTTCTTTTCTATGGTAGAAATATTTTAAAACTCATATCAAATTTGCTTATTTGCATAATTAAAAATACTAAAAACAGACTAGTTCAAGTTTCACTTTCCAGCAGTCCATGGGGTCTCGAAGAATCTGACATGACTGAGCGACTCCACTTTCACTTTTCTCTTTCATGCACTGGAGAAGGAAATGGCAACCCACTCCAGTGTTCTTGCCTGGAGAATCCCAGGGACGGGGGAGCCTGTTGGGCTGCCGTCTATGAGGTCGTACAGAGTCTAACTTTCAGACAGAAGTCTGTGCTACTCTGCATAGTGGCAGTGTCATTACTCAACACATAACTGCGCATTATATATTTCATTAAGAGGAAGAAAGACAAAATATCAAAGTGATAACATATGTTTGAATATCATACACAAAAATACAAGTGACCAAAGGTGAAAAGCATCAACCATGCCCAAAGTGTTCACTCTTTCACATCAACTGGATGCCCACTGAACTCAATTCTTCAAGAGTGGTGTTCACAATTGTGAAGGAATAAAATTAAAGTATTAAGTTTAAGAAGGATAAAAACATCAAATCAGTATTCTGAAGGGAAGGTGTCATCAGAGATTTTATATTATTTAGCCTTCTGGAAAAGCACATAACATGCATCTCTATTGCTCAGCATTCCCACATTTGACTTCTGGGCATGTTTTCAGGAAAGCACTACCCATAAATGTAAGGGAATCTAACTACATTCAAAATTTATAGATAATGTGTATATAGACAATAGAAAATACTATGGCTTAGTGTAACACCTACACTCAGAAAGCTATGGTGTAAGTGCTATTTATTCATAGTATAAACCAACAATGGCCTTACAGATTAGCAGGAAAGGCAAAAAAAGAAAAGGTAGTGACATATTTTAAAAAGCCAAATGAGTAGTACAGATGACAAGTGCGACAGAAGCACAAAAGATTAACTGATCACTAAAGACTGGAGCACTTACAATAAAGAAGGCAAGAACAGAATAAGAGAAATACAGAGCAGCTGAGAGAATTTAATCTATTCTGCTATAATGCATGTTTCCTTAACATATACTAGTTTATACCAAATGGTCAACAGGGGAATGATGAGGGTGTAACATTCAAGATGCTTTGGTTCATGAGATTCTCCCCACCCCCAACACTTTGTAAAGCAAATACAAAGTTCAACCACAGAGCATTATACTGTAATTAGAATTGTACTGTAAAGTTAGATAGCCCCACACTTGTCCTCTTGGCTCAGTTTGGCTGCGTCCCGTTCTGTGCTTGCTTCCTGCTTGGCTCTCTAAGACCTGTCAGCATTTTGCCTTTGCAACACTATTCATTAGTTTCAACTCTTCCTACAAGTTTATCAAGCTTTCACCTTGCAAACATGTAACAAAATGTAAACATTTATCAAAAATATTTTGTTAAATGTAAAAAAATACATTTTGTTAAATTTAAACATTTAACAAAAACATTTCCTTGAATGTAACTTTATTTGGAAATTAACATAACTTTCTAAATATGTAAGTATTTTCATTAGATGATTTTTGGTTTTATTAGTACTTTATAGGCTGAGTGATCTGTCATGACCCTGTTCTTTCCCACAGGCTTTGTTATCTTTTAGTATACAAATTTGAGGACTGCAGTTTTTCAAGAATGCATATATTATGCTGTATACATATCACCATTTCCCCCATCCTCCACAAGTAAAATACAATACTGCCATTATAAAGTCAGCATGCTTAAACGGTAGGAAAAATATCCTATTTCACAGATTTTCTAAGATAATCACTGTTTCACATAAAAATATCTCAGAATGAGGGGTGTCTTACAATCAAGTGGTATCTTAGTATTACATAAAACTTAGATTGACAGCTGATTTTTTAAGTGATATGTAAAATAACAGTATGTCTTACAATCCATGGCTTTTTAGACACAATAAAATGTGGTAGTATTAAAAAATGTAAACCAGGCCATTCGGTGCTTGATGATTTTCAAATCACTTTCCTGGCTGTAAACTGTATTCAGTTTAGCCTTCAGGTAACAAATATACTTTCCTCAACTTCCTCTCATAGCTCTGAACTGTAAGGAAAAACCTAAGACAAATCAAAAATTAAGTGAGAGAAGAAATCAGATACTTCCATCTGCAATTTTCACTTAGAAAATATTGACAAAGAACATGGAAGTTGTCAAAATCCAGGCTTCCACTCTACCTCCAAGGAGCTATTCTTCCTGGAAGGTTTTCCTACACTCTCCCAAACATAAATCCAACTCAGAAATCTATACTGTGGCCACTGTTTTAGAAGTAAATGATGGCTGGATTTGTTGAAGAGTGGGGAAAGAGAGTGGGCAGGAAAATTCCCCAGGGACAATAGCTACCAGGAAAAAAGAAGCATCCAGACCTCTGAAATTGAAATGAGTCAAAAGGCAAAAAACAAACAAACAAAAAAAAAACAAAAAACAAAACTGAAATAAAAACAATGGAGAGAAAAGGATAAATATAAAATGCTCTTCTACTCTAAAAATTTAAATCACAAACTTTGACAGAAACGCTTTCTGAAAAACTGAACACCATAATGACTTGCAAATTTTTCAAGTATTCTGATAAACGTAAAAATTCAGAGAATTCAAAACCTTGACTCCTGTAACTGCCTAACACTCTTTCCTAAATATAAAATAAAACTCATGTGAGGCACTCATTAAAGATACAGCTTTCTAGGCTTCTTCCCCGGGAGATTCTGGTTAAGTGGTGCTACAATGGGGCAGGGAATCTGCAGTTTTATAATACAATTACTCAGCTGATTGGTATCATCAGAGAAAGTAAGAAGCAGCCTACCAGTCTCCCCTTTCATCCAAATGTAGTCCACTTTGCTCACTGTCATCAGTTAATTTCCTAAAACGTGACGCCTTAACTCAAAAACCTTCAATAAACTGACATTCACAACTAAAATTAAAACCAGCCTTCCACAATCTGGCTATTTCCTTTCCAAGCCCGCTTTGCGCTCCAACTGCATCCACCTGTGAGTCTTCCCAAACACGCCTCACTTAAGAGATTGCTGCTCAAGCACTGTTGCTCCTTTCTCTAGGATGCCACTCTTACTCCCAAATTCACCAGTTCCAATTCCATCTCCTTCCAGAAACCTTTCCCGCCTTCTTCAGGCAGGACTATCTCTTTACCCACCATATTATCATTTGAAGGGAATTTTTAACAAGCTTCTTTACAAGTGAAAGTGAAAGTGAAAGTGAAGTCGCTCAGTCGTCTCCGACTCTTTGCGACCCCGTGGACTGTAGCCCACCAGGCTCCTCCATCCATGGGATTCTCCAGGCAAGAATACTGGAGTGGGGTGCCATTTCCTTCTCCATCTTTACAAGTTAACTGATGCTCAATAAAGGTTCTGAATTGGAATGGACCGAATAAGGATATCTACTGTTAATCATACAAGGAGGTCATGAGACTGAAGTGGCTCTAATGCCTTGGCTGCAAAGGGAAAACCAATTCCAAGGCCTCAGGATTAAGAGCATCCAATCACAAAAAGCCAATTATTCTCTCACAAATAATGTGTTTTAAGCAGTAAGCCAATCAAATAATTTCCTCGTTTTGCTTCATGTCTTCTCTATAAAAACCCTGCCCCAACTTCTGTTGATGGAGTGCTCCTAACCACTTCCCATTTGGAGCTGATTCAAATTGATGTTTGCTCAAATAAACTCTGAAAAAAAAAATGTTGGTATGCCTCAGTTTATCTTTTAACACTTCTAATTATATTAGTTGAAACAAGACTAAAAACTGTAAAGTTCTACTTATAGGATCTTTTTGCTACCCCTTTTTTGCTATCTTTTTGCAGCTCCCTAATGTGTTGGGACTGTGAAGAAAGCTGAGCGCCAAAGAATTGATGCTTTTGAACTGTGGTGTTGGAGAAGACTCTTGAGAGTCCCTTGGACTGCAAGGAGATCCAACCAGTCCATTCTGAAGGAGATCAACCCTGGGATTTCTTTGGAAGGAATGATGCTAAAGCTGAAACTCCAGTACTTTGGACACCTCATGCTGGGAGGGATTGGGGGCAGGAGGAGAAGGGGACGACAGAGGATGAGATGGCTGGATGGCATCACTGACTCGATGGAAGTGAGTCTGAGTGAACTCCGGGAGTTGGTGATGGACAGGGAGGCCTGGCATGCTGCAATTCACGGGGTCACAATGAGTCGGACACGACTGAGTGACTGAACTGAACTGAACTGAAGTTAGATATTCAGCATCAAAGCAATATTCAGTCAATCTTTCTAAAGAAAAAAAAAAAAAGTTATAACATTGAGAAATCACCTTACCATCAAGAAAACTGTATTTATTTTAAAAATATATGATAAATTTTAGAGAAACTACTATTAATTGATAAAGTCATTCAATTACCAGAATTCATTAGACCATGAATACAATCATTTCTTCAGTGAATGACATTAGCTGCTTCTTTAAGAACAGAAAGTATCCTTCTAAAACTATTCCTTTTTTAATTGAAAATTCCTGGGACGAATACACCACTAAAGAGGAATATTAACTGTCTTATCTGATATTACTGATTTAATTTAGTAAAATTTAGAAAATTTAAAAAACCTAAACCATGCGCTTTTGTTAAAAATACCAGTTTGTCACAGAAGAAATTCAAAACTATTTAACTCTCTCCTGCTCTAATAAAGCCGATTTCACTTCCTGGAGCATACAAAAGTAACTCTCAAATAGTCAGACTGTCCTGAATATGAACCATACACAATACACATATCAAGAGCTGTGAGAGATAAGGGATAAACTATGACCTCAAGAAAGGTAGGTCACAAAAGCAAATCTCAGAACCTTCAGAATGCCTGATCCTTGTGTACTGATGGCTCATTACTCAAGATTAAGCATGATTTAGTTAAACAACCCTAGATAAATGAATGCATTAATCTGCAATATGAAGATGTTTTTCAGTAGTCTCTCCCTCCATGAAGCTTTCCTGTGCAAGTCATAGTCAACCAACTTCCAAGTCCAGTAGTCTTTAGCTCCTGTAATTATCTCTTGAATCTATTTCCAGATCCACTGCTATCACCTCTATCCTAAACAAATAGTTTTCAAAGCAGTACCTGTGCCCCACTGAATATGAGATGGGGCCAAGAATTACTTTTCTAACAAATTCTCAAGTGGTACAAATAGCACATGGACCACATTTTGAGAACACTGTCCTGAGATATTTCTTCTAGATTAGTATTATAGTCTCCTAACTAACTATTCTAAGTACATCCACTTAGGTCTGTAAGTGCATATATTAATCCAGTCTGTACTGCATATATTAAAAAAAAAAAAAAACACCTCAAATCTAATTACCACACCCATATTACCATCAGTCTCATGAACATGCCATGACCTTTACTTCATCCATAGTACTAACTAGTGCTACCAGACACTACTTCAGCACCTAGTCAACTGATCATGATGAACTGTCGGCACCCCAAAAGGTTAATCCACAGAGTTGGTTTTTTTTAACACACTGCAAATGACAAGTGCTTGTGAGGCTCCTCAGAAAAACTGAAATTTCTTTCATCCCTAATCTCAACAAAATATGGCATTTTTGAATCACTGAATAATAAGCTTAAAAGCTTAAGCCACCTCTCCACTTCTAAGCCAGTCTTCTTTGCTTTGTGACGCTGAGGTTGAAGTCTCTGCAAAGCACATTTCTTCAGACAGCTGGTTCCCTTTTAGGATCAGCCAACAGGGAGATAATAAAAGGAGACTAGGCCAGAAGAGGAACACACATGTTCCTTTCCTTTTTGCTTCTTCTCTAGTTACCATCACCCCAGCAACATTTCATCTTGCCAAAATCATTTGTTCCAGTAATCATAATCATTATCAGTTTTTCCAAAACTCCCAGAACCAACTTCAACCATGACCAGACTGCTGGATAGAATGCCCTCTTTAAAAGGCTGAACCTCAGGTTCCCAGTGTCCCTACAGAGATACTAGTACCAACCACGCAACATTCCCCTTCTCAGGTCTGAGCCCCAGCTCCAACAGTCCCTTCTCTTAACTTCAATAGCAAAGCAACAAGGCAGAATCTTCCTTTAACACCCCTAGGTCCAAGCTCCAAGGAGCCCCCCACAAGGTTCTAAAAGGTTAGCTCCAACCCTGTCTGCCGACTCCCCTAGGAACTAGAAATGATAAATTCTTCCTGAAGTTAATACCTCCTTGATATTTTGGTTTGCACTTTGTGTTCTCTAATACCTAGTTAACTTTTTATATTAAAATCTCTCTGGCAAAAATCTATCTCCTAACAAAATCATGACTGATAACGGTGTAACATCAAAGAAAGAGAGGAAGGGCTCTGATTAGTCAGCCAAAAAGAGCAGAGTACCTATAAAGAGCTAGATGCATTACAGAGTAATAAGTAACAGGACAAAAGATGTAAGGCAGAGTAGGGGTGCTAAGACAACTTCCAAGGCCCCTATGCCTCTATAAAAAAGAAGAAATTCTAAAAAGTCAGAAGGGACATATTTAGTCTTCAGAAACTATGAAGAGGCTTAAAGCAGGGAAAGGTTTACAAGACAGTTCAACAGACTATAAGGTATTAAAGACAAGGCAGACTGATGGAAATTTAAATTACTATATTAAACCTTCAACTTGTGGAAAATGAGTTCCATGAGTTTATTTATGCTGTTCCTAACTATATTTAATTGGACCCACTTTTATGACATAGTAAAATTCAGCAGAGCATTTTAACCAGTTGTTTATAGAGTAGGATAAAATTTGAAGATAAATGCACTGTTAGGAGGATTAGTAAGAAAAAGGTCTGGATCAAAGACACTGTCTCTGCCGCCAACACAGGAAATGTTTTCATTATATGATTGCAAAGAAGTTTTTCATCAAGTGACAAAAGGTGCAGCTCTGATGTGGAATCCTACAGGAATTTGAACTCTAAATCATTTTGCGGCTCAATCACAAGTTTGAACTATGCACTGGATTTATTTATAGTAGATAAAATACTGTATGAAGAGAAGTCTATACATAACTTCAGTGTTTTAATATTCAAGATTCTCCTGGATATAAAACTAACTGCTTTCTGTCTTTAGAAGTTTAGATTTTCATTACTGACTAAATTATCATTTTAGTCAATTTAGATTACTTGCCTACTGCAAAGAATACTGGAAAACCATAGTTTTAAGAGTTTTCCTCAAATTGTATAAAGTTAAATGAAGGAATCAAAACTAAATTCTATTCATAAGTAATGAAATTATTTTATATACCTTTAAAGTTAACAATATGCTATTTAGGTTGGTCATAACTTTCCCTCCAAGGAGTGTCTATTAATTTCATGGCTGCAATCACCATCTGCAGTGATTCTGGAGCCACACAAAATAAAGTCTGACACTGTTTCCACTGTTTCCCCATCTAATTCCCATGAAGTGATGGGACCAGATGCCATGATCTTCATTTTCTGAATGTTGAGCTTTAAGCCAACTTTTTCACTCTCCTCTTTCACTTTCATCAAGAGGCTTTTTAGCTCCTCTTCACTTTCTGCCATAGGGTGGTGTCATCTGCATATCTGAGGTTATTGATATTTCTCCCGGCAATCTTGATTCCAGCTCGTGCTTCTTCAAGCCCAGCGTTTCTCATGCTGTACTCTGCATAGAAGTTAAATAAGCAGGGTGACAATACACAGCCTTGACATACTCCTTTTCCTATTTGGAACCAGTTTGTTGTTCCATGCCCAGTTCTAACTGTTGCTTCCTGACCTGCATATAGGTTTCTCAAGAGGCAGGTCAGGTGGTCTGTATTCCCATCTCTTTCAGAATTTTCCACAGTTTGTGATCCACACAATCAAAGGCTTTGGCATAGTCAATAAAGCAGAAATAGATGTTTTTCTGGAACTCTCTTGCTTTTTCCATGATCCAGCGGATGTTGGCAATTTGATCTCTGGTTCCTCTGCCTTTTCTAAAACCAGCTTGAACATCTGGAAGTTCACAGTTCACTCATTGCTGAAGCCTGGCTTGGAGAATTTTGAGCATTACTTTACTAGCATGTGAGATGAGTGCAGTTGTGCCATAGTTTGAGCATTCTTTGGCATTGCCTTTCTTTGGGATTGGAATGAAAACTGACCTTTTCCAGTCCTGTGGCCACTGCTGAATTTTCCAAATTTGCTGGCATACTGAGTGCAGCACTTTCACATCATCATCTTTCAGAATTTGAAATAGCTCAACTGGAATTCCATCACTTCTACTAGCTTTGTTCATAGTGATGCTTCCTAAGGCCCACTTGACTTCACATTCCAGGATGTCTGGCTCTAGATGAGTGATCATACCATTGTGATTATCTTGGTCGTGAAGATCTTTTTGGTACAGTTCTTCTATGTATTCTTGCCACCTCTTCTTAATATCTTCTGCTTCTGTTCGGTCCAGACCATTTCTGTCCTTTATCAGGCCCATCTTTGCATGAAATGTTCCCTTGGGATCTCTAATTTTCTTAAAGAGATCTCTAGTCTTTCTCATTGTGTTGTTTTCCTCTATTTCTTTGGATTGATCACTGAGGAAGGCTTTCTCATCTCTCGCTGCTATTCTTTGGAACTCTGCATTCAGATGCTTTTATCTTTCCTTCTTCCTTTGCTTTTCGCTTCTCTTCTTTTCACAGCTATTTGTAAGGCCTCCCCAGACAGCCATTTTGCCTTTTTGCGTTTCTTTTCCATGGGGATGGTCTTGATCTCTGTCTCCTGTACAATGTCACAAACTTCCATCCATAGTTCATCAGGCACTCTAGCTATCAGATCTAGTCCCGTAAATCTATTTCTCACTTCTACTGTATAATCACAAGGAATTTGATTTAGGTCATACCTGAATGGTCTAGTGGTTTTCCCTACTTTCTTCAATTTAATTCTGAATTTGGCAATAAGGGGTTCATGATCTGAGCCACAGTCAGCTCCTGGTTTTGTTTTTGCTGACTGTATAGAGCTTCTCCATCACTGGCTGCAAAGAATATAATCAATCTGATTTCGGTGTTGACCATCTGGTGATGTCCATGTGTAGAGTCTTCTCCTGTGTTTTTGGAAGAGGGTATTTACTATGACCAGTGTGTTCTCTTTGCAAAACTCTATTAGCCTTTGCCCTGCTTCATTCCATATTCCATGAAATTAAAAGATGCTTACTCCTCGGAAGGAAAGTTACGACCAACCTAGACAGCATATTAAAAAGCAGAGACATTACTTTACCAACAAAGGTCCATCTAGTCAAGGCTATGGTTTTCCAGTGGTCATGTACGGATGTGAGAGTTGGACTGTGAAGAAAGCTGAGCACTGAAAAACTGATGCTTTTGAACTGTGGTGTTGGAAAAGACTCTTGAGAGTCCCTTGGACTGCAAGGAGATCCAACCAGTCAATTCTAAAGGAGATCAATCCTGGCTGTTCATTGGAAGGACTGATGCTAAAGCTGAAACTGCAATACTTTGGCCACCTCATGCAAAGAGTTGATTCACTGGAAAAGACCCTGACGCTGGGAGGGGTTGGGGGAAGGAGAGGAAGGGGATGACAGGGGATGAGATGGCTGGATGGTATCACTAACTCGATGGACATGAATTTGAGTGAACTCCGGGAGATGGTGATGGACAGGGAGGCCTGGCGTGCTGCAATTCAGGGGGCGGCAAAGAGTCGGACACGACCGAACGACTTAACTGAACTGAAAGTTAACAAACAATTATCTTTCTAAATGGCACATATTATAGTCTTCTGGACCACACTAGTTCTAGAATGACAATAATACCTACTTAACATCTTTAAATACTCAAATAATAATCAATTTTTTTTTAAACTCACCTGTTGATGGCGAAATACAATAATCATCCTCTACAGACTGGCCATAGAGGTCATCATCTTCAAAATCTAAAATAAAAATATAAGAGATAAAATATTTACAAGTTTGTTTTCTATTCTTGGTTATTAATGAGGAAGCATCTGAACTCTCTCCAAAATAAAATTACTGTTCACCTAAATCAAAGGAACTTACAATGTCTACTTTTCAAAAAACTATTCCAAAAATTGTATCAAAAGTAGGTATTTACTGACTTTACATATTTAAAAGACATACGTGTTTTCAGATTTTTAATTGACAAAAATCTGAAATAAGTAAACCATCCATTTTTCTCACCAAGTTCCTGCTCTAAGCAAAGCATTTATTTTTGATACAACTGACTAATGCAGGATATACAATCAGACCACAAGGCAGTTTCTCTTCATGTAAAGCTAGGCAATGTACAAAACCCAGCTTATCCTAAACTCCTCTCTGCTCTAGCTAATTGGTCTTTTCCTACTGATTATAATATGGTCTTTCCCTAGATTTTCCTAAAGCTGTTTCCTTCTCCCAGTTAAGGTTCCAGTTCAAACATCATCCATCTGTAGAAGTCTTCCCTGACCACTCTGGGTAAAGCAGCAAGCCTCTCCCCTACTGCTTTTATTCTCTAGCACTCTCCTCTAATTGAATGTCTTCAAAGCACCATACCTGGTTCACTGCATGAGACTATAAGCTCCTTCAGGGCAAGACTCTCTAGACAACTACATGACACAGGTCTGACATAAATTAATACTTGCTTTATTATAAATTAATGAATCAAACAATCTATTCACTAAAAGTCCATAAGGAACATAAATATGTTTACATAAGTGTATTTAGTCACTCAACAAGTACTAACACTGTGAGAGGAGCTATTAGAGACATTTGGGGTTCAAAAGTGAGTGACAGGTACATTCCCAGATCTCTACAAACCTAAAATGTAAGAGGAAGACAGACAAGAAACCGGGTGAGTACAAAGCTATATAACCAGTGTTTTACACATGATAAAGAATGACTCTGGAACACACATAAGAACAACAAAAACAGAATTGGAAGCAGCGTGGCTAGGGAAAGATCCCCAGGAATATCATGCTGTGAACCAGTTCTGAAGGATAGTTAGCTAATTTCTGAGGGTATTCATGTAGCAGCAGCAAGAACTGCATGGTCAAAGGCTGAGACCAAATACTTATGACAAACAAAAATTACATAAATGTTATTATTCAATAAAAACATGTAACATTCAACATTAATAATTTATTAAATTATTAAACAATAATCACCATCCTGAATTAATAAAAATTATTAGCAAATAAATGAGAAGCCAGTCACAAAAAACTTGGATATTAAAGAAAACAATTTCTTTTTATATTGGGTCAGTTTTTTTTTACACTGAAATGGACCCTGAAATTGTTACAATTACCAAAAGATAAAAAGAATCCTCTCCTATGATCTCTGTAAAGTGGTTCTTTTCCTCAACAATATTCTGGAGTATTTACTGCATAAAAAGCACTGTGCCAGCTACTGGAGTAAATATAAAGTATAGGCTTTGCCTTCCTGGGATTTTTATTAATTAATGGGTGAGACCAGAGATCTCTTCAAGAAAATTAGAGGTACCAAGGGAACTTTTCATCCAAAGATATGCACAATTAAGGACAGAAATGGTATGGACCTAACAGAAGCAGAAGATATTAAGAAGAGGTGGCAAGAATACACAGAATCACACAAAAAAGTTCTTCCTGATCCAGATAATCACGATGGTGTGATCACTCAGCTAGAGCCAGACATCCTGGAATGAAGTCAAGTGGGCCTTAGAAAGCATCACTACGAACAAAGCTAGTGGAGGTGATGGAATCTCAGTTGAGCTATTTCAAATCCTGAAAGATGATGCTGTGAAAGTGCTGCCCTCAATATGGCAGCAAATTTGGAAAACTCAGCAGTGGCCACAAAACTGGAAAAGGTCAGTTTTCATTCCAATCCCAAAGAAGGGCAATGCCAAAGAATGTTCAAACTACCATACAACCGCACTCATCTCACATGCTAGCAAAGTAATGCTCAAGATTCTCCAAGTCAGGCTTCAACAGTAGGTGAACAGTGAACTTCCAGATGTTCATGGTGGATTGAGAGAAGGCAGAGGAACCAGAGATCAAAGTGCCAACATATGCTGGATCATAAAAAAAAGCAAGGGAATTCCAGAAAAACATCTATTTCTGCTTTATTGACTATTCCAAAACATTTGATGGTGTATATCACAACAAACTGTGGAAAATTCTCAAAGCAATGAGAATACCAGACCACCTGACCTGCCTCCTGAGAAATCTGTATGCAAGTCAAGAAGCAACAGTTAGAACTGGACATGGAACAACAGACTGGTTTCAAATTGGGAAAAGAGTATGTCAAGGCTGTATATCATCACTCTGCTTATTTAACTTATATACAGGGTACATCATGCGAAATGCTGGGCTGGATATAGCACAAACTGGAATCAAGATTGCCGGGAGACACATCAGTAACCTCAGATATGCAGATGACACCACCCTTATGGCAGAAAGTGAAGAGGAACTAAAGAGCCTCTTGATGAAAGTGAAAGAGGAGAGTGAAAAAGCTGGCTTAAAACTCAACATTCAAAAAACTAAGATCAGGGCATCCGGTCCCATCACTTCGTGGCAAATAGATGGGAAAACAATGGAAACAATGAGAGACTATTTTCTTCAGCTCCAAAATCACTGCAGATGGTGACTGCAGCCATGAAATTAAAAGACTTGCTTGTTCCTTGAAAGAAAAGCTATGACCAACCTAGACAGCATATTAAAAAGCAGAGGCATTACTGTGCCAACAAGTCCATCTAGTCAAAGCTATGGTTTTTCCAGTAGTCATGTATGGATGTGAGAGTTGGACTGTGAAGAAAGCTGAGCACAGAAGAATTGATGCTTTTGAATTGTGGTGTTGGAGAAGACTCTTGAGAGTCCCTTGTACTGCAAGGAGCTCAAACCAGTCCATCCTAAAGGAAATCAGTCCTGAAATACCAACACTTTAGCCACCTGATTCGCAGAACTAATTCACTGTAAAAGACCCTGATGAGGAGAAGGAAATGACATAGGATGAGATGGTTGGGTGGCATCACCAACTTGATGGACATGAGTCTGAGCAAGCTCCAGGGGTTGGCGATGGACAGGGAAGCATGGGGTCGCAAAGAGTTGGACATGACTGAGTGACTGAGCTGACTGACTGAGGCAGTCATGTAAAGTACTACCCATATAACAGAGAAGAACAAAATCAAAGTTAAGTAGAGGAACCAATAAGTTTTGGAGCATAAAATCTCTGTGATGAAGTTACAGTACTTTTGAAGATTCTTAAATTATTATCTGAGAGAAGGGAAAGCTTAACAGGGAAGACGAGAAATAAACCAGACACTTAAAATAAGTAGAACTTTTACAAACAAAAAAGGGGATGAACCTCTGATGCTATAGGAACAGCTTGGTTATGATGTCAACAACTGTTCCAAATAATCTGACAACCTGACCACCTGATCTGGGGTCGCTAAGGTGAGAAGATATTTGGCACTCACTCCCTCCAGTCAAGCACCTCTCCTTCAGGATGCCTTCCTTCACAAAGAAGTTCTGCGGAACTCCTCCCATTCATTCTCAACAGTGTAATCACTTAAGTAGCTCCCACAGCACTTCATAAGCACACTCTGTAGCATTTCATAATCATCTGCTACTTGTGTATTTTCCACTTTAGACTCTCTCAAACATCTTACTGTTGGTCCCCAAAACTCTTTAACAGTTCTCTAAGCACTCAGTTGATGTTGACTGAGGACACAATATCTATTAAAGAAATGAACAACTGTGATGACCTAGAGGGGTGGAATGGGGGGAAGGGAGAGAGGCTCAAGAGAGAGGGAATATATATAATAACTGATTATATACGATACATTGTTGTACGATAGAAACCAACGCAACAGTTCAGTTCAGTCGCTCAGTCGTGTCCGACTTTGTGATCCCATGAACCTCAGCATGCCAGGCCTCCCTGTCCATCACCGACTCCCGGAGTTCACCGAAACCCATGTCCATTGAGTCCGTGATACCATCCAACCATCTCATCCTCTGTCGTCCCCTTCTCCTCCTGCCCTCAATCTTTCCCAGCATCAGGGTCTTTTCAAATGAGTCAGCTCTTCACATCAGGTGGCCAAAGTATTGGAGTTTCAGCTTCAACATCAGTCCTTCCAATGAACACCCAGGACTGATCTCTTATATATAATGACTGATTGGCATTGTTGTACGATAAAAACCAACACAACACTGTAAAGCAATTTTTCACCAATTGAAAAAAAATTGCAAAAAGAAATGAATAAGTAGTAATTAGGCCTATTCATGTCTTTTACAACGTATTTGCAAAAATATCTCCCAGGCTAAAGTCATTTTTCAGGTAACACTGCTCCACAGGCAATACTTAACATCCACTGCAATATTTAAAAAGACTTCTTAAGTGATCCCCAGGAACCTAACATGTGCCAGGTTGACTGGATCACTGTCTGGAAATGTAGCACAGGGTATTAGCTTCCCTCCACTATGATTAACATAGTGATGCTCTAAAATAATTTGCTGGGAAAGCTAATAATGATCACCAACATACTAAGCATGCTTCACACGCTGTACTCAGCAAAGTGATTGACCTTTATTCGTATGCATTCCTTCATATTTATAATTTTAGCTTATATGATGCTAGGTGATGCTGGTAACTATCCACTGCCTAGAAATGTTTGTCCCAAACTAATTACGTTTTTAAACTCCAGGACAACATTCACATTTTTTCCCCTTTATTTCACTTTTAAAATCCTTTCCAAAGCCCCCTTTCTTCTAATGCTACTTTTCCCCCCCTAAAGTACATTTATATTGAGCATGACTAACCAAGAATTAAATACACGCGTCAAAATCTGATCAACTTACTCTCTGGGCCTTTTTAATACGTATTTTCTTCTACCATCTCCTAAGTTTTCAGTTTAATTTGAAAAGCATAGAAAATAAGTTAGCTAACTCAAGCCAGATTCTGCACTAAGTGTATATGAACACACACACAAGATTTACCAAGTAAATCTAACAGTTACAGCAGAACAACTGAATATAAGCATTAAGTCAATCAGGGTTCTACAAATACAGTCTCATGGGCACTTGTGAAAGAAGGGTCGAGAGGAGCTACATAAAGCCATGTAACCGACCTGGGAGAAAACAATGGGAATGGTGATAATGCTTACGTGTGTTAGTATCACCGAATCCCAGCCTCTTCAAATGTCCTTCCCAAATGAGGCCCAGCAGCACTTCCCCTGCCCCAAATAAAATCAATCCCAGAGGACAAAAATCACTACTTAAAACAACGCATGTAACAACGCCATTCGCTAGCACTAGGAAGTCCTGTAACGTTCCCCAAATAAGCCTCCTCTGAACTCCAGCCTGGCACCACTGACGAGAAACTAACATATGGAAAGTGGTGCCAACCGTCTGCGAGCCCGGCTGGAACGGTGAAGATAACGTCCTGGCATGATCCTGCCACTTACCTTCATCGTAGTTATAGCCTCGGACATTCCGATGCCGGGCCATGACAGCGGAGAGGGCGTTTGCCACAGCCCCTTACAAACTACCGGCTCAGACACTGGTAACACGCCAACTGCGGCCCGAAATACACCTATACGCCATCTTGACTCCCCGCAGGCCTCAGCCCCTGCGCATGCGCGGCGTCTTATCTGAGTACGGCAACCTCTCAGGGTCAGCCGCCTCCCGGAGGACGCGTGCGTACTACTGGAACTCAAGGGAGGGGCGGCTTTCGGCGTGGCCCCGCCCACAGATAGCTTGATTGACGGGACTTTCGAAAGAGAAGAATTCCACCACGTATAGTTTGTTGTTTCGAACCGAGTATTTCGCCCGGGATTCTTTCACCTACACCAGCGTTCCCAATTATTTTCCAAATTTGGCTTCTGATAATCCAGTGAAAAATGACTGTGTGCTCAATAAGAGCAGGAACCTTGTCTTATCCAACTTTCATCTTTGGGACCTATTTAGGCTCTGATAGGAGTGAACAAACTTTAGGTTTGGTATAAGAATTAGTTAAAATTTTAAAGACGAAAAAGACTCTTATTAAACGGCTGTATTTTCATTGATAACCTAGCTATGATAGGTCACCATGCATTTGTATGTGTAATTCGTGTTTTCATGTATATGCCCCAGTCTGCATTAATACTTCTGATGAAAAACTATCTGTCTTTAGCTTTGGATGGAAAGGATAATCATCAGCGTCATAAAGGATTTATTGATCGTTCATTGAACACAGCAACATGCTGAGTATTCAATATAGCTTTAAGACACGGCACTGGCCTTAAATGGTAATGAATGTTACTAATGAACAAATCTATAACCTATTATTAAATGTCATTTCTTAGATCACAAAGTGAACAATGCTATGTAAAAAACCAGCCTCTTTATTATACTGAAGAACTACACTTAGTTTTTGAGCTGATGATAATTTACATTAAATTATAGAAATGAAAAGCTTACTTTCAGCTTTTTAATATCTATAACTGAAACAGAAAAGAATGATACAAATTCAATTCATATTTGAAAGTGGCTTGAATGGTAATTTTTACATGCGTTTGAAAGTGTCTATCAAATGTTTCAGTTGAGTTCAGTCGTGTCCAACTCTTTGCCACACCATGAATTGCAGCACGTCAGGCCTCCCTGTCCATCACCAACACCTGGAGTTGACCCAACTCACATCCATAGAGTTGGTGATCCCATCCAGCCATCTTATTCTCTGTCATACCCTTCTCCTCCTGCCCCCAATCCCTCAAGGCATCAGGGTCTTTTCCAATGAGTCAACTCTCCGCATGAGGTGGCCAAAGTATTGGAGTTTCAGCCTCAGCATCAGCCCTTCCAATGAACACCCAGGGCTGGTCTCCTTTAGGATGGATTGGTTGGATCTCCTTGCAGTCCAAGGGTCTCTCAAGAGTCTTCTCCAACACCACAGTTCAAAAGCATCAATTCTTCAGCGCTCAGCTTTCTTCACAGTCCAACTCTCACATCCATAGATGACCACTGGAAAAACCATAGCCTTGACCAGATGGACCTTTGTTGGCAAAGTATTATCTCTGCTTTTTAATATGCTATCTATGTTGCTCATAACTCTCTTTCCAAGGAGTAAGTGTCTTTTAATTTCATGGCTGCAATCACCATCTGCAGTGATTTTGCAGCCCAAGGAAATAAAGTCTGCCACTGTTTCCACTGTTTCCCCATCTAATTCCCATGAAGTGATGGGACCAGATGCCATGATCTTCATTTTCTAAATGCTGAGCTTTAAACCAACTTTTTCACCCTCCTCTTTACTTTCATTAAGAGGCTCTTTAGTTCTTCTTCACTTTCTGCCATAAGGGTGGTGTCATCTGCATATCTGAGGTTATTGATATTTCTCCCAGCAATCTTGATTCCAGCTTGTGTTTCTTCCAGTCCAGCGTTTCTCATGATGTACTCTGCATAGAAGTTAAATAAGCAGGGTGACAATATACAGCCTTGACGTACTCCTTTCCCAATTTGGAATCAGTTTGTTGTTCCATATCCAGTTCTAACTGTTGCTTCCTGACCTGCATACAGATTTCTCAAGAGACAAGTCAGGTGGTCTGGTATTCCCATCTCTTTCAGAATTTTCCACAGTTTATTGTGATCCACGCAGTCAAAGGCTTTGGCATAGTCAATAAAGCAGAAATAGATGTTTTTCTGGAACTCTTGTTTTTTCGATGACCCAGCGGATGTTGGCAATTTGATCTCTGGTTCCTCTGCCTTTTCTAAAACCAGCTTGAACATCTGGAAGTTTACGGTTCACTCATTGCTGAAGCCTGGCTTGGAGAATTTTGAGCATTACTTTACTAGCGTGTGAGATGAGTGCAATTGTGCGGTAGTTTGAGCATTCTTTGGCATTGCCTTTCTTTGGGATTGGAATGAAAACTGACCTTTTCCATTCCTGTGGCCACTGCTGAGTTTTCCAAATTTGCTGGCATACTGAGTGCAGCACTTTCACATCATCATCTTTCAGAATTTGAAATAGCTCCACTGGAATTCCATCACTTCCACTAGCTTTGTTCGTAGTGATGCTTTCTAAGGCCCACTTGACTTCACATTCCAGGATGTCTGGCTCTAGGTAAGTGATCACACCATCGTGATTATCTTGGTCATGAAGATCTTTTTGGTACAGTTCTTCTATGTATTCTTGCCACCTCTTCTTAATATCTTCTGCTTCTGTTCGGTCCAGACCATTTCTGTCCTTTATCAAGCCCATCTTTGCGTGAAATGTTCCCTTGGGATCTCTAATTTTCTTAAAGAGATCTCTAGTCTTTCTCATTGTGTTGTTTTCCTCTGTTTCTTTGGATTGATCGCTGAGGAAGGCTTTCTCATCTCTCGCTGCTATTCTTTGGAACTCTGCATTCAGATGCTTTTATCTTTCCTTTTCTCCTTTGGTTTTCGTTTCTCTTCTTTTCACAGCTATTTATAAGGCCTCCCCAGACAGCCATTTTGCTTTTTTGCATTTCTTTTACTTGGGAATGGTCTTGATCCCTGTCTCATGCACAGTGTCACAAACCTCTGTCCATAGTTCATCAGGCACTCTGTCTATCAGATCTAGTCCCTTAAATCTATTTCTCACTTCTACTGTATAATCACAAGGAATTTGATTTAGGTCATACCTGAATGGTCTAGTGGTTTTTCCCTACTTTCTTCAATTTAATTCTGAATTTGGCAATAAGGGGTTCATGATCTGAGCCGCAGTCAGCTCCCAGTCTTTTTGCTGACTGTATACAGCTTCTCCATCTTTGGCTACAAAGAATATAATCAATCTAAATTCAGTGTTGACCATCTGGTGATGTCCATGTATAGAGTCTTCTCTTGTGTTGTTGGAAGAGGGTGTTTGCTATGACCAGTGCGTTTTCTTGGCAAAACTCTATTAGCCTTTGCCCTGCTTCATTCCACATTCCGAGGCCAAATTTGCCTGTTACTCCAGGTGTTTCTTGACTTCCTACTTTTGCATTCCAGTCCCCTATAATGAAAAGGACATCTTTATTGGGTGTTAGTTCTAAAAGGTCTTGTAGGTCTTCATACAACCGTTCAACTTCAGCTTCTTCAGCATTGCTGGTTGGGGCATAGACTTGGGTTACTGTGATATTGAATGGTTTACCTTGGAAATGAACAGAGATCATTCTGTCGTTTTTGAGATTGCATCCAACTTCTGCATTTAAGACTCTCTTGTTGACCATGATGGCTACTCCATTTCTTCTAAGAGATTTCTGCCCACAGTAGTAGATATAATGGTCATCTGAGTTAAATTCACCCATTCCAGTCCATTTTAGTCCGCTGATTCCTAGAATGTCGACGTTCACCCTTGCCATCTCTTGTTTGACCACTTCCAATTTGCCTTGATTCATGAACCTGACATTCCAGGTTCCTATGCAATATTGCTCTTTACAGCATCGGATCTTGCTTCTATCACCAGTCACATCCACAAGTGGGTATTGTTTTTGTTTTGGCTCCATCCCTTCATTCTTTCTGGAGTTATTTCTCCACTGATCTCCAGTAGCATCTTGGGCACCTACCGACCTGGGGAGTTCCTCTTTCAGTATCCTATCATTTTGCCTTTTCATACTGTTCATGAGGTTCTCAAGGCAAGAATATTGAAGTGGTTTGCCATTCCCTTCTCCAGTGGACCACATTCTGTCAGACCTCTCCACCATGACCTTCCCATCTTGGTTGTCCCCACATGGCATGACTTAGTTTCATTGAGTTAGACAAGGCTGTGGTCTGTATGATCAGATTGACTAGTTTTCTGTGATTATGGTTTGTGTGTCTGCCCTCTGATGCCTCTCGCAACACCTACCATCTTACTTAGATTTGTCTTACCTTGGACCTGGTGTATATCTTTATGGCTGCTCCAGCAAAGTGCAGCTGCTGCTCCTTACCTTGGACAAGGGGTATCTCCTCACAGCCACCCCTCCTGACCTTGAACATGGAGTAGCTCCTCTCTGATGTTTCAGTAAGTTTATACAATCCATTTCAGCATCAACTCCTGGTATAGGAAGGACTCTTTTTTTATAAACAAATTTTATAATGTGTTTTAGGTGGGAAGGAAAAAGTCTGAGAGCCTTTCTTGGTGTTTCTCAAGTTATTTCAACTCAAAATAATCAGTATACCAACGAATATTTTCAGGTGACATGCTCTGAACTCCTTTGGTACTCAGTAAATGCTAGTTCTCTACACCACTAATTGGAATGCTTTATATCTGCTTCTTCAGCACCCTAATATCTGGCACTTTGAATGTTTGGTAAATAAAATAATGAATTTTAAAAGACAAATATAATATATTTTTATTATATTTATATAATAAATATAGCTATATAAATCATATAAAATAGCTATGTAAATATGTAAATATTTATATAATAATTTATAGCTATGAGAAATTTAACAAATACCACAAACTATACAAATGATTTATTTTAATATCAATTTTTTAAAAAATTAGAAGTGAAAGTAGCATAATTACATGATAAAGTTTTTAGAACCTTTATTGAAGAGTCGTTGACAAAGAATAAACTGCTTTTTTTTGGGGGGGGGTGGGGGGTTCGCTTTGCAGCTTGCAGTTTCTTAGGATTCATTTAGCAATATGTCAGTATTTCCTGGAGTGCAGTTTGTTTTCTGTTATGTATTCTAAACTGATCATTTTAAACTTAAATTTAAAATTTTCTTTAGTTGACTTTTTTAAAATATAAATCTATTTATTTTAATTGGAGGTTAATTACTTTATAATATTCTATTGGTTTTGCCATACATCAACATGAGTCCGCCACGGGTGTACATGTGTTCCCCATCTGGAACCCCCCCTCCCTCCTCCCTCCCCGTACCATCCCTCTGGGTCATCCCAGTGCACCAGCCCCAAGCATCCAGTATCATGCATCGAACCTGGACTGGCGATTCGTTTCATATATGATATTATACATATTTCAATGCCATTCTCCCAAATCCATTCCCCGAGATAAACAAAGCTCTAGTGTAACATTAAAAGAAAATTAAAAATGTTTGTGCATCAAAGAACATCATCAAGAAAATAAAAAGACAATGTACAGAATGGAAGAAACTAGATCCATGTGTCTAGTATCCATAATCTATCAAGCACTCTTACAACTCAATGACAAACAATCCAATTTAAAAAATGAGTAGAAGGCTCACAGATATTTTTCCAAAAAAGATACACAGTGGCCAAGCACATGAAAAGATTCTCAATACCCGTTAGGGAAACACAAATAGAAACCACAACGAGGCACCACTTCACATCCATCAGAATGACTATAATTTTTAAAAAATAAGAAATAAGCATTGGTGAGAATGTAGAGAAATCAGAACCCTCAAGCATTGTTGGTGGCAGCATGAAAGTTTGACAGGTCCTCAGAATATTAGATATAAAATTACCATATGACCCAGTAGTTACACCCTAATATATAGATAAAAAAGAACTGGAAATTGGTATTCAAATAACATCTATATACACATTCATAGCAGCACTATTCACAATAGTAAAAAGATGGAAACAGCCCAAGTACCCATCAACAGATGAATGGATAAATAAACCTGTGGTAAAAAAAAATTAAATTAAATAAATAAAATTTTCTCGCGTTTCTGAAACAGCACTGCCCTTGACAGCTACTGAAATACTTAACAGGAATTTTGGAAAATATGTTATGATAACTTCTGTACTCTATAATTCTTTTTTTGTTTGTTTGTTTGTTTTTTTGGTCTACATCTTGAAGCGGTTTACATGATCTTAGTTCCTCCACACAGATCAAACCCATTCCTCTTTCAGTGGAAAGTGCAGAGTCCTAACCACTGGACACCCAGAAAATTCCTCATAATTCTTGAAATGAAATAAAGGAATTGATCTTAATCATTAAGAAAGGAACAGCTGGAAAAGAGGGAGAATCATTGTAATTCTGACAGTAGACACAGCATACGAGAAAAGTTCTAGAGTTTTCTAATTAAATGCCTATACTCCAAAGAATATAATGAGATGTGTAGGTAGAGGTTCTGTTTGGGGGGTCCTTTGCAGTTCTGTGATTATGATTATACATTAATAATGTACATGTATAGTCATCTTTATCATTTCTAAATATCTGTAATACCATAGACAAATGACTTAATTTCTTCCTGAGCTTCTAAATTAGTTCTATAACCCTCTGTCTGACCTAATAAAATTCTTACACTGCTCTTTGGAATTTCCTCTGACTACCTTCTTGTGTAATTCCTCTTTCTTTCTTTCTTTCTTTCTTTCTGTCTGTCTGTCTGTCTGTCCATCTCTCTCTCTCTCTTTTTTAAAAATCATTTAGCTGAGTGAAAACTGGCAAGACCCAATGAATAGGTTTTTAATCAAGATAGTTTTGCCCCCAAAGGGCTTGAGGCTGTCCAGGCGTTCCATATTCCACAGAAGCACTGACAGCGTAACTAAACAAACAAGAAGGTATTCAGGGAAGCTCAAAACAGATCTTCAAAGGAATTCGGTAGGTGCTTTTTAGATTTCTGTGTGGTATTATAGAGCTTATTGCTCAAACACATCAAAACTTTGAAAAGTCGATGGTAGGGTCATAAACTTCATAAGGCAGAATGACTCTACAAGAACAAACTAAACGTCAAAGTGTCCTATATTTAGAGGTGAACTACACTTGATAGGGAATACCAGAAAAGTAATAATGCCTGGGCAAAACCTTCTTCCTGCACAGATATATTCTTTCAACCACCAATCCTGAGCTGTCAAGCCGTTTGTCATGAAATATGATAATAAATATGGTTCAGGAATTCTTTATAAGATTCACTTTTTCAAAGTTCATGTTATTCTAAGTGTTCTAGAAATAACTAATCCTCCAGTTTAAAGTCTTTCAACGGAGCCACATTGCTTACAAAATAAGTTTGAATCCTTGGAAAGACATCAGCATCCTTTGTAATTTCACTGCTGGTTGATTTCATGCCTCACCAGATACCACTCCACCACTCTGCCTGAGGCAATGTATGCCACAGTTCCTACTTTTAGTGTTTCAAACTCTTCCTGCCCCAGGACAATTGCACATGCTATCCTTTCTGCTAGAATTCCCTTCCATCTTCATGTCCCCTTTTCTTATTCGGGAGAGTCACAGTAGCATCACACATTCTGTGATGCCTTCCCTGACTCTGACGGAATAAGCACCCCTATTCTGGACATTCAGAGTACCCTTTGGTTGTTTCTGCTATAATATATGTTAATGATATTCTAACTGTTTATGTTCTAGATATAAATTCCTTAACAGCAGAACATCCTTTAGCTTATTTTGTATCTCCAGCATCCAATATAGTAGCTAATACAAAACTCGAATAAATAATATACATTTTGTTGAATGAATTTGTGACATGTAAATTATATTTGTAAGGTAGAAGAATTTCATAACTTTGGAGACATCACTATCAATAGAATTCTGGAAAAAGAAACTGTTGGCAAGGTGAGAAAGAGAGAGTGGGTAATATGGAAATATAGGCTGTGAATAGAAATCTCTACATTATAAATCTCTGTTTTTGTATACCTCCAAAAAAACAAAACATTTGTTCACACAAAAAGTTGTACACAAATGTTCACAGCAGCATTATTCATGATAGTCACAAGGCAGGATCAAAAAATGTTCATTAGCTGAGGAATGATTTTTTTAAGTGGTAAATTCATAAAATAGAATATTATTTGACAATAAAAAGAATAAATACTGATGATATGCTACCACATGAGTGAATCTTAGAAACATTAAACAAAAGAAGTCACTAGCAAATCAAATATTGCATGACTCCATTTTTATGAAACGTCCAAAAAAGCAAATCTAGAGACAGAAAGTAGTTTAAGGACTGCACAGGGCTAGAAAAGTTGGGGGCAAATGGGGAGTGACTGCTAATGGGCAGTGGGTTCATTGGAAGTGATAGAAATGTTCTAAAATTCATTGCGGTGATGGTTACACATCTCTGAAAATACACCAAAAACCACTGTAAAAATTGTACACTTTAAATGAATAAAATGTATGATATGTTAATGTTGTATCAATAAAGTTAGTTTCTTTGCAGAGTCTCTTTCAGTGAAATCCAAATTCTTTCACATATTTAGTCAATTTGAAGATGAGAATTTCATCCTGTTGAGAAACATGGGTACAGAAAAAAGTTTCTGCAACTTCTCAGCACAGAAAGAGAAAATATTTAGCACGGTGGCAATTACTACAGTGGTTAAGAGCTTCCTGCATGAAAAGCCTTGTTCTTCCATTTATCAGCTATGCAATCTTGGGTCAATTGCTTGTCCTCTGATGCCATATTAACTATGCTGTAAGATGGTAAATAAAACTTGAACAACCTTAAAGGACAGTAAGGACTGAAATGTCCTAATTCAAGATAACACCTGAAACAGCCCCTGATATATAGAAAGCATCTGAAAAATTATCCTAAGGCCCCCACTAACTTCCTTTGCAGTGGATGGAGCACATCTGATCCTTGAATGTTATGTTGATCCCCACTGAGACGGGATTGGTCTGGTTTCGTGCCTTGGTGCTGACATCCATCACAACGACAACCTTGAACTTTTCCACTGTCTCCAATGATATTATCCCCATGAGGCTTTTGCATCTTTACTTCCAGGTGTCTTGATCCATCAGAACAGTTAGTACTTTCTTGACCTTTGGCAGGGCTGATGATTCTCAAATGTTTTCTCAGCTCTGTGCTGTGGCAAGACAACTTCAGGATTTTTTTTAAGGGACTTCTCTGGTGGTCCAGTCATTGAGATTTCACCTCTCAATGGAGGGGGTGCAGGTTCAATCCCTCGTCGGGGAGCTGAGATCCCACAAGCCTCTTAGCCAAAAAAATCAAGACATAGAATAGACACAATCTTGTAACAAATTCAATAGCCTTTTAAAATGATCCACATTTTTTTAAAAAATGTTTAGACATATCCTTATTCCACAATGATCAATCCCTTAGCATTTAAACAAATTTTATGTGAAACTATTTTGTAGTTACACATAGTCAATGGTTAATATGTGTACTTCATTGCCTTATGACAGAGGTGATGCTTTTAATTAGACCTGTAGAATTCTACAACAAAGCATAAGTGCATTTGAAAGATGTACATTGAACAAAGGTGGAAAATGCCAACAAATCATAATTTAAAGTAGGTTTTCAAGAAATCTGAACTCACCAAATATAAAGAGATTCATATTTGTATTTCATGATGTCAGGCACATACTAGAATTTAAAAATATTTGTTGAAAAAATGTATATGAATAGAAAGACTGAATTATATTTCTATGCTCTCTACAGAAAATATTACAAAATTATTGTCATGGGAAGAGGTGATCAAACTGCAGGCAGGTAAAAATGCAGGAAAAAGTAAGATGGAAGTGTGGTAGGCAATTCATAGATGTACTATGTTATTTTTATGGATTTTATCATCATAAAATTGTGGTATTTGTCAGCTTTTTAAATGCATTTGTCCTCGTCTGAGATTCTTTTTTTATGTATAAATACATACTTACTTTTCAAAATCATTTTGAAATAATTTCTTATTTCTTTTCCTAGAGAACTCCAAAATGAATAAGCTACAGACCCCATCAAACTTGAGGCTACTTTGATAAGGAAAGTCAAGGATAGATAAGCTGATTAGTATGCTAATTTCCTCCATTTTATGCCTCTTTTTCAAGCTATGATTAACAATTGCAGCTTAAAGGTCTATAGATTCTTCAGTTCAGTTCAGTTCAGTTCAGTTCAGTTCAGTTGCTCAGTCGTGTCAGACTCTTTGCGACCCCATGAATCGCAGCACGCCAGGCCTCCCCGTTCATCACCATCTCCCGGAGTTCATTCAGACTCATGTCCATCGAGTCCGTGATGCCATACAGCCATCTCATCCTCAGTCATCCCCTTCTCCTCCTGCCCCCAATCCCTCCCAGCTTCAGAGTCTTTTCCAATGAGTCAACTCTTCGCATGAGGTGGCCAAAGTACTGGAGTTTCAGCTTCAGCATCATTCCCTCCAAAGAAATCGCAGGGTTGATCTCCTTCAGAATGGACTGGTTGGATCTCCTTGCAGTCCAAGGGACTCTCAAGAGTCTTCTCCAACACCACACTTCAAAAGCATCAATTCTTTGGCTCTCAGCCTTCTTTGCAGTCCAACTCTCACATCCATACATGACCACAGGAAAAACCATAGCCTTGACTGGATGGACCTTAGTCGGCAAAGTAATGTCTCTGCTTTTGAATATGCTATCTAGGTTGGTCATAGCTTTTCTTCCAAGGAGTAAGCGTCTTTTAATTTCATGGCTGTAGTCACCATCTACAGTGATTTTGGAGCCCCCCAAAATAAAGTCTGACACTGTTTCCACTGTTTCCTCGTCTATTTCCCATGAAGTGATGGGACCAGATGCCATGATCTTCATTTTCTGAATGTTGAGCTTTAAGCCAACTTTTTCACTCTCCTCTTTCACTTTCATCAAGAGGCTTTTTAGCTCCTCTTCACTTTCTGCCATGAGGGTGGTGTCATCTGCATATCTGAGGTAATTGGTATTTCTCCCGGCAATCTTGATTCCAGCTCGTGCTTCTTCCAGCCCAGCGTTTCTCATGCTGTACTCTGCATAGAAGTTAAATAAGCAGGGTGACGATATACAGCCTTGACGTACACCTTTTCCTATTTGGAACAAGTCTGTTTTCCATGTCCAGTTCTAACTGCTGATTCCTCACCTGCATATAGGTTTCTCAAGAGGCAGGTCAGGTGGTCTGGTATTCCCATCTCTTTCAGAATTTTCCACAGTTTATTGTGGTCCACACAATCAAAGGCTTTGGCATAGTCAATAAAGCAGAAATAGATGTTTCTCTGGACCTCTCTTGCTTTTTCCATGACCCAGCGGATGTTGGCAATTTGATCTCTGGTTCCTCTGCCTTTTCTAAAACCAGCTTGAACATCAGGGAGTTCATGGTTCACGTATTGCTGAAGCCTGGCTTGGAGAATTTTGAGCATTACTTTACTAGCATGTGAGATGAGTGCAATTGTGCGGTAGTTTGAGCATTCTTTGGCGTTGCCTTTCTTTGGGATTGGAATGAAAACTGACCTTTTCCAGTCCTGTGGCCACTGCTGAGTTTTCCAAATTTGTTGGCATATTGAGGGCAGCACTTTCACAGCATCATCTTTCAGGATTTGAAATACCTCCACTGGAATGCCATCACCTCCACTAGCTTTGTTGGTAGTGATGCTTTCTAAGGCCCACTTGACTTCACATTCCAGGATGTCTGGCTCTAGGTGAGTGATCACATCATCATAATTATCTGAGTCATGAAGATCTTTTTTGTACAGTTCTTCTGTGTT
This sequence comes from Ovis aries, assembly GCF_016772045.2. Taxonomy (NCBI): domain Eukaryota; kingdom Metazoa; phylum Chordata; class Mammalia; order Artiodactyla; family Bovidae; genus Ovis; species Ovis aries. The sequence goes on from NC_056061.1 coordinate 60,378,087, forward strand.
TTCTTGCCACCTCTTCTTAACATCTTCTGCTTCTGTTAGGTCCATCTTTGCATGAAATGTTCCCTTGGGATCTCTAATTTTCTTGAAGAGATCTCTAGTCTTTCCCATTCTGTTGTTTTCCTCTATTTCTTTGCATCGATCGCTGAAGAAGGCTTTCTTATCTCTTCTTGCTATTCTCTGGAACTCTGCATTCAAATGCTTTCATCTTTCCTTTTCTCCTTTGCTTTTTGCCTGTCTTCTTTTCACAGCTATTTGTAAGGCCTCCACAGACAGCCTTTTTGTTTTTTTGCATTTCTTTTACTTGGGGATGGTCTTGATCCCTGTCTCCTGTACAATGTCACGAACCTCATTCCATAGTTCATCAGGCACTCTATCTATCAGATCTAGGCCTTTAAATCTATTTCTCACTTCCACTGTATAATCATAAGGGATTTGATTTAGGTCATACCTGAATGGTCTAGCGGTTTTCCCTACTTTCTTCAATTTCAGTCTAAATTTGGTAATAAGGAGTTCATGATCTGAGCCGCAGTCAGCTTCTGGTCTTGTTTTTGTTGACTGTATAGAGTTTCTCCATCTTTGGCTGCAAAGAATATAATCAATCTGATTTCGGTATTGACCATCTGGTGCTGTCCATGTATAGAGTCTTCTCTTGTGTTGTTGGAAGAGGGTGTTTGCTATGACCAGTGCGTTTTCTTGGCAAAACTCTATTAGTCTTTGCCCAGCTTCATTCTGCATTCCAAGGCCAAATTTGCCTGTTACTCCAGGTGTTTCTTGACTTCCTACTTTTGCATTCCAGTCCCCTATAATGAAAAGGACATCTTTATTGGGTGTTAGTTCTAAAAGGTCTCGTAGGTCTTCATACAACCGTTCAACTTCAGCTTCTTCAGCGTTACTGGTTGGGGCATAGACTTGGATAACTGTGGTATTGAATGGTTTACCTTGGAAATGAACAGGGATCATTCTGTCATTTTTGAGATTGCATCCAAGTTCTGCATTTCAGACTCTTTTGTTGACCATGATGGCTACTCCATTTCTTCTGAGGGATTCCTGCCCGCAGTAGTAGATATAATGTTCATCTGAGTTAAATTCACTCATTCCAGTCCATTTTAGTTCGCTGATTCCCAGAATGTCGACGTTCACCCTTGCCATCTCTTGTTTGACCACTTCCAATTTGCCTTGATTCATGGACCTGACATTCCAAGTTCCTATGCAAAATTGCTCTTTACAGCATCAGATCTTGCTTCTATCACCAGTCACATCCACAAGTGGGTATTGTTTTTGTTTTGGCTCCATCCCTTCATTCTTTCTGGAGTTACTTCTCCACTGATCTCCAGTAGCATATTGGGCACCTAATGACCTGGGGAGTTCCTGTTTTGGTATCCTATCATTTTGCCTTTTCATGCTGTTCATGGGGTTCTCAAGGCAAGAATACTGAAGTGGCTTGCCATCCCCTTCTCCAGTGGACCACGTTCTGTCAGACCTCTCCACCATGACCCGCCCGTCTTGGGTTGCCCCGCAGGCATCCTTGGTTTCATTGAGTTAGACAAGGCTGTGGTCCTAGTGTGATTAGATTGACTAGTTTTCTGTGAGTATGGTTTCAGTTGTCTGCCCTCTCTGATGCCCTCTTGCAACACCTACCATCTTACTTGGGTTTCTCTTAGCTTTGTCGTGGGGTATCTCTTCACAGCTGCTCCAGCAAAGCACAGCTGCTGCTCCTTACCTCGGACAAGGGGTATCTCCTTACCGCCGCCCTTCCTGACCTTCAGCATGGGATAGCTCCTCTAGGCCTTCCTGCGCCTGTGCAGCCACCGCTCCCTGAGGTGGCCAAAGTACTGAAGTTTCAGCTTTAGCATCATTCCTTCCAAAGAACACCCTGGACTGATCTCCTTTAGAATGGATTGGTTGGATCTCCTTGCAGTGCAAGGGACTCTCAAGAGTCTTCTCCAACACCACAGTTCAAAAGCATCAAATATTCGGCGCTCAGCTTTCTTTATAGTTCAACGCTCACATCCATACGTGACCACTGGAAAAACCATAGCCTTGACTAGATGGACTTTGGTTGGCAAAGTAACGTCTCTGCTTTTTAATATGCTATCTAGGTTGGTCATAGCTTTTCTTCCAAGGAGCAAGCATCTTTTAATTTCATGGCTGCAATCACCATCTGCAGTGATTTTGGAGCCCCCAAAAATAAAGTCTGACACTGTTTCCACTCTTTCCCCATCTAATTCCCATGAAGTGATGGGACTGGATGCCATGATCTTCGTTTTCTGAATGTTGAGCTTTAAGCCAACTTTTTCACTCTCCTCTTTCACTTTCATCAAGAGGCTTTTTAGTTCCTCTTCACTTTCTGCCATGAGGGTGGTGTCATCTGCATATCTGAGGTAATTGATATTTCTCCCGGCAATCTTGATTCCAGCTTGTGCTTCCTCCAGTCCAGTATTTCTCATGCTGTACTCTGCATAGAAGTTAAATAAGCAGGATGACAATATACAGCCTTGACATACTCCTTTTCCTATTTGGAACCAGTCTGTTGTTCCATGTCCAGTTCTAACTTGCTTCCTGACCTGCATATAGGTTTCTCAAGAGGCAGGTCAGGTGGTCTGTATTCCCATCTCTTTCAGAATTTTCCACAGTTTATTGTGATCTGCACAGTCAGAGGCTTTGGCGTAGTCAATAAAGCAGAAATAGATGTTTCTCTGGAACTCTCTTGCGTTTTCCATGATCCAGCGGATGTTCTTAGACAAGGAATAAGAAGAGCCATGGGGAAGATAACCGAATAAGTAAAGAAAGATCATGTGGTTTGATTGTTGCATTGTCTGAAAAAGCATGACCAAGGGGAATGTATTAGTTCTGATTACAAATCTGAGGAAAGTTGGTTAAGAAAGATAGTTGTTGAAAATACTTCACTGAGAAGGTGAAATACTTATCTGTCCATTCTGGTCTCAATTGAGGCTTTCTGGATGTACATTGTTAGTGCACACATAACTTCTTGGATCTACAGACTGTCCACTTCCATGTATCATCTTGAATGCTGCCTATGTACTTTTAGTTTAAGGACATATACAGTTCCTTCTGTCCATAGTTCATCAGGCACTCTGTCTATCAGATCTAGTCCCTTAAATCTATTTCTCATTTCCACTGTATAATCGTTAGGGATTTGATTTAGGTCATACCTGAATGGTCTAGTGATTTTCCCTACTTTCTTCAATATAAGTCTGAATTTGGCAATAAGGAGTTCATGATCTGAGCCACAGTCAGCTCCTGGTCTTGTTTTTGCTGACTATATAGAGCTTCTCCATCTTTGGCTACAAGGAATATAATCAATCTGATTTTGGTGTTGACCATCTGATGATGTCTATGTGTAGTCTTCTATTGCATTTTTGGAAGAGGATGCCATTACCATTGCATTCTCTTGGCAGAACTCTATTAGCCTTTGCCCTGCTTCATTCTGTACCTCAAGGCCAAATTTGCCTGTTACTCCAGGTGTTTCTTGACTTCCTACTTTTGCATTCCAGTCCCCTATAATGAAAAAGACATCTTTTGGGGGTGTTAGTTCTAGAAGGTCTTGTTGCTGGGAGAAATATCAATAACTTCGGATATGCAGATGACACCACCCTTATGACAGAAAGTGAAGAAGAACTAAAGAGCCTCTTGATGAAAGTGAAAGAGGAGAGTGAAAAAATTGGCTTAAAGCTCAACATTCAGAAAACGAAGATCATGGCATCCAGTCCCATCACTTCACAGCAAATAGATGGAGAAACAGTGGAAAACATTGGCAGACTTTATTTTGGGGGGCTCCAAAATCACTGCAGATGGTGACTGCAGCCATGAAATTAAAAGACACTCCTTGGAAGAAAAGTTATGACCACCTAGACAGCATGTTAAAACGCAGAGACATTACTTTGCCAACAAAGGCGCATCTAGTCAAAGCTATGGTTTTTCCAGTAGTCATGTATGGATGTGAGAGTTGGACTATAAAGAAAGCTGAGTGCTGAAGAATTGATGCTTTTGAAGTGTGGTGTTGGAGAAGACTCTTGAGAGTCCCTTGGACTGCAAGGAGATCCAACCAGTCCATCCTAAAGGAAATCAGTCCTGACTGTTCATTGGAAAGACTGATTGTGAAGCTGAAACTCCAATACTTTGGCCACCTGATGTGAATAACTGACTCACTGGAAAAGACCCTGATGCTGGGAGGGATTGGGGGCAGGAGGAGAAGGGGACGACAGAGGATGAGATGGTTGGATGGCATCACCGACCCAATGGACATGAGTTTGAGTAGACTCTGGCAGTTGGTGATGGACAGGGAGGCCTGGTGTGCTGCAATCCATGGTGTCACAAAGATTGAATACGACTGAGCGACTGAACTGAACTGAACAGTTCCTTAGCTATGGGAAACATGTGTATCCACAGTACAAAATGCTCCAAGGCACCAACAGAATATTAATAACAAATCAAAAGGCAAAATATTTTTTAAATCCTAAGGGAAAATTCAGAGCGAAGAAACTTTGCAAATCAAATTTAAAGGCATAAAAAGCATCAACATAAAAGGTAGGGTCTGAAAAGGTAAAATGGGCTCTCATTAGAAATCATTTATAACAGTGAACTGTTTGAGGAATTTCCCCATCCTTGCCTTGTCATGCTCTGTTTTCTTTGAAAAGGCAGAAGGTGAGGTATGGTGTCAGTGGTTTGTCAAGGAACCTAAATCTGGAAAAACTCTGAGAAGACAAGAGTAAAATAATCTAAATGAAAATCATTTAAGCCATTTGGGATCCTTATTCTTAGGAGGGGTAAATTAGAAAATCATAAGAAAAACATTTTCCCCCCTCATCTCAATATGTGTGTAAGCCTGCAGGTGATTATCATCTTGGAAAACTGGAAAACTGGACAGTCACACAGCAGTGTTGCCTTTATATTGGGCCACTGATTTTGCACACTATTCCATAAAAATCTGTTAGCAGTTTTGAAAAAATTACACTGAGAAGTCACTTGTACTGATTAACTTTTTATGTAATTTGACCAAAGATAATTTAGGAGACTTTTAGCTCCTAATTTTTACTTGAACCAGGAAAGGTTGCAATGTGATTAGTCATTTTCTCCTTTTTTTTTCCTTATATACTAATTTTTGTTTCTAGGGTATAATTTAAATAAGCAAGAGTTACTTTGACTCTGGTTGAAATGCATATAATTACACTGATATGACTGAATTTATAGCCATGTTGTGTTTAGATAAATAATTGAATAGGCATTAATTCTTTTCAAGTAGAATGCTGAGCAACAATTAGCCCTAATGGTTTCCCATCACCACTATGGTAGATTATACCTTCCTAAAACGTCTACACCAGTATATTCCATCCAACTACTTTCCTTACCATGGAATGCTGGCACTCCTCCACTGAGAGATAGGGGGTTAAATAACCCACTTAAAACTAGATAGACCTGTGACTACAGTGGATACAACATTACATGTCTTTTCTCCCCTGCCATAAGAGGGGATACAGCTTCCACATTTATCCTCTTGGGATGCTCATTCTTGGACCTTAGCCACTTACTGTATTGCTGTTCACTCACTCAGTTGTGTCCGACTCTTTGCAATCCCATAGACTGCAGCATGCCAGGCTTCCCTGTTCTTCACCATTTCCTGGAGCTTGCTCAAACTCATGTCCATCGAGTCAGTGATGCCATCCAGCCATCTCATCCTCTGTCATCCCCTTCTCCTCCTGCCCCCTATCCCTCCCAGCATCAGTCTTTTCCAATGAGTCAACTCTTTGCATGAGGTGGCCAAAATATTGGAGTTTCAGCTTTAGCATCAGTCCTTCCAAAGAATACCCAGGACTGATCTCCTTTAGAATAGACTGGTTGGATCTCCTTGCAGTCCAAGGGACTCTCAAGAGTCTTCTCCAACACCACAGTTCAAAAGCATCAATTCTTCGGCACTCAGTCTTCTTTATGGTCTAACTCTCGCATCCATACATGACCACTGGAAAAACCATAGCTTTAGCTATACGGACCCTTTGTTGGCAAAGTAATGTCTCTGCTTTTTAATATGCTGTCTAGATTTGTCATAACTTTTTTCCAGGGAGCAAGTGCATTTTAATTTAATGGCTGCAGTCAACATCTGCAGTGATTTTGGAGTCCCAGAAAATAAAGTCTGTCACTGTTTCCATTGCTTCCCCATCTATTTGCCATGAAGTGATGGGACCGGATGCCACGAATTCAGTTTTTTGATTGTTGAGTTTTATTTTTTTTTTAATTTTTATTTTTACTTTATTTTACTTCACAATACTGTATTGGTTTTGCCATACATTGACATGAATCCACTACGGGTGTACGTGCGTTCCCAAACATGAACCCCCTCCCACCTCCCTCCCCATAACATCTGTCTGGGTCATCCCCGTGCACCAGCCCCAAGCATGCTGTATCCTGCATCGGACATAGACTGGCGATTCGTTTCTTAGATGTCCATCAGCAGATGAATGGATAAGAAATCCATGGTACATATACACAATGGAGTATTACTTAGCCATTAAAAAGAATACATTTGAATCAGTTCTAATGAGATGGATGAAACTCGAGCCAATTATACAGAGTGAAGTAAGCCAGAAAGAAAAACACCAATACAGTATACTAACACATATATATGGAATTTAGAAAGATGGCAATGATGACTCTGTATGCAAGACAGCAAAAGAGACACAGATGTGCAGAGCAGACTTTTGGACTCAGAGGGAGAGGGAGAGGGTGGGATGATTTGGGAGAATGGCATTGAAACATGATTGTTGAGTTTTAAATCAGCTTTTTCACTCTCCTTTTTCACCTTCATCAAGAGGCTCTCTGGTTCCTTATTGTAAAGACATCAAATAGCCACATAGAAAGACCATGTGTCTGAGTTCCAGCATTAGCTTTAGCTAAGTCTCAGATGACAGCCAGCATCCACAACCATGAGGCTCCAGATGATCCTGGTCCCCAGCCTTCCTGATGCCCAAGCTGATGCCGAGTGGGATAGAGAAAACCTATCCTCACCAATCCTATTCATATGGCAGATTTCTGAACAAAAATAAATGATATCTTTGTTTTGAGCTGATAAATTTTGAAATGATTTGATATGTAGCAACAGATAACCAGAAAATTATCAACCTAAAAATATTTCACTGGGAGATAACAATAAATGCTTCAATGTTTTAAGAAAGACTTCCATGTACCAACAGACTGATAACTCACACAAATGTTAATGATAAAATTAATGTTCAGCACTCTCAATTATGATAATTTGTATGATAAAGAATAAAAGTTTCAATGGTCTATTTTAAATAAGGTTTGGGTTTAATAAGCACCTTTTAAATAAGGTACCTTGGGTTGATTTTTCTTTTTTTTTCTTGGTCACTAGCCACAATTCTGAAAACTGCTTCCTAGGTATTCTATGAATAATCACAAAAGAGCTTTTTATTCCATTTTCATTGATATTTTATACTAAAATTACCCAGGAAGGCTAGTGTAACAAGGCCTCGTTTTTCTAATTTTAAAATATATATGATGAAATTCTGTAGTCTCCACTCTTTAATGTGTTACCCAACACATTAATTGCCTGAAAGGTATTAAGGAACAAATGTTTTATTCATCAGTGTGTGCGTATTTGAAAAAAAAAGCACACACAACTCAACAAAGAAACATTTGATGAAATGTCCCTTTCCCAAGTAATTTAATGTGAGTCATTTATGATTTTTTTAATATTATTATGTTATTACATTTTAATTATGTTGATAATTGATTCAGGCTTAACTTAAAGACTTTTTATTCCTTAAGTCATTTTCTGAGTAGCAAAAGAAAAAGAGGGCAAGAAATTAAGCAAGGTGCCACTCTCCATGTCACTAAAGTAGTCTTAGTTTCAATAACACACAACATTCTCTAAAAGAAGTTTAAAATTTTAGTAAAGTCTTTAAGAATGAATTATTCCCCTCCAGGTGTTTTAGACCAGGCAAAATGTTAGTCAACATTTTTCTCACACTCAGAACATATTAGTGTACACATATCTGTTTTAATGTACTGGAAAGTATAGGAAAACAATAAAAAGCTTAAGAGGAAAATGATATTGGAAATTATAATTTTTAAAAACTGCAATTTGGTTGGCAAGGCCAATAGGAAGAGCCAAACATAGACTGAGCTTTATATTGGCCCCTCTTCTTCTCAGCCCTGAATCCAGGAATTTAACTTGATGGATTCTGAACTGCTTGTACATAGAGAGACTTTGCCTTCTGGCTGGCTCTTTCTACTTCAGGTAAAGAACCTTTGAGTGTATACTAGTGTTCAAAGAGGGAGTAGTCCCGGGGGAGAGAGATATTTAAAAGCAGTTTTTGCACTTTACAATAGGCATCCTAGAAAGGTGGTAAGTGGGGAATGTTGAAAGAATCTAGATTGTTATGAGCTGTGGTCGGACTGAATTCTGGAGTCCTTCATGTCACAGCAAATTTACATCATTTAACTTGTATATCAAAGAAACTAAGTATAGTGGTTTATTTATCAATAGAAGCCATGGCTAGAGAAAACTTTGTCAAGGAGAAATGCATGGAAAGATTCCTTTGCAAAGTAGTGCAAGAGAAAAAATAACTGTCACGTAGAAGCTCTGGGTCTTGTCCAGCTCACTAATCAAGAGTACCCATGAGTCTTATGCTAACTCACTTTACCCTTGTTTGTTTTAAACAGATTTTATTACATGACCTCTAAGTTTCCTTCCAGTTTTACATTTCCATGATTTTTGATTAACAATACCAGGATCTGTCTGTTTTCTTTTTGGCCACACTGCATGGCTTATAGGATCTTAGTTCCCTAACCAGGGATCAAACCCAGGCCCCGGCAGTGAAAGCACGAAGTCCTAACCACTCGACCACCACAGAATTCCCAGCATCTGTCATTCTGCCATCTTTGAATGTAAAAGGAGGAAGTACATATACAGTGTTCTTCACTAGATCTGACAATAAGAGCAAGGTTCTAGCTTTAATGCTGATATGATCTGTTCTCTCCTTAAGGAACTCCTTATAGATTATAGCATATTATAGCTATATTATAGATGCTGACTTCCACGTGTAGAAAGCTGTTTGAAACGTCTCATCCTGACATCTACCTTGATGATTATTTCATTTTTATGACCTCAACATGTGACTTGCAAGATCTCAGTTCTCTGACCAGGGATTCAATCTGGGCCAAGGCAGTGAAAGTTCAGAATCCTTTTTTAGAGAATTAGAACAAATAATTTCACAATTTGTATGGAAATACAAAAAACCTTTAATAGCGAAAGCAACCTTGGGAAAGAAGAATGGAACTGGAGGAATTAACCTGCCTGACTTCAGGCTATACTACAAAGCAACAGTCATCAAGACAGTATGGTACTGGCACAAAAATAGAAACATAGATCAATGGAACAAAATAGAAAGCCCAGAGATAAATCCACACACCTATGGACACCTTATCTTTGACAAAGGAGGCAAGAATATACAATGGAGAAAAGACAATCTCTTTAAGAAGTGGTGCTGGGGAAACTGGTCAACCACTTGTAAAAGAATGAAACCAGAACACTTTCTAACACCATACACAAAAATAAACTCAAAATGGATTAAAGATCTAAATGTAAGACCAGAAACTATAAAACTCCTAGAGGAAAACATACACAAAACACTCTCTCACATAAATCATAGCAGGATCCTCTAGGACCCACCTTCCAGAGTAATGGAAATAAAAGCAAAAATAAACAAATGGGACCTAATTAAACTTAAAAGCTTTTGCACAATGAAGGAAACTATAAGCAAGGTGAAAAGACGGCCTTCAGAATGGAAGAAAATAATAGCAAATGAAGCAACTGAAAAATAATTAATCTCAAAAATATACAAGCAATTCCTGCAAAGACAATTTTTTTGGATTAATTCTCTTTTCTAATTTTTAATTTTGTATTGGAGTATAGCCAATCAACAATGCTGTAATAGTTTCAGGAGCACAGCAAAGTGACCTAGCCATACGTATACATGTATCCGATGAGGACAATTTAAACAGCTTTTCAGGAATAGAATGAAAGGCCTTAAGAGATAGTGAATTTCCTATTACAGAGGATATCCTATGGGAAAAATTATAAAATATTTCTTCATATTGGAAGAGATTGCACTAGTTGTCTTTTCAAAAACTCATGCAACTCGGGTTTGTGATTCAATTTTTAATCAAATAGCAAGCTAAAGCAAGAAATATTTTAAGTGAATTATAGAGACTGAAAGAAAGTAATAGAGGTGTAAATGGGGAATTAAACAGAAGATAAACTACGGAATAAGAAAAAACAGAATCAGTAAAGAAATTTAGCCAGACATAATAAAGCATTTTGACCTTCAGGAAGATAGTTGGGACCTTGAACCGGAAATGCAACTGAAAGTTGACAGATTAACCAGAAGAGAAAGGGGAAGAATCAGAAAGTCGATGTGATGCTTTAGAGGAGGGCTGTTAAGACCCAGTGCTAAAGGTACTTCAGGCACTCAATAACTTTGAAAATATAACAATTTAGTGGGAAAATTCTAAATGGGCTCAATTCTTGACCATATATTTTTGCATAACATTGCAATACATACCCAAGGGTTGCATGGAAGGGCATAGTGGGAGGTGAAAAGTTGGAAGAAGTGGATAGAAAAGAAGATGTGAAGAATTTGTGTGGAGGTGAAGGAGAGAACTTTTCAAAGGCCCACAGATAGACACAATGGCTTTATTTTTCCACCAAGCAAAAGAGAGTTATTTTCTGACAAATAGGTAAAATCTAAGCCACCTACACATTTTTATTTGTTAAAGATTACATACTACTTAAAGAGAAAGGTGTGCTCACATCTCCACATCCTGGTCAAACTCCAAGTCAAATCATTTCATTTTCTTTACCTGAACCCTCTGCTGCTTACTTGAGGGAAGTCATACTTCACTTCCTTAAAAACTCATAAAACATGTCTGGAGTTTTTCACACCATTATACTATAAGGTAGACCCTTAGAGTTCTAAAAGTCCATAAATTCTTTATATCCCTTAGAAACACTCATTAGATTTAGGTTGTCAACATTTTTTCCCAGCAATAACATTTTGGATCTTTATTTAGTTACATATGTCTTTATTATGTTAGTAATATATGTTTTGAAGGACTGATGCTGACAGAGGATGAGATGGTTGGATGGCATCACTGACTCACTGGACATGAGTTTGAGCAAACTCCAGGATATAATGACAAACAGGGAAATCTGGTGTGCTGCAGTTCATGGGGTCACAAAGAGTCAGACACGACTTAGCAACTGAACAACAACATTATATGCTTATGGAACATCGCGGTTAGGAATATAATTTAATATGATTATTTTCATTTAGCAAGATGGCATATTTCCTAAAATTGCATGATAAAAAGCAACTTTCAACTTTTCTTGTATTTTTTCATGGTTTTCTTTGGAAGGTTTTTTATACTTGCCATAGAAATGCAAGAAAGCATCAACTTCTGCTTGCTTCTTCACTTTATCTCTCAGTTGTCAGCTTTTCTAAATTCTCTTTCATATTAAGGCAAGACCTAACTTGGTTTGGTTATTGGAAAATCCTAGCATTAGAGGAGGGTGGAAACTTGGCCCAAAATCAATATACTTTCATGATAACACTCTTTCAGCCTCGTTTTGGTGGATTAATCTGATAACCAGAAATAAAGGAACTACTTAACAATATGACAGCTTACTATCTAGTTTGTGTCACATGTCTGAAGTGTAAAATTCTATCACCCATTGCGAGGATAAATGTCATATCTTGAAAAGACTAATCTTGTTCAACGGATGCACTTTTAAAATGCATAAATCTACTTGAAAACCAATCTGATAACAAAGACATGCCTGCAGAAGGATGATTCAGTTGTATCAATGTACTTGTCACTTAGAACTCACCCCCAGAAAAAATTATGTGATGGGGTTGGGTGGGTGTTAAAAGCATGCAAAGTCTTGATAATAGGAAAACATTAGCCACAAGATGAAAAGAAGAAACATTTAAGTTCCAGGCAAAAAAAATTGTCTAAGAAGGTTTTTAAGACTTTATTACATGAGCACAAAGAGACAAACTCTTCAATTTGCCTGAAAAATTAAAATCTTTAGAAACTTTGGCCGTTATCTTTATTTTAAGATTGAAGTTAAACATATTGTCCTGACTCATTCTTAAATGATATGCTTGAAATTGGGAGTAAAATTCTCCTTTGCTTCAAACTTTACAATCAGTTTTGAATTCTAGTAAGAAGGAAAACTCTCTCAGAAAATATTCTCAATCTCCCCACCATTTCCCAGTTTCCCCTATTTTCTTGTCCCTGAATCTTTATTTATTTGTAAATTTATTATAATTTTATTTGTAGAAGCCATTGGTCAAGTCCAATAGCCTATAATCAAAAATAAAGATCGTTTTCTATATAGTCATTAATAATTTAATAGGGCACTTTATTTTAACTATGTACAATTTCACATGAGAAACTCTTCCTCTAAAATTTAATTAAGCAAGTTTAAGCCAGAAACATTTTTAAAATTTCACAAAGGCCAGCCCTAAAAAGTCACATTTTCCTAATAATTTCAATCCCCCCTCAACCTCAGAAATCATATCTGTGCATGCATAGTCAAATAAGGCTATTATTATTTGATGTATTCATCAGAGTTCTTTTATTCCCAGAAAATTTTTTTTTAACTATAGAAAATTATGATCTCTATTTTTACTTTGTGAATGGCTAATTAATTGCTCATCATCTGACTTTTTCACATCTATTTGACTTCATTTTACCATTTTACTCTGATACTAGGTGGCAGGAAAATAAGTTATATTTTCTTCCTTGCCTTCCTTCATTCCTTCCTTCTTTACCTTCTTCTTGCTTATTACTTACTCTAGTTAAGAACTTGGGAGTTTAACTAAAGCACTTGATTTTTTTGCTTTTTAATATTTTTGTTTTGTTGGTTATTATGTGTTTGTGCTTATTTCTTTAGTCTAATTAGAAATTTGATTATATAGATCTGTGGAAAATTCACGTTCTTCTTATTATATTTATAGAGTAACATCTCACTCTAACATTTTCAAGAATTTTATTAGAAAAGTTCACATACAGAATAATAACAGCTGTCTATTTCTATGTTCATATAAAGTGCAAACATAAAAAATATTCAATGAATTAAATACAATGCTTTTTAAATTGTATTTTAGAGAACTGAGCAAATAATATTGATATTTTATATTTGAGTTTTTTAGGTAAAGCCAAAACATCTGATTTCCTCTTTGAGATCCTAAACCTCTAAATTCTTTTATGAACCCTAAAATGCTAGTATTATCTCAATTTTTTTTATTGACTGAATATGAGTCAAGATATTATTTCTTTTTAGGGCATGAGACCTTCAGTTTTAAACTGGGCTTTCTAAAACCAGATGCCTAAACCTTAAGGTTTAAGTATCTAATCATTGGAATCTTGGTCACCAGAAATATCAGTGAAGTTCAGTATTTTGGGAAAAGAAAAAACACATTCACTCATATTTTTCATTCATTTATTGAACACTTACTATTTGATAAGCCTTTCATTAGAAACCAGAGATACAAAATGAATTAGGAAAAATACTATAAAACTGTAGGAGAGGTCAATCTAGAGAAAATAATATTGTCATTGAATATGAACTATTCTCAACCTGGAATCCTCTTCTCCAGTCCCCGTTCTCTCCACTCCTCACTTCGCTCACAATGCTCCACATTGCTCCTTCGTTCCATCCCACTTTCCATCTCTTTTTCAATACCAATACCTACTTCTCTTTCAGGTTTCAACTTAAACCTTGCTCCTTGGAGATGAGGAAGACCTCCTCCTACTCCATACACATAGATATGTGGGCTATAAACTCACAATTTTCCCTTATAATAAAACTCAGGCCTTATGCCAACGGGGACCTTCCCAGACCACTGCTGCCAGTGCCCCCATCCCTGTGGTGAGCCCCTGCCATCCCATGCCTCCACAGGAGGCAACATGAGCAGATGAATATCAGCCTAGGAGTGCTTAGCGTTATTTCATCTGAAATATATGCTTAGTTTTGTTCACTAGCTTCCAATCCAGGTTACTCTGGACACCCTTAGGCGCCCCCCCTTTTCCCAGAAGATGTCTCTGCAGCAGATCATTTCCACCCTTTTCTCTTGAACCTTGGTTTTGGCCTTCATGGAGGTCCATGATGATTGTGGCTGAGGATAAGTGGAGGTGAACTCTTTCCTCAAATTATTTTTCCAAAGGGGAAGAGTCTTTTTCCTAAGACAAATTTTGATGCAGGCTGTAGGTTAATATATTGCCAACTTTGGAACTTCCCTGCTGCTCCACTGATTGAGAATCTGCCTGCCAATGGAGGGGATACAGGTTCAATCCCTGGTCTTGGAAGATCCCATGTGCTGAGGAGCAGCTGAGCCCATGCAGCCGCAACTAGTGAACCCATGCTCTAGAGCCTGTGAGCCACAACTACGGAAGCCTTCAGGCACCTAGAGCCTGTGCTTCACAACAAGAGAAGCCACAACAGTGAGAAATCTAAGTACCGCAACAAACAGTAGACCATACTCACTGCAACTAGAGAAAGTCCATCTTCGCACAGCAACGAAGACCCAGTTCAGTCAAAAATAGATAAGATAAAACAAAAATTATTAAAAAATAAAACTCAGCAGTTTTATTATATTACTTGCTTAAGGTCTGTCTTTAGATGTTTAACACAGAAAACATCCTGATTATTTTTTTTTCTCTTGCTACTATATCCTTAACACCCTGCACTTTTTCAGGCTCATAAGTACACAATAAATACTTTTTGAATGAACAAATGAGTGAAAAGATGAAATTCAACACCCATAAAGAAAAAAGTGTTAATTTAACAAATTGGTTGAGTAAAATAAAAAATATTTTTAAAGCAAAGATTAAAACATGATAGTATTATGACCTCAGTGCTATAACTGTGCTGTTCAGAGTTCATATGCACTTTCAAGTCTTTCCACAATACTTTACAGCTAAGTTCTACAACTCCATTTTTACTACTTTCTGATTCTTAGTTTTAGATTATAGAACTGTCAAATTATCTTGAAAAGTATATATTCACATATAATTTTTGCTAAATGAAAGTTAGCAATGAAATAATAATGTACATTTCTGTATATTTATTCAAGATCAAAAAAAATTAATTTTTCATTTTTTATACCATGGAATGCCTCTTGTCCTAGTGAGTAACATAATACATTGATTTCCTAATACTGTCAGAACTCCAGTTGAAATCACTAATATTTAAAAGCAATTGTCAAAACTATGTGTACCAATTATAAAGCAATTATCTTTCAGCTCCAAATCTACCCTTTCTGCTCTATTTTGTGATACTGGGCCGAGACTCTGCAAAGCGCATTTCTCCCTGGCCATCTGGCTCCCTGCTGGGCTCAGCCAATAGGTGTTAGAGGAAGGCAGCAAGGTTGGGGCTGAAAAAAGGGCTTGCTCCTTCCTGTTTGCTTCCTGTTTCATTGGTGTTGTCTCAGCAGCAGTCTCTCAAATTGGCAGAGGCAATGATTCCTGTCTTGTCAGCCTCAAGGTGTCCGCACATTGGTACACCCAGAGGCCAGTCAGGAAAACAGAAATCACACCAAATTAATGAAATGAAAGATTGAATATGTATTTGTTGTTTTTCAGTCACTAAGTGATGTCTGACTCTGCAACCCCATGGACTGTAGCACATCAGGCCTCCCTGTCCTTCACTATCTCTCAGAGTTTGCCAAAACTCATGTCCATTGAATTGGTGATGCCATCCAACCTAGAAGATTGAAAAAGCAGAAAGGAGACACTGAGATAAAACAGATAAGCACCCCCAGGAAGTAGTTGCCACCCAAAGGCTAAAAGAAAGAAGTGGTAGTTATCAGAACCTAAATGCTTAGAGGAAGGACCCTGCAGAGCCTCTGCGGAGAGTCTTGCCTGGTTGGTGCTGAAACCCAGAAAAAGGGGTTCAGAGGAAGGGGTTCATGGAGCTGGGAGTTGGCCATGAAAGTTGGGCTGCTATCTGGTTGGCAGAATATATAGAGAAAAATATCTCAGTTTGAGCCTAGACTGTGTCCACTATTGTGATTCAAAAGTGCCTAGGCATCTTTACTGAGCTTTTGAGACTGGCCTAAAAGAAATTATTTCAGTTGATATATTTATTTGTTAGTTTGCTTTTTTTTTTTTGTCTATTTCTTTGTTTTGGCTCAAGGAAGAGAAAATAGGTTTTAATGATCAAGTGGCCAGTGAGAAAGACTGGAAAATAAAGAATATGCAAGCATTCAATTCTCAGCTTGGTCTCTTTGACAAATATGGAATCCTGTAAAGAGAGAGAAACTGTAAACAGGATTAAGAGATCATATTCATGAAGTCCTTGTAAAATGCAAGGCACTAGGGATACCTGTTAGATTTCCCCATGGCAGAGTGTATCACAAACTGCAGGCAAGGAGTTCTTTGCCCCCCAATTTCTGGCAAAAGCACAGTGCCACAGTGGTGTGATAAGAGCTAAACTGCATATGGTGAAGATCAGCACACAGTGGTGTCACTGCAATGCTGAAAATCAGAAAATGCAGGGGTCAAATTTAAAGATAGAGCTCAGAAGGGAAGTTCTTCCACAAATGTCAGATTCTTCCCTCATTATTCTCTACTATACAAAGAGATTTTGAAGCAACATTTTGATTTCTCAGAGAGGCATTCTTTAGATAGCTATTGGCTTTTTCAGCTTAAAGCACAAACTCTTGTATGAGGTTCAGAAACCTTTGTAGAATCCTATTGATAATACACATAGCTGGTGTGAAATTTTGATTTCAGTTCAAGTGTGCCAAATTAAATTAGACATTACTAATTATGCAAATTAGAGACACAAATCACAAATATTTATGCTAATTTGTATCATGCTTGTATGTTTTATTTTGAGGAGGGCATTCCTTCTCTGAGAGTCTCATATAAAGAATCCCAAGAGTCAGTAGCTTCCATGCATTAAATATGTGTTTTGCTATGAAAAGTAGCATGCTAAAATGTTTGAAAAAAAAAACATGAAAGCTGTGCCACAAATTCTAATAATAAGTTTCCTTTAGAACCTTTTAATCTTAGATTAGATGAACTAAGCCTTTATAGATGCTCTTCATAGTCTCTTCAGAATTTTTGTTAATTTGAAGAATATTAAACATTAAATTATGCTTTGGGGTATACACAAAAAGACATCAAATGCAACGGAACATTTTAAAACATTATGAAACATCACCATTCCATATGCTGAAAGGCATATTGCAGAATTACAGTGAATTGTTGGGGGGGTGTTTCACTACAGCACTTTTTATGCTAACAATGATATATAAGCAGACAATCTGTTCAAGACTTCTGCCTACCCAATTACTTACTCTCTAAGTCTAATATAAACATGACACATTTACTTCTGTGAACAGCAAGTATTTTGCTACAGAAAGAAGGTGTTTGTAAGCATTGCCACATGGTCCTCGAGACATCTAAGTATAGTAAGACAGGCATTTTAAAAGAATTAGAACACAAAGGCAATGTATAGACTAAAAAGAAGCAGTGTTTATTTTTGCTGTTTAAAAACATTTTAAGAATTTGTACACTGCTTTCAACTTAAGACACAGAAGGTATACGGCATAAAAAGTAATTCATTTTTTTACATAATAAAAACTCCCTGACTGAGGTTAAAAGTATACCTCAACCCACATGCATACACACACGTATACACACACACATACACACACACACACACACAGACCCTCAGCAAAGGGTAGAAGCTTAACTAGTTGAAGTCATTGAAAGAAATCACTGACTAATTTCCAACTTATCGCTAAGCTACCCAGAGGCTTTGCTGTCTACATACAGTAAAATATATAAACCTTATAGAATTAGTTTGAAAAGCCATTCAACAAACAGACAGCAGTAGCAACACCAATAAATCCTTGGATTTCTAGATTTCCACAGTTGCTTTATTATATTATCTTAAATGACCATTTTCAACATCAAGATTATAATACACACAAAGAAACAGGAAAGTATGGCTCATACACAGGAAAAAAACTGGTCAATAAAAACTGTCACTGAGGAAACACAGACACTGATTTGCCTAGACAAAGACTTAAATCAGCTATTGTATGTATGTTTAAAGAACTAAAGGACTAATACTAAAGGATTACAGAAAAGTATGAGAAAGATGTTTTCTCAAATAGATAATATTAATAAAGAAGTAGAAATTATAAAAAATAAACCAAAGGTTTATTCTGGAATTGAAAAGTACAATAACTAATGAAAATTCCACCAGAAAGGCTCAATGTCAAATTTGAACTGACAGAAGAAAAAGAAAAAGAATCAGAGAAGAATCAGTGGGCTTGAAGATAAATAGATTGAGATTATCCAACCTAAAGAACAGAGAGGATGAGAGAATGAAAAAAATAAAAATAAACAGAACCTCAGAGACCTGTATGACGATATCAATTTCACCAAGATAAATATAATGGCAGCCCCAGTAGGAAAGGAGACAGAGAAAGAAGCAGGAGGAATATTTGAGCAAATAATTGTTAAAAACTTTCCAAATTTGATGTAAAACAATTTGCACATTCAAAAAACTCAGTGAATCCCAAATATGATAAACTCAAAGATATCAAAGTCTAGACAAATCATTGTCAAACTGTAGAAAAATAGAGAATCTTGAAAAAGAAAAACAAGAGAAATGTGAACTCAATATTTACAAAATATCCTCAATAACTATTACATTCTGACCACTAATCAGAAGCTAATAAGTCCAGAAGGCAGTATAAGAATATTTTCAAAATGTTTTAAGAAAAAGACATTCAACCAAGAATTTTACATCCAGTTAAACTATACTTCTAAAATGAAGAGAAAATGAAGACACTACAAAATAAACAAAGTCCAAAAAATATTAAAGGTAGACCTTCAAGCTGAAATTAAAGAACACTAGACAATAATTGAATCCACATGAAGAAGTAAAAGTACCACTAATGAAAAATACATGGTTCAAGAAAGAAGATTATATACATGCATTTTTCATGATTCTTTTTTCTCCTATTTGATTTAAAAAGTAACTGTATAAACAGCAATTATATAAATGTATTGATGGGTTTATAATCTCTAAAGATGTAATTTGTATGACAATAGTAATGCAATGGAGAGGAAGGAAACAGAGCAATATTGGAGCAAAATTTTTGCATACTATTGAAATTGTTACTCTTAATACAAATAGATGGTTTTAAAACTTACATGCTAACAATAATCCCAAGAAAACCACTAAGAAAATAACAAATATTATATATGCCTATAGGAGACCCAGGTTCAATCCCTAGGTTGGGAAGATCCCCTAGAGAGGGGGTCGCTACCCACTCCAGTATTCTTGCCTGGAGAATTCCATGGACAGAGGAGTCTGGTGGGCTACAGATCATGGGGTCACAAAGAGTCAGACACAACTGAGCAAATAATACTTCCACTTCACTTTTTAGGCTATATATAGTATATATGTGTACACTCACAATAGGGAATTAAAATCTTACATAAGACTCTACCAATTTAACATAAGAGCAAGTGATTATTATTAAATTCCATTCAACATTTTTGCTTAATGTGGAAAAATTAAACCGCTGAGTTCTTATTTATCAAGATGACCATAAAATTCATCATTGAAATCAAAGTAGCTTTAAGAGTGAGAGAGGATATTATTAATAATTATGTAAGGACAAAAGGCATATATAGGAACTGTCTCTGGCTAACTAGTATGTAAGATCACCCTACTTTCTACTTTTAAGAGAAATGTTTATGTATTTTAAACAATCAGTTTCATTGTCCTGTATCAAACATCCTTTGATATTCATGTCTGACTACTAACTTATAAGGCAAATTGACTCTATTTTAACAATCTAGCCATCTGGTTATGATAAATTACTTTTAGTGATTTAAATATGGCTACTACCACCAAATAATTATTTTGCTTGGGGTTGTACAGGTTATAGATCAGTTTGAGAAAATACTTTTCTAAAGTTTTCATTATACAGGTCTTGCAATAGATATAGCTAAACTCACCCCTAAGTAAGACTGCTATTGTCATCTGCTGTTTTCAACTTGTTTACTGCTAATATAAAGGTATAGAATTGATTTTTGTATATTCACCTTTTTATTCTACAACCATGATAAATTCACTTACTTGTTCTGATAGTTTTTAATAGATTCATTTTACCCTGTCATACAAGGCTAAAATTTTAAAATATTAATGCTTGCTACTGATAGGATGTATCCAGTAGAAAAATGGTATTTGAAGAAGCAAATTATAAACATCTTTTTGGAAAGCATTTTGATATTACATGTATTACATATATATGTATATATTACCTATATTTTTAGCTCAACAATCTCAAAGATGTACAAAGATATGTAAAAAAGATGTTGATTGCAGCTCTCATTTATAGTGATAGGAAATTAAGTAGATGCAACCAATAGGTGAGTAGTTAAGTGGTGGTATATCCACCCCTTTCTTAAAAATTTTAAGCTAGCTTAAATGAGTTTCTCAGACAAATGGAGAAAACCTATTTCATCAAAAGACTGCAAAATAATTACTCCAGTAATATTTCATTTCCACATCCAGTTATGTATTTACTGAAAAAAATTTTCAAGATCTATTACTATTCAGTGAAATCTTTTTTATTCTTTCTTAAACCTTGCCTTGCTATGAGAAGATATATTCACAGGTATTTATTTCTTTTGAGTTAGCATAATGGACATGCAATTTTTTATTCAATTGCCAGTGAATATTCCCATAAACTTATTCAGTAGGACTTAATCAAATACAGGAATATGTTTTGACCTGTTGTTAACTTAAAAAAAAAAACTTGTATTTATCACTCCTCCATCATTAATTACTTAAAAAGGAAACAAAGCAAAGAAAATTTGATTCTGAAAGATCATATGACCATGATTTCCACATACCTCCTTGTACCGCATTCTTTTATGCACACTTTTAGTGTTCCCATGCAATCTGAATTCATTCATCATATCACTGTGTATCATATTAAATGCCAGTTTTTATTGCTCCATAGACTTTATTGCCTTTTGAAGAAATAAACAAATACTTTTCAAATAAAAGTAAAAGACGTGAAGTTAAGAGGTCAGGTCTTCTGCAAGGTCATCAACAGCAGAACATGGTTATCTTCCCAAGACTTGACATATGAGAGACTGATTTACAGCAGGTTCTTGGAACAACTACTATCTGGACAACCTGGCAGAGAAAATAAAATAAAAGACATGAAGAAGCTCAAAAATAAGCCATTTTTGCAAAGTCATTAACTGCAGAGAATGGTGTGTGCTCTTATGAAGAAATTATTTGAAACATCCAGTGAAGGGAGGAAGCCAGAATCAGTGGCAAATGTTTCAAAGTGGGGCTGAGAGAGGGTCACACAGAATGGATTGGGGAAAACAGGCTGACTTTTTCTTTTTCTGTGTTTTAAAAATCTATAATTTTAATGAAATCCCTTTTGCTTTTTTCTTTACCTAATATCCCCTTGCCTGAAATGTCCTTATTCTGCTATAGTATCCTGAATTTCTCCAGTTAAACTCAGCTCTCAGAAATATTGTACTTCCTCACCTTTTGCCACAAACCAAAGAATTCATATAAGAATAAACTGAAAATTAATGCTAAGTACATTTTTTAGAGATAAATAATGTGGTCAGAAATCCCAGACTCCAACATACTCTTATAAGAGCTCAAAATTGTTAGAACTATCTGTGTGGCTAATAGTCAAGTAAACTTCAGTCTAAACACCAAAAATATTAGCTTGGTTTCTGCTATGAAGGAAATATACAGTAATAATTTTATTGAGTGTTTTCTATCTTTAGATTAGTATAGCCAACCAATTTTAATAAATATAATGCCTAAGAATGAATATTTCCTTTAATATTTTGGAAATTTTATTTATAGCTGTTCAACCTTTCATTTATTTACAGGGAAGATCCTAAATAAATATTTACTGAAAATCAATACATTTTATCTATAATGTAACAACCATGAAAACATCCTAATTAGAAGAAGTATTTACAGTGTTAGTCAAATTAGGAAACTACAGTTTGATGAAGAGTGGTAAAAATAAGTGAAAGAATAAGTGGGTGAATAGATAGACAGCAGTGTCTAAAATTCAGTCTTCACTCTAACCAGCCTTCTGAGAGTAGAATGTTTGTTGCAAATTTGAAGCACGGTCTCCAAAAACAAGACCAAAATTAATGAAAACTCTTGTAAACTTAGTGGAGATAATACAATCTTCAAAATAAGTAGAAGTAAAATCACCTTAACTCAAGTGAAGTGAAAGTCACTCAGTCGTATCTGACTCTTTGTGACCACATGGACTATACAGTCCATGGAATTCTCTAGTCCAGAATACTGGAGTGGGTAGCCTTTCCTTCTTCCAAGAGATCTTCCCAACCCAGAGATCAAACCCAAGTCTCCTGCGTTGCAGGCGGATTCTTTGCCAGCTGAGCCACAAGGGAAACCCAAGAATATTGGAGTGTATAGCCTATCCCTTCACCAGAGTATCTTCCCAACCTAGGAATCAAACCAGGATCTTCTGCCTTACAGGAGGATTCTTTACCAACTGAGGTATCAGGGAAGTCCCTAACTCAAATATGCCTTTTACTAAAATTTATGTATTTTTTAATCTTTTGCCTTATTATAACTCTGGGATCCCTGTTGCTCAGCTGGTAAAGAATCTGTCTTCAATGCTGGAGACCTGGGTTCAATCCCTGGGCTGGGAAGATCCCCTGGAGAAGGGAAAGGCTACCCACTCTATTATTCTGGCCTGGAGAATTCCATAGACTGTTTCAGTCCATGTGGTTGGAAAGAGTCGGACACAACTGAGCAACTTTCACTTTCGCTTACTATGACTCAAAATATAATGAGCCACATATAAACAAAACACGAGACAGTAAGGTATCTAATGCCTTTTTTGTGACTTTTTATTTTGTACTGGGGTACAGCCAATTAACAATGTTGTGATAGTTTCAGGTAAACAATGATAAAATCTCTATGTAGGAAATATTTTGCCAAGAAAACCCTAAGAAAGAATAAGAATCTATGTGATAGAATTTTGGTTGTCAAAGTGAAAATTGTCCATGATAAATAAGAGGTGGAGCATGATGTTTACAATCCATTTTTTAAAACTGTGACGTTGGTATATATTTTTCACAAACAGATTAAGCCAGGCTTTAAAATTACTTCCAGTTAAGCTCTTGGCTTAGGCCCGGGGCTTAATTTCAGTAGATCTGCTTTATCCTTCCTTGGGACCTTCAGGGGAGCTTAGCTCATAACCAGAGGAGGGTGTCTGGGGTGATTTGACATCCCTGGCTCACCCCTTGCCAAAGTTACCCATAACTACAGACAGACAGACTGCAGTGCTGCTGCGCACTGACTCTAAGGACGGCCTGATCAAAGTCACCTAATTCAGGCTGATGCCTTAATGTGTCCTGTGTATGCAATCATATGGTAGAAAAACAACTTCAGCTGCTTTCACTTTACTTTCGCAGAGGTAGTTCTTTTAATGCATTTTCCCTTTTTGTTATGTAACAATTTCCTCTGGGTTGGCTGGGTTCTAAATATATTTTGATTTTGGTAAAGTTTCTGAACTTTGTGTTTCTATATTACAAACCTGTGTCTGTTACTACTGTTGTGGTTCTACACTCTGGACTTGAATGTCTCAAAGATAATCATAGTAAGTCAATATCAGTGGCTCTGTTTAAAATATTGCATCAGCAGGAACTCAGAACAGGTAACTTTCACTTGAACATCCTAGACTCTCAGAAATCCTTAAAGATCTTTATATTTAAAAGATGTCTTTTTTTTAAATGTCATCTATTTTTACTTAATTTCAGCAGCATATGAAAGAAGATAAGACTTTTAATATGAATCCTATCACTTGAATATTATGGTTACTTCAATGCTAAGACTAGAAAAAAAAATTAGTCTGATACTTGGAGACAGCATTAAATAATTTATTCAAAATTCTTATGCATAAAGACTAGAGTATGGGGAAAAAAAGAAATAAAAATAGTTTGAGCATAGTAGAAAGAGTGTAGGCTTTACAGCCATACATAGACATGAAACCCTAGGTAAGTGCATCTATGTATAATATATATACATACAATACATTATATATTATAATTATATTTTATTTCTTTCACCAAAAATTTCTGACATTCCATACACAATTGCATTCCACTGCTACTGCTAAGTCACTTCAGTCATGTCTGACTGTGCGATCTCATAGATGGCAGCTCACCAGGCTCGGCCGTCCCTGGGATTCTCCAGGCAAGAACAATGGAGTGGGTTGCCATTTCCTTCTTCAATGCATGAATGTGAAAAGTGAAAGTGAAGTCGCTCAGTCGTGCCCGACTCTTAGCGACCCCATGGACTGGAGCCTACCAGGCTCCTCCGTCCATGGGATTTTCCAGGCAAGGATACTGGAGCGGGTGCCATTGCTTTCTCCGTAAGTTCCCCTGCTTTAGTATAATAATGATTATGTGGTTGTGTGTGTGTTTATGTGTGTGTGTGTGTGACTGTTTTTCCTTAAGGGAATTTTCCCTCTATAAGCCATGTGGCAAAGGGACAAGACAGAACATGAGTCACCGTGCTCATGGAAACAAGCAGCCAGACACGAAGACAGACGGCGTCACAACAACTCAAGAAGCTGGCAGTTTTGGGACTTCTAAAGTAGAATTTTTTTTTTTTTTTAACTAGGCAAACCACAGCTACTTGTGTGGTTGGTGTGTACCTAAAGGCCATGCCTCTCCTATCATATGATCTCACAGAGAGCTGGGGTGCTTCCAGCAAGCAGGTGCCAACGGTCCCTGAAAGCCAGTTTTTAAAAGAGACCAAAGAAGGGTCAGAAAGACACCTCCAGCTGTTGTCCCAGAGTGACACACTTTTAAAATCACAAGAAATCCAGGTTTCCCAGGAAATTGGTATCAAGTCTGAACAGAAATTCCAGTACACAAACAGGCAATTGATCCACCATTTATCTTTATTGAGCACCTCCTGTAACTGTGCACCTTTCCATGTTTGTTTATTTAAATCCCACTGTTTCTTTCAATCTCAGTGAATCATCATTTAGTAAGGACTTTCCTTCTTTCCCTGAAGAGGTCATATCCTCCTTTTATACATGCTGGAAATGCTATTTATCTCACCTTCACAGTTCTTACCCCAGCTGAATTTTACATTTACATTCTCTATGGCTAACATCAATTTCTTCCAAAAGTTGTAAAAACCATGAGAGCAAGGGACTGTCCCTTACTTGAGTCACCTCCACAGTGTGTAACAGGCACTCAAAATAAATTTGTTAACAATTGCAGATCTTTCTGTTCCCTGTAGTCTTGCACACTGTTAAGGGAATGGCTCAGTTGACCCGGTGTGGGGTCAGTTGGGATAACGCAAGTAAAAATTGAGGAACTCTGTGTGTTTCTTCCTTTGTGAGACGGAAATCACCCACACCAGTGGTGAGCTGATAAGCCAGCTCCAAATAAGTAAATAAACAAACAAACCTGCTTTGCATTGTTTGCCAATTTCCCCAATATAAAGAATCCTACCATATCCAGTTTCAAGTCACCAACATGAAGTCAGAGAAGTTGAGTAGGGAAAAAATGAACACAAGCAGTTCTCATGAGCCAGTTTGAACCGGTCCCGGTCTACTTCTGCCTCACACCCAAGGACACTCTTGATATTCTTAAATATTGCACTGTTGCTTTGGTTTATTACATCTATAGACGAAAGAGCAACCTACAACCCTTTGTTCTCTGGTAGCATGCAATTAGAGAGCTCATGGAATATAGTCACATGCAAATGATTCACCAAGAAAAGTCAACACCATTGGGAATGAAATGTTAACTTTTCTTCTTTTGAACTTTTTATTTTGTATTGGGGTATAGCCAGTTAACAGTGTTGTGACAGTTTCAGGTGAACAGTGAAGGGACTTAGCCATACATGTACGTGTATTCATTCTCCCCCAAACCCCTCTCCCATCCATGCTGCCACATTAACACTGAGCAGAGTTCAATGTGCTATACAATAGGTCCTTGGTTTTTTATCCATTTTAAATATAGCAATGCATACATAACTATCCCAAACTTCCTTCTTCCCCCATCCCCATTAACCATAAATTAATTTTCTAAGCCTACGAGTCCCTTTCTGTTTTGTAAGTTCATTTGTATCATTTCTTTTTAGATTCCTCATAGAAAGGATGTCATACACAATTTCTCCTTCTCTATCTGACTTGCTTCACTCAGCATGACATTCATAGTCAGTGCTGTTGCAAACGGCATTCTTTCATTCTTTCTTATACAATTTTATTCATTTATTTTTGGCTGTGCTGGGTCTTTGTTGCTTTATGGGCTTTTCTCTAGTTGCAGTGCATGGGCTTCTCATTGTCGTGGCTTCTTTTGTTTTGGAGTATGGGCTCCAGGGCACGTGGGCTTCAGTAGTTGCAGCACATGGGCTCAGTGGTTGTGGGTGCTGCGCTCTAGAGCAGTTTCAATAGTTGCGGCACATGGATTTAGGTGCTCCAGAGCATGAGGTATCTTCCTGGATCCAGGATCAAACCTGTGTCTTCTGAATTGGCAGGCAGATTCTTTATCACTGAGTCCCCAGTGAAGTCCTATTTCATTCTTCTTAATGGCTGGGTAATTAGAATGCTAATTTTTAAATCTTCATAGGATTAAAATTATAGTTAGGATCCTGTGTGATGGATATGGATTCACATTTAAACTATGTAGAACCGGTGATTTGGGAACATGGATTCTTTGTTTCCGTTCAGTTCAGTTCAGTCGCTCAGTCCTGTCCGACTCTTTGCGACCCCATGAATCGCAACACGCCAGGTCTCCCTGTCCATCACCGACTCCCAGAATTCACTCAGACTCACATCCATCGAGTCCGTGATACCATCCAGCCATCTCATCCTCTGTCATCCCCTTCTCCTCCTGCCCCCAATCCCTCCCAGCATCAGAGTCTTTTCCAATGAGTCAACTCTTCGCATGAGGTGGCCAAAGTACTAGAGTTTCAGCTTCAGCATCATTCCCTCCAAAGAAATCCCAGGGCTGATCTCCTTCAGAATGAACTGGTTGGATCTCCTTGCAGTCCAAGGGACTCTCAAGAGTCTTCTCCAATACCACTGTTCAAAAGCATCAATTCTTCTGTGCTCAGCCTTCTTCACAGTCCAACTCTCACATCCATACATGACCACAGGAAAAACCATAGCCTTGACTAGACGGACCTTTGTAGGCAAAATAATGTCTCTGCTTTTAAATATGCTGTCTAGGTTGGTCATAACTTTTCTTCCAAGGAGTAAGTGTCTTTTAATTTCATTGCTGCAGTCACCATCTGCAGTGATTTTGCAGCCCCCCAAAAGAAAGTTTGACACTGTTTCCACTGTTTCCCATTTATTTCCCATGAAGTGATGGGACCAGATGCCATGATCTTCGTTTTCTGAATGTTGAGCCTTAAGCCAACTTTTTCACTCTCCTCTTTCACTTTCATCAAGAGGCTTTTTAGTTCCTCTTCACTTTCTGCCATAAGGGTGGTGTCATCTGCATATCTGAGGTTATTGATATTTCTCCTGGCAATCTTGATTCCAGCTCGTGCTTCTTCCAGCCCAGCGTTTCTCATGCTGTACTCTGCATATAAGTTAAATAAGCAGGGTGACAATATACAGCCTTGACATATTCCTTTTCCTATTTGGAACCAATCTGTTGTTCCATGTCCAGTTCTAACTGTTGCTTCCTGACCTGCATATAAGTTTCTCAAGAGGCAGGTCAGAATGTTACTAATCTAATACAAACAAAGTAATGTTTCCTCTATAAACAGGCTTTGTTAGGGCCCCAATAAATGGGAGCAGAAGTATTGAAAGAGAAATTGGAAATTTACATAAACGGATGCTCTTTTTCACATTCCTTATTTATTTATACACAGTTGAACCAGCTAATTCTCCTTAGGTTTTGGCAGGGCCTAATATTTTAATTTTCAGTCACATATTTATGCTAACATTTATTGAGCAATCACATGTGTTGAGAAAATCTATAAGGATTTAGATCCAAATTATGGTTCATTTTAGTTACTTGCAGCCCTCACACAAATATGACTGAAAATTAACATTGATTTTTGCTAAATAAAAGTCCAGGAGCCAATCATCTATATAACTATTGCTTTCTTAAAAGCAGTTGCCTTGCCTATGTATCATGATATTCCTAAAATTTACCAGAGCCATTGGAGGTTTCAATAGCCTCCACATTAGCAGGATTGGAGGAGAATGATGACTATAGTCAATATCAAGTAGAGCTAAGTCCAGACTGCTAGGAACAAATAAAGCCTAGCTCGCAGTAATGGGATATATGCCTCCTGGACAAACTCAGGATTCAATGTGATATGCTGACACATGTTGAAGCCTCTAGCACAGTTTTGGCACAGGTACGTACTGTGCCATTACTGTATTAATTAAATCTTCCATTTAATTAACTATAAACCTAAATATATGAAACAAGACCTCTGTAAAAGATTTCAAGGTTGAGAATATATTTTATAACAGGCACAACATTGAAGCAGTAAAGGGGGGGATATGACAATAGAGTCTTTGATGTTGATAGAAAGTCAAACTGGAAAATATTCATCCTTCAGAAGCTCAAATCCACCCACACTGGAAATTGTCACTAACGTACTCTTGCCCAGGAATAACACATATTCTGACTGATAAAGCTTGTCTTGTTCTTTCACTGTTAGATAGAAAGAAGGCAAAAAGCAAAGAAAGGACAACTTTCAGTTCTAACAAAGCATGTTTGATATACATTTGGAACTTAACAGGGCAGGAAATGCTGAACTAATTCAGACCCTAAAACAGTGAGAATTTACATGGTTCAGAATTTACACAGTCTAGAATATCATTACTCTTCTGTAATTCTGTATTTTAAATCTCCACAAGGACCATCTCTTGGCATTGCATTATTTTATATCCATTCTGATGGATTAGACAATTTCCCTTTCACCTAGTTGCATTGCTTGACTTGTGATAAAATCTCCTGGACATATCTCAATAATAAAGCATAATATGGTTGCATATTCCTTGTGATAATTTCCTTTTTGGGGTCCTGTAAAATACTAGTTGTTGCTTTGCAAGAAAATATGAAGCTCGGTCATTTCTCAAAAGACAAATTATTGCTTTACCTAATGTGATAAGCAGAATAATGACCCTCATGGACATCCAAGTCCTAATTCCTGGAAGCTGTGAGTATATTAGATTACATGGGGACAAAGGGGACTTCACAGATGTAAAGATTAAGAAGCAAAAATGTAAAGATTAAGGGTAAGGACCTTGAGATGGGGAGATTATCCTGGATCATCTAGGCAGATCTGACCAAATCACATGAGTCTTTAAAAGAAGAGATTTCCCAGCTAAGGTCAGTCTCAGAGGGAGATGTGAATATAGAAGTGTTAGAGAGGTGTGATTTGAGGAGTTAACCTGCTGTTGCTGGCGTTGAAGATGGAGGAGGGGATCCAGGAGCCGAGGAAAGCAAGCAGTCCAGGGGACCTGGAAACAGATTCTCTCCTAGAGTTTCCAGAAAGGAACGCAGCCCAACCAACATCTTCATTTCAGCCTGGTGAAACCTGTGTCACACTTACAGAATCATAAGATAATAAACATCTATTGTTTTAAGCTATGAAATTTATGTAAATTTGTTATAGAAGTAATAGAAAACCAATATGAAAAGTGGAAGTGAAAGTCACTCGGTTGTGTCCGACTCTTTGCGACCACATGGACTCTCTAGTCCTTGGAAGTCTCTAGTCCAGAATTCTGGAGTGAGTAGCTTTTCCCTTCTCCAGAGGATCTTCCAATCCAGGGACTGAACCCCGACCCCCCATACTGCAGGCAGATTCTTTACCAGCTGAGGCACAAGGAAAGCCCAAGAATACTGGAGTGGGTAGCCTATCCTTTCTCCAGTGAATCTTCCTGACCCAGGAATCAAACCAGGGTCTCTTGCATTGCAGGCGGATTCTTTACCAACTGACCTATCAGGGAAGCCCAGAAAATTAATATAGCAAATATCAAAGGTATGCCCCACTGCTCTGTTTACATGCCTTTTTTGTACAGTTACCTTCACTTTCAATGGCAAATAATTGTATACCCTTTTAAAAGACATCTTTTATGACAATTTAACTCAGTACATGTAGTATCAACATGCATGCAATTAAACTGAATTGACCATAGCATAAGCTGCTATGATAAGTTTATACATGCTCAGGCAAGAATAACTACATTACAACTGCCACCTCATTGATAAGGATTATATGATTATTCCAGTTTCAAAAATGTTGAAATATGAACAAACAGAATCTATACAATGTGGAAGCTAGGGATTATGCTTTCCAAGTCTGCATATCCCCACTACTCCCACCACCAACTCCCTATGCTCACAGGCACTACTTGCCTGGGGCCTGGAGACCCTGGCTTAACCTCTCAGTTTCTGCTTTTGAAGACAGGAAAAATGATATCCATTCCATAAGCTCATCGTAAGGATGAAGGGTGAAATGACATTATAAATGTGGAGAGCTGTGAACATCATAGAAGAGCCTGCAGAAGACCAAGATGTTCTGTCTACTTGTCACCAGATCAGACCCCTTCACACCCTCTCTTCCTTTGTCTTCTCAATTCATGTCCAATAGGCCCTCAGATCTTTCCATCTATCTTGTCCTTTTTCACTGACCATTCCACATGCTAATGTTTAATTATTTTAATAGCTTCCTAATTGTTCTAACTCAAGCTGCTATTTCTTTCTTCTTTTAGTCTGTTTTACAAAAACAAAGTCTTTATCTCTGTTTTTCTTGAAGACAATTCCAAACTTTCAGTGATTTGAAATTTTTGATTAAAAAAGCACAAACCCTTTAGCCTGACCTCCAGGGTGCCTAGAAATAATGCTTTCCATCAAAACACATCATATACCCAGCATGTCTTTATTGAGAGTGTTCTCCTGGCCCTCTTTCCTCCTCTATGCATATGTAGGTTCTAAGATTTTATGAGAATTGAGCTGAAGATGTAGCTCTGTCATGAAATTTTATTAGCCAACCCAGGCCTTGACTGCCCTCTCTGATCCTTCATATCATGTGTCAGATGCCTCTGAATTTTCTGACATACCCAGCACCATGCCCGAAATCATGTAAGATGGCAGGTGTTAATGGTCATGGAAATCCTCCAGGTTTTTATTGTCCCTTGACTTTGTTATGGTTACTCCTGTATTGGCAATTTACTGATGTATTTCACTTTGTCTGAAACAACTTTCCTAATAGGTAACTAAATCCTGCCCACTTATCAAGGGCCAACTCAAATTTTCCACCTCTCCTAAGAACTGTACTGCTCTAGCTCATGCCATACACACTATTTGTACAACTGAGTTTGTTCTGTGCTGTGTCTCTACTTATCCAGTTGGTGTATGTAACTCATGGTTTTTCTTCTTACCAAATTTTATGCTCTTTAAGACAGAAACCTTTATCACACTTTTTGGATATTAAAATTCCATCCTTGCCTCTTATTTGCTGTGTGACCTTGCAAAAGTCACTCAGTCTCTAAAAGCCTTATTTGTAAACTGGAGAAAATGTATGAGAAGGGACCTATCAAAGTGTCTGACACATAGCAAGTCCTCATTAAATGTTTATTGTTTGCATAATGTTGGTTTATAGGCTTCTATCCTACTCCATTCCCCGCCATGCTGTCCACATATACATAAAGCTACCCATTAGACTAATTATTTCATCCTTAAACTGGTGTAAGTCTAATCTTTGGGATGGTTTGTTGCTCACCACAATGACCACAACTAATGATATGCTATCAAGAAGAGAGACACTCCGAGAGGTAGGGGCTTTGTTAGTGAGATATTGACGAAAAACACTGTCATCTTTTGATCCTGAACCTTATATTTTCCACCTATAATAACACTTGTCTTTTTTACAAGAGTTTTATGAGGTTCAAATGAGATAAATATGTGAAACTGTTTTACATGTTCTATAAAGTATTATTAACATATGTTATTATTCCAATGTCCTTATTGATAATTTTCTTGTACTCAAATTGCTTTCCCAAGTACAATAAAAGAGGTTACAAGATGCAAACTATTATATACAGGATGAAAAAACAACAAGGTCCTACTGTAGAGCACAGGGAACTATATTCAATACCCTGTGCTAAATCATAATAGGAAAGAATATGAAAAAGAATATAAATATATGTATAACTGAGTCCCTTTGCTGTAGAGTAGAAATTAAATCAACTATACTTAAACAAAATTTTAAAAAAATGTTTTAATTTAAAGAGGCTCCAAACCATCCTCAATGATTACTCATTTATCCATTCATTCTCTTTGTCAACAAGTATTTACTGATGTCCTATTATGGACAGGATAACTGTGTTATAATCGCAAGGAGAGGACACAAAGAAGTAATATATCCACCCTCAAAAACCTTCATATTATCTTTTTTTCCTTCTCACCTTTCACCTTAAACCATCCTGTTTATCAACTGAACATTTTATGTGTCTGCATATGAGACAGGATGGGGTGAAGAAAGAAGCTGAGTAGGTGACGCTGAAGGGGACTCATCTGTATGATCAACTCTGTTGCACCATGTGAACCACAAGAACTGTATTTATAGTGTAGTGAATCTTCTAGAGATGAAAAGTCTCAACCCCAGAAAGCAATGTCAAATTATGAAAAATCCGGAGGCAGGAGAAAACCACCATAGGGTATTCTTAAAAAAAAAAAAAAGTCTACCTACTAAAGACTCTGATCACATATCATTATGACTCATAGTAAAATGGTCCTGGGTGATTCACTGCTACTTATTTTTTTTTAAGTGTGATAATTATCTTTACTGCTTAATTTAAGCTTTTCTTATTTCCAAAAACAATTTTTTAAACCCTTGAGGCTTTGTTGGATTTTTATTCCATTGTTTAATGTAAATACGATTAAATACTCTGAGTCTTTCAAGTCTACATAAGAATTGGTCATACTTTTGTAACACAGGATTATTCTGAGTTTCTATTCTAGATCATTTTTTTTAAAGAATAAAAGATTTTTTTCTAATTGCAAGTTAGCTATAAAGTAGAAGCTTTAAAGCTATAATATAAAATGCTGTTTTAATCTATTTCAAACAGCGAGCATTTCAAGATAAGCAAAGGAAGACAGAAACAGAGGTAGGGAAAAGACTATGGTATATTTCACTGGCTATACTTAGACTGCAGCCTAGCAGGCTCCTCCATCCATGGGATTTTCCAGGCAAGAGTACTGGAGTGGGTTGCCATTGCCTTCTCCGTAGACAAGTATTAACCTATTTCAAACCCTATATCACTTCATAGTAAATGAGTTTTGACATGTGCATGATTATGGTTATATTTTAAGTGAAAATAGCCTGGCCTGAGGCTGAGACTTTTCCGAGATACTAACCACTTCAGATATTCTCACTATTGCATTTGTTCGTTAATGAGTGAATTCATCTGATAGGTAGATTGGATGCAACTGAACTCTCAATTAAGTGATTGAGTTTATCTTTTTAATGCCTGACAATTTAGGAATAAAGAAATAACCTGAAATACTCTAAGAATATCAAAAGCATATCTTCCAAAGACCAGCTCATCTGGTAAATATGGTCAGTCCTTGTTCTTTGTTATTCTTTGAATTGCAATGAAGACATAGAAAAATAAACCTAACTAAGAAAGGAAGTGTGCATTTCTGCATATGCAGTTTAACAGTCTCAGCTGTCTTAGCAGAAAACTGTTCTTTTCCAAGAGTTTCTTTATTTAATTAATTAGTACTGATATTAATTTACATTGTGTGCTTAAATTAACCAAGTCACTAATTCCTCTGTTTCTTCATGTTTGTTTAAATAACTCTCCTATTATTTATGAAGATGGACTGTCTTTTCTGACTTTATCAATGTATGAATATTATATTCTTTTTTGAATATTATATTCTTGAATATATATTTAATTATATATTGAATATATATTCAATATATATAATATATATCATGTTATATATATCATATTATATATCATATATAATATATATCATATTATATATATCATATATAATATATATATACTTGCCAATAGGCAAGGATACATATTCAGAATTTTGTATGAAATCACAAACTCATTAAAAGGCTAGTGTTCAAGCCTACTGAAATACTAAAACAGGACTTACACCTGATACCTACACACAGAATTCTGTGAAATTTTAGAAAAACATCTATTCACAATGTCTGGCATGTCTGGAACATATTTAAAAGACTCAGTACCTCAAACACTTAGGAACTATGGTGTTGTGAGTGTTCATTCTAGATTTGACCCTAATTATGTTTTTAGTCAGATTTTTATCTTCTCTTAAACCTCTGTATTTAAAGAAAGCGACTGAGAAGACAACTGACTGACCCATAGCAGTAATAAGTACACATTTTGAGTATAATTTTTTTAAATTTCTTGTATTATTTAATCTAGCCAATAAACTGGTGAGTTTAGTGTTATTCCTGATCTGATTTTTCAGATACAATACTCAAGCAGAGAAGCAGGTAGTAGAAAAGCATAGTTCAGTCCAATGTATGCATATATACATACAGGGCCGTTGCTCAGAACTGTGAATGTGGCTTGAAGGAATTATAAATTTGAACAAGTAAACCAGTAGCTCTATCAGTGAATACTATCAACATTATATGATTAGCCACAGTAAAATTCATATTAGTACTTTAGTAAGTACCAAACACTGTTCTAAGCACATTACATATAACTCTCTTAATCCTCCTAAATAAATTTCAGGTAGATATTACCATGGTTCTCATTTTATGGATAAAAAAAAGCTGGGACACAGTGAAGTCCAGGGTCCACACAGATAGTAAGTGAAGGACCTGGAACCTAAACCCAGCACTCTGGATTTTAAATTTCTACAGAGGAAGGATCATTTTCAACAATCATGTGCTCCTGCCTTAAAGAATGTAGTAGGTTGTATTTAGAAGTATTTATTAAGTATTTGCTGAATAGAATTATGACAGTAGTGAAAGTGTTTTGGTCAGGGGAATTTATTGGGTCTTTCTTTGTAAGCCACTGCCTCTAAAGTAAACCAAAGTTACTGCCTTTAATAGGTTTTTATTGGGGCAATCAGGGCTTTAGTGAATGAAACAGGCTGGAAATATCGTCACATCTTTTTCTGCAACTAGGAAGTTGGCTAATAGCTGGCTTTCTGAACCTGAGTTTCTTCAACAGTAAAAATAAGAAAACTTAATATCCTGAGAAAGAGGCTGTAAAAATTAGATAATAAAGTGCTATGGAAACTAATATATAGTTATAAAGAGGTTAATGATAATGCCTGTAAATTATTGTTATTTTTCTCATTAGCTCCAAAGCACATTCTAGCTGAAGAACCAAATGGAAGCAGAAACTGGGTCTTCAGATTTTTAATCTAGCTTGCCCAGACGCTCATTGTTATTCTTCATCTCTGTAGTTATTAGGGACAAATTAATTAATTTTCACATTCATCTAACTCCACCATCATGTTTTCAGGGCACACCATTTTTAAGTTCTTTTTAAAGCCTGATTGGAAAAATAATTTTGTGACGTTGCAGGAGAACAAAGCAATTTGGTCTTTCTGATTAAGGAGCTCCACTGACACTACATCAGGATAAAATTCACCCTAGAAAGCAGATGTTACTGTATCAAAACCACAAAATATTATCAGGGCGGTTCCCCCAGAAGACGCTTACTGGCAGAAACTTCTGACATTTACTATCAAAAAATTAAACATTTTTCTCCTTATAAGAGTTAATGGTAGACAATTTAGAATGCACAAATGAAGAAAAAGAATAAAATAAAAATTTTCAGAAATGTCATCACTGGGAAAAGCACAGGCCTCTTGAGGAAGAGTGTATGCAATATTTATATAATTTGCCTGTTATTTCTACAATAGATATTCTTCATGTCGTTAAACAGTCTTGTACAACACCACCTTAAAAGGCTATGTGGAATTCTATTCCATTGATACACAGTAATTCACTTAACTGAACATATGATTGCTTACAATTTATTCACTATTATAAGCACTCTTGCTATAAAAATTCCTGTGCACAAATACAATTCCATTATTAGGATAAAATTCTGGAACTGGAATCACCTGGTCAAAGTTTTAAATACTTCGAATTCTCACCAAAGTACTTACATCAATGAATAAACCTTGCCCAAAACAAAATA
This sequence comes from Ovis aries, assembly GCF_016772045.2. Taxonomy (NCBI): domain Eukaryota; kingdom Metazoa; phylum Chordata; class Mammalia; order Artiodactyla; family Bovidae; genus Ovis; species Ovis aries. The sequence goes on from NC_056061.1 coordinate 60,414,392, forward strand.
AAAAATCACTAAAAACTATCCTTGTCTGTTTGTTGTAGTTTTTCTTTAAATGATAAGTTTGCTAGGTTTTTAAACCCCTGTATTTTTTTGGTTACTCCTAATATCCAATGTTTAAAGTATATTTGTCTGTCTTTTATATTCTTCTTTTGAGAAATGCCTGTTCATGTTCTTTGTCACCTTCATATTGAATATTTTTATTATTTATTTTTGTGAACTCGTTATGCAGTAATCCTTTGTTATAGATGCAGCAATAGATTCATCAGTCTCTTTTGATTTTGAATCTTTGATGTTTTTACAAAAAAAAAAACTCAAGGTTTTCACTCTTATGTAATTCAATCTGTTACCTTTGGCATCAAGCATAGAAATTTTCACTCTATACAGAGATTATAAGAATATTAGCAGTTATTCTCTGGCATTGAAAGGTTTTTGGTTTTAACATTTAGGAACACAATATCTCTGGCATCTGTTTTTGGACATTACTTGAGTTAGGAATACACAGTTGCATAGAGACTCCTGCCTCAAATGATTAGCTATTTGTTACAACATCATTTATTGAATAATTTTGCTTTTCCTTATTGATTTGAAATGCCTCTTTGTTCACATGCTACGCTCTTGTTTCCGTTTGTGTGTGTTGTATGGATCCAGCCTCTCTACAGCAGATTGCAAATATGCTATCAGCTCCATGCCACAGAGACAGAACACAGTCGAGATGTGTTCGTCTAGGGTCACTTTCCGTCCTGTGATTCCATGTTGTTGTTTTTTTAAATTTTCCCAAATTATGCTATCTGTTTAATAGTAGTCATAATTTAATTACAATTTTGCACTAGTATTGAAATATTATAACACTTGTTTGATTTAAAATAACATGGCTTTCAGAATTAATCAACACTGATTAGCATTGTGTTGGTTGGTATACATCACATAGGAATTTTCATTTTGGAGGGTTTTTTTTTTTTTAATTTCTAGGAAAATATTGTAGAATAAAGCAGGATCACAGAATCTTCCAAGCTCCCCAAGAAAAGTGAATAAACTTGGAATACAGAATTTGAAAAGCAGTGAATAGGAGGGAAAATTTTTTGACAGGGCATTGTATGACAATTATAGCTTCCAACTCTTCCCCAGATATAATCCGTAAGGAGAAAAAAGATGAGCTAAACATTTTTACAGAGTAGGCTTAAGGAGCCTCTTGTTAGCTATGGAAAAAGTCAAGAGAAATTCTTCAAGAGTAGAAGCATCTAAAATTAACTTAGAAGTTTGTCTTAGGCAGAAGGCCAGTAGTACTTACCATCTTAAGGTGCTGTGCTGTCTTGGGATAGTATGCCAAAGCCGATGGATGAGCTATACCTCTGGCTAACTGGAGTGGGCCATGAGACAGGACATGTAACACCCAAGGAAGACTCTGCAGAACAAGATTTCCCAGCATGGACTGCACCAGGCCAGGAGTCCAGGTTAAGCTCACTTTCTTTCCCTTCTTTCATCTCTGCTGTTACATTACAGAGAAAGCAAATTGAAAGAATAAAACTGCTGTGATACATTAGCCCTGAGGGGAAAGAACAATTAGGCCCCAGAGATAAGTGGGAAGAGAATTAGTGAGAACACACCCACACTTTATTATAGAAGGCAGAGTGTTTGAACTAAGCCTTCTAAGTAAATCTGGACAAAAGGAATGTCACAGCAAGTAGACAAAAACAGTAGAGGAAGGAAGGAAGAGAAAGAAAGAAAGATATAATTCAGCAAATTCTTCTCTGAAATGAGGAGAAACCGATTTAACGGGTCAAATGGACACATTGTTTACTAGGAAAGATTGATGTTGATTGCCAACATTGGGCATATACTGGTCAAGTAAATCCAGGCAGACAGAAAAGTGAAGTTATCTACAGGTGAAAGGGTAGGTATATATCAGTGAGGCCTCATTGTTGTTGTTGTTGTTCAGCCACTCAGTCACGTCTGACTCTTTGTGACCCCTTGGACTGTAACATACCAGGCTTCCCTGTCCTTTACCATACCACCTCCCGGAGCTTGCTCAAACTCGTGTCCATTGAGTCAGTGATGCCTTCCAACCATCTCATCCTCTGTTGTCCCCTTCTCCTCCTGCCTTCACTCTTTCCCAGCATTAGGGTCTTTTCTAATATCTTCATAGCAATATTCAATACTATAAGACAGCAGAGCAATGCTTATGGTGCTCTAGAGACATTACTTTGCCAATAAAGGTCCATCTAGCCAAGGCTATGGTTTTTCCTGTGGTCATGTATGGATGTGAGAGTTGGACTGTGAAGAAAGCTGAGCGCCAAAGTATTGATGCTTTTGAACTGTGGTGTTGGAAGAGACTCTTGAGAGTCCCTTGGACTGCAAGGAGATCCAACCAGTCCATTCTAAAGGAGATCAGTCCTGGGTGTTCATTGGAAGGACTGATGTTCAAGCTTAAACTCCAATACTTTGGCCACCTGATGCAAAGAGCTGACTCATTTGAAAAGACCCTGATGCTGGGAAAGATTGAGGGCAGGAGGAGAAGGGGACGACAGAGGATGAGATGGTTGGATGGCATCACTGACTCAATGGACATGGGTTTGGGTGGACTCCGGGAGTTGGTGATGGACAGGGAGGCCTGGGGTGCTGCGGTTCATGAGATTGCAAAGAGTCGGACACAACTGAGGGACTGAAATGAACTGAACTGAAAGGAGAGAAAATATGACTCAAGAATATTGTTCCCTGCTAAGTAGGCATTCAGGTGCACAGGTGTATGCATTCTTCAATGTGAAAGGATTCAGACTAAAGAACTCTTCTTAAAAAACACTTTTAACAATGAAAGCTAACCAACTTGGACGGGACTCAAAACTAAAGTTTCAGCAAAACAGACTGTAGGGGAAAAGACTGATGATGGTCATTAAATCTGTTTAAATACATAAATTAAGACTAAAAAATTTGGGAGACTGTATTTTCAGAATAGAATATAAATACTATAAATTCTAACAAAGTGAAAATAGTATAAGCAACAAAAATTGCAAGACTGGAGTGAAAGAGGTGAAAGTATAAGAGTACTAATCACCTTTCTTTCATTGCATGGAGATGATCCATACATTGTCTAAAATTGAAACATGTGGCTTAAAAATAAAATTCCATCCTCTTTTCTTAACCAATGTCTTCCTGAGATAAAAAGAAACATTTCTCTTAATTTCAGTAATATCTTCATTTTCATTTTCATTTTTTTCTTGCATTATATTTTCAGTCCATGGGGTCACAAGGAGTCAGAAACGACTGAGTGACTTCACTTTCTTTCTTTCTATAGTTCCTTTTGGAGAAGGAAATGGCAACCCACTCCAGTGTTCTTGCCTGGAGAGTCCCATGGAGGGAGGGGCCTGGTGGGCTGCAGTCTATGAGATTGCAGAGAGTCAGACACGACTGGGCAGCTAACACACACATTTGTCGTTGTTTAGTCTCTAAGTCATGTCCAACTCTTTGTGACCACATAGACTGTAGCCCACCAGACTTCTCTGTCCATGGGATTTCCCAGGCAAGAATACTGGACTGGGCTGCCATTTACTTCTCCAGGGGATCTTCCTGACCCAGGGATCGAAACCATGTCTCTTGCATTGCAGGTACATTTTTTACTGCTGAGCCGACAGGGAAGCCACTGCATTATATTTAGGTCAAATGAAATATAGCATTTCTATTTTAAAAGTAGTGTGCATAATATAATCTCATTCTTGTTAAATTGCTTACCTATGTTCTATATTTCAGCCCAAACAATTGCCAATACATTTATCCACTCATTCGACCATCTTAAATTATGCAGAGATGTGTCTGAAATGACATCACCATGATATGAGGCAACAATGAAACTTGCCACTTTACGTCTGGTAATTTTTCTTTTGTCTAAAATTCATATGCCTATCTTATCATTCTTTAAAAAACCTAGTAAAGCCACTATCTTTTTCTGATTAAATGATTTCTTTTCTTTTTGTGTTTGTGTTAAAATACACATAAAACAAAATCCATTGTTTCAACCATGCCGAAGTGTACAGCTTTGTGGTATTAATTACACTCACAATGTTGTGCAGCCATAAATATCACCCATACCCAGAATTTTTCATCATTCCAAATGGAAACTTTGAGCACATTAAACAATTAACTCCCTATTCTGCACTCCTCCTGCCCATAGCAACCACTATTTTCCTTTCTGTCTCTATGAATTTGCCTATTTTAGGTCCCTCTTTTAAGGGGAATCATACAGTATTTGTCCTTTTATATCAGGCTTATTTCACTTAGCATAATGTTTTCAAAGTTCATCCATGTTGTAGCATATGTCAACTTCATTCCTTTCTAATGTCGAATCATATTCCATTGTATACATGTGCGTGTATATATATGCATATATATAAAATACAATATATGTATTACATTTCATTTATCCATTTTTCTGTTCATGGACATTTGGATAGTTTCTACCTTTTGGAAATTGTGAATAATGTAACTGTGAACTTTGGCATACAAATACTTGTTAGAGTGCCTGTTTTCAATTTTTTTGAGCATGTACTCAGAAGTAGAAATGCTGGATTATATGATAATTCTGCTTAATTTTTTCAGGAACTGCCATAATGTTTTCCACAGTTGGCTATACCATTTTGCATTCCCACCACTAATACACAACAATTCCAATTTGTTCACTTCCTTGAAAAGCTTGCTTTAAAAAAAATAAAAATAGCCATCCTAATTAGTGTGTGGATCACAATAAACTGCAGAAAATTCTGAAAGAGATGGGAATACCAGACCACCTGACCTGCCTCTTGAGAAACCTATGCAGGTCAGGAAGTAACAGTTAGAACTGGACATGGAACAACAGACTGGTTCCAAACAGGAAAAGGAGTATGTCAAGGCTGTATATTTTCACCCTGCTTATTTAACTTATATGCAAAGTACATAATGAGAAATGCTGGGCTGGAAGAAGCACAAGCTGGAATCAAGATTTCTGGGAGAAATATCAATAACCTGAGATATGCAGATGACACCACCCTTATGGCAGAAAGTGAAGAACTGAAAAGCCTCTTGATGAAAGTGAAAGAGGAGAGTGAAAAAGTTGGCTTAAAGCTCAACATTCAGAAAACGAAGATCATGTCATCTGTTCCCATCACTTCATGGGAAATAGATGGGGAAACAGTGTCAGACTTTATTTTGGGGGGCTCCAAAATCACTGCAGATGGTGACTGCAGCCATGAAATTAAAAGACACTTACTCCTTGGAAGAAAAGTTATGACCAACCTAGATAGCATATTCAAAAGCAGAGACATTACTTTGCCAACAAAGGCCTGTCTAGCCAAGGCTACGGTTTTTCCAGTGGTCATGTATGGATGTGAGAGTTGGACTGTGAAGAAAGCTGAGCACCGAAGAATTGATGCTTTTGAACTGTGGTGTTGGAGAAGACTCTTGAGAGTCCCTTGGACTGCAAGGGATCCAACCAGTCCATTCTGAAGGAGATCAGCCCTGGGTGTTCTTTGGAAGGACTGATGCTAAAGCTGAAACTCCAATACTTTGGCCACCTCATGCGAAGAGTTGACCCATTGGAAAAGACTCTGATGCTGGGAGGGATTGGGGGCAGGAGGAGAAGGGGACGACAGAGGATGAGATGGCTGGATGGCATCACCGACTCAATGGACGTGAGTTTGAGTGAACTCCGGGAGTTGATGATGGACAGGGAGGCCTAGCATGCTGTGATTCATGGGGTCGCAAAGAGTTGGACACGACTGAGCGACTGAACTGAACTGAATGGGTATAAAGATTGCATTGTGGTTTTGATCTCCATTTCCCTAATGACTATTATGTTGAATGTTTTTCCATGTGTTTGTTGGCCATTTATACATCTTTAGAGAACTATCTGTTCAAGTCCTTTGCCCATTTTTAATTTGAGTTTGTTTCTTCATTGCTTTTGTGTGTTGGAGGAATTCTTTATATACTCTGGATATTAATCTCTATATGGATTGCAAATGTTTTTCTAACCTGTGGGTTGCCTTTTGACTCTGTTGTGTCCTTTGATGGATAAAACTTCACAATTTTGATGATATCTAACTTATCTTTTTTTTCCTTTGTAGACTATGTTTTTGGTGTCTTATCTAAGAAATAATTGGCAAGGCAGTGTCATGAAGTTTATCCTTATTTTCTTCTAGGAGTTTTATGTTTTATCTCTCACGTTTAGAGCTGTCTTCTATGTTTAGCTAGTTGTGGTATGCAATGTAAGGTAAGAGTCCAACATCATTCTTTTGCACGTATAGTCATTGCTTTTTAATAAATGCTATCATCCAGCAATATAGCTTCTGACTTTGAAGGCTCACTCAGGAGAAAGTACAGTGAGAACCTAAGTGCCCTGATGTACCTTCCTGACACAGTGACCCAGGGCTGCTGCTGAGCTAGTCTTCCCATTGCTCCCACTCATCACTTCCTGAAGCTGCTACAGACTGGTACAAGAGCTGCTTTTTCTTTTTTAAACATCTAGAGGCACCTGTTCTTTGAAGTGGGTGTCAGCTGCAAATGTAACACCCATCATCACATGACATCTGTTTTTAGTTAGTGGAAAATGCTGCAATACTTTACTCTCTTGCCACTCTGCTTGAAAATCCACAAACCAAATTTCCTATATGGGATCATTGTTTTTTTCTCGAGCATGTTTCTCTTTTACATATCAAAAGACATCTTTTTTAGTATTTCAATGTACCATTTAAAATCTTCGGTGGTCTAGCTGGAAACAAACAAAATAGTATATCTTAAAAAATAACATTTTACATGCCAGTTGTCAGATTGGAAATACCAAAAATTCTTGGCAAAACTGGAATGTCAGATGAATGATCAATTAAAAACCACTACAGCAAATAAGGCACATTCCACAAAAACAGAATACAACAGGTCAATGAAGGTGAGAAATGTGACCTTTTTGTAACTGTTCCATCATAGTTTTTTCAGTTGCATTTTTGTAGTAGTTTGTATCAATTGGGTTTTTTCCTCTGAATAAATCAAATTGTAAACTAAGAATATATATCACATCCATCCAAAAATGTCTTAATGATTTATATCAAATCATATCATGAAATATTGCCAGATCCATTATTTCTGCTTCTAAGACAGCTATAATTATCTGAAATAAGAAACAAGCACTCACTATAGGAAGAATCTTAGTGATTTTTAGTGACCTACCATCTAGTGCTATAGTATCTATTTCTTTCATTCCAAATTCTTTATATTTTATGCATCTTCCTCAACTGCAATGAGAAAATATGACATGCCTAAGATTGGCTAGATTATTTGTGGGACCCAGTACAAAATGAAAATGCAAGTCTCCTTGATTATATATATTTATATATATATATATATATATAATTAAGAATTTCAAGACAGCAACAGCAGAGCACTAAGCTAAGTCAGGGTCATTCACAGAGTCGGACACGACTTAGTGCCTGAACGACAACAACAAGGGTCATTCTGAACGTGGGGCCCTGTGCAACTCCCCAGGTGTCACACGAGAAGTTCATGTTGAGTGTCCATGTTTCTGTATTCAGCTTGATAGATTTCTGAAGGTTCCGTTGCAGAAACTGATTTCCAGATGTTGCCAAGAGTTCATTTTCTTTTTTTTTTTTCATATTCTAACCGTCTTATCTCCTCCCTGGGTTGTGCTACCCCCATCCCTTGGTTGCTGAACAAACTTTCCACCTTCTACATAGCTTCTACGAAACTACCCTGCCCCGTCTCCACTTCAGCCTTTTTTCTAAACATGGATCTAGAATCCACTGAACTGAGTAGCTCATTCAACAATAACAAAATCTTGATTAGATTGGTTTGGGTGGCCCCAAACAGATACTGAGATAAGAGTTTGAGGCAAACTCTTTACTTGAGAGGTGCAAGCTGGTAGGAAACTGGAGAACTGATACTGAGAAGAGATGGCCCTTGTTTAGTCGTTAAGTTGTGTCGGGCTCTTTTGTGACCCATGGACTGTAGTCGACCGGGCTCCTCTATCCATGGGATTCTCCAGGCAAGAATACTGGAGTGGGTTGCCATTTCCTTCTCCAGGGGATCTTCCTGACCCAGGGATTGAACCCACATCTCCTGCATTGGCAGGAGGATTCTCTACCACTGAGCCATCAGGAAAGTCCACTGGGAAGGGATGCTAGCCAATAAACAGTATGTGATTAAGACAGATACTTCAGTCTCAGAAGTACTCCTTCTCTCTCAATTCAAGGACTACAGAGCTGTAGTATTTATGCAGCAAATGTGGAGAATCATCAACCGAAGGTAGCACTTTGGTGTTTGGGGAGAGATATCAATCCTCAAGTCAGATGCACAGGTGGACAAAATAGCCTACTGTTTCTGGAAAGCATCCTCAAACTGGGAGATGCAGAAGTTAGAAGCCAGCACACTTAAATGGTACATTCCAAGGGAGGGGCGCTGATGGTTGTGACTCTTTGGTTTGTCCCGAGTATTGTTGTAAGTGCTAGGAATATGGACCATAAACAAAATCTAAGTTCAGAAGTTTGATTCTGATCTGGGAGACAGATCATAAACAAACATATAACAAAAGATGGTAAGTGCTATAAAAATAAAATAAAACTGGTTATGGGAATAAGAAAGGGGAACTAGTTTAGAAAGGATGGTTGGGAAAAGCCTTTCTTTCTTTTTTTTAATTTTTATTTATTTATTTATTTTTTTTAGTTTTTTATTTTTTAAATTTTAATATATTTAATTCTTACATGCGTTCCCAAACATGAACCCCCCTCCCACCTCCCTCCCCATAACATCTCTCTGGGTCATCCCCATGCACCAGCCCCAAGCATGCTGCATCCTGCGTCAGACATAGACTGGCGATTCAATTCTTACATGATAGTATACATGTTAGAATGTCATTCTCCCAAATCATCCCACCCTCTCCCTCTGCCTCTGAGTCCAAAGGTCCATTATACACATCTGTGTCTCTTTCCCTGTCTTGCATACAGGGTCGTCATTGCCATCTTCCTAAATTCCATATATATGTGTTAGTATACTGTATTGGTGTTTTTCTTTCTGGCTTACTTCACTCTGTATAATCGGCTCCAGTTTCATCCATCTCATCAGAACTGATTCAAATGAATTCTTTTTTACGGCTGAGTAATACTCCCTTGTGTATATGTACCACAGAAAAGCCTTTCTTTAAAGTGATGTCTGAGCAGCAATCTTAGTAAGTTAGGGAGAAAGCCTAGGGGCAGGGAGATCCAGGCAAAGGGAAGAGTAAGTGGAAAGACTGTGAGATAAGCATATAACAGCATGTTCAGGAAAGAGCAAGAAAGTCAACGTCGACTAGATTCTTGGGAGAAAGAAACAATATGGCAGCTAGAAGAGTCAGAATAGTAAGCAGGGATGATCATGTTGGGCTTTGGAGACCACAGTGCTGCTGCTGCTGCTAAGTCGCTTCAGTCGTGTCCGACTCTGCATGACCCCATAGACAGCAGCCCACCAGGCTCCGCCGTCCCTGGGATTCTCCAGGCAAGAACACTGGAGTGGGTTGCCATTTCCTTCTCCAATGCATGAAAGCGGAAAGTGAAAATTGAAAGTGAAGTCGCTCAGTCCTATCCGACTTGTAGCGACTCCATGGACTGCAGCCTACCAGGCTCTTCCATCCATAGGATTTTCCAGGCAAGAGTACTGGAGTGGGGTGCCATTGCCCTCTCCAGAGACCAAAGTAAGGACTTGTTATTTCTTCATGTTGTGTTATGAGATGGAAAGAAAGTAGAGTCTTTCACACGAAGATGTGAATTGATCTGCAGTGTCACCAATAAATATCGATGGTCATATTTTTTGTTGTTTTCCAGACTATATAGCAATGAGCAACAAACTCTGGAGGCCAAGCCTGCCCAGCTTTTTTATGCTTCCTATAATCTAACTTCAGAAAACACTAAAAATAGTAAAGTAAACACATGGTCACCCATCCATTCATCCATACATTGAGAAAGCCTTTCAAACTTGAGTAGTTCCTACTCCCTAGGCCCCAGTGCCATCTGGGACAAGCTGCTGTGGGGTTTGCAGCAGCTGGAGGAGAGCACGTGGGAATGGGCATGAGGCAAAATGTCAAAGACAAAGGTGTGTTCAACTTCATCTCCACTGCCTTTCTTTTTTTTCTCTCTTTTTCTTTTCTTTCCTTTTCCTTTTTGAATAATCTTCCATAAAGCATGCCAATATAACACACCACAGTTCTTAACACATACACAGTAGTCACTTAATGTTGATGAATCACAAAAACCTACATTAATATGAGGGAAAAGGACTTCCCTGGTGGTTCAGTAGTTACAAATCCATCTGCTAGTGAATGCAGGGAACATCTGTTTGATCTCTGGTCTGGGAACATCCAACATGCCCCGGGGCAACTCAGCCCACGGGCCACAACTACTGAGCCAGCGCCCTGCAACAAGAGAAGCCACTGCAATGAAAGGCTCCTGCACCACAACTAGGCAATAGCCCCAGCTCACTGCAACTAGAGAAAGCTTGCACGCATCATTGAAGACCCAGCAGAGCCTAAAATAAATAAATAAATATACATTTAAAAAATATATGGGAGAAAAAAGCAGTAATTACTTCAAATGCACATTAGCATAAGCACTCAGTTCAGTTCAGTTCAATTCAGTCACTCAGTCGTGTACAACTCTTTGCAACACCATGAACCGCAGCACCCCAGGCCTCCCTGTCCATCACCAACTCCCAGAGTCCACCCAAACCCATGTCCATTGAGTCAGTGATGCCATCCAACCATCTCATCCTCTGTTGTCCCCTTCTCGTCCTGCCCTCAATCTTTCCCGGCTTCACGGTCTTTTCCAATAAGTCAGCTCTTCACATCAGGTGGCCAAAGTATTGGAGTTTCAGCTTCAACATCAGTCCCTCCAATGAACACCCAGGACTGATCTCCTTTAGAATGGACTGGTTGGATCTCCTTTAGAATGGACTGGTTGGATCTCCTTGCAGTCCAAGGGACTCTCAAGAGTCTGGTCCAGCACCACAGTTCAAAAGCATCAATTCTTCTGTGCTCAGCTTTCTTCACAGTCCAACTCTCACATCCATACGTGACTACTAGAAAAACCATAGTCTTGACTAGATGGACCTTTGTTGGCAAAGTAATGTCTCTGCTTTTTAATATGCTGTCTAGGTTGGTCATAACTTTCTTTCCAAGGAGCAAGTGCCTCTAATTTCATGGCTGCAATCATCATCTGCAGTGATTTTGGAGCCCAGAAAAATAAAGTCAGCCACTGTTTCCACTGTTTCCCCATCTATTTGCCATGAAGTGATGCGACCAGATGCCATAGTAAGTTATTTCTCCTTTGCTACAAGAGTAGACTGTTGTAATTATTGAAAATGGTGGTGGGGAACCAGGAGAGAGAATGGGGGCTCCTCATGTTGCTCTTTCCCATTGAACAAGCAGCAGATGAGAAAGAATAAGAAACACTTAGGCCATAAGATCCATATCCTGGTAAGGTCAGATTTCCAGGAAGAGACAGAAAAACTGACTCCAGTCCTTTGTTCTATCTGTGATAAGACAACAGATAAGTTTTAAGTGTCTGCCTATGAGACAGATTTCTTTCTTTTTTTTTTTTTTCCTGTTCTTTATCATTCTAGTAAAGGCAGAAATGCAGAGAAGTCCTCTCTACATCACTGTAGGGAAGCATCCACTGTGGCAATAACAAAGGGCAGTTTTGTCCAGAGTAAAGCTGGGCATTGAGGATTGCGCTTTTGACAAAGGAGAAAGGAAAAGCCCCAGAGAGCTTCATGGTGGAGCTGTCTGTGATGTTGGGTAGCTGCCATGCCTGTGGCAGAAAATAGGACTGGAGGACCTCAGGTGGCCCTGCCGAGACTTAGGTGGAAGGGAGCAATGTGGCCACTTGAGAAGCCAGTACGACAGCAGTGAGAGAGAAAGAGGCCTTGCTTATTGATTGCTTAGGATTGTAAAACGAGATATTTGGGAGACAGCACTCTCCCCAGTGAGTTTCCTGGTGGCTCAAATAGTAAAGAATCTGTCTACAATGCAGGAAACACAAGTTTGATCCCTGGGTCGGGAAGATCCCCTGGAGAAGGAATTGACAACACACTCCAGTATTCTTGCCTAGGAAATCCCATGGACAGAGGAGCCTGGTGGGCTACAGTCCATGGGTCACAAAGTTGGACATGATTGAGCTACTAAACACCACCTCTTCCAAGTAGTTTGCAAAATGTGGCTTTAGAAAAAATTACTCTCTGCTCAGAATAACTAAGAAGCCACATTTCAAGTAAATATCAAGCTTTGAAAGCCAGGAAAGAGAACCAGGACCCAGCTAGTCACCAGAATCTTCTTTCACCGCTAACTAAAAGGTGTAAAGACACAGCCCTGTCATTAAAAAGATTTTGATCAATAGAATCTTCTCTGTTTTTTAAATTGATTTTTCTTAGTCTCATTCAGAAACTGCAAACTTGGTGTATTTTTACTGAGTTGTAGTCTATCTGGTTTCACTAACTTTAGCAAACTTTGCTCTGCAGAAACAGTTCTGCATGTCTAGTCCTCAATTTGTGATCCTAATTGAAGGTCAAATTGAAGAACATTCTTTGAGCTAGACTGCAAGCTAACAGAGATTATAAATATTCTTTACCTACACAGCTATCTACCTCTCTTTTCATAGATATTAAGATTAAGGGGAAATGGAGTGAGAAATAAAATAAATAATGCCTTGAATACAAATTGTAGAGAGTAGAATTTCTACTAGTAACAATATAATCCTGTCTAGCAATACATTTTAAAAGACATTGATCATCATCATTTAAGATATGAATATCATTTCTGGAACTGCCCTAGCTAAGTGGTGTGTATAGATAGTGATTCATTTATAACACAAATGTTCAAAAATTTTTTTCTTTTATATGAATGAAAAGCTAAGTTATTTTAATGCTTTTAAAAAAGCCTGTTTCTTTCACGTAACGAGTTTTAGAACTAAAAAATTTCAACAAAGAAATAGAGAGGGGAAAATCTTCAAATCAATTCTTCATGATATTGTTGTTGTTTAGTTGCCAAGTTGTGTCTGACTCTTTGCGACCCCATGGACTGTAGCCCACCAGGCTCCTCTGCCCATGGAATTTCCCAGACAAGAATACTGGAGTGGGTTGCCATTTCCTTCTCCAGGGGATCTTCCTGACCCAGGTCATTGAACTCAGGTCTCCTGCTTGGCAGGGAGTTCTTTACCACTGAGCCACCTGGGAAGCCATGCACTCTCCATATTCAAACATAATAAAACTTCCTTAGAAAAGCCAACTTCCCTCAGAGCTTCTATCATTATTTGTAAAGGATCTCAGGTAGCAATAAACCATTTCCTTCCATCAAACAGAAAGAATAATAAATAAGATTTTTGTACAATGCAAACAAGAAAACATAAGCAGTATTTGTTTAATAAAGACCTGAACATTCACCTCAAGTTTGCAACCACTGTGCTCATTGTCTTCACTGTCTTGAAACTACTAGTTTTATTGGGAATAAAGAAAAGGAATTAGGGGGGAAATCGAGTTTCCTCTCAAAAGAGTGCTTCCCTGGTGGCTCAGAGGTTAAAGCATCTGCCTGCAATGTGGGAGACCTGGGTTCAAGCCCTGGGTCAGGAAGATCCCCTGGAGAAGGAAATGGCAACCCACTCCAATATTCTTGCCTGGAGAATCCCATGGACAGAGGAACCCAGTAGGCTACAGTCCATGGGGTCACAAAGAGTTGGACACGACTGAGCGACTTCACTTCACCTCAAAAGACCTGAAAGAGATGAGAAAACTAGGAAATGTGATATATATTGACTCACCTGTATGCTTCTTTAGCATAGTGACCCTGTCTTATTCAATTTGTACTTTGTCATTTCTCCTAGTGTAGAGTTAATTGTTTACTGAAGAGCAAGTCTTCATTACCACAAGATAATTTGTCTTGGAAAAAGCTCACCTAAAGTAAACCTACATAAAAGAGGAAATAAAATCATTTTGTACAGAGTAAACAAAAGATTTATCTCATTTTGAAAAATAAGATTGAAACTTATAAAACAATCTCATATCTAATGGTATACAAGTTAAAATTGCAATTGCGCAGTAATTACTGGAATCAAGAGCTGACTGAATCACGAGCTGATTCTTTCTAAGGTGAGTTTTCTGACAAAGGTGCAGGCTAGCAAGGTATACAATTCGCTACCTGTCTGACATTTGCAAAATGATCATAGCATGAGTCATTGAAAATCATTCAAGAGCTTTGATTTTCCAAAGTGCTCTCTTGGTACACTGATATGCAAATAAATCTCTTGGAAATGCCTATTATGTTATCCTTTTTGTCAATTATTTATTCTTTGGTTATTAATTGATCTAGTTCTCCCAAGTCCTCATTTGTCTATAGACTTGTCTATAAATTGGAAGTTTTCCATCATTGATTTCATTGGCTTTGTTGTAAGATTTCCAATTTCACTTCATAATCAATATACATTGTATTTGATTTATATTGTTAGATCTTTAAGAGAATGGCATATTCCATAGAGAACATGCTGTACTTTGGCAACTTCAGCATCCTTAGGCAACCTTTCTTGCTTTGGAGTGAGAGACCAAAAAATGAAAAGAAAATCCCTCTTATGTCCTCAATAAATGCCTACTAGGTTTGCAAGCAACAATAAGCAAATATAGAATAAATAAGCACACACCAATATAGAACATATACTAGTTTATGGAAGTTGGTATAAATGGACTGAGTTGTGAAAAATTTCAAGATTTAGCCACTGAAAGCTCTTTTCATTGAAACTTCACGATCAACAAATGTACTCATAAAATATGACACAGAACTGCTAAAATTATGTGGGCTTATGGAGAAAGAGTCTGCAACATTTAGTCAAATGAATGTTTTACTTTTACAGCAGCTATTTTCACCCAATGGTTAGTCCATTTTATCTTTACTCTGAAGAAGACACACTCTTTAGGATCATTCTGCATGTTTTAATGTCCCAGTAGGAGAGCAGTCTGGGACTTAATATTAGTTTAACTACAACACACATTTACTCATCTTGGTTTCTCAGAAAGCATTCAGGCTGTTTGGAAAATGACCAGACAATTTGTGTGCTAGCCATGGGCACTCTAGCTATGTGAGAATGCACAAAAAATCATATTAAATCCTAGGAATCCAATCTTAAAGGAGCATTCTTCATCCATGATGTGCTGTGACTCTAAGCAATTACTCTAAGCAATTACTCTATTTTACAATATAAGCAATATATTGAAACCTACCATAAGGAGATGCTCCAGGTTAGACGCAAGGCTAGAGACAGTAAAAGATGACTTAAATGATGAGCAAGGGGTATCACTTTTTCTGAATATATTTATATAGACAATATGACCTCATGTTGGGCATTGCAAGAAGGAGAAAATGAAGTCTTTATTTATTAAGGGTCTATTATGTATCCAGTTTGTAACACATCCCATTTCAATTCATTAATTAGGCAAGTTGGAAATCATCTAACCTCTACTTTCCAGTTCACTTTTGTTTATGAATAGCTCCTTATCCACCTGAAATTTGACTTTGTCTACCTGTATGAATTAAGTAGGATATCTAGCCTTACTTTTTCCAAATCATTTACTAAATTTTCTAGTAATGTTCATTAACTTTCCCCTTTGGTTTAAATTACCATATATCTGTATACAAATATGGTTGACTTCTGGACTGTCCTGGTTTATTGATCTTTGTGTCCACTTTACCATCAACATTATACAATTTTCATTAGTAAAACTTTAGGTTGTCATATATAGTAATGCAAGCTCCATTGACTATGATTTTCTCCTATTCTTTTATGAATATTTTTGCATATTTTTCTCTTTAAATTTTAAGATTATCTTTCAGAGAAATTTTAAAATTAAACTTAATTTAAAATTCTGGTAATATTGTATTTAGGATTTCATTAAACTTATAAATTAATTGGGTTAGAATCAAAGGGTTTTTAAAATAATATTGTTTTCCCATCTAAGAACATGGC
Source organism: Ovis aries (assembly GCF_016772045.2). NCBI lineage: Eukaryota > Metazoa > Chordata > Mammalia > Artiodactyla > Bovidae > Ovis > Ovis aries. The sequence goes on from NC_056061.1 coordinate 60,430,387, forward strand.
TGATTTTTCCATTTTATTCAAGTCTCTTTGGACAACCTTAAAAAAAAGTTTGATTGTATTCTTCATATGGATCTCACACAAGTATTATTATTATCACTATCTTATGGGTTTTATTATTGTTGCTATTATGAATAAGTTTTTTCCTTTTATATTATGTTATCAGTTATTGCTTTTACATAGAATACTATTTTTGTATCTTATAGTGTATCTATTGGTTTGATTTTACTTTCCTGTATAGCTATTATATTTCCTATAAGTGTTGATTTTGCCTTTTCTCTTTTAATATTTATATTTTAAATTTCTTTTCCTCCGTATATTTTTCAGGGCCTTCACTACATACTAAATAGTAATAGTTTCACAGAAATTCTTGTCTTTGTAAGAATTCTTCCAATATTTCATTATTAGAATGTTGGCTATATGTTCTTGGTAAAGTCCTAGTTTATTACTATTTCTATTTTTGTGGGTCTTTCTTTAGCAGGAAATTGTTTTTTACATCTGTTGAGAAATTATATGTGTTTTCTTCTTATAGGTTGGGTTCTTACAGCTAAGCAGTTGTTCACATTACTACCAAAGAAGTTTATAACTGATACTTTTTCTTTTTCCACAGCTCTAAGTTTAGAAAAATAATTGAAATAGGATGCGTATCTTGAAGAGACTAAAAGGGATAAATATACGAAATAAACCACACATATACTGTGTCCAGGAGACTAATATGCATTGGGTTCCACCAAGATTGATGGTATACCTAACGCTGATGGCACGGTCCCTCACAAATACCCACTGTGGTCCACAGGAAAAAGCCACAGCCACAGGAATGTAAGGCTGGGCATGGAGGGTGTCAGTTGAACTTCTAGGAGTTCTCATGGGGCTCTAACTCTTTGGACTTACTATCTGCAATTGTACATCTGCCAGTGTCTTCTGTCTGTTATTGGAGAATGCTGTTGGCCTCTTTGCTGTATATCATGATTGCAATAATTTCCTTCTGTAGGTTCCGGATAACTAAATTTTCTTGATTTATCAGGAGGTGTCTTGGTCTGGTTCCTCAGTCCATTGGATCCTACTATTGACATTTATCGACATAGTGGGTAAAAGATCTTTTAATCTAATAAGTTACGTAACTATATCGTCTAACATTAAGTGATTCTTGCATTGCTAGAACACGTTTTATTGCCTTGTGAGATTTTTATTTTTTTCATATACTACTAGAACCAAATCTATTCAAGAACTTATTACATGATAAAGATTATTTAATTCAATGTGGAAAAGATGGGCTTTGTCAGTATATGGTGTTATGAAAAGTGGATAGGATATAGAAAAATATTAAACTGGGTTAATAATCTTTTATACTATATACAAAGGTACACTACAAATGTGCCAATGATTAAATGTAAACCATGATATAAGAAGATAAAGGTACAGAAAGAAAAATTCAGTGTGTTCCTTTACAACTCTGGGTAAAACAAGCCTTTCTAAACCAAGTCTCAAAATGCAAAAAACCAAGGATAAGAAAAAGATTTATAAAACAGACTCCATAAAGATGGAAAAGTTCTACAAGGCAAAAGACACCAGGAGCAAATCTAAAATCAAATGACACATAGAGATCAAGCATCTGAAATGCACAGCAGAAGCAGTACTTTAAAGGCTCCTGTGTACTTTCTCTAATCCTTGAATAAAAACCCTAGATATTGAGAAGGAAAAGAGCAACAATCTAAAAGAAAATCTACAGTTTACAGAAAAGGAAATATAAAGGGTCCTTACATATGAAGAGATGTTCAACCTTACTCAGCACAAGAAAAAATGCATATTTAAACTACTCTAAGATAATACTGCTCACCTACCAGACTAGCAAAGCTCTCAATAGCTAGTTGGGGAAGAAAGCCTATTCATGTAACTTAGGTAGGCATGCAAAATGGAACAAACTCCATGAAGGACAATTTGACCAGATATGACAAATTGCAATTTGAATTTTGTTTCTACAGTTTCCCCCTGCAATTATACCTGCCTGTATGTAAAACTCTCATTTACAAGGTAATTCACAGCTGCTCATGATAGGAAAAAATTTAAAGAGGGCAAAGAGTGTCTATCAAAGGAGAACAATTAAAGTGCATTATGCTAAATCCAGACAATGAAACAGTAGGCTGTTACAAGAGCAAGTGAAGAAGCTTTCCTTTTATTGATGTGGATGGATCTTTAGAACATAATGGCTTCCCTGGTGGCTCAGACGGTAAACTGTCTGCCTGCAATGCAGGAGACCAGAGTTTGATCCCTGGGTCGGGAAGATCCCCTGGAGAAGGAAATGGCAACCCACTCCAGTACTCTTGCCTGTAAAATTCCATGGACGGAGGAGCCTGGTAGGTTACAGTCCATGGGGTAGCAAAGAGTCGGACACAATTGAGTGACTTCACATGGTTCATGGTTCATTAAGTGAAAAACAAGTAAGGTGAAGATGAAGTATATAATATGTTATCCATAATGAAATTAATCGACCAATATGTTATCCATAATGCTATTAATCAACCAAGAAGGTCATCACTGACACAGAAATGGTTCACAAAGTAGCTGAGGATCCCAAAACCATTTTCATGATAATACAAAACATGTATTTGCTCAATTTTTGCCACTTTCTAAAATTTGTAGAAACACATTAGTGACAATTTCGAGAATAGAAGCAGCCTTGGACTTACTGAGATTCAGATTGATCTGGCTGACATCTTTCTTGCTCTCTCACATATTCCTGTGCCATTATCAATGGCATTTCGGTCAGGTTGAGAAGAAATAAACAGACACTGTCTGGCAAGACCGCAGAAACAGCCCACAAAACAGACCAGTTGCTTTTTAAGGCTGTCCTTTTCCACAAAGAATCTTACACACACACACACACACACACACACACACACACACACACACACAGAGGATCACAAAAATATTCCCAGAAGTCAAGTCCAAAAATATCTGTCAATATTAAACTCTTCTTTGCTCTTCAGACTTGTAATAATAAAAGGCAGAAAACTGAGGTAAATTCTAGGTCATAATAAATAAAAATTTAAATGGATGATTTATTCCTGTTTAACAAATATAGAACTACTAAATACAGGGTTTGTGGTCACTGCTATACAGCTGGAGATCAGATGCTTGGTCACATGGGAAATTAAATGAGTATGGAAAGCCACCTCTACTACTAAAACAGTGCAAAAGCATATGGCATTTGCTGTTTATGCTTCTCCCTTGTGTAAAACATTTCTGAACCATGGTCTCCAGGGCGCACACTTTGAGCTGCCTTTTTCCTGCAATAGTATTTCATTTGCGCAAACCAACCCACATTTTTTTCTGTGATTCTCCATATGACTAATGAAGCATAGTTCTGAGGTTATGATTTAGGGGAAGGTATGTGGCCATGGAGTGCATAACGCTGACTGGATCTATGCCCTTATTATAAACCTCACTATAAACACACTCTCACACAACTGACTTCCCAGCCTCCATTTTCCTCTTTTCTTTTTAATTTTGATTTTTAAAGATGACCTATTCAATTCTAACAGCGTGGTTAATAAAAACTGTGTTTTCTACACTGCCTCGTGGACTTACATCTTCAAAAAATGTACAGGCCATTAGTTCTTCAGATTCTGTGCAGACTTTTCCCCAACGGATAGCTCCAAGCTTCATGACTTCGTGCGGGGCCAGTTTATCAGCTACCTACATAGCCCAGGTGTCTGAGGCTACAAAATTAGAGATACTGCAATATGTGCCCTGAGAATGCTTTTCCCTTCCTTTTTGCATTCATCTAACATATCTATCCTTGTATAATAGCTCTTTAAGTAGATATATCTATTTACTTGCATATACCAGTAAGATGAATATATGTATGTGTAAGTAATTTAGGTTCTGAGTATGTTTATTTATAATATAGTGAAACAACTTGAAGAATAAATGTATATTTGTATATAATACTTTTTAAGAGTATATTAAAATTTTGTTTGCATTTCCTTATCTAAAATATCTTTTAAAAAAACTTAAAAAATTGATAAATATGAGAAATATCGAAGCTAATGCTTTCCTAAAATGATAGGATGCAAAGAGTCACGCAATATGAAGAGCTGATTCACTGGAAAAGACCTTGATGCTGGGAAAGATTAAGAACAGGAGGAGAAGGGAGTGGTAGAGAATGAGATGGTTGGACGGCAACATCAATTCCATGGACACAAGTTTGAGAAAACTCTAGGAAATAGTGAAGGACAGGGTAGCCTGTTGTGTTGCAATCCAGGGGGTTGCAAAGAGTTGGACAGAACTTAGTGACTGAACAAAAACAAAATGATAGCCTCAATTAGTTTCTTACACAAGTATAATGATTATATTATTGCAAAGACCTCAGAATTGATTTCACTGAAAGTTTCCTATCAGATTGAAATAGTGTTTCCAGAATGCTTCTGCTTTTAATTCCTTTGTTGAATCTAGGATTTAGTGATCTGTGTCGGATTTCTTTCTGGACGTGGTTCTAGAAAAAGCATTAGAACTGCCAACACATCTTTAATGTTTCTCTGAATAGCTTAGTCAAGATTAGGTTTATAATCTATAGCCAAACAATGGAAATTTTTGAATGACACTGAAGTTTGCTGGAGGTGATCAAATTTTCAGAATGAATACGAGCACTTCATTTACAAAATGTGTCGGTTGATTACAGGGAATCCAAAAGACTCAAAAACAGGAAAATATAAGCCCAAAATGAAATTATCAGGTGTGCTAAAGCATCGTTAATCTCATACAGTAATCCTGCCTCTTTACCAGAATGTATTATCCTGAAGCTTTCTCATCTGTAGCTTACTCCTACTTCCTTTGGATGTCTCCTTCTTCAGTAAGCCTTCTATAAATCCTCTAGTTGATTTTTCTTTTTTTTTTTTTTAAGGCCTTCCTTACTCATCAGTAAACTGAAGGTTGAGAGTGTTGGTAGAATGTGTGCATATCAAGAAATGAAATAAAAACAGGAGTTAATTCTGTGAAACATTTCCACTATTCTGGTAAGAATGAAAAGCATACAGATGAATTGCAAAATATGAGCTGCGCAATTTCAGTAATTAGGCATACACAATCAGTGCTCTTAAATTTGTGTTGAAGACCTTGTGTGAGCAAAATAAAGATGAGCCGTAAGATTTGTGCTAATAAATTAGACTTTAATTTTTCTTCACTTGAAATAACCATAAGTAGGAAATTAGAAAAACCCATAAGAGGAAACAGACTCCAAAAGAAAAGAAAAAGCGTCATATACAATACCTTTAACAGCATTTCTATGTGATTTCTGAGCAAGCTTTCTGTATTTTGATTTTGCACTGAGCCCCGCAGATTATGAGGTGTTGGTTTTAATAACGCATCAAACAGGACCCTTTGAAGCCCAAAAACGTACAATATCTTTCAGAATGTCTCCTCCATAGAAAGATGATAAACAGATGGATGGAGAGATAGATAGATATAAATACTGTTTGTTCATTTTCTTAAAGCGCTTACTGTGTGAATATTTCTGAAGTGTGAATACTAGTTCATCAGTCCCTTAGAATCTGCTTACCACCATTCATTGCCTCCATGTTGTTTACAGATTTATGACTATGAGGTGTGAATTTCAATACGGCACCTCTGCTGAGTTTTCTCAAGGCCTCAGGAGCGACTCTGCTGTGGCATGTGGTGTGCTTGATGACCTTTAGGGGAAGATCAGGTGGTTCCTCTGTTCGTCACAGTTGGGAAGGAAAGACATGCTTCTAAAATGCAACAAAAGTTTCCTGGATGGAAGCCAAATTATTTTTTATTTTTATTTGATCTTTATTTTGACTAATCCTTTTCTTTGTGTGCTTTCCTTTTGTTGATATGCCAAAATCCTGCCAGCTTGTTTCCTTCCTCAAAAAGCCCCTTAATTTCTAAGTTTATTTTAATATTTAGATTTATTTGCCAAAGTTAATTAAGTCCCCTCTACTCTAGCACCAACCTCTATTTAGATTAGAATCATGTTTTATAAAAGGTCATGGCGATTGGCTCACCTACAGGCTTGATGTCCGTGCTCAGCCTTATTGTGCCTTTAAAGCACTGTCATAGATTGGTCTTAGTGAATACGCTTAATGCCGAGGGGGTGCAAAATTTTCTTTCCAGTTATTCACTCTCATAAGTAAGAGAATATTTTCATGTCACTGTGGTCAAATCTATAGTGTAGCAACTATCTAGGTAATGCTTGTAATACACTCAGTTTTCACTTGAATTGCCCAGATAAACTGAATCGCCCCCAAAGGCCTTTAATCTCAACTGAGGGATGTGATCCAGTCAACTGCTCTTATTAATCTAGCATTATGGCAATTTATGCATTCTACTTGTTGCATATGCATATAATCTGTCAGCAAGACCAAAGTCCTTCTGCAGAGCTTTCCTAAACTCTAGACCCATTAGGAGAACATTTTTTCTTTCCAGATGAAACTCTATTCAGAGGGTTGGGCAAAACAAACTAAAGCACCAATTAGCACTGTTAGTTCAGCATTTTCAACATGCAAGTTTGCTTCCAAAAACCTCCCTTTGAGCCTGAGTTTGCAAGACGTTCAGATCTCCTGAGTTTCACTTTGAGTGTCAAGTTCAAGCAGAACGCCAAAGAAACTCAAAGCAAAACCCACTTTGGACCCCTTGAGTTTCACCTGACTTCTACCTGAAAGAACTATACAGTGTTTCTTTAAAACTTGGCCCAAGTTTGCATGCAATTCAACTGAAATCCAATTCATCATTGCTGAAAGATTTGCAAACCTCCGTAAAATGGGCTGTGAACCTAGCATGACCTTGGGTATCTAAGGAAGTTTACCAAAGTTTCCAACAACTTAAACAGGACTGTTAAAACCTGGTGAAGAATCTACATGTTATATTTTAAACTATAATTCACCTCTAAGAAATCTATGAATCACATATAATTGTCCCCAAGAGATGGTTTATTTCTGCTTTGTAAAATTACTATTTTTCATCTCTGCATACTCTTTAAAATAGGAAAGATTCTGGCTCACTGATGAGAAATTAGGGAGCTACCATTATATACTGTTTCCATCTCCTCACTGCGTACAGTAAATACCACAAGCTTAGGCACAATATTAGGCATTGGCTATAAAGTGACCCCAGGAATCTACATTTTTCTAATGGCAAGCAGTTGAGATAATTCAGTATCTCAGCACAACACAATGGGTTGGGACAACCTGTCACAGAAGACAAACTTCCACTTTTTCTAATGGAGATAAAACTGTGTTTATTCTTTTCTTTGTTCTCTAGGCAAAGTTTCTTCCCCTTCTCATCTCTGCCTTGCCCTCCACCCTCTCCTCTCACCACAAAGCCCTACTTGTGTCTTCCTGATAATCCTCATTCATTCTCCTTTCTCTAACCATTTCCTTTATTCACCTTCAAGCCATGTTCTCCTTCTTTAGTCTACCCACTGCCTTCCACCCACGTTGGTTCTTCATCCGTTCTTCTTTTCTTAAGCTTCCTGATGGGATTTTTCAACAGGCTTTCCACTCCACCTGTTTTGCGACAGTGTTGTAAATCGGTCTCCGATATCCCGTTTCACCATTCCTGTGTCTGCAGGAAACTTCTTATTCCTAATCTGGCCCCCTTTGCTCTTTGGACTAAGATGGTAAAGGACAGGGAAGCCTGGCCTGCTGGAGTCCATGGGTTGACAAAGAGTTGGACACAACTGAATAACAACAGCAAGAGGGGAGTTTGTAAGGCTGTCCTCAGGCCCCTCAGTGAACATCACTTTGCAGCAACTATGAAGGACAGAGTGACTTTATGCCATCAACTTAAACATAAACAAGAGGGGGGAAAAGTAGTGTGTAGTGGAAAACAGCATGGTTTTGGGAATCAAATAGAGCTAAGTTTGAATAGCATCTCTGCTGCTGTGACCTTGAACAACCAATCTTCCCCTTTGGAGTTCTGGTTCCCTCACCTCTGCAGTGGAAACATTAATATCTGCCTGAAAATGATAAAGGAATAAATGAAATAACACACCTCATAATTCTTTACCATCAAGAGTTTCCTTAAGAGAATATACTACATCTTAATCTTAGGCATAAACCAGGATGGCTTAGTGGGAAATTAGAGGACTGATTAGAAGACTTTATTTTCAGCTCTTTTCATATAACTTTCTCATTCAATGTCCTCAGCAATGTTGTGTTTTTGCATTGAAGCACAAATGACACTAGGCTCAAAGAAGTATCCAGTTTTTTGTTGTTTTTTTTTTTTAATTTGGGATGCATGTTCTGAAATGTTCATTTTACTAGAGCCAGGGTGATTTCTCTTCCATGAACTTCAACACACACAGCTTTGGAAAACTTATTTTTCTGCGAATGTGTGCTCTTTAAGATAAAGCAGATTCCTTGTGGACCTCTCAATATTTTCCATGTAGATTTTTCCCATTTTGATAAACACACACAACCACCAAATAATAATTGGGGGAAATGTACATATTAGTGAATTTTTATTGCATCTATCTAAGGCTTAGGCTCTAAGAAAAACCAAAATATCTGAATAAGAAATGAAAAACTCTGTCAATCATTCAAGGATTTTGTTTAATTTTATAAGGATATCATATTTAGAGTCAATAAATAATGTTTTGTGCCATGTGGTTATCTTGAAAATGTCTGTTGGTTTCAATTTTGTATAGAAATTAATTATTCAGTGTTTTTTAAAGGGGGTCAGGTGAAATGTATAACAATATTTGTTTTCTTAGATTCAATAGAATTTACAATGGGATACTAAAAAAAAAATTCAATATGTGAAAAGCGAAAAGACCTGTTGCTTTTAACTTTATTATTATGTTTAGGGCTCAATAAATACTTATTGAATGAATGAATAAACTTTCTCAGCAAATATTAAGGAAAGAATGAGCTTGGGAGATGGCTGTGCCCAGCTCGAAGTAGGTTGGGCAGGCCCAGGGAAGGGCTTTCATAGAATACAGTTGATGTATGACACAGATGATACAGAGCAGAACTCAGCAGTCTAACAGTAAAAAAGAGTGAGACCACATACAGATGCAGAGTACAAATGAGGAAGGCCAGGAGCAGGACTGTAAATGCAAGAGTGAACCAATAGCTAAAAGCCACGCTATAGCTGAGTCCTGTTGACAACAGGGCAAGTGAGCAAGAACAGAAAGATTACCTGAACAAATATGTTAGCCTTATTCCCTCAGTCTTTTAAGTAGCAGTTTGCATTTTGCATTTATAAGCTGCCAATTGCCTAGATGGAAATAAAGAATGGAGCAAAGTCAGAATGGAAGGGTGAAGGGAAGGGAAGAATGGAGAGAAAATAGGAGCTGAGAAGAGAAGAATAAAGAAATTGACAGTATGAAAGGAAAAGGAAATGGATAAGGGAGATAAAAATGAAGGATAGAGACAAGGGCAGGAAGTGATAAGAAGAAATTCCAAGGACTGGGAGGAATCTTAACAATTACTCCACTGGTCCTAGAGAAGACCACAGTCCACTGGCCCAGTTTTTCACACCAACTTCCCAGTGTACCCAGCCAGGCATCTTTGAAGTCTGTAACTTTGGCATAGAAATGCCTCTAGTCTCAGAAGACACCTCTTAAATAAATATGAGGGATGTTTCATTATAACCACAAATCCGTAAGAGTGAAATTCAAAGAAAAAGGAAAATGAAAACATTACATTTTGTTTGAAAAAGTTTGTCCTGAGGTCATTACCCAGTAATGATTCATTCTACCCAGCAAGGAAAGTTAGGGGTACCCCTTTCATGAGTCAAAATCTTTTTCTTGTGGATTTCTTTGTTTTGAATATTTTATTTCTTGATTTGTTAAACAATATTAATGTCAAGTGACATAACAAACGGAAAAGTGGTTGTAGTAATCACCACAAAGTTCAACAGAGAGGCATGAATCCTGCAGAGTACACTTGATAAAGCCAACTAAAATTTTTATCTTCTCTAATTAATTAATTGTTAACTGGTAGTCAGGAGCCATAAATGCTTTTTAGACTACAGCTAGATTCTTAGTTGCTCTACACTTGAACTTAGGGTGCTGAGGTTCCAGATGTCACCCAAAACATACATTTGAGGAAAAAATACATTTATATAATAGAGAGTAAAATCCAGGACATTATCAACTCTTTCAGGGGTATGTAATAATATATGTGTTCTGCAAAGATTTAAGAGAAAATAAGAGATGAGATCACATGGACCACAGCCTTGTCTAACTCAATGAAACTAAGCCATGCCGTGTGGGGCCACCCAAGACAGACAGGTCATGGTGGAGAGGTCTGACAGAATGTGGTCCACTGGAGAAGGGAATGGCAAGCCACTTTAGTATTCTTGCCTTGAGAACCCCATGAACAGTATGAAAAGGCAAAATGATAGAACACTGTAAGAGGAACTCCCCAGGTCGGTAGGTGCCCAATATGCTACTGGAGATCAGTGGAGAAATAACTCCAGAAAGAATGAAGGGATGGAGCCAAAGCAAAAACCACACCCAGTTGTGGATGTGACTGGTGATAGAAGCAAGGTCTGATGCTGTAAAGAGCATTATTGCATACTGGAATGTCAGGTCCATGAATCAAGGCAAATTGGAAGTGGTCAAACAGGAAATAGCAGGAGTGAACGCTGACATTCTAGGAATCAGCGAACTAAAATGAACTGGAATGGGTGAATTTAACTCAGATGACCATTATATCTACTACTGTGGGCAGGAATCCCTTAGAAGAAATGAAGTATCCATCATAGTTAACAAAAGAGTCCAAAATGCAGTACTTGGATGCAATCTCAAAAAAGACAGAATGATCTCTGTTCATTTCCAGGCCAAACCATTCAATATCACAGTAATCCAAGTCTATGCCCCGACCAGTAATACTGGAGAAGCTGAAATTGAATGGTTCTATGAAGACCTACAAGACCTTGAGAACTAACACTCAAAAAGATGTCCTTTTCATTATAGGGACTGGAATGCAAAAGTAGGAAGTCAAGAAACACCTGAAGTAACAGGCAAATTTGGCCTTGGAGTACAGAATGAAGCAGGGCAAAGGCTAATAGAGTTTTGCCAAGAGAACACACTGGTCATAGCAAACACCCTCTTCCAACAACACAAGAGAAGACTCTACACATGGACATCACCAGATGGTCAACATCGAAATCAGATTGATTCTATTCTTTGCAGCCAAAGATGGAGAAACTCTATACAGTCAACAAAAACAAGACAAGGAGCTGACTGTGGCTCAGATCATGAACTCCTTATTACCAAATTCAGACTTAAATTGAGGAAAGTGGGGAAAACCACTAGACCATTCAGGTATAACCTAAATCAAATCCCTTATGATTATACAGTAGAAATGAGAAATAGATTCAAGGGCCTAGATCTGATAGACAGAGCACCTGATGAACTAGGGACGGAGGTTTGTGACATGTACAGGAGATAGGGATCAAGACCATCCCCAAGGAAAAGATATGCAGAAAAGCAAAATGGCTGTCTGGGGAGGCCTTACAAATAGCTGTGAAAAGAAGAGAAGCAAAAAGCAAAGGAGGAAAGGAAAGATATACCCATTTGAATGCTGAGTTCCAAAGAATAGCAACGAGAGATTTTAAAAAAAGCCTTCCTCAGTGATCAGTGCAAAGAAATAGAGGAAAACAACAGAATGGGAAAGACTACAGATCTCTTCAAGAAAATTAGAGATCCCAAGGGAACATTTCATGCAAAGATGGGCTCAATAAAGGACAGAAATGGTATACACCTAACAGAAGCAGAAGATATTAAGAAGAGGTAGCAAGAATACACAGAAGAACTGTACAAAAAAGATCTTCACAACCCAGATAACCACGATGATGTGATCACTCACCTAGAGCCAGACATCCTAGAATGTGAAGTCAAGTGGGCCTTAGGAAGCATCACTACAAACAAAGCTAGTGGAGGTGTTGAAATTCCAGTTTAGCTATTTCAAATCGTAAAAGATGATGCTGTAAAAGTGCTGTACTCAATATGCCAGCAAATTTGGAAAACTCAGCAGTGGCCACAAGACTGGAAAAGGTCAGTTTTCATTTTAATCCCAAAGAAAGACAATGCCAAAGAATGCTCAGACTCTGCACAATTGCACTCATCTCACATGCTAGAAAAGGAGTGCTCAAAATTCTCCAAGCCAGGCTTCAGCAATACGAGAACCGTGAACTTCTAGGTATTCAAGCTGGGTTCAGAAAAGGCAGAGGAACCAGAGATCAAATTGCCAGCATCCACTGGATCATCAAAAAAGCAAGAGAGTTCCAGAAAAACATCTATTTCTGCTTTATTGACTATGCCAAAGCCTTTGTGTGGATCACAAGAAACTGTGGAAAATTCTGAAAGAGATGGGAATACCAGACCACCTGACGTGCCTCTTGAGAAATCTGTATGCAGGTCAGGAAGCAACAGTTAGAACTGGACATGAAACAACAGACTGGTTCCAAGTAGGGAAAGGAGAATGTCAAGGCAGTGTATTGTCACCCTGCTTATTTAACTTATATGCAGAGTACATCATGAGAAACGCTGGGCTGGAAGAAGCACAAGCTGGAATCAAGATTGCCAGGAGAAATATCAATAATCTCAGATATGCAGATACCACCCTTATGGCAGAAAGTGAAGAAGAGCTAAAGAACCTTTTGATGAAAGTGAAAGAGGAGAGTGAAAAAGTTGGCTTAAGGCTCAACATTCAGAAAACGAAGATCATAGCATCTGGTCCCATCATTTCATGGCAAATAGATGGGGAAACAGTGTAAATAGTGTCAGACTATTTTGGGGGGGCTCCAAAATCACTGCAGATGGTGATTGCAGCCATGAAATTAAAAGACGCTTACTCCTTGGAAGGCAAGTTGTGACCAACCTAGACAACATATTAAGGAGCAGAGACATTACTTTGCCAACAAAGGTCTGTCTAGTCAAGGCTATGGTTTTTCCAGTGGTCATGTATGGATGTGAGAGTTGGACTACAAAGAAAGCTGAAGGCTGAAGAATTGATGTTTTTTAACTATGGTGTTGGAGAAGACTCTTAAGAGTCCCCTGGACTGCAAGGAGATCCAACCAGTCCATCGTAAAGGAGATCAGTCCTGGATGTTCATTGGAAGGACAGATTTGAGGCTGAAGCTCCAATACTTTTGCCACCTGATGCGAAGAGCTGACTCATTTGCAAAGACCCTGATGCTGGGAAACAGTGAGGGCAGGAGAAGGGGACGACAGAGGATGAGACAGTTGGATGGCATCACTGACTCAATGGACATGGGTTTATGTGGACTCTGGGAGTTTTGATGGACAGGAAGGCCTTGCATGCTGCTATTCACGGGGTTGCAAAGAGTCAGACACAACTGAGTGACTGAACTGAGCAGAAGGGATGATAGATTCCAAAAGAGTTCTTAGAGGTAATTGGCTACATAGATAACCTTCTTCTTGTTGCCACTATCTAAAAGGTGATACTGTCCTGAGAAGATCATTGATAAAGGCTATTAACATCTATGCCAATGATAACAATCATAATAGTAACAGTTTACATTTACTGAATATTGCTACAGACCAGGAGTCATTCTAACCATTTTATAAACTAATAAGTCAATTCTGAGAACACCTGTAAGTTGTCGTTGTTCAGTTGCTAAGTTGTGTCCAATCCTTTGAGACCCCTTGAACTGCAGCATACCATTCTTCCTCTTCCTTCACTATCTCCTAGAGTTTACTTATTATTTTCCCTTTTTTTTGGTGAAATGATGATCCTAGGCTGATCATTAGTGAATTAATTATTTAAATTCAAGTCACCAAATAGCAAAAATTGATAGCAATAATAACAGTAATTCAACAAGGTGGTAAAAAGCTATGGTGACTAAGTTACAAAACTTTTCTCTGTTAAAGATTGTTCCTGGAGATCAGGACATAAACAGTTAACTGTCTCAGAAATGCAAAACATAATATACAATTACTTTCATTAAGACATTTTAGCAAGTATTTTTATAGAATTTCAGTGGTTTACACTTGTACATCTGACCTAGAAAATCTCAACCAGAAATTTAATATTTGTTGTATGCATGAAAACGATAGAGTTTCATGTAATGTTGAATGTAACTTCCTAAGCCCCAGTCTCCCAGTATTTGAACAGGAGTAACCCAACCCCCCTCACAACACTGTTATGAAATCAAACAGCAACAAGTGACCCAAAGGATGGAGCTAGAGATAGGGATCAGGAAGTGGCTGGCAGAGGGTAATTGGAGAAAAAGCCGTGAGGGTGAATGAACACTCCAGAAGAGAGAAAACTTTAAGGCTCAACTCCAGAGAGAAGGAAGGAGGAAGAGGAGCCCTGGGAAGGAAACTAAAAATTGTGTAAGAAAGGGAACAGAAAAACCGTGGTCTACTGTCATTAACTATTAAATGACTTTGTGGGCAAGATTTACAAATTGCCCTGCATTTGTTCTATTTTTAGAAGCACCTGCTCCATCAAGTTATTTAGAAATAACCACCAGGGTATAATATGAAGGACAAAAATGTAAACATATTTAATTATATCAAAAAAATGATCAACCCTTCGCTGGTCTGTCAAGCAGTCAACTTTGTTTCAACTTAGACAAGCTGGGGAGGATAGCAGTCTAATGAAAACTGAGAATTTTGTTTTTTAAATAAATGCAATTTGATTCTTTCATAGCTATACGATGAGATTCAATTAGGCCAAAAAGAGCACTGGCAAGTAGATACTTTCATAGACTTGCTTTCATAACTAAGAAAAATTACTCTATTAATATATAAATTAAGAGTACTTAAACAGATGATATCAGACTACGTGCTTGAAAATGTGTTCTCTCAGGTAGCTTAATTATATCCTTGCACTCTTTTAGACTATATTTTGCTTACTGAATCCACTTAGCATAAATAGACTGAAGACATCTTTATCTTAACCTCATGGCGACTACCAAAAATTCTAAATTGGCAACCCAGAGTAATGAGATTTTACCATACATAATGCTCAAGCGAACAATAGAATATTCTTCTTTTTTGAAAATCCAGTTTATTTAAGCTATTTCTTTTTAGATCAAAATTTTAATTATTACTACTTCCCTGGTGGTGGAGTGGATAAGAATCCACCTGCCAATGCAGGGACACAGGTTTGATCCCTGGTCCAGGAATATTCCACATGCCCTGGAGCAACTAAGTGTGGGACTCACAGCTACTGAGCCTGAGTGCTGCAGCTACTGAAGACCTCGCTCCTGGAGCCTGTGCACCGCAACAAGAGAAGCCACCACAACGAGAAACCCATTCACCACAGCTAGTGAGTATCCCCCGCTCTCCCCAACTAGAGCGAGCCCATGGGTAGCAATGAAGACCCCAAGCAGCCAAAGATTATTAAATAAATAAAATAGTAGTGTGCATATGTCAAAAAAATTTAAATTTCAATGGCTAACTGATCTTCTTGAACCAAATGCATGCATGCATGCATGCTACGTCACTTCAGTCGTGTCTGACTCTTTGCAACACTATGGACTGCAGTCCACCAGGCTCCTCTGTCCATGGGATTCTCCAGGCAATAAAATGCATGTAATTTCACTAATAGCTTCTCTTATAAGAATACAGTTTCTGTGCTAAGGAACACAGAACCCTTCGTTCTGTTCTACCTCCCACTCCAGTCAGGGCATACCTGGAGGACTATAATCAGTTTTGAGCATCACATTTTAGGACAAACTTCATTAAAATGAAACACACTTCAAAGAGAATGAGACTTAGAGCCATTTTATATGACAGAAAATTGAAAAAACACAGAGGCTTTGTCTGGAGAACAGATGGCGTGGAGAAACAGTGATAGTAATACCTCTTTCCAACTATCTGAAGGACAAGGCCGATAAGAGACACTGACCTTGCTATTTTCTTCAGCTTCAGAGCACTGATCTTCAAGCACACACGTGCAAGGGGAGTTTATGAAAGCAAAGACCAGAGCTCTTAGCCACCAGCTGCCATTCAAATGGCCCCATATGGAGAAGAGTGAAGGACCCACATTTCCACAAGAACCACAGTGACTGATGCAGGTGGTCTACAGAGCACACTTACTGAAACACTGCTGCTACTAAGTCGCTTCAGTCGTGTCCGACTCTGTGCGACCCCATAGACGGCAGCCCACCAGGCTCCCCCATCCCTGGGATTCTCCAGGCAAGAACACTGGAGTGGGTTGCCATTTCCTTCTCCAATGCATGGAAGTGAAAAGTGAAAGTGAAGTTGCTCAGTCGTTAACGACCCCATGGACTGCAGTCTACCAGGATCCTCCAGCCATGGGATTTTCCAGGCAAGAGTACTGGAGTGGGGTGCCACTGCCTTCTCCACTGAAACACTACTTTAGGCTGAATGAGAATCAGTGGGTCAATACCATAAGGAGATAGACTGCAGATCAATATACCAAACAAACAAACAAAAAGACCTTCCTAAGGATTAGAGCTTCTCTAAAATGAAAAGACTTGTCTCATACGATTGTACATTCCCATCACTGGTGGTTTCCAACCAGACCCTGAGTGACCAAGGCCAAGGTGTCACAGAAATGAGTATTCAACAAATAGATGGTTGTCTGTATGGAAGCCGAGAGATTCAACCTTTGATGAGAGTGTTTAACTCTGAATTTGCTAAATAAAAATGCCAGTTCTGATCATTATCCTTCATATAGAAGTTACTTGGCAGTGGGACAAATAAGAAAGTAAAGGCTAGAATTGACCCTTGTGAATTTTGAAACAGGGAAATTAACTGATCAATTAACTCTTTTTCCTTGAAGGACCTTAAATGAAACTATTTTTTTATTCAAATTTTTTCATCATGCAGTATCTTTGCACAAGATGAATTCTCAAGACTCGAGGACTATTTAACATTATGTTGACCAAAGAGAGTAAGAAACCATGACTGATACAAGTATTAAAGAAAAAGGATGTGGCAGCAGGGTCTACCAGACTCATGTTCCATGGGGAGGGAGAAGCGATGAGGTGGAAGGAAACAAGGTTAAAGCGGTCTTTTATATTTGTGTTTCACTGAGTTTTCTTTCCAAATTTTAGTTTCCAGCCTAAAATTTACTACAAGCCAAGAGTTCAAAATCAAAATTAATTGTTCTAAAGAGAATGAATGGAGAAGGAAATGGCAACCCACTCCCGTATTCTCACCTGGGAAATCCCACGGACAGAAACATGGGGTTGCAAAAGAGTCAGACACCACCGAGCAACTAAACCAACAAAGAGGACGAAGAAGAAACAGGAAAAGACATGACATCTTTTCACATCCTGAACAAGCCAAATTTGATATTGATAGGGAAAGGGGGTTGATTCATAGTAGGTCAGATGTGATGGGAAGCAAATAATGAGCCATTAGTTCCATTTGTGGTTTGGCTGTGTGAACTGCCACGCTGCAGGGTGTGAGAGCAAGCTGAGGGCCCAGATTCACGCCCTTTCCTTTGATGACATAAAATGCCCTTCACTTGTGGGCAAAAGTACATCCTTTTACAAATAGAAATAAAAGTCTAAGAGAAGAAGGATATTCATGTAGCTGTTTATCTGAGAATGAAGAAAGCTGTGCTAGCAATTGGAAGGCCTTTCTGTGGAGGTATTAATTGTACTTGAATTGGGCTCTAAAATGACCAAAAGAATCCTGATATTTGAAGACCGCAAGAACCATTTATGAGGCAGAGGGACCAGCCAGTGCAAAAGACAAGTGCTTGCCTCAAACATAAAAAAAATTATTTTGCTGGAAGAGAGCTGCAGTTTCCAGGGTTGGGGATATTGGGAAGACTCCAGCTTCCAATAATATGGCTCTTATTGTCCCTGTGATTATAAAGCTATAGCCATGTGTTGCCTGCTCAGTCACATTCAACACTTTGCAACCCTATGGACTGTAGCCTGCCAGGCTCTTCTGTCCATGGGATTGTCCAGGCAAGAATACTGAAGTGAGATTGCCACTCCCTTCTCCAGGGGATCTTCCTGACCCAGGGATTGAACCCGCATCTTCTGCATCTTCTGCATTGTAGGTGGATTCTTTAACACTGAGCCACTGGAGATAGCCACCGTGGTCACTAAAGATGAAAGAGCCACTCTGTTAGCTTCTGACTTTCACAGAGAGACCACTGAGCCAGCACGCTGGCGGGAAGGGGCCCATGGAGATTCTTGCTTTCCTAACAGCTGCCTGGAGGGTCGGTTAATATAATTCAGACATGAGGTAGGGTTACAACTCCATGGGTTGTACTTTGACCAATGAAAAACACGATGTAGAAAAGAGCCAGAAGATAAATCACTTGCTTGTCTACCTTTCTGAGGTCCTGTTTTTAGGTATTTTCCTACAGCTCTTGAAGAGGTCCTGTGAGACCATGGAACCTGTAAATTTGGCCCACCCACTAGCATACCCTCTTATATTTCCCCTCTGTTCTTTCCTAAAAACGAGTTGGTTGCTCAGTCGTGTCTGACTTTGTGATCCCATGGACGGTAGCCCACCAGGCTCCTCTGTCCACGGGATTTCCCAGACAAGAATACTGGAGTGGGTTGCCATTCCCTTCCCCAGGGGATTTTCCCAACCCAGGGATCAAACTCGGGTCTCCTGCATTGAAGGTGGATTCTTTACTGCACCAGGGATTCTTTACTGAGCCACCAGGGAAGCCCCCGTTCTTTCCTGCTGTTTATTAAATTACTTTTCCTCTCATGCCTCTTTCCTGGAGTTTCACTCTTTAATAGAGTTAACCCCAAAGCTTTTGCCTCTGGCAGTTTCCTAGAAGATGTGGTCTAAGATACATATATTAATTTATTTAATCCTCACAGAAAGCTCATGAGGCAGGTATTATCAATATTCCCATGATACAGATTTAAAAAAAAAAAAACAACTGATTACAAAAATTATGTAACTTGCCTAGAGTCATGAAGTTGTTGAGTGGGCCAGCTGAGCTGTGAACCAGGGAATCTGGCTCCCTAACCCCTGTGTTCTCTTGTCTTGTAGATGCCAGTCATAATCAAGGGGCAGGGGCTGCATCTGAGATGGGTTTGCAAAGATTCATGTAGAGACATTTCTGAACTATTCTCAGAAACTGATGCTCCAGGCCCACATCACTGGACTCTTATTAAAGGCTTGGTGGATTAGCTTATCAGCAATATCATTAACCACTTATCAAATATCTATTCTGTGTGAGCACTGTTTCAGGTCCTAAGTACCCCAAGTCATCAGAGATGACCTTGATACTCATTCCAGAGACTAGGGGAAACAGAGCCAAAACAGAAAAGCTTGTCCCAGACTAGAATAAGAGGGGGTGAGGCATTTGCCTTGAGCACACAATTTAAGGAAGCCCCCCAAACTCAGTAACCTAGAGATATTATGTTTTAATGCAATAATTTTTAAAAATCTTAAAGTAAACAATGTCATGATGAAAAAAATATCAAAAATTAAAGTGAAAACAAGATCAGTACTAGGGCCCTACCAAACTATATTGGAGCCCAAGGCAAAAGACATCATCAGTAATACTGACCCTTTTCCCCAGTCTAGTTCTATAGAGAAGAATAAATTATTCAAGGTACATATGATCATTTCTTTGGCCCTCAGGGTCACAGTCAACCCCAGAGTAGAATCAAGACTCTTTTAAAATAACTTCAGTGTACACACCTAACAATACACGTATTTGATTGTGCTAAACAAGAAGTAACATGAACAATTACAATCTGTTACCAGCATTGCACTCTCCTACAGCCAGCCTAGGGTCATTAAATAATATTGTTCAGAATTAGAATTATTTTAATTATTCTTATCTTTGAAAATGGAAAAAAATTACTATTTTCTTGTTGGAGATTTTTAAAGTATTAGAGTTACATAAAAATATGATTATAGGTGATGGAAAATGTCAATGTTCAAAAACTATTCAGTAGTGTGCTGTGAATGGGGAAACTGAAATAGGTTATAAGCACTATTATCTTTATCTTTTTATTCTATTGTATTGTGATGAATGATGTTATTATGCAATCATTTAAGCTTTCAAATTCAAAACTAATTTAAATGTACAAAACTATGAATTCCTAATTGAAAATTACAAAATTATATGCCTTTATATATGCTAACTTTGAGATAATCAGGTGAGAAAATGTTCTTGTGTGCCTATGTAGAATTGTCTCCTGGGGTGGGAAAAACAGATTCTTTGAAGGATAAAATTCTACCTGAATTGTTGTACTGTAGTCAAATAGATCAAAAACTTTCTGTTTAGGCGTGGATTCCCTAAAAGGGGGCAGATCTAGGGAAAAGCTTATTTGCAAGCTTTTCCACTGATGAGTGGGGTGGGGGAGGGGGTCATGCATGGAGAAAGGGAGGGAAATTCCCAGCTCTGGAGGAGAGAAAAGGGAATACCCACAAAAATTAGAGATACTTTGGCATGGATTTAACTTCCTCTTCCGAAACTTGCTGAAACACTCCTTCAAATCAAAACAAAATATAGCAACAACAACAAAAACCCCTTCTTTCTTTTACAACTGAACAACAGTGATAATTGTGAGCCTGCTAACCGTACTTTCCCAGCAGGTCAGGCTCTAACTTGATTTAACTGCTTTTGCACTGGGACAAACGGAGACAAGGCGACTCTCCTTTCCATCCCCAGCCTCAGTCTGTGATTTGCCAATTTTTATAAATATGCCACATTGTTGGTACTCTCTTCTCACTCCTGTAGCCTACAGTCATTCTGGAAGTTCTTCGGCTTTTCTTAACCCTTTTATTTATACTATATGTAACTGACAGAAGTTTTGAATGCACCAAAGAGATAAACTTTCCTCTCCTGTTAAATACTGATTGGGGAGGAAATACTTCCTAATGATCAATCAAACGAGTTAGGCAGGAAGATTTCTATTATGGCTCCTGTGTGTGCATATTATAAAGCTCTGCTAGTCAAAACCTCACAGCACAACAATAATAAAATAAATGGCCTTTCGTCTCTTTAGCTATGATGTCTTCAGTTAGGAGTTTGGTCAGTGTAACGATTTCCTTAGGTTATCTCCAGGATGCGATTTTATGCACACACACACACACACACACACACACACACACACACACACACTTTTCAGGTTCAAGAAAACCTCCAAATTCCAATTCAGTGTGATATTCTAACATTTAGTCTAACATTATTCATCCAAGAACAAATTGGAAATTTCACAAGCATTGATTTAGTTGTAAACTTTTAGATTTTTTTCCCTGCTCCAATCATATAAATATAATCCTCGAAAAATCCTGGGGGACAACATTTCAATGTTTTTGTTCCAGTACTTTTAATGTTCTGAAACAGAATGTTACACTCACACACACACACACACACACACACACACAGAGCAAACAGCATCATAAATCTTAATAGTTTAATGAGGATGTGTTTAAAAGCCTAGTCTAGATATATAATAAAGTCTAATTCATGCCTCTGCTTTGGACATGGAGGTTCTTCTGGGATTTATATTTGAGCCAAGCTTCCACTTACAGGGCGAGGGCAGTGGTGTGTGTTCCATGTATGCACTCAAGTGCCGTGAAAGCTTTGCTATGTTCAGTCTTAGATACCATTTAACAAAACCCCCCAGGCAATATTATGTATATAGTAAGTAGGAAATCTTCTAGATATTTCAAGTCAAAAAAAGAAGTGCTATCATTTTTTAGATATTAAATAGCTGAAGAAATTTACCAGTTCAGTTTTGATAACTGTCATTAGTCTTTCCTCGATGCTAAGGGAAATTTTCTTCATGCTCTAAAAATAAGAACAACAAATTGTCAGTTAATCTCACTTTTAAATCTATAAATTTTACTTTTTATCTCCAGATGTGAGATTAGATATAGAACAAATCTAGTGGATGAAGAAAGAAAGAAAACAAAATATTTAAGATAATTTCCCTCCTCAGAGAAATATGACTGCATAAATCATTGGAACACAGACTTCTCAGCTATGAATAGGGACATTATTTGGTCTAAAAAATGCAATTATCTCTGAAACTTTACGTCTGTAGAGTCAATGAATATTTCCTTTTATTTTCATTCTCATCTGTTTGAAGGTTAAGAATTAGCTACTATAAATTTGAAGATCATTCATATACTAAATAAAGTCAATTAAGCCCAGGAGTTCATAGGATTTATAAAAAAAAATAGTAAACAATTAACTTTAAAATTATGTCTATTAAGTTTGACTTTGTATGTATTTATGTCACAGTTATATCTTTATGAGAAAACAGGGAATGAAGTCTGTGCTCAACCTACAATTTAAACGTATTTATTATTCTAGATTATCTGTCTGCCACAAATTATTTACATGAAATTGTGAGGTGCCCCCAGGTGGAAAACTCTTCCTTAAAAAGAGAAAGATTCAGACAAGCTTGGTAGTTATGATCCTGTTTTTTAAAATATAGCTTTACTAGTTGGAGGAGAAGGGATTCTAAGTACAGAACAGTAAGTGTCCTTCAGTTTTCTCTCCTGATCCAAACCCCAAAGACTGTGTTCTTCTGGAATTTGTTATCCTAAAAATCTGTTGACATCAGGACACGGGAGGGATACCCATGGGGAAAGGTATAACTCCGTCAAGACAGAGACTCCCACTTCTGCTCAGGGCACTGGTTGGCTGTGGTAGTTTGAAAATTCCCAAGAACTCAGTGCCCCTTAGGCTTCAGGAGGAGCCCAGAGCACCAGGTGCAGCGGTGGCCATGCCCAGTGCGCACCGACTGGGCCTAGCAGCAATGGCATATTGTGGGCACCTTGGGGAGTTACGGGAGACACAGAGGGGTGAGGAGAAAACTTTGGAAAGAAAATGACAGATCTACGGTCACCAGGAGGATGTGTTTTTCTAGCAGCACAGGTGAAACGTCTGAGTGAGGGTCACGAAATAATGGATGGAAGAATCAAAGACACAAATCAGCTGCATTAAAATCATACAAAATCTATAGTAAATAAATTCTGTGAAGCAATTATCCTTCAATTAAAAAATAAATTAATTTTAAAAAAATTTTAATAAAATAAAATATGACATAGACATAGAGAATAGACAGGTGGTTGCCAAGGGGAAGGGATAGAGCGGCAGTCTGGATTAGCAGATGCAACTAATATACATACAGAATGAATGAACAATAAACTGCCACTGTATAGAACAGGTAACCATATTCAATATCCTGTGATAAGCCATAAGGGGAAAGAATACAAAAAAGAATGTAAGTATATGCATAAGTGAATCACTTTGCTCTATAGCAGAAATTAAACACACTGTAAATCAACTATACTTCAATTTTTTAAAAAAGTCATTGACATGGTACCCATTCTCTCCCATATCCCTATGCATTAATCCTATCATCTTCTTCCATAGGACTTAGAGGGATGGGAAAAGGATAACCCTCAGCATCTATCTCCTTCTTGGGAAATACAACTTTCAGCTAATATCAGTCTGATAATAACATGTGCATGGCCCCGCTGCCTGCTGAGCATTTTTATGCACGATCATTTCATTTAATTCTCAAGACAGACCCCATGAGTGGGATACAGTGCTCACCCTTTTTATTCACATGAGGAAAATCAGGCTCAGAAAAGTAAAGTAACAGAAAATGATGGAGTATTTTGATTGAATATTTTTAAATGAATCTAGATAATAAAATGGATTGATTTATCAACGTTAGAAGGCCCATTTATGAATTTCAACCTCATGGTTATAGACTTTATCCTTTAGGATGTTAATGTGATTGAACAATTTCATCACATGCTGTAACTTGAAAATGTTTTATTTCACCTAATCTGGCAGATTTGTAGGGAGCACATTTCTAATATAACCCTGTTTTAGAGAATAAAACCTAATTCCAGGAGGACCGATAATTTGTTTAATATCTCTCAGTCAGTGCAGAAAGGGTCAAACTCAGGGCCTCTGGCTCAGAATATGTATCCACCACACTCGAGTCATAGCCCTCATGACCTATCACTTTCCCCACAACTACTTGGTGACCCCAGAGTCAGAAGGTGAAAGCTCTAGGCTGATAATTGGGAAATCCCAAGTGGAAGCCTCCTGGCTCTTGTTCAGCTTCTCTTTCACCTTGGGAAAGTGGTAACTTTCTATTTTATTTCTCCATCTGCGGGATGGGTTAGGTAGCAATAACACCTACCTTACCCAAGCTTATATGAATGTTACAAGGAAGGATTAGATAATGTCTGCACTGAGCTTTGCTCTCTTCAGAAGAAAGTCCCTGTAAAGCTGAAGGGAGAAATTCATTACGGGGGCTAATAAGATCAAAGCCTGCGGCCAGGAGCTGGGGAAGCTCTTCCCTGCACAGAGAGCATTTACTGCACTCAACTCTAATAACATTCCTCCCCTAAGATTCTACAATGATTTGCAGATAGTCATTAAGTAAATCTTGCTGCCCTTAAGCAAGGCGCAATTTGCACTATAAGAGCCTAAAGCTTTATGAAAACAAAATCTTAGGAGGAGCAAAGGCAGTGCTTAAAAAAATAATCCAGGAATTAGGATCTTTACGTCTGTTTTCTAATTCCCTCCTCTCTGTATCCACAAAATTTCATTTTTGCTTAACTCTCATTTTTCCTTCCCAGCAGCTAAGCAGTGCCCTTACAAGCAGACTTTGTGGTAGGTGACCCTATGCAAAAATGAAGGGAAACAAAGACTCCTAAATATTAGTAACTTTAAAAAGTTTTGGCAACTCTGAAACTTTAAATAAATCCTCAGTTTTCATATTTGTCTGAACCAAAGATACTGTCTTCTATTTTGTTGTTCAGGTCCTTTCCTTCAGAAAGTGAATAAGGCATGAAAACCACAAAGGAACCCACTGGTCAGCTTAAAGGAATTCATTTTCCCAGAGTGCCAGGATCCATTAACCAGGTCTTGAGATGTTTGCATATTGCCTAACCTCATTTTCTGATGTCTCAACTTGACTGCATTTCATTTTAATTTATTAAACTCTACTGGCAAAGACTCAGAGTAAAATGCTGTGCTATCTTATTTTTGAATCTACATGTTAATCATGTCTAATTGGCCTTCATTTCCATCTGCACAGATCTCTAGTCCTCAATTCTGGAATTAGTAGATCAAATTGCAAAATCCAACCCAGTCATGACCTCGTGACGCTCGCTTGACTTTGCTTCAATGTGCTGTCAAAGCCTTAAAATGTAAATTACCAGTGAGAACAAGGACCAGGTGTTGAAAAGATGCTTCCATTTTTATGTTTCTTGTTTGAATTAGATCTGTTGAAAGGCCAAAGTTAGAAGAACAGTTGTCGTTCAGTCACTCAGTAGCGTCCGACTCTTTGCGACTCCACGGACTGTGGCATGCCAGGCTTCCCTGTCCTTCACCATCTCCCGGAGCTTGCTCAAACTCATGTCCATTGAGTCGGTGATGCCATCCAACCATCTCATCCTGTGTCATTCCCTTCTCCTCTCGCCTTCAATCTTTCCCAGCATCAGGATCTTTTCTAATGAGTCAGTTCTTCACATCGGGTAGCCAAAGAACTGGAGCTTCAACTTCAGCATCAGTCCTTTCAGTGAATACTCAGGATTGATTTTCTTTAGGACTGATGGTCTGATCACCTCTCAGAGGAAGACTGACAAAAGCTTTAAATGTTTTCTTTCCTTTCTAGACCTGTTCTATAGTTCATTGAGGCCAGTGCTGAAAGGCAACACACATTTAAGAGAAACTGAATAGAAGCCACTAACTCCCTTCTCTCAACCTCTCCAAGATTTTTTGCCTCAAAAAAGAAAAGCCCATTCAATCTAATTCCAAAAAATAGAGGACTAACCTTACGTATAGGTGTTGAGTTGATTGTAACAGGACCTCCCCATCCAAAAAACACAAGCCTTCCATTTCTGTTCATGGGGATATCAAAGAGGAACACTTAAGCTGGGACAAAAAACTGAAGATTTTACAAAGGTACCCTTTCGCAAAATGATTTTCTCTATCTTGTAACGGTTTTTCTCTTAATGAAATGCAAATAGATCTAAAAGCAATAATGTATCAAGTCTTGTCAGTCATCTTTACCTTAGTGTAGAAGGATTGGGCAGATTCTATGGGCATGGGGAAGGGCCTGGAGAGGAAAACTTAAAAGAAGTTTGAGGAGATGGGACAAACTTTGCTCAGTTTTACCTAGTCAGGTCTTTTCTCAACAGTAATGCAGGTTCCCTTCTATTCTCCTGTGGTGGCTTCTTTCTTCTGGGGCAGAAATGGCACACAGAATCTTTTCTTTAAAATCTACAGAGGAATTTTGCATTAAGAGAGTAAAAAGATGAGGAAGTGGAGGAGACAGATCCTGAGCTTCATTCTTGCTTCTGTGCTCAGGAAGACGGTGCTGAGAGCAGGCAAGCTGGCTGAGGTCACTGGCCATGAGGACCTGCAGCAGCACTCTGCGTGCAGGTTCCAGATTAAGGGAGGAGGAATATGAATGCGAGCCATTTCATTCTAATAATGCTAAAGAATCTGGACCAAGAGAGCGAATCAAATCTCAGTAACACAAGAAGATTGTTTGTTGCAACCTAAAGTGAATTGGGTTACTAAGATTTAAAGAGGAGATGGTATTTCTGATTCTTCAGCTCTAACAAATTTTTGAAGGTGAAGGAAAACTAATGTTTCTTTAAAATAAGGAATAAAAACCAAAGACCCTTGATTGGTGAAGAAGTGAGCTGTGCTTAAAGGTAAAGAAAAAAAATTTCATACATATTATTAGCACTATCTACTCCTGAGGGTGACTCTTGTTGATTGCTCTTTGGTTTAGCAAACAATAGGATGAGGCTTCTGGATACGCAAAGATATACATTGAGCCTAATATAGAATTTGTCATTGTTCAGTAGCTAAGTCATGTCCAACTCTTTGCGACCCCATGGATGGCAGCAGACCACCCTTCCCAGTCCTTCACTGTCTCCCAGAGTTTGCTCAATTCATGTCCATTGAATTGGTGATACTATCTGATCATCTCATCCTCTGTCACCCCCATCTCCTTTTGCCTGCAGCCTCTCCCAGGATTAAAGTCTTTTCCAATGACTCCACTTTCCAACCAGGTGGCCAAAATATTGGAGTTTCAGCTTCAGCATCAGTCCTTCCAATGAATATTCAAGGTTGATTTCCTTTAGGATTGACTGGTTTGCAGTCCTTGCAGTCAAGAGACTCTCAAGAGTCTTCTCCAGCACCACAGTTTGAAAGCATCAGTTCTTCAGTGCTCAGCCTTCTTCATGATTCAACTGTCATATCCATACATGATCAAAAAATGTAGCTTTGACTAGATGGACATTTGTTGGCAAAGTGACATCTGTTTTTTAATACAATGTCTACATTTGTCATACCTTTCCTTCCAAGTAGCAAGCATCTTTTAATTTCATGGCTGCAGTCATTGTCTGCAGTGATTTTGGAGGCCAAGAAGATAAACTCTGTCACTGTCACGATCTTAGTTTTTTGAATGTTGAGTTTTAACCCAAGTTTTCCACTCTTCTCTTTAACCCTCATCAAGAGGCTCTTTAGTTCCTTTTTGCTTTCTGCCATTAGAGTAGTATCATCTGCATATCTGAGGTTGTTGATATTTCTCCCAGAAATCTTGATTCCAGATTATGATTCAAACAGTCTGGCATTTCACATGACATGCACTGCATATAAGTTGAATAAGCAGAATGACAATATACAGCCTTGACGTACTTCTTACCAATTTAGAACCAACCAACTCCATTGTTTCATATCTGGTTTTAACTGTTGCTTCTTGATCTGCATACAGATTTCTCAGGAGACAGGTAAGGTAGTCTAGTATTCTCATTTCTTTAAGAATTTTCCAGTTCGCTGTGATCCACACAGTCAAAGGCTTTCAAATAATCAGTGAAGCATTTTAGATGTTTTTCTGGAATTCCCTTGCTTTTTCTATGATCCAACAGATGTTGGCAATTTGATCTCTGGTTCCTCTGCCTTTTTTAAATCCAGCTTTTACATCTGGAAGTTCTTGGTTCAGGCATACACTGCTGAAGCCTGGCTTGAAGGATTTTGAGCATAACCTTACTAGCATGTGAAATGAGCGCAACTGTACAGTAGTTTGAACATTCCTTGGCATTGCCTTTCTTTGGGACTGGAATGTAAACTGACCTTTTCCAGTCCTGTGGCCACTTCAGACACATTTGTTAACATAATGAATGCAGCACTTTAACAGCATCACCTTTTAGGATTTGAAATAGCTCAGCTGGAGTTCCATCATCTCCACTAGCTTTGTTCATAGTAATGCCTCCTAAGGCCCACTTGACTTCACACTCCAGGAGATCTGGATCTAGGTGAATGACCAACTTTCCAAATAATAATATAAGACGGAAGCAGGGGGAGTGGTGAAGTGAGGGGTGAAAGAGAAAGTAGGGCTTTGAGAGCCATGGAAGGAGACCACTCAAGGCTGACACTTGAGGGCAGGAAGACCTAATGCTGAAAATTCAGGTGATTTCTTTTTGCATCTTGTGTTGGTGCTACTTTGGGCAATGAAGGAAGATATTTGATGGCCTTGTGATGAGTGATGACTTTGTGATGGTAAAGCAGTGTTGACAGCCAGTAGCAGACAGAGGCTGCAGGATGAAGAGAGCTTACAGGGAACTCAGCAGGAGGTCAGGGTGACAGGTGGGTGGGAGGAAGAAGGCATCCATTCTGGGATCCTTAAGAACCTCAGGGAGAGTAGTAAGCCTCCCTCAGTTCAGTTCAGTTCAGTTCAGTTCAGTTGCTCAGTCGTGTCCGACTCTTTGCGACCCCATGAATCACAGCACGTCAGGCCTCCCTGTCCATCACCAACGCCCAGAGTTCACTCAGACTCGCATCCATCGAGTCAGTGATGCCATCCAGCCATCTCATCCTCGATTGTCCCCTTCTCCTCCTGCCCCCAATCCCTCCCAGCATCAAAGTCTTTTCCAATGAGTCAACTCTTCGCATGAGGTGGCCAAAGTACTGGAGTTTTAGCTTTAGCATCAGTCCTTCCAAAGAAATCCCAGGGTTGATCTCCTTCAGAATGGACTGGTTAGATCTCCGTGCAGTCCAAGGGACTCTCAAGAGTCTTCTCCAATGCCACAGTTTAAATGCATCAATTCTTCAGCTCTCAGCCTTCTTCACAGTCCAACTCTCACATCCATACATGACTACTGGAAAAACCATAGCCTTGACTAGACGGACCTTAGTCAGCAAAGTAATGTCTCTGCTTTTGAATATGCTATCTAGGTTGGTCATAACTTTTCTTCCAAGGAGTAAGCGTCTTTTAATATCATGGCTGCAGTCACCATCTGCAGTGATTTTGGAGCCCCCCAAAATAAAGTCTGACACTGTTTCCACTGTTTCCCCATCTATTTCCCACTCGGCCTGAATGTTTGAGCCATTTTATTTGTAGAAGCAGAAAGAACAGAAGAGAAAAGAAAAGAAAGGGTAAAGCCAGAATGTTAGAGGACATTCTTCATACCATTTAGACTACTCTTGCTGTGAAAGGTGTCACAGTCTCTCTTTCCCAAGACATGTCTCTTGCCTGCTTCAGTGCTCAGATTAAGAGCCATATGGAACGGCTGGATTCTGAATCTGGGCATAGATTCCCGTAGTTCAACCCAGTGGTGTGCTGATAACCCAGCTGTCTGGAGAGAGAGTTGATGGTTTTTACAGTACACGTACCCACACTTTTTCATACTGTTCATGGGGTTCTCAAGGCAAGAATGCTGGAGTGCTTTGCCATTTTCTTCTCCAGTGAACCACATTTTTTGGAACTCTCCTTCATGATTCATCCATCTCAGCTCATTTTACATGCTAGCAAGTTCAGTTCAGTTCAGTCGCTCAGTCGTGTCAGAATCTTTGCGACCCCATGAACTGCAGCACACCAGGCCTCCCTGTCCATCACCAGCTCCCAGAGTTTACCCATACTCATTGAGTCGGTGATGCCATCCAACCATCTCGTCCACTGTTGGTCCCTTCTCCTCCTGCCCCCAATCCCTCCCAGCATCAGGGTCTTTTCCAGTGAGTCAGCTCTTCGCATCAGGTGGCCAAAATATTGGAGTTTCAGCTTCAACACCAGTCCTTCCAATGAACACCCAGGGCTGATCTACTTTAGGATGGACTGGTTGGATCTCCTTGCAGTCCAAGGGACTCTCAAGAGTCTTCTCCAACACCACAGTTCAAAAGCATCAATTCTTCGGCGCTCAGACTTCTTCAAAGTCCAACTCCTCTCACATCCACACATGACTACTGGAAAAACCATAGCCTTGACTAGTGGACCTTTGTTGACAAAGTAATGTCTCTGCTTTTTAATATACTGTCTAGTAAGGTAATGCTCAAAATCCTTCAAGCTAGGCCTCAACCGAATGTGAACTGAGAACTTCAGAGATACAAGTGGGATTTAGAAAAGACAAAGGAACCAGAGATCAAATTGCTGACATCTGCTGGATCATAGAGAAAGCAAGGGAATTCCAGAAAAACACTTACTTCTGCTTCATTGACTAGGTAAAAGCCTTTGACTGTGTGAAAGTGAAAGCCTCTCAGTCATGTCTGACTCTTTGTGACCCCATGTTCTATACAGTCCATAGAATGCTCCAGGCCAGAATACCAGAATGGGTAGCCTTTCCCTCCTTCAGGGGATCTTCCCAACCCAGGGATCAAACCAGGGTCTCTTGCATTGCAGGTGGATTCTTTACCAGCTGAAGCCACAAGGGAAACCCAAGAATACTGGAGTGGGTAGCCTTTCCCTTCTCCAGGGGATCTTCCCAAACCAGGAATCGAACTAGGGTCTCCTTCACTGCAGAAGGATTCTTTACCAACTGAGCTATCAGAGAAGCTAACTATCAGGGAACTTTGTATGGATAACAGCAAACTGTGAAAAATTCTTAAGGAGATGGAAATACCAGACCACCTTACCTATCTCCTGAGAAACCTGTATGCAGGTTAAGAAGCAACAGTTAGAACCAGAAATGAAACAATGGACTGGTTCAAATTTGGCAAGGAGTACATGAAGGCTGTATATTGTCACCCTGCTTATTTAACTTATATGCAGTGTACATCATGTGAAATGCTGGACTCGATGAATCTCAATCTGGAATCAAGATTGCTGGAAGAAATATCAGCAACTTCAGATATGCAGATGACACCACCGTAATCGCAGAAAGCCAAGAGGAACTAAAGAACCTCTTGATGAGGGTAAAACAGGAGAGTGGAAAAACTTGGGTTAAAACTCAACATTAAAAAAACTAAGATCATGGCTTCCAGTCCCATCACTTCATGACAAATAGGTGGGGAAAAAGTAGAAACAGTGCTGAATTTTGTCTTCTTGGCCTCCAAAATCACTGAGAACAGTAACTGCTGCCATGAAATTGAAGGTGCTTGCTCCTTGGAAAGAGAGCTATGACTAGCCTGGATATTGTTTTAAAAAGCAGAGATGTCACTTTGCCAACAGAAGTCTGTATAGTTAAAGCTATGGGTTTTCCCGTAGTCATGTATGGATGTGAGAGTTGGGCCATAAAGAAGGTTTAGCACCGAAGAATTGATGCTTTTGAACTGCGGTGTTGGAGAAGACTCTTGAGAGTCCCTTGACTGCAAGGAGATCAAACCAGTCAATCCTAAAGGAAATCAACCCTGAATATTCATTGGAAGGACTGATGCTGAAGCTGAAGCTCCAATACTTTGCCCACCTGATGCAAAAAGCCGACTCATTGAAAAGACCCTGATGCTGGGAAAGATCGAGGGCAAGAGGAGAAGGGGATGACAGAGGATGAGATGGTTGGGTGGCATCATTGACACAATGGACACAAGTTTGAGCAAACTCTGGGAGATAGTGAAGGACAAGGAAGCCTGATGTGCTGCAGTCCATGAGGTTACAAACAGTCAGACAGGACTTAGTGACTGAACAGCAGCACCCACCTTGGCCAATTTCAAGCTACCACCTTCACATCACTGAATATGAAGTTGGGAAGAAGTGGCTGCAATGGGCTCTCATTTTCTGGTGTAAACCAGCTCCAGCACACCCAGCGCTCCATCCATGTGATAGCAATTCATTCCACTCTGTCACAGGACCAGCCACCTGCCCTTCTTTCAATTCCCTTTACTCACTCTGCTTCCCCCTGCCTCGGGACTTCTGTGCTTTCTGTTCCTTCTGCCTAGGATGCACTTTCCTTCCTTTTCACCTGATCAATATTGGCTCATCCATCTGTTCTCAGCACAACTGTGACTTCTTAGAGCATACTTTCCCTGACCTCCCCACCAGGTCAAGTAACTTAAGTCTCGACTCGCATCACACTGGGCACTTTCCTAGCCTAGAATATGTGACAGATATAATTTTACACTTATTCAATTCATGATTTGATTAATATTTGTCTCCCCTTCTTGACAGTAAGCTCCAGGAGGTCAGGCCTCATCTGCTTCGGTTGACACTGCATGGCCTGGCAAGTAACAGGTGTGTGACAACCATCTGTTGAATGAGCATCACAGATCATCCCCTAGTCTTTGGAATTCCTCAGCTGGTCACTTTTCATTTAAAGGTGGAAAGTTTAGAGCACAAAGAGTTCATCTCTCTTCTTATCAGCACCCTACCTGAAGTTGCTTCCAACCAAGAAGCCCTCCCTCGATCAGACTCACTGGAGTATGAGAATTTACAATAAATTCTTCATCTCTGAGGAGACACACACCAAACCAGCAGAGGTTTAGAAATCATTTTGTGTAATCTAGAGGTACATAACAATGTCTTATGAGGTTGTCTGATAGAATCTTTATCAAATAACCATACATTTTGTTGTTGTTGTTCTCTTCTGTCTACACATACCTGCTCAATATATTTGGCTATATCCAACTAATCTGGAAAAAGTAATAAGAGAAACTGAAATGTTTTAAGGATAGATGTAATTTCCAGCTCTCAAAATGTTAACGTTTCACTGGTAGAAAATGACATTCCATGCATGCGTGCAGGCTTAGTCGCTCAGTCATGTCCGACTCTTTTGTGACCCCATGGACTGTAGCCCACCAGGCTCCTCTGTCTATGGAATTTTCCAGGTAAGAATACTGGAGCAGGTTGCCATTTCCTCCTCCAAGGGCTATTACCCACCCAGGGATCAAACACACATCTTTTGTTTCCTGCATTGGCACTGGCACTGAATTAGTGGAAATACTTAAATCATGTAGCAAGTTGAAAGGGTTTACCAAAACACTATTAAATAATAGTTGAAATGTATAGAGTAGCTGACTCCTCGCAGCAATTCTCTGAGGCACAGAGACCTTCAAGTGCTCAAGGTCATACAGCCAGTGGTGGAAACTGGGAAGCTAAGGACTCTAACACTGGAGCCCACATTTTTAATGACTGAACTCTGCAGCCTATGGGGAAAAGTTCAAGTGCAAAAGTGACATAGTGACCCTTTAGTCAACGAAGACCTAATATGAGTGCAGACATTCAAATAGAATTGGAAGAAGGCAAGAAGAAATTTAAGGAGAAGGTAATGGCAACCCACTCCAGTACTCTTGTCCGGAAAATCCCATGGACGGAGGAGCCTGGTAGGCTGCAGTCCATGGGGTCGCACAGAGTCGGACACGACTGAAGCGACTTAGCAGCAGACTTAGCAAGAAGAAATTTAAATAACCATATTAGGGTAAGAGAATGGAGTAAGAGGTAGAAATTTTTACTTTTAAATTTCATTTAAGACTGTTATAAAGCATTTTCTTAAAGGGCTAAAAATCCTGCTTGCATCTTTTGACCTGTGGGGCATACCTACACACTGTCATTGGCATCTTGCTAAGGATTCTAAGAGGAAAAGTAGACTCCAGTTTATTCTTCTATAATCATATGAGCTGTGCCCTAGCCTAGTCATAATAGTAGGAACATATTTTGGCAGTACAATCATAGTTAAATTTAGTTAAACTGCTTAGCTATGCATCAAAAGTCTAGAGTTACCTATACGCAGTTAAATATTACTTTCTGTAAAGAATCCTTTAAGGTCTAAAGCTAGACTTAAGCAAAAATTAAAAGACACTTTTAGAGAAAATGATACATTGCTCCCTACAAGTTGCTATTTAGTACAATTCCCTTTGCCAATAATCCTAACTTTCACTGACAACTTCCTATGTGCCAAGCACTAGGCTCGATGCTAGGGTAGGCCATGCATTATTTCATTTAATCCTTACAAACCTCTGTGATCTACCTGCTATTACTATTCTCATCTTAGAGTTAGAAAAGTGAAGTAACTAGCTCAAGTCAACACATTCAGCAAAAGATGGAGCAGAGTTTTCAACAAAATTCTATTTCGTTCACTGTACACGCGCACACACACAAATACAAAATGTTAAAAAGGAAATTTTCAGTTGAAAGTTCTCACAGGCCATTCATGGGGTTTGATCATTTGGCCTTGTCAATATGTGGGTTTCTTTCTGGAAACTTTTTAGAAGTATATTCCATGAGGAAGCTTCTGCTTTGTAAGAAGCCTGAAGTTTTGTCACACAGCCACTTCGCTCACCGGGGAAAAAAACCCAGCTCCAAGAAATAAGAAGCAGCAAAATCATAGCAGTAGTTTTCAACTCTGACATATTCAAATTATCTGGGCAGCTGTGAAAAAACTACTAATACTCGGGGCCCTCCCAGACCAATTAAATCAGAATTTCTTAGGGATGGAGGCTAGGCCTTGGTGATTTTGAAATACTACCTAAGCCCCGACTGCCTTCTCTACCTCCTCCACCCTAGACATGAAGGTGAAAAAAACTCTTCTTTGTATAACTAGGGTAATGGTAAAAAATATTGATGCTTAAAAATTTTTTTGATAATAGGCCTAATTTGTAAATTTCAATGACTACTTATAATTGTTGTTCGTTTTATAAACTGATCTAAGTACTCTTGCCTGGAAAATTCCATGGACGGAGGGGCCTGGTAGGCTGCAGTCCATGGGGTCGCGAAGAGTCTCGCACGACTGAGCAACTTCATTGTCACTTTTCACTTTCCTGCATTGGAGAAGGAAATGGCAACCCACTCCAGTGTTCTTGCCTGGAGAATCCCAGGGACGGGAGAGCCTGATGGGCTGCCGTCTATGGGGTCTCACAGAGTCGGACACAACTGAAGTGACTTAGCAGCAGCAGCAGCAGCAAGCCCTGCCACTGGAATTTTCCGGCTTCAAAAGTCATACCAAAAGGCAACGGTAGATGGCTCACTTCTCTCAGAAAGATCAAAGAACCAGCACTGGGTACTGAATGGTAGAACCAAAAAGGTCCTTGTAAATTAGCTGGAGGTAGTGGGTGGGTAAGAAGATAAAAAGGTGATGGGGAAAATGAGTATCAGAGCTTTCCCTAGAATAATTGAAGACTAGGTTAGAAGTCACTAAATAATGACTAGGAATGAAAATGAGCAAAAAGTGATTCCAAAGTATATGTCTTTGAAACCAATAATGAAAGTAGTGAAAGTTTGAACAAGGAAGTTGACAAACCATTAAAGTGAGTCCAAAAGTTCCCCTTAATCTTGGATATCTTTTTTCCCCTTTTTCGGTGAAAGTAAAAATGGAAGAATTGGGTTTTATATGTATAACATCTGTCAGGAAACTTGGTCTGCCTTTCCCCTGAATGTCAATATGTACCATATGGAAGGACCCAAAAGGCCAAGAATTCTCTCTTGCTTCATCTAGTCTTAAAAAGTTGTTTTCACTTTCACTTTTTCTGTTTATATTATTCTTCAGAAACATGAAGTAATGATTCCACTTGTCAGAAATTAATGAAAGTAAAAGTCTAGTTAAAGACTAACTTTTATCAATGTGTGGTAAGTCTTACAATGTGAAGTATTTGTCATAAGTGAGTAGAATATAAGAGAATTGTCTTTTTTTATACAAGTATAATTTTTAACTAAGAAATAATATATTCTTTCAAGAATTTTTGCAGATCTCTATACATACTGAGGGATACTCATTTCTGTCAAGTAGGAAAGAACAGATGGTTATTTCTAATTTTACAGCTGGACCAGCTGAGAAATGGAGGAAAGGTGATCTGATGAAGATCTCCAAATGAGGCTAATCTCATTACTCCCAATCCAGAATTCTACTGTCAAATGACTTTTCTCACTTTATTACCTCTGGGTTTGATAGAAGTTTGAGGTTGCATTTTCGCTGTTAAGGATACTTGTGTCCTAGTTCTAGGGTCCATCATGACTAAGAGCTCAGAGCCCAACTTTAGTCATTAGTTTCATCTTTTGACCCAACATTCACTCTAGACCCATGTAAACCCAGAGACCCTACTTGAAACTGTGGTGGCGAGGGAGCGGAGTGGTGGGTGATGAGAACACATCTTTCCCACAGTGTTTATAACCCAACCCAGGACTAGATGCCAAAAACACTAAACCACAGTAACAGTCAGATTTCTCCCTATACATGACTATATATCATCAGAGACCCATTTCAGTATGCCTTATAAAGCAGTGAGCTTTAATTTAGACCTACAAGCTGGCAGTGTGTTCAGGGGTAGCAATGCATTGACCTTGCCCTAAAACTCTGCTAGAAAATATAAATGTCTTTCTTTTAAGCCCATTCATTATCAGGCCTCAGTGAGCAAAGAGAGGGGAGTCATGGGGATGGCCTAGGGTAGATAGCTGTGGCTAAAGGAATACCAGAAGCCATGGCCAAGGGAGCGGGTAAACAGTGGTACAGCTTAACCACATCCTTCTGGCATGAGGTCACTTGAACCTTGGCCCAGCTTTGCATACAAATAGGTAAATGTCTACCTGTTCATTTTATTTGTGCATGTCAAGTTTTTTAAGTAAAGTTGAGTCCTACTTAATGTTCAGA
The DNA here is from genome assembly GCF_016772045.2 of Ovis aries. NCBI lineage: Eukaryota > Metazoa > Chordata > Mammalia > Artiodactyla > Bovidae > Ovis > Ovis aries. Next base: position 60,467,072 of record NC_056061.1, read on the forward strand.
ATGGGAGGGTGTTGACAATCCTTTTTAAGAGTGTGAGAAATTCTAGTCGAGTAACCATTATCCGCAATTGCATATGCAAACCTATGTGGTGATGGTGCTAATAGAGTTGTCCTATGGTTCATTTAATTCCTGAGTACTTGATTAATCCCAGTTGGAACTACAGACTAGTACTGAATCTACTACTATGCACACTACCTCTGTGAACAGACCATGTAAATCTACATTCAGAGTTTGTTTTACATTTTTAAATGTAAATTATTTTGAACATTTTGGGGAAGTTACAATAAATCCAATTAGCATGGCCTTTTTCTATATAAAATCATTTATTGTTCTCTATTACCTCTAGAATGAAGTCCAGACTGCCAGGGTAAGAAATAGAAGGTCTTTGATAGACCATTTCCAACCCATCTCTCCATCTTTATCCTTTTCCATTCTCTACCCTCTCTCCCACCCACCAGAGTGTATTGCCTGTTCTTGACCCAGAATTAACCATTTTTAGAGTGTGTTATTGGCCAAGATTGCCAGCTTGAGGCCTGTAGACCCAATCATCCTATAGACATGTTTTATTTGGGTCTTACAGTGTTTAAAAAGATTTTTGTTGGGCCATTTCACAGGACTTCTACCTTCTTGTGAAAAAATAGATTTGTCAACATTAGGCCTACATTCCTATATGGCAGCGACCAGCTGAAGCTAAGTAATGGCTTTCTACTTCAGATGTGGCCTGCAGTCTCTAATTCTCCACAATCACTACCCCTTTCCATTGTACCATTCCTAGCTTAGACATTCATTTTCTTTATCTCCCTGTCCCCTAGAGAGCCATACACTTTTCACCTCCGCATTATTCCTTCATGCTTGTTCCTCCTTTGGAAATGCTCCTCTGAGTCTTTCTGGTAGGCCTCTACCAGTCCCAATTCAACATCTCCTTCACTGTGAAATCCTTCATTTGTCTCTTTCATCTATGATCCTTTACATATATTTTAATCATAGGATTGATCATAATATATTAGATTTCATTATAAGCATTAGCTCCCTGAGTACGTGTCCCCTTGATTTCAAGAATCTGGATCTATTTACTTCACCTCTGCCAGTATTTAGCACAGATGCTAATGAATGGATAAGTTTCCAAGTGAGTCATGATGTAACATAGAAAAGAGTAAATCAATTCCCACAACATTGAAGGAAGAGCAGGTTTTTTCTGAGTCAGGCACTGGATGTGTTAACAGTGGTCGAAAGTGGGGCAAAAAAGTAGGGTAGTAAAAAAGTTAAGAACATAGGCAGAATTCTCACTTAAGAAATTCAGAAAACAGGACATATAATTGTATGTATCCTGGAAATACAGGTAGGTAAATAATAAGTATACTCAAGGAAAACTGTGAAGAAAGCATATGGATACAAAAGTATTTGTATTTATGATCTCTAGCTAAGAACATTTTCAATGTAATTGTATTATTCTTTCAATTAACGAAGGTCAAATTCGAAGTTGTTTATAAACCTATTCTTTTACATTATAGAGGTAAGAGGTTCCAACATCCAAAATATGTGTTGTGGAAGAAAAAACAAAAAGAAAAAAAATAGCTCTCATTTTCTTGAAACTTTCACTAAACAAATGAAGGCAAAGTGGAGGAAATTACTAAATTCATTAACATCTTTTTGTATATTTTTTAATTTTTATTTTTTGGCATGCCATGTGGCACGTGGGACCTTTGTTCCCTGATCAGAGGTTGAACCCACACCCTCTGCATTGGAAGTGCAGTGCCTTAACCACTGGACCATCAGGGAAGTCCCAAAATTCATTAACATCTTAAGGTTTGACTCGTAGGTAGAACAGAGTTCAGCTGTATATTTCCAATAATTACCATTGCATGATCTTTAGATCTTTTATGCTTACATCTTAAATTCATTCCAGTAAGCAGTAAAAGTATGGGGAAACAGTTGAACAGTTGTTTATGAATGAGATATATGAAAACCAAAAATGGTTGCACACACCATAACAACAAAACTAATACTATGTGCTAATACATAACAATAGTCTGGTTTATATAATGGATTCTTCTGTATCAGTCTAAGGGACACACATGTTTTCTTGTATAATTTTAGAGCACTTCCTTTAAAGATTCTAACTGAAGTACACTGACAAATGGGTGCTTTATCTTTCTTATTACCTGCTATTAATCTACTCCTACTTCTTTTCCATTAGCAGCTTAACAAGAAGACACGTGTAGTAAGTGACCTAGAAAGACTAGTTGCCAAGTTTTTAAATCAAAGAAAGGAAGCGTAGTGTTTTTAAGGTGACAAGTTTATGTGGGAGTGTTATTTTCAGTGACTTCAAGGAACCTTGATATTTTTCTGGTATAACATCAAGTTAGTGATATGCTGTTAATTTTTCTTTAAAAAGTGTCCTCTCTCTTACAAAATCCTGTTGAAGAAATAAAGCATACACATCGAAGTATAAGATACTAATTTCCTCAAGTATCTTGTATGAAGTTACAAAACTCATGATGAAATAACAGCCTCTCTAAGCACTGTGTTAAATACCTCTGACTTCAGTTTATGCCGTTAGAAGGTCCCTGGCATCAGAACATTCATTCTCAGTCCACATCCCTTAAACCTTTGCTCTATAAGTAAATAAGAGATAAAAAGGTTAAGAAGAAGAACAGAAATGTCTTATTCTGAGAGGAAGAAAGTATGTCTCCACATTATCATTCTGAAACATCTATTATCATAGTCACCAGTTTTTAGAATTAAATGTTTTTTTTTTTTACTTGAATGAACGGCAAAATGTGTAGGTTTCACAGCCTATACATATATTTTAAAAACTGGCTTCTTAAATCTGTTTTATTGATCTTAGGAAGCTAAAATTGCCTCCTTTGGAAAGCTGACTAAAATTTCACCAAGATATTTAAGACAAAATGATACTAGTTATAGTATTATTTCTATATATTTTCTATATTTTCTATATATTTCTATATTTTCTATATATATTTATATATATTTTCTATATATTTCTTCTATTTCTATTCTTTACCATAGAAGAAATTAACTTTTGACTTTTAAGAATACAAAATTCATTATCTCTTTTTAAATAAAGCACTCAGCATGAGCTCTTATCTATCATTTTCCATTGATATAAGTGACCTCCCCAACACTGCAGAGCCTATCATAATTCAACTTACTTAACTGAGCATATGCTTCTTTTTTAAAAAAAAGTATTTATTTATTGTCTGCCTTGGGTCTTCGTTGCTGCACACAGGTTTTCTCTAGTTGCGGCAAGCAAGAGATTTTCTTCATTGCAGGGGTTTCTCTTATGGTGCAGCACAGACTCAAGGGCAGGTGGGGTTCAGTAGCTGCAGCATGCGGGCTTGGCAGCTGTGGTTCCTGGGCTCTAGAGCACAGGCTCCATAGTTGTGGCTCATGGGCTCACTGCTCTGTGGCAAATGGGATCTTCCTTGACCAGGGCTGGAATCCATGTCCCCTGCATTGGCAGGCGAATTCTCAACCACTGGACGACCACGGAAGTCCAGTACATGCTTTTACAAGAATGCTTAGTTTTGTTGTTGTGGCTTTATTTTATGTTTGGGTCATTACATTGCCTGTTACCACATAGTCCAAGCCATTTGCAAAAGCCCCATTTTAAAATGTATATTAAAAATATACATTTTCCATCCCATGGATGGAGGAGCATGGAGGAGCATGGTAGGCTACAGTCCATGGCGGGGTCACAAAGAGTCAGACACGACTGAGCGACTTCACTTCACTTCACTTCATATAAGATACAAATATAGATTTAGAGAAATTAGGGTTGGTGGCAGTCTGACACCTTTTGACTTTGCCACTTACTAGTTATGTGATCTTGGGAAATTTTAATTCAGTCCCCTCATCTGAAAAAGGAGGACAATACCTAAATGATAATGTAGTTGTAAAGATGAAATGGAATAAGTTGATCTAGTCCCTGGAACATAAAAGTGAAAGTAAAGTTGCTCAATTGTGTCCACCTCTTTGCGACCCCATGGACTGTAACCTGCCAGGCTTCTCCATTCATGGAATTCTGCAGGCAAGAATACTGGAATGGGTTGTCCTTTTCTTCTCCAGGGGATCTTCCTCACCCAGGGATTGAACCCAGGTCTCCCAGATTGCAGGAGGATTCTTTACCAGCTGAGCCCAGGGAAGCTTGGAACATAAAAGCATGAGTAATAAATGATGGTGACAATAAAAATGATGACCTGATGGAGACGATAGGAAAAAGAGGAGAATGGTCTTTGGTTATTCCCTATCCAGGCCTTTATCCTAGATAGAATTCAGAAATTCTTCACTCAGTCCAGGAAATGTAGGGAAGAGAGTGGGGTTCATTGACAGGCTGTGCCAAAGTAATGATGACCTTTTCTTTTAAAATCCCCTCATTCATTCATTAAATATTTACTGAGTGCCAAAGTGTGTCAGGCACTTTTCTAGGCAAAGGAGATACAGCTGTGAAGAAACAAGGTCTCTTTCCTTCTTGAGCCTATATTCCAGTGGCGGAAGAGACGATTATAAGAGTGAGTCCAAATACACTGTTCATCAGAAAGCGGTTAAGTGCTAGAGAGAAAAATTCAGCAAGGAAGGGGGCACTGGAAATTTAGAGGTGGGAAGCAGAAAGAGTAGACAGAGTACCTAAGAAGATCTCTCTGAAAAAGGAAAGTTGAATGAAGACCTAAAGGAAGAGAGGAAGCAAATCATGTGGACAGATTTGCCATCTGGACAAGAAGACCTTCCAGGCAGAAGAAAAGGAGGTCCTGAAGTGGGCGCATACCAATCATATTCCAGGGTCAGCTAAGAGGTCATGATATCTGGAGTGGCGTGACCAAGGGCAATAGGACAATGCTGCTGCTGCTGCTGCTGCTAAGTCGCTTCAGTCGTGCCCAACTCTGTGCAACCCCATAGACAGCAGCCCACCAGGCTCCCCCATCCCTGGGATTTTCCAGGCAACAACACTGGAGTGGGTTGCCATTTCCTTCTCCAATACAAGGTATCAATACAAAGTCAGTGCTGGAGGCAAAGAGGTGGTGAATCACACATATGTCATCATCTGGACTTGGGTTTGTACTCTAAATTAGGAAACCATCAGGTTTCAAGCAGAAGAGTAATATGGCCTAATTCATCTTTTAAAAGGGTCTGGGTACTGCATTGCAAGCAGACTGGAGGCAGTTACAACAATATCATTTTTAGGTGAGCAAAAAAAGGCAGCTACCACAGGGTGGTAGCAATGGAGGTGGTGAGATGTGGTCATATTCTGGATATTTTTTAAAGGTAGAGCTGATGAGATTTCTTGAAGGATAATCTCCGAGTTTTATAAACCGAAGAGTGGAAAGACTTGGAAGGGTCCAAAGATGAGAACCATAGATGAGCAGAGAAAAAGGACACAGAAACTGAAGGGGATAGATGACAATAGTTTGTTGCAAGGGGCTTCAAGGTCATGGGTAAAGAGCACAGCTCATTGTAACAGGAAATTGGCCATGGGGGCAGGGCTGTGAACAAAGATGAGCAATTCTGCCTCCTCCTTGCCCATCAATGGGCCTTGATGATTTCATCTTACCATCAGCTCTTACACCTTAACCTACTCTCCATATTCATTCGAGGGACACCTGCTTCATTGTTTAATTATAACTTAAATTTTCCATTAAACAGAAAATAGCTTACTAAAGAACTTACTGTACAAATAAATACTGTAAAAAATGTTTAGAAAGGAAATGCCTATCCATTTGCTTCATGTGCAAAGAAAATATTATGTAAAATATTGACTTTTGGATGTGCTGGTTAGAAATCATTCTTGCAGATTTATTAAATCAGGATCCTCAGTTAATCCTAACTGGCCTATGACACCTTGAGCTCCTAAGCTTTTCTGCCCTGATTCTGTTCCTCGTTAACTTTTCCTCCCCACCAGGAACTCCTGGGAGCTCTCTTCTTGGCCCATTCCCTTTCTCATCCTAACTCTCTTTCTGAGAGCTCAAATACCCCACATAACCACCATCCATATGCTGATGAAGTTGATGCTCCTCATTTTTTCATTTCTTGGTATTTATCCAATAAAAACAATACTTCACTGGGCATCTCCCATCTCTCATAAGCATCTCAAAAACCACAGATCCCAAACCATTATTTTCTCTTTCAACTCCTCTCCTCTTTATCCAGAATTGCGTCTCCCACAAAAGAAGTCATTTATGAAGTCTCCAGAGCCAGAAACCTGAGTGACCCTGAACTTTTGTATTGACCTCTTTCTCAACTCAACATCTGTTAGTCTTGTTAATTCTACAATTAAATATTACTTCCTCCCCTATACCACTTCTATAATTCCTGCATATTTTTGTCATTACATATATCAAAAGACTTAGCAATTATGTATTTCTATGTCTGTGTTCTCTGTTAGCCTGTGAATTTCTTAAGGGAGGACACTGGATCTTCTTATAGAGGTGAATTGACCAATTCCAGATTTCAGCAGAGTGAGACTAATTGGTAAGGGCTTGGAGCTAAAAACAGAAGTGACTGTAGCAAGTAGCACTGAGAAAAAAGGGGCTGACATCGTGTAACAGTGAACAGCATTGCAAAGTTGATCTTAGATAGCACCCCCTAAAGGTGTACATACACAGCCTGTATAGCTACCTGCAGAGGTCTTGATTAAATACACTTGAATCCGCAGTGAGAATTTGCTGAATGCCTGCTGTGGAACCAACACCATGATAGGTACCGGAGGAGAATAAGGAAGTATCAGACACAGTCCTCTTTCCTCCAAGAACACAACCCATAACAGCACAGAATTCATTGATTTACTTGATGGAGTTCATGGACAGAGGAGCCTGGTGGGCTATGGTCTTTGGGTTGCAAAAGAGTCAGAATTGACTGAAGCAACTTAGCATGCATGCATGCACTTGATGGAGACTATATCCTGGAAGAGAAAAAAAAAAAAACAACATTGTAATAATAGCCTTGGGGCAGGAGGTAAACTTGAGAAGGGAGTCAAAATGCGTAAAATCCAGTAGAAAAGGAGACTGTAAAGGAAACGAACACAAAGGTTCAGGAATGTGTTCACAGGATAGTCAAGAGATGAGCTTCCTGCCATGGGACCTTGGGAAGTAAGGCAGGGCAGGGGAAAGACAAAAAGCTCAGCAGAGGAGGAAGATGGAAAGCCTACAAGAGTCATTCATTTGAGCAAAATATAGTTTAAATCTGACCATCTAGTCTACTAAAGGTTGATATTTCTCTGGGCTCTGTTGAGTTTCCTGAGGTCTTCTTACATAAGATACATGATGACATGGATCCAGCAGTCTTTAAAAGTAAAGGAAGAGAGCAGGCGTGCCTGACATCAATCACTGAAAACATAACAGCTGATTAAGGAGGGGCATTATTTCACTTTTTTTTTTTTCTTTGTGGCAGGTGGGATCTTTGCTCCTCAACCAGGGATGGAACCCATGTCCCCTGCATTGGAAGTGCAGAGTCTTAATCACTGGACCAACAGGGAAGTCCCTGGCATTATTTCACTTTAAAAGAAGGCTCTTGCTTCCTCCTAGGGACTCAGAGGCTGATCACTGCAATAGGACAGGCAACATCAAAAGAAACTGAGTGGTGGGTAAACCAGAGTTAGAATTTCACAGTAGAATTTCAATTACAGACTCTACAAATATATGTTTAAACTCCAGAAAGAGGACTTGGAGCCTGATCCAAAGAAACATCTTGGTAGGTGTGATGGAAACAGACTACACATCAATTAAAGAAAGGACAAGAAAGGAAATGAAAGAGAGGTGTGAGGCTTGTTTCCCTAAGCACCCTCTCCAATTCTCAGTGAGTGCAATAGACTACCAAACATGACAGAAAACTCATCGTGAAACTCGAGCCAGTGGCAAAGCAGAATGAGCAATTTCATAGAACAACAACGGACATGAGGTCTGCAGCAGATCTACAAAAGGAAGAAAGTTAACTGTTAAACCTCCAACAGTTCTGTTCTGCCTGGTTTAGGAACAACAAAACTTAGAGGCCATAGAGTCTTAACTTTAATCCTCAGATGTAAATGTTTTCCTTTCGTAAACTTGCTTAGAAACTGAACATACAAGACTCTAGGAGACTTTTTCTTTTTCTGTAATTTGTTGTGCATTATCAGCTATTTACATAATTACTCTAATTAAGCTAGTTACAGCAGTTCCTGTAAATATGTGAGAGATCACTGAAACATGTAATTATGTCCTTATATCATTAATTAAACTATATCAGCTGGGAAAATTACTGTAAATATGTCTGGAGGTGTCATTAGTCTGTGTAATGGAGACATAGAAGTCTTTATTGAATTACAATAAAGTGCTCTGCACTAATGATCCATTTAAAACACCACTTGTGATTTTTAAAGTTTAACATCCCAGGCATAAAAGAAAATTCTATCTTTCATACCCATAATGACTTGAAAAACTGATACAGGTTTTAGACTTCCTTTATTACCAACTAGGGTAGAATGCAAATTGACAAGTGGGCCCGATTCCCTATAGTCATTCCTAGAATTGCAGTGGGAGTGGGCATGGCCTGAGCCCTGAGATTTTCCCCTGGTAGAGGCGCAGCCAAGGCCCATCCAGGAGGACATGTCTGCCTCCCACGCCAGACCAGTCCCCCATGCCAGATGGGACCCCACTTTTCCCTCCTGGATTCTATTGTACCTTACCACTAACCTCTTTTCTTAGCATTTATGTATAGCTATCCCAATGGCCCTAGCCAAAATATTAGATTAGTATTAGTAGGATTCCTAGGAAAGATTGCCTTTTAAAGGATATTAACATTAGCAATCCTTCTTAAAGTACTATATTTCTAAAGATAGAATTTCAGGTATTGTGATAATGATTGGAAAGCCTAAGAATCCAGTGTCTTATCCTTTCAAATCAGACAGCTTCTGACTTCCCTTGAGGCAGGCCCTAGGGCCTGCATTTGGAGGTACTTCAAGCCTCATACCAGGAAATCATATCCTGATTCAGTCAAGAAAAAAAATGAGACAGCTCTGCCTGGGGATGGCAGGTGAAGGCCACGAAAGCCCTTATTGGTTCAAAGGATGCTTTCTGTATAGGAAAAGGTAGCTAGGACTAAAGCGATAAGGGGATCCCCAGGGCTTCAGAAAGACGCACAGGAAACCCCCTCCCTCAGAAAATAACAAACAGAGAAAGCTTTCAGTTCTTCAAGTGCAAAAAATAAAAGCTTATGACTAGAATTCTGATTCTCTTTAGTTTAATGTTTATTTCTGGGGAGAAGAAAAGGTTAACTTTGTTCTTATACCAAATCTTACATGAGTTTTCATCTTTTCTAGAAATCAAATCTACATTCTGAAAGTTCTAATTCTTTGAAGTAGAAAATGCTAAGTTTTGGAAGAAAACACATGATTTTATCTTTAATATTTATAAAATATAATACTTCCATTTGTCTCCAGTCTTTGTAGGTAACAGATAACGTGCTTGACTAAGTTTCCACCAAATTGACATTTATAGACTGAACAGATATTTAAAAACCAGATTTGAGTTATTACAATTTCTGCCTTCTTTCAACTTCATTTCCTGAGGCAGAATTAAATTCATTCCACAAAATGACACATAATAACATCCCTCACTTTTTTGGTCCACCCATGACTTAATGTATCTAACAATTAGGACAAAATTCTCCCTTCTAAAAATGAAATAAATATATTCATTTTCAGTTCAGTTCAGTTCAGTTCAATTGCTCAGTTGTGTCTGACTCTTTGCAACGCCATGAACTGCAGCATACCAGGCCTTCCTGTCCATCACCAGTTCCCAGAGTCCACAGAAACCCATGTCCATCGAGTCAGTAACGCCATCCAACCATCTCATCCTCTGTCGTCCCCTTCTCCTCCTGCCCTCAATCTTTCCCAGCATCAGGGTCTTTTCCAATGAGCCAGCTCTTCACATCAGGTGGCCAAAGTATTGGAGTTTCCACTTCTACATCAGTCCTTCAATGAACATTCAGGACTGATTTCCTTAGGATGGACTGGTTGGATCTCCTTGCAGTCCAAGGGACTCTCAAGAGTCTTCTCCAACACCACAGTTCAAAAGCATCCATTCTTCGGCACTCAGCTTTCTTTATAGTCCAATTCTCACATCCATACATGACCACAGGAAAAACCATAGCCTTAAGTAGACAGACCTTTGTTGGCAAAGTAATGTCTCTGCTTTTTAATATGCTATCTAGGTTGGTCATAACTTTCCTTCCGAGGAGTAAGCGTCTTTTAATTTCATGTCTGCAATCACCATCTGCATTGATTTTGGAGCCCCAGAAAATAAAGTGACACTGTTTCCACTCTTTCCCCATCTATCTGCCATGAAGTGATGACTGGATGCCATGATCTTCGTTTTCTGAATGTTGAACTTTAAGCCAAATTTTCACTCTCCTCTTTCACTTTGATCAGGAGGCTCTTCAGTTCTTCTTCACTTTCTGCCATAAGGGTGGTGTCATCTGCATATCTCAGGTTATTGATATTTCTCCCAGAAATCTTGATTCCAGCTTGTGATTCCTCCAGTCCAGCATTTCTCATGATGTACTCTGTATATAAGTTAAATAAGCAGGGTGACAATATACAGCCTTGACATACTCCTTTTCCTATTTGGAACCAGTCTGTTGTCCAGTTCTAACTGTTGCTTCCTGACCTGCATACAGGTTTCTCAAGAGGCAGGTTAGGTGGTCTGGTATTGCCATCTCTTTCAGAATTTTCCACAGTTTCTTGTGATCCACACAGTCAAAGGTTTTGGCATAGTCAATGAAGCAGAAATAGATGTTTTTCTGGAACTCTCTTGCTTTTTCAATGATCCAGAGGATGTTGGCAATTTGATCTCTGGTTCCTCTGCCTTTTCTAAAACCAGCTTGAACGTCTGGAATTTCATGGTTCATGTATCACTGAAGCCTGACTTGGAGAATTTTAAGCATTACTTTACTAGTGTGTGAGATGAATACAATTGTGCGGTGGTTTGAGCATTCTTTGGCATTGCCTTTCTTTGGGATTGGAATGAAACTGACCTTTTCCAGTCCTGTGGCCGCTGCTGAGTTTTCCAGATTTTCTGGCATATTGATTATCACTGACATGCAATTCAAAGTGTTCCTTAAAGTCTACTCACAGACCAGGCTGAGAACCCCCAACATACACTTTGAGCTTTTAATATTTTTTGAATTGTGAGTGTTCTCTACTAGGACCTCTGAACAAAAGTGAAAAATTAACCAAAAGTCTTTTTTTTTCAACCAAAATGAAAGAAAATCATGGTTGATAATAATGTATAATACAAAATACTGGCAATATTTTAATGCAAACACTGGTCAGGAAATCAAACCAACTTTAGTACATAAACACTACATATATGGCTTATACCACTCCCTCATCCTTCCTTCTTTCAATGAATTTTCATAAAGTTCAGAATATTTTATGTTTTCCAGCATATTCCTGAGGTAACATCGTCTCTCTGACCCTACAGTGTTGTCATATCTGCTCCCATCCCCTACCTCCCCTGCCCCCGCCCCCGCTGCCAAGTAAGGCAGTCCCAGCATATCTCTCAGCTGGCCCCAGATTGTAAACCACTGTCTTCAAGTCAGGATTCACCTCACCTCAGGGCAATCTGGTCTTCTCAAGGAGAAGCATAGCTCTGAAGACAGATTCCTTTCCAAATAAACCCTAGTAAAAGTTGGGGCACAGGCTGTGAGGAGAAAACAAAATAGAAGCGATCTTTCCCATTTTCTGACTCCCTAGGACCATCTTCCCCAAAGTTGCAACTCAGTAAAAAGAGCATCTGGACACAAGATACTGCTCTGGCCTCAGAAAGGGATTTGAGTCCCCTGCAAACTGTCTGCTGCTTCTCTTCCACTTGGTGACAGTCAAGCTGTGATCTTACTCAAAAGCCCTCAGTTAAGCGGTGCAATGCAACTTTCCAAAACAAGGTTTAGATCTATAACGAGATGAAAAACCAGTTTGAAAAGTGTATTTTTCATACTGTCCTGAAGTTTTATACCTCCTGGCAAGCAATTGCAGGAGCTAATCTCTTGATCAGCCACAGTAAATAAGACTTGAGGATCACATGCCTGGCCACAGAGTTTATCCCAGGCTACTGAACAACGAATGGAGTCCCTGACACCATCAGTGAATTAACTCACCTCAGGTAGGTAGCTGTTCTCGTACAGTGGCCTCAACATGACTGTCTACATTAGGGAAAATAAAAATCTAGTATGCAATGTTAAAGACTTAAATGATACGCAAAAAAGCACATGTCTTGGAAGAAACTGTTGTGTGTGTGTGTGTGTGTGTGTGTGTGTTTTTAGTTCAGTTCAGTCGCTCAGTCATGTTTGACTCTTTGCAACACCATGGATTGCAGCATGCCAGGCCTCCCTATCCATCACCAACTCCCAAAGTTTACTCAAAACTTATGTCCATTGAGTCAGTGATGCCATCCAACCATCTCATCCTCTGCTATCCACTTCTCCTCCAACCTTCAATCTTTCCCAGCATCAGGGTCTTTTCCAATGAGTCAGCTCTTCACATCAGGTGGCCAAAGGATTGGAGTTTCAGCTTCAACATCAGTCCTTCAATGAACATTCAGGACTGATTTCCTTTAGGATGGACTGGTTGAATCTCCTTGCAGTCCAAGGGACTCCCAGCTTCTCCAATACCACAGTTCAAAGCATCAATTTTTTGGTGCTTGGCTTTCTTTATAGTCCACCTCTCACATCCATACATGACTACTGGGAAAACCATAGCCATGACTGATGGACCTATGTTGACAAAGTAATGTCTCTGCTTTTTAATATGCTGTCTACGTTGGTCATAACTTTCCTTCTAAGGAGTAACTGTCTTTTAATTTCATGGCTCCAGTCACCATCTGCAGTGATTTTGGCGCCCCCCAAAATGAAGTCTGCCACTGTTTCCACTGTTTCCCCATCTATTTCCCATAAAGAGATGGAACCAGATGCCATGATCTTAGTTTTCTGAATGTTAGTTTTAGGCCAACTTTTTCACTCTCTCTTTCACTTTCATCAAGAGGCTATTCAGTTCTTCTTCACTTTCTGTCATAAGGGTGGTATCATCTGAATATCTGAGGTTATTGATATTTCTCCCAGAAATCTTGATTCCAGCTTGTGCTTCCTCCAGTCCAGCATTTCTCATGATGTACTCTGCATTAAGTTAAATAAGCAGAGTGACAATATACAGCCTTGATATACTCCTTTTCCTATTTGAAACCAGTCTGTTTTTCCATGTCCAGTTCTAACTGTTGCTTCCTGACCTGCATACAGATTTCTCAAGAGGCAGGTCAGGTGGTCTGGTATTCGCATCTCTTTCAGAATTTTCCATAGTTTGTGGTGACCCACATAGTCAAAGGCTTTGGCATAGTCAATGAAGCAGAAATAGATGTTTTTTGGAAACTCTTGCTGTTTCGATGATCCAACGGATGTTTGCAACTTGATCTCTGGTTCCTCTGCCTTTTCTAAAACCAGCTTGTTTAGGAAGATGGCAATGACGACCCTGTATGCAAGACAGGGAAAGAGACACAGATGTGTATAACGGACTTTTGGATTCAGAGGGAGAGGGAGAGGGTGGGATGATTTGGGAGAATCACATTCTAACATGTATACTATCATGTGAATTGAATCGCCAGTCTATGTCTGACGCAGGATGCAGCATGCTTGGGGCTGGTGCATGGGGATGACCCAGAAAGATGTTATGGGGAGGGAGGTGGGAGGGGGGTTCATGTTTGGGAATGCATGTAAGAATTAAAGATTTTAAAATTTAAAAAATAAAAAACTAAAATTAAAAAAAAATAAAAAATAAAACCAGCTTGAACGTCTGGAAGTTCATGGTTCACATATTGTTGAAGCCTGGCTTGGAGAATTTTGAGCATTCCTTTTCTAGCGTGTGAGATGAGTGCAATTGTGTGGTAGTTTGAGCATTCTTTGGCATTGCCTTTCTTTGGGATTGGAATGAAAACTGACCTTTTCCAGTCCTGTGGCCACTGCTGCCACATTTTACATTTTAAAACATTTTACAACATGCTAAATAGAATGCGCCCATTGGGGTACTATATTAATTACAGGCAGAGGAAGAACTAGACCAAACTGAAAAAAACCAGGTTAATTCTAGGCTTCTTCTCAAGTCCACCAAATAGAGTACTCTCACTAGGCTTTTTCTCCTACTGAATAAGATTTTTTACTCCACTATCTATTCTGGACCTGTTCTCAACCAACCCCCACTCAAAAAGGAATGCCCCTCAGAGGTAATAATCATAAATGGATCCATGTGGTCATTTAATTCGAAGCAATCTGTCTAGTCAAGGCTATGGTTTTTCCAGTGGTCATGTATGGATGTGAGAGTTGGACTGTGAAGAAAGTTGAGTGCGGAAGAATTGATGCTTTTGAACTTGGACTGCAAGGAGATCCAACCAGTCCATTCTAAAGGAGATCAGTCCTGGGTGTTCATTGGAAGGAATGATGCTAAAGCCAAAACTCCAGTACTTTGGCCACCTCATGCGAAGAATTGACTCATTGGAAAAGACTCTGATGCTGGGAGGGATTGGGGGCAGGAAGAGAAGGGGACGACAGAGGATGAGATGGCTGGATGGCATCACCGACTCGATGGATGTAAGTTTGAGTGAACTATGGGAGTTGGTAATGGACAGGGAGGCCTGGAGTGCTGCAATTCATGGGGTCACAAAGAGTTGGACACGACTGAGCGACTGAACTGAACTGAACTGAACTGAAACCTTTGACAAGAATCTGATATTATCCTAGGGTGACTAACTGTCAGGTAGATAAGTGACAGTATCTATGGACAGGACAGTCTATTGAGAACACATTAGAATAGGTGATACAGGCCAAGTCCTCACCAACATCTTCTCTAGTTGATGGATAATTATGGATGACCTCAGCTCTTTCCCACAGAACTTTATGCACCTGGAGCTTCCCCCATGGCTCAGTGGTAAAGAACCTGCCTACCAAAGCAGGAGATGAGAGTTCAATCTCTGGGTTGGGAAGATCCCTTGGAAAAGAGAATGGCAACCCACTCCAGTATTCTTGCCTGGAGAATTCCACAGATAGGGGAATCTGGTGGGCTACACTCCATGGGGTCGCACAAGAGTCAGACACGACTTAGTGACTGAAAAGCAACAGTTAATTTAACAGTTGTAAATTATATTTTTGTTCTTATATTATTCACAGTTTTGTAAAACACATTGACATATTATCCACTCGATCCTCACCTAGATTCTGTATAATAGGTACCATCTCTATCAGATAAATTGAGATCCAGGGTTAAGTGTTAAGCATTTTGCCCAGTTACACAGTCCATTTGGGAGTGCTAGGACAACTCACAGTCTCTGATTCTAAATCAGATATGTATTTCTGCTGTCATGCTACCCTACCTTCTATCACTGACCCAGTCAGCCTGTGCATTCATTTAATAAAGTAAATGTTAATTATTTAGGTAAAATTCTAATATTAGATAATCTAAAAGGAACCTATTGGGAAATTTTCCCTTATTTTCAGCATTCAGAATTCTGCAAATCTGATCCTTTAAACAATGATGAGGGTGAGCATGAAAGGCTTGAAGACAGTTTATTAATAAGCATCTGATCTTGAAAATTTTCATGTTTTATAGCTATACTGTCTAATACAGTAGCTACTAGCTACATATGACCACTGATTAATTGAACTGTGGTTTGTGTGCCTGAAGAAATGAATTTTAAATTTTAGGTTTTTTTTAAATTTTATTTTTACTTTATTTTACTTTACAATACTGTATTGGTTTTGCCATACATTGACATGAATCTGCCACGGGTGTATACGAGCTCCCAATCCTGAATTCCTCTCCCACCTCCCACCCCATATCATCTCTCTAAAAAAAATAAATAAATAAATAAATTTTAGTTATTTTAAAATTAAACATTACATTTAAAACCTGACACTTGCTTCAGTTATGGAAAACTTTTAAGTATGTTTGAAACAATTTGGTTATGTAAATTTACCTTTTCAATTGTTCATTTTGTGAATTCTCATAAAAGATCAAATACTTCTTGTAAAAATTCAACATGTGAATTGCGATGTTATACCAAAAATGAATGTAAAATATCTTCATAACAATTGTTAATATTGATTTTGCACTGAAATTATAATATTTAGCTATATTAGGTTAAGTAAAGATATTGTTGCAATTAGGTTGTCAGTTTCTTTTTAAAAATATGGCCATGAAAAATTTTGAGTAGACACATGTGGCTGGCATTAAATTTTGTCAGCACTTTCTGAAGGAAGTCAGCCCTGGGATTTCTTTGGAAGGAAAGATGCTAAAGCTGAAACTCCAGTACTTTGGCCACCTCATGCGAAGAGCTGACTCATTGGAAAAGAGTGTGATGCTGGGAGGGGTTGGGGGCAGGAAGAGAAGGGGACAACAGAGGATGAGATGGCTGGATGGCATCACTGACTCGATGGACGTGAGTCTGAGTGAACTCCGGGAGTTGGTGATGGACAGAGAGGCCTGGTGTGCTGCGATTCATGGGGTCGCAAAGAGTCAGACACGACTGAGCAACTGAACTGAACTGAATCTATAGAAAATTCAATTATCTGTGTATCTGGGAAAAGTTATAGATATACAGAAAATATTTCTCTTCATTTTACTGATATATTTTAATTTTGACTGGACTGAATCTCAGATCATTGATTACTAAGACCTTTCAGGGATGCTGCTTTCTCTGAAAGATGCTACTCTTTGAGACAGCCAGACTCAGGGCAAGAATGTGGTTTTTTATTTGTTTGCATTGTGTGTGTGTGTGAGAGAGAGAGAGAGAGAGAGAGGTTGGAATGGAAAGACAGGCCTAAAATCCTGAAATTGACATAACTCTTGAATTACAGGCTATGTTCAGTCTTATTCAGTGCTCAAATATTTATGAAATATCTACAAAGTGAAAGTGACCTGTTACATGCAGTTTCTTAGAAACCAAAATGCTGGTCTCTGAAGTGCTTATCATAAACCATCGAATCAGCATCATCAGATTCTGCCTATTAAAAATGCAGATTCCTGGATTCCAGTGAGGCCTATTGAATTAGAATCTATTAAAACTCTGGATATGTTACTTAGGAATATACATGTTGAATGGCAATCCTTAAGCCACTAAAACATGAGACCCACTGTTCCAGAGGACCGGACAGAATGAAACAAAGGTTAAACATAAAGAAAACTCTCTGATGGCTTTGCAGGTGGCTCAGTAGGTAAAGATTGATTCACCATGTGCCATGGAAGGTTTTCTTGAATAGAAGTCTTCTAATCTGAGGCTGGAATGACAAGCAGAAGTTAGTCACCAAAGAGGGATGAGAGGAGAGTCATAAGCAGAGGATCAGAATGAACAAGGTACCTAGGCATAGATTGTCCCTGCACATGTGGGACAGATGAACAGTGGACTGTTAGAAGGGCACAGGAAGATACGAGGCCACAAAGAGTCTTACATAAAATGCTAAGGATTTCTATCTCTACCCTGTAGGTAGGTTGCTTTTTAGGGTGTAGAGCACATTGGTGGATGTGGTAGGAGAGGCATGTGTAGGGGGAAACAGTTTCCAGATGGCACTGATATTCTGGCCCAGAGATACTGCTATAAGCAGGATTTTAAGCAAATGTGAATTAATGAGACTGAAGCCATCCTAACTCTAACTCAGCACAGGAAGCTGACAAGTGTCTAAACTGAAGTGGTGGTAGAAGGGATAAAAAGATGGGAAACTATTGAACAAAGGTTAAAGACGTGCATTTATCAGGAATTTGTGTTTGATTGAATGCCAGGATTGAGTTTGACTGAGAGAGCCTAGGATGACTTCCAAGTGCCTGGTTTGTCTAACTGAAATGGAGATGATGCCTTTCACTGAGAGAGAACACCAACATTTAGCCTATTCTGATTTCAAAACTTTGCTTGGCATGTTCTTTGGAATGAGTCTGTGTGAAACCTGTTGACAGTCTTCAAAAGAAACCAATAAATCCATAACATGGCACAAAATTGTATATGACTAGGCCAGAAATGCATCAGGTTTTGCATTAATAAATTGTTCCCACATTATGTTTTCAGAGAAACCTATCTACTGTGAAATGCTTTTAGGATATGAATCAACATTATCATCATGAAAATTCTGATGTTTACATACTGAAAAGTATCTTTGAATACATAGCAGTGAGTTTTTAAAAAACTTTTTAAACATTAGTAACACCTACTTCAGAGAAAGCAATGGCACCCCACTCCAGTACTCTTGCCTGGAAAATCCCATGGACAGAGGACCCTGGTAGGCTGCAGTCCATGGGGTCGCGAAGAGTCGGACACGACTGAAGCGACTTAGCAGCAGCAGCAGCAGCGGCAACACCTACCTCATATATTGATTTATAGGAAACTGTGAATTTTAAAAAAACAATAGTCTGAATATATGAAGTATCTTCTTTCTAAAAGTATTTGCATGAATACTGTTCTTTAATTACCCTATGAGGATGCCATTTCTTTTACTTATTTAAAAGAAAGAAAAAGCATCAATAGGGCTTTCAGAAAAGAAACTACATGTAATCTAAACTAAAACATAAATTAGAATTTTTATACACTAACTTTTGTGTACTTAACATTTTTCAAACAAAATATTGCCTTTCAGTTGCAAAAGTGTTCTCCATCAAGCTCTAAACTAAAATAGAATCAGATGAGCCTTCCAAAGCTCCAAGCAAAGCTAGCACTTTGGAACTTCCTCATAATTGTAGTACAAAAGATTATAAATTATTTGATATAGTTTCTTTAGAAGTTATTTTCTTTATAAAAAGTAAAATATTTGCTTGACAGAACTATTTAAACCAAAGTAAGATAATTCTGGGAACTGATATTTTTCAAAAGCCAAGTGACTATTTTCACCTATTTCTTTAGAACCATTACTAACACCAAAAAGTA
The DNA here is from genome assembly GCF_016772045.2 of Ovis aries. NCBI lineage: Eukaryota > Metazoa > Chordata > Mammalia > Artiodactyla > Bovidae > Ovis > Ovis aries. Next base: position 60,486,004 of record NC_056061.1, read on the forward strand.
AATTAGAATAAATCATCTCTATAGATGTCACGACTTTTGTAATATTAGTTTTATACTTCCACAAATTTTTATATTAATATTTATAGCAATAAATCTAAATGGAAAGAGTAGAGTGATGGTATACTTTATCCCAACAGGGTTCACATTTTAAATTATGTAGCCCACTTAATTTAAAGGACCAAAGAAAATAACAGCTACCTTAAAGCTATTACCTTGTCCTTGTTCTGGTGAAGGAAAGAACTTCATTTTCTCAGACTATGGGTTCAGATAGAAAGAAGGAAGGAAGGGAGTGAGGGAGGGAAGAAGTAAGAGAGGAGGAACGGAAAGGAGAGGAAAGACATACTAGTGATTAGAAAAGATGCCAGGTCTTACCAAATGGTTTTCACAAAGACTAAGAAGGCTTTTCAAATTTGCAGGAATTAAGCATTCACTCACTCACTGAGTTTATGAATAATTTCAAAATGAACAACTCCTTGAGGTAAAAGAGTAGAATTCAATATTGCATAAAGATATATTAAAGTAGTACCTCATAAGAAACTCTGGGCTGGATGAAGCACAAGCTGGAATCAAGATGGCCGGGAGAAATATCAATAATCTCAGATATGCAGATGACATCACCCTTATGGCAGAAAGTGAAGAAGAACTAAAGAGCCTCTTGATGAAAGTGAAAGAGGAGAGTGAAAAATTTGGCTTAAAGCTCAACATTCAGAAAACTAAGATCATGGTATCTGGTCCCATCACTTCATGGCAAATAGTTGGAGAAACAGTGGAAAACAGTGACAGACTTTATTTTTGGAGGCTCCAAAATCACTGCAGATGGTTACTGCAGCTATGAAATTAAAAGATGCTTGCTCCTTGGGAGAAAAGTTATGACCAATCTAGACAGTATATTAAAAAGCAGAGACATTACTTTGCCAACAAAGGTCTGTCTAGTCAAGGCTATGGTTTTTCCAGTGGTCATGTATGGATGTGAGAGTTGGACTACAAAGAAAGCCAAGAGCCAAAGAACTGATGCTTTTGAACTGTGGTGTTGGAGAAGATTCTTGAGAGTCCCTTGGGCTGTAAGAAGATCCAACCAGTCCATTGGCCACCTGATGGGAAGAACTGACTTATATGAAAAGACCCTGATGCTGGGAAAGACTGAAGGCGGGAGGAGAAGGGGATGACAGAGGATGAGATGGTTGGATGGCATCACCAACTTAATGGACATGACTTTGAGTAAACTCCGGGAGTTGGGGATGGACAGGGGAGCCTGGTGTGCTGCAAAAAGTCAGACACGTCTGAGTGACTGAACTGAACTGAACTGATATAAATAAATAAAGATAAATATAGAATGGTAGAGTAGAAATGGAAGAAATAAAATTTAGAGACACAATATGTGAACAAAACAGCTTGAAAGAGCTCCAGAATCAAGTTACCCAAAGGACAATAAACTATACAAACGCTAGAAATAAAGCATCACTACTAAGATTAGAACGATGGTATCGATACAGTTTGTGAGGTTATCAGCCTTTACTTGAGCACAGAATTTAATCTATGTAATGGAATCCAATTTGAGAAGAATTGCAGGAATTTAAAGAGGAGGGGTGGGAATTAAAAGTTGGAGGCTATCATACAGTAGTAGAAAGAACTCAGAATTTGGAATAAAGAATCTGGGTTTAATTAATCCCAGCTCTTCAATTCATTATCTGTGTGCCCTTGAACAAATCACTTCACATCTCTCAACCTCAGTTGCCCCCCACCTGAAAATGGGGAAAATAATATTTAGGAGGGGAAAAACACAGGCAGAAAGATAAGAACTGCTATTCAAAGTGATAATATATGGCAAAGCCTTTTGTAAACTCTAAAACCCAAATACAAGGCATAAAAAAAAATATATATATATATATATATATATTTTAAAGCAACACATACACACTCAACAGCTCCAGCTAATTCCTCATCAATTGTCAACATTTATGTGCATCCTTATGCTCAAGATCCTGCTTCATTAATTGAGTATATAGAAAGGCAGAGGATACATGCCTCTCCTCTAGTTTATAATCAAAACTCAAGATGAGATAAGGCACATTATAAAAAATAAAGACAGAGAAAAAAGATAAGTAAATAAATAGCAGAGGGAAGACAATGCAGGCCATATGTTCAATAAAAGGCATGAACACAAGTCACAGGTGGGCAGGATGACTGTGGATTAGGGAAGTCTAAGAGGACTTCAGAAGAAAGGCTGGGCTTCAGTGGGGCTTGAGGGATAGAGGCGGGCCCTTATGTAAGCAGAAAGGAGGAAGGAAAGCATTGCAGGCAGGAGGCATGGTGTAAGCAAAGGCCCTGAGATTGCCAATGGTTTTATGAGGAGGAAGTGGAGTGAACCTAACACCAGGAGATAAGGTTGGAAAGGTGGTGTGTTGTAAAGCATGACACTCAGCCAGTGCACCCCACTGGAGCTACATAGGTTGGGCTTAGCCGGGCCCGGTCTGATCGGTTGGTACACGAGCCATCCTCATTATTAAATACCATCACCCTGGGGGTAGGCTGTGTAGGCACAGAGGCCAGAGCAAGCCCAAGGCAGGGAATGCCAAGTGAAGGAGTTCAGATCTTATCTTCTCAACATTAGGGAGCCAGTGCTGGAATCATAACATATGACTAGTTAGAGAGGCTGATCCAGCGGTGAGGTGAGAATGGATGGGGGAGAGAGATCATAGAGGGGAAAATTAGTTGGTTGGTAGATCATGGTGAAGGCAGGATGCTCTAGGAGAAGGTGGGGGCAATAGGACTAGAACAGAGGCTGAAAATGAGCAAAAATCATCTAGCAAAAGGGCCCACCCTTTCTGCAAGCTCATGGCCTCGCAGAGTGCAATAACAACAAACGGTGGAAACATTGTCAGGCGTATAAAGGTAAAATGGGAGACCTAAGCATTTTGGGAAAAACAATATTAAAGACTGGAAGCATCTTTCAAGCTCTCTCTTGCAATCTCTGCCTTTTGAAGGTTTAGAATTTGGGGCTCAGAAAAGTTGCCAACTGCTGTACATTTGATGAACCTGCCTTGCCCACTTTGTCATTTCATTACTCCAAGAAGCCCCTAAGTGTTATTGTTGTTGTTTTGGTTACAATTTCTGTTAATAAACCTTGCTATTTTGTTGACTGACTCTGAAAGCTGCTATTTTACATTTGTTACACATGTAGGGGAAGTACGGAAAAGAAGCAAGAACTGGCCAAGAATAGATGTGAGAAGAAATGGGAGAAAAATTACTTCTGTAAACTGGTTTGGGGGACTTTTCCCCAATAGCTTTGGAAACATAGGACTGTCACTTGGGGAAAAGTTAGTGATTCCATAGAGCAGATTTTTCTGAAGCAGAAAGAGGTGAGGCCTTTGTCTTTTCAATAGTGATTTTCAATCATGTCATTCAGTACCTAGGAGCAAGGCAGAAAAACAACATGGTGTCCCTGACCAGGATGTGTTTAGAATAGAATGGAATAGAATAAATGGAATAATTCATTGATCCAAAATGTTTGAAAGTCACTTCCTAATAAATTTTTTTTCTCAAAGTAAAGGAAAACCTTTCAAAATCAGTTGACAAAAAACAGAATTCTATCATAAAAGAAGAAAACACGAAAACATTTTTATATATATATATATATAAACTTTCTTTACTTCCCAACAGGTCTCTCCCCCTAGCTCCTACACTGAGTCTCACCTCATCTTCCAACCTCTTAAATATTCTCTAAAGACTTTTCATTCCTCTCTATACAACCACCTATTAGTAAAGCCAGGCTATAGCACAGTTATTGTCTTCATGCAGATAACTCTTAAATATGGCATTCATTCAGCGTTGCCCTGGTAAACATTTAACAACCAGTTTTCCAAGGTAGGGGGAAATCCCTTATTTGTATTTGCCACTTTTTGTTGGGCAAATACACCAACCAGAGCCATTTCAAGCTCTTTACATGACTTAACTGAACACAAAATTGGAAAGAGATGTACATTCACATACATTACATAGTATTTCCTTGATGCAGATATAATAAAGATAAATAACCTCAAGAGCATACCTAACAGTGAAATGAGGTAAAACAATTAGGAAATGATGAGTTTTGAATATGTATTACCTTTAAAAATCTGTTTAATTGTAGGCTTATATAATCCAGAGTTTGGTAATGTCTCTATGTAACAGCACGCTCCCAGTTTCCTCCCAGCACACCACTGTCCCAGCTCAACCTCTCTCCTTCAGGCACAGATACCACACACCTGCTCAACAGTCCTACCCGGATCTCTTCCATAAGAACCACAAACTTAACATACTGAAATCTAAACTCACTTTCCTCTTTGAATCTCCTTAGTGCACACTTCTCTTCCCCTCTTGACTTCCCTATTTCTATTAATGGTGCCTCCAATAGCCATCCAATCAGTTGCTAAATCTAGAAGTTTCTGCCTCTCAATGTTCTTCAAATCCACCCCCTCCTTTCCATTCCAAATAGGGTTACTGTCCTAATCCAGCCCAATTAACTGGCCTCTCCTCCTACTCTTTCTTCTCTCTCCAATCTGTCTGTGATACTGTTAGGTTAATCTTCCAAATGTACCTCTCCAATAATGTAGATCTTCCATTGAGAACACATACATTCTGATCTGGCCTTCAGAGCTCTCCTTGCTCCAGGAAATCTGGCCAACTCCTTATTCCCTGTGTTTGGAATACATCTTGTGGTTCACAAGCATGTGCTTTTGCTCACACCTTTACATTCCTCTGGAATATCCTTATTTAATCACACACAAAAACCCCTCACACTTTTTATTCAGTCCTCAGTTCAAATGACAATGAAAATATGCAGGTTGGTTGTCATGGGAATACATATATAAGTTTATGAGAATCTGGAGGCTGAAAACAAACAGAAAATGCCAAACCCAGGAATCATTTAACAATAAAAATTTTCTGGTGGCCATCCTATATGGAGGCTCTATGAAACACATTAAGCACTTGCCCCATTGTTATTACTAAAAGGCTGGTTGTGAACCAACATGAGATTTATCTCAACCTATGGATTTCAATTATACATGCTACAGCTGTCATTCATTAGCTGAAATGATCAAGAATTGTCTGTACTTTACCATTTGGTGTTTACAGTAATTATTTCCCTCTTAATGCTCTGAACCAAATTGGGTTGAGGGGGTGGGAGAAGGTGGGTGGTTAGAGACATTGGGCCCCTGGGGCCTGGTCTGTCACCACCCTTGATAATCCTCATTCATCTTTGGGACACTGTTCACAAGTACTAAAGATCTACCATGTGCCCAGAGTTTCTCAGCAGTCAGAAGAAAAATGCTAGAATATACATCTTTCTTCTGTCAGCCCTTTCCCAATGTTTAGAGTAAAATAAAATGCTTTAAGGGTTGGCTTTCTGGAGGTAGAGAATCATAATGATGATCACTAAGCAATCAAGAGATTCCTTTTCTTTCAAGTTGCAAATATGAGACTGAAGTTTTAATAGCAAAGGAAGAAAGAATAGGATGCCACAGCCCAGTAGTCACTGGCACCAACGTTCCCATGAACCTAAGTCGTCTTAGGTTTTTGAGAGTCTGATTTCTTAGCCCAGGAGAGGTGAAAGAGAATGAGATAGAGGAAGGCCATGAGAGGCAATGGGCTGGGGGGAAAGTGTTTCGAACCAGCCTGCCTTCACTCTAATACTGAAATTGTCAATGACTGATGCAGAGACAGCTTCCATGAAAACAAAAAACAAACAAAAAAAAACCCTTTGGATGCTTGTTTAAAATGCAGCTTCCTGGGCCCTGTCTCAAACTCAGTGAATCATGGGACAGTGTGTTTTTCATGAGTACACACAGTGATTCAGATTTTAAAGACTGAGGATCACTGGATTAGTATTGGCCAACTATGGTCTGTAGACTGGATATGGCCTTCAAGCTAAAAATGGTTTTTACATTTTTAAAGAGTTGTTAAAAAAATTAAAAAAGGAAAGTAGAAGAATAAGCAACACAACCAACAAAGTCTAAAATATTTATTACCTGGCCCTTTACAGGAAAGTTTGCTGACCCCTGTCTTTTGTTTAGTCACTAAGTTCTGTCTGACTCTGCAACCCCATGGACTGTAGCCCACCACTCTCCTCTGTCCATAGGATTCTCCAGCTAAGAATACTGGAGTGGGCGGCCGTGCCCTCTTCCAGGGGATCTTCCCTACTCAGGGATTGAACACGCTCCTGCTACACGGGCAGGTGAATTCTTAAGTCTCCAAGGAAGTTCAACCCTTCTTTAGTACATTGCAAAAAAAGTCTGCATCTGAATTTTTAGCTCTAACCCAGGCCTGCCACACTAAAACCACTGATGCAGCACAACTTAAGAAAAATGAAGACTCTGATACTAATGAAATATATAATGCTCTCATCTAAAAATGCATTTGTAATAATTATAAGTGAAGGAAGGAAATGTGCAAATATAATTATAGTAAAAATTCTGCAATGTCTTTGAAAATAGATTTTCATCCATATAAGAACTTATAACTCCATTTGAGTCCATCCTTTTATATACTTATCAGGTGGCAATATATCCCAAATTAGCCTAGTAAAATCATTGTGTGTATACTTTTTGTCAGACTATACTTGTCCCCATACATATTTTTGTCACACATATGAGGAAAAAAATGTAAACTTCAAAATGTCTGAGAAATGAAAATGTTATAAATTCTCAAAACAACATTTAGGAAAATGATGCACAAAGGGAATAAAGGGAGTAAAATTGAATTTGGTGTTTTCCTACTTAAGAGGAGTTAAAGAATCATAGAGCACTTCCATCTCCTAAGAATCTTGGAAAAGAGACTATGAGCTGACTTCCAGAACGGTTCAGACACTCTTACTGTGCCAAAGAGCATTTGGGAATCATGCCAGTTAAATTCATAAAGTAATCCCAAAGACAGATGCAATTACTTTAAGGGTGGTATCTAGATGTTTGTTCTAGATTTTTTTAATTGTTTATTTTTGATATGGAGAAATAAATTTTATTATAGAATCTAGAAATGAATATTGTCTTCAAAAATATATTAACTTGTCTTTCAAGATTGTGACCTGAAATATCTCACAATAATGTTGTTTCAGTGTTTTTTTTTTCTTTATGGAGAAAGGAATGCTAAAATCTAACTAGACACTAAGACTTTTTGATAAGGTTTTAAACTATATTACAATGTTAAGAAACAATGTGTAAATCACCAGATAAAGTCTTGAAACAAAGCATGCTCACCATTTAATAAAATTATGACTCATATCAGTAAGAAAATGCTTTTTTAGTGAAAAAAAAATGCTTTCTGAGCTAAGTGTGAACTGCCAGGGCACATGGGACACCCACAAAACCCAGTCAGCAGAAGTCTCAAACTCCTATAAGATTAAAGGAAAAATAAATTAGTGTGTATAGAGAATGAGAAAAAAAAAAAGTCCCCAATGGTACAAGTGTATAAACGGAAGTAAAACTAAAACTCCCCTAAAATCCCCCAATCATCGATCCTTATAAATTCAGCATTTATCTTCTCCTTTTAATTGTTTGGGAGCCTCTAGTTAAGTGAACACTAGTCTTTTCGTGATTTTTATCTGGTAAAACAAGAGTCCTAAACTACCCTAAACGTGGGTGCCAATCTCTGTATCACAAACTGTTGAACTTTAAAAACCATGCAAGCACACGTGGGGCTTCCTGAGTTCTGCTGGGGGCTGCTGGGCTGTTTGGAACCCTGTGGATTTTGCAGGTGTGTAGTCCAGGGCGCGCGCGGCATTCTGCATGGACAGAGGTGTGTGGTGGGCACCGCCTGGCCCGGGCAGGGTGGGTGGGGCCGGGCGTGTGCCCGGGTGAGACTGAAGGCATGTGACAATGCGAAGGTGGCGTGTCGGCTCCAGGATCTGGGTGGAGAGTGAAAACTCCGCTGGGGTGCCCCATGTGTGAGCGGTGATAGCTCCAACCCCACTAGTATTCAAGTGTCTCTTGTTATCAAGTTAAATTAGAGATGTTCTTTAAAAACAGAGCAGAACAACAACAAACTCAAAACAGCTAGCCACATATTCTATGCAAACGTATGCTCCCATCCCCTACTACCGACCCCCCAACGCAACGCTCCCCCATCTCCAAGGAGCTGAGTTGTACACCCTGTCTAAATCCAATCTCGAATGCGGGAGTTTCCCTCCCCCCAAGCCCCAGTTCCTTGCCGCCCCCGCGACAATGAGGCAGAGCCTGAAGAGCTCAGTTCTGGGGCCCTGGGGCAAGCAGAGTGGGGCGACTATAGTGCGGCCACCAAGAAGGGGAGGCGGCATCAGTGGGACGCGGCGCGAGCCCGCGCAGCCGGTACCAGGGAGCGGGGTTTGCTCAGGAAAAGGCGCCGCCGCGGCCCCCGGTCGCCCCTCCCTGGCCTCGGGCTCTCCGCCCGCGCGCCGCCCCGGCCTCGCAGCGCGCCAGGAGCCGCACCGCGGCGCGAGAGTCGGAGGGGAGCCGCGGCCCCGCGGGCCAGGCAGCCCGGAGGGCGGCAGCCAAGGCGACCGCGGAGGCGGCGGACAGGGCGCGTGCGCACTGCAGGGGCGCCAGATTTGGCGGGAGGGGGAGTGTCCAAAGCTCTTTGTTTGATGGCATCTCTGTTTACAGAGTTTACACTTTAATATCAACCTGTTTCCTCCTCCTCCTTCTCCTCCTCCTCCGCGACCTCCTCCTCCTCCTCCTCCTCTTTCTCCTGAGAAACTTCGCCCCGGCGGTGCGGAGCGCCACTGCGCAGCCGGGGAGGGACGCAGGCGGGCAGCGGGAGGCGCAGCCCCGTGCGGTTCCCGCGGCTCCCAGCGGAGCCCGGCGCCCGCCGCGCCATGGCCCGGAGACCCCGGCACAGGTAACGAAGATCCCCGGTGGGCGGCCGTGGGCAGGGGCGCGCTGGGCTCCAGGAGCTTGGGGAGCAGGTGGGAATTCGTTCCCGGATCTTCTGCGGGGCTGTCATACTGCGAGGACCCGGAGCCGCTGCCTCGGCAAGCAGAAGCCACTCGAGGGACGGATGAATGGAAGAGTCGGTGCTGGAAATCTATTAGGACGTTGGAAAGCACGCCCTGCGGCTCATTTTGCAAGTTCCACAGGGTACCTTCTCTCTAGGGGGGAAAATAGCAGCACGCTCCAGTCGGGGGCAGAGCGGTGCCCACCAGCCCCGGGGAGCCCACTACGTTCCTGGCTTGATGCCGCGGGTGTCGGCGAGCGAGTTGCGGCGTAATTGCTGGATGCATTGCGATATGTTTGGACTTGGAAGTGCAGAGCGTGTGGCTGATACAGGGGAAATGCCGAATTGTTTAGTAGCTGCAGGTAGCTCATTTAAATTTCATTCATTCTTTATGGAGGCGAAGAAGAGTGTCAGCTGACAGGCTGCTGGAAAGAAGCTTGTAGGGGAGGAAAGGATCTCTACCTTTGCAGATGGTTTTAAGCTCTGGTTTTGAAGGTTCGAATCCATATTCTCTGGGAGGCTTTTATTTCTAGAGCAAACACTACATCCACCCCCACGCGCCCGCGCCGCACATGTCAAGTGCACTTGGGGAGGCTCGCGCGGTGTCGGGAGTGAAGTGCTGTTACATTTTGGCGGATCGGAGGGAAACAGGGAGAGGAGAGGGGAGAGACTGGTCCGAACTGTCACTTGCTGGAGCTCCTGCTTCGACCAGTCTGTGGACTTCCCGGACTGGACGCGGCGGCGCTCCCTGCCAGTAGCCGGGTGCGGGGGCTCGCTCGGCCGCCGCCACGGTTGCAGCTCAACGGAAGGGGACGGAGGCGGGCAGCACCCAACGCCGCTGCCGCGCAACAGGGACGCAATCCCCGCGGGCGCTTCCCGTGTGCAGGAGGCCCCGGCGCGGCGCGCGCACGTGGACGCAGCCAAGGTCGGCGCTCCTCCCGGCGCCCTGCTCGCGCAGCCTTCGGTCGCCCTGGACGGAGAAGGGGACGCGGGGACAGACCTTGGCCGAGACGTGCTGGTGAAAAAAAGTCCCTGGAGGCAAAGCAAACCCACGCTTTTTTCCTCGGGTTGTTTGATTTTCTTTTACTTATTCGTTTTTGCATCGGAGGTCGCCTATCCTCTCGCAGAGCTAGGAAGTTGCAAAGAGCGTGGGTGTGGGCCCTGCAGCAGCACCCTCGGCCGGGCCTGGCCGGGCCGGGGAGCGGCGCCCAGGCAAGACCAGGTGGTGGAGAAAAAAAGGGAGACGACTTGGGGGTGCCGCTGGTTTCCTCTGCCTCTCCCGGGTCCAGGCGCGCGGGGCGAGGGTGTTGCCTCTTGAGTGGTTTCACCTTCGCCTTTGGGACTTAACTGTATAGCAGCCGGGGTCATCTTTTTTTTTTTTTTTTTTTTTTTTCGGGAGCAGAAACTAGGAGGAAGAGGAGGAGGAGAAGGAGGGAGCTGGGAAGCGGTGCTGGGAGGAGGCGCGGGGCAGGTTCCGCGCGCCGAGATCTTGACCGTCCCCGCGGGGCGGGGCCGCGCAGGTTCCCGGCGGCTCCCAGGTAGCGGCGAGGGGAGGTGGCCAGGACGGGCGGGAGCCTTGAACCTGCCTCAGGGGGAAGAGAAACCCGGCTGTGGGCTCGAAGCCGTTTCTTGCAAGGCGAGCATCGACTCGGCAGGGATTATTAACCAGGTCAGCGAAATGAGTCTGAACCCTTTTTCTAGAATCACAGTAGCGGCCACAAGGCACTTCCTCCCGCTCCCCTCCCTTTTTCCCAACCCCCAACACTTCTTTTCTTTTTCGTTTCTTTGCACGGTTTGTTTCCTTGACAGAATGTAACATTCATAGTCGTACTCTTGTAACCACACCAGGTCTAGCAGGTGGGGAGCCTGGTGCATCAAGCTTGAAATCAGCCTTTGAAAGTCTTCTGACTGTTGGGTCTGAGATCTTGTCAGAGCAGATAAAGGAAAAGTTATTTCAGGTCCTTAGTAGAAATTAATCATCCTACTTAGACGACCGGGTCCGTTCAGAGCGAGGAAATCGCATGCAAAGCTCAAAGGCAAGACCCGTGCCTCGCGTGCTAATGGACCCTGGAACTGACAGTGTGCCCAGCCCTGGGCTAGTAGCCCTGCTTGCCTCTTCAATGGCCTCTTCAGGACCTGCGGAAGTCACACACCCAGGTTTCCCCCAAGACTTTGCTTGTGCACATCTCTGATTTTGCACGTTTCTGCTTAATTTTTAGACTCAACGAAAGATCTGGAATTATCCTTTATTCGCATGGAAAGTACCGTAGAAGTAGAATCCAAGCCCTTCTGTATAGGCGAGGAACTGAGGTCGTGAGAGAGAGGAAGTGATTTGTCCAAGTCACGCAGCTAGGTTGAGGCAGAACTAGGACTGGCACCTTTACCTCCAGAAGCCTAGTCCTTAGTGTCTATGCTCTCTCACCTGATGTAGGCTGCCCTCTATGGGCGGCCGAATTTGTTGCTTATTCCTGAGTGTTCAGCTGTTGCCAAGACAGTGGTGTCGGATTACTGGTTTGGAACTTGTAGTTCTCAGTTCTGAAAACCTGATCTCCAGATCCAGCGAGACCCCCAAGGTTAAATTCAGCTGAAGCTATGACTCCACTTGCAGATGACTCAGGCTTTCTTAGTATCCCGGATATTTCACAAGGGTGCCACTTCATCTGGGGGGCTTTCCAAGGAGTTCTCTATGAACCTTTCAAAATTCCTGGGATTATAATAACATTTTTTCCACCTTATGATGCTTGTGTTTTTTATTAAAGGAAAGCTACTATAATTATTAATCAGAAATTGTTTAGAGCCCTTTGTTGATAGTGTGAAACGGGATCAGGCTCTTCTTTAAAAGGATAGCCCTAAATGAAAGATAGTTATAGATTATATAGTTCAGTGGTCTTTTTTTGTGTGTGTGATGACATTTTCAATTTGGATCACATCCTGCTTGTCACCATGAATCCTGGACCTTCACGTTGTTTTCCAAAATAATAGTTTTAAATTATAAGAACCTCAAATTCAGGATTTGGGGGAAATAATTTTGCTGGTTTGTAAGGGATGGGTAATACATACTTGTAAGTTGCTTCTGGAAGACCAGATAAGAATATACATTATATTTTTTAGAATAATGATTTGCATTATGATATTGCTTTATATAATTATTTTTATTGTTCTTAATTTGATGGAATTCTCAATATTGCAATGATAAATTTTTAGTAACTCTTTAAAGATAGTATAATTTTTCCTTGTAACTTAAGTTTTATAAGTAAAATAATAACTAAAAGTAAACTGGCTGTAAAATGACTCATATCTATTTTAGGGATACATTCATCATTATATGATTAATAAATATTGAGTATAGAGTTAGTTCAGAAGACATCAAAATTTATAGTTTTGGTCAAGTAGGTAAAAGAAAAAGTTCTTTTGAAAACAGTAATGAGTTCCTTTTAAACTCATCTGGGGAAATCCCTCAGTTTTGAATTAGGTGCATTTTAAGATCTTTCAAATACCATTCAGTCTGAGGTAGAAAAAAACATGAGTAAGTAAGATTCTGACTATCATGTGCCCTAAATTATTCACTTGGTTACTCAGGAAACAGGATTGTAAACATGGCCACAGGTTGGATCAACCTGGTCTGGAGTCTAACTGTTTGATATAAATGTTATTTGCAATGCAGTTTGATCACTTGATCACTTATCCTTTCTCAGGTTTTTAAGTCCTTTCCTCTTAGATTCTCTTAATCTTCTAATCTTTAAGAGATGACTATAATTGTATTGTTGGGTGTATTACTTCTTGAATTTTTTCCTCCTAATAAAACACCAGTCCCATTAAGATAACACAATTGAGTTGTTTATTGTATTTGGGAAATATTATTTAAACAATGTGACGTATGCCAAAGATTTTGAGTGTACTTATATAAAGGATGTGGGCTCTCATTCTTTTTATTGTCTTTAACATTAAGTTTTAAACCTAAACCTTCATTGGTTGGAAGGTTGCCAATTGTGTCATTTGTCACTGGTCTAACATTAACAGCAGGTTTAAACATGCAGCGCAATAGAAAGTGCCAGGTCCTTTGCTGTATCTGTGGATACCAATAACAGCAAAACTCGTTTACAATCCCAGAGCAACAAAGTGCCAAAAACACTCTTGTTGTGCAACTTTTCAAAGGTTTATCTTTGTAACCTTGGAAAAGATTGTTGAGGAGTTTTGGTGTAGGTTTTGGTGTAAGTTTTGCTTGGTGTAGTTTGGGTCCTCTTGTTTCAGTAGATATCTGCCCACTTTTTATTTCTGCAGCATCTACAGTAGTGATGAGGATGATGAAGACATTGAGATGTGTGACCACGATTATGATGGATTGCTTCCCAAGTCCGGAAAGCGTCACTTGGGGAAAACTAGGTGGACGAGGGAAGAGGTAACTAATTATGTAATCAAAACGTGGGGGAAAAACATGGAGTGGTTCCATTTGTGAAAAACAAAATTTCAGCTAAACTACAGGTGTTCAAACTTATTAGCAGGCTCTCTGGTTTCTTACCCTAGCCTGCCTGTGCAGTGTGCTTACCCCTTACCACCCCGCTATATGGACACCGTACCATCCTTTTTCAAACTTTTTGCAGTTGTTCGAATGTTCTTGTCTTCTCACTTTATCTGTTTTTCCCTCTGCCTATTCTGTTCTTGTCATTTTACTCCACAACTACTTCTTCGTCACTTGTGAGACGTTGCTTCTGTGACACCGTCCCTGGTTTCCCTAGACATGTTGGATGTATCCTCCAACCACTGGGTGCACATTCGTATTTATTGTTGCTGTAACATATATGCCTCTCCCTGCAGACTGTGAGTCTGCTGAGGGCAGGGCTAAATATCTGTTCATTCATGTGTTCCTGAACCCAGTATTGATTGCCACAAAGTGGAATAATAATAAATGTTCCCTGAACCAATGAATAAATTGCTATTTCCAAAAACAAAACAAAAGAATAAAGCAACACCCATATAACTTGTTGTAACAGGTTCATTTAACATTCTTGGCATATAATGTTACCCAGAGAAATATACCTGGGTGTCTGTTCTGAAAGTGTTAGTCACTCAGTCTGTTCTGAGAGCATTCAGAAATGGATGGAGATGTGTCTGCTTTTCACCTCTCTTTTTCTGCAAGCTTATCAAAAGCTGGATCTTTGCAGGAATGGGAAAATGCTTAGGGGGCAAAATTATTAATGTAAGAGAAAAGTTGCTTTTTTCTTTCAAGTCCTCAAAATTTGCAACTGATTGTAGAGGATTTCATGTTAGAATAAATTATATTGACTCTTCTTCAGTTTCATTCTGCCCTCCTTTACTTAAACCAGACCTCTCATTGACAGGCAGGCAGGATTTCCAATGAGGTCCATGGGAAATGTATATTTTACCTGTGGAACTTGTGCACACGGATTATTCTTAGAGATTCAGAAGTTCTGATGGTAACCCTGGTTTCCTAATTCCTGTGTCTGTGTTATACCATGGGGGTCACATCATGTGTGAAAGTTACCTTGGCAGCAACATGAGGATTCTCTTTTGCTTGAATATGTTTAGGAAAACACTTGTGAACTGAAAGATACCATCCTGATGTTTAGTGTCTTCTGTGTTCTAATCAATTTGGTCTCATTTAAATTGTGAATATATTGATACAAAAACTAAATGATTTTCTTATATCATACCTTCAAGTTTAATTAAGAAAAGTGATCCTCCACTTTTTTAAATGAAGATATTAAACTTAGTAAATATTAGACTAGAACTTGAGCTGTTTCTTATTGAGATCCTATCTAATGCCATAGTTCAATATCTATTAAATCAAACAGTGGAGTTCATATTTTTCCCATGGAGTAGAAGTTTTAAAAGTCACCAAGTGTTAAACATTAAATGTATCAGACATTATGCTAAATGTTTTGCATAATTAACTCATATAATTCTCAAATAATCTTGTTGACAGACGCTATGATTCCCATTGTACAGATGACAATATTAAGGCCCAGAAAAGCTAAATGATGTACCCAAGGTTATATAAATCATCAGTAGTTGAGTCAAGATTCAAACTCTGGTCTGAGTTTACAGTAAATGACTAATATCCTAGGATTACCTTTAAATATCTTAGGATGAAAAACTAAAGAAGCTGGTGGAACAGAATGGAACAGATGACTGGAAAGTTATCGCTAATTATCTCCCGGTAAGTTAGTAATTTTTTCTTTCTGTAAAAGGAAATCTTCTCCCAAAGATTTAAATAAGATATCCTAGGAGATGATATTAAAACATTACACATGTGCTTATGTGTAAGAAGTAAGGGAGAAATGCCTATCCATAACTTATATTTCTATTGTAATGCATGTAATTAAATTTCTAAAGATATTATTAATGGATTTTTTATAGCATATCTTAAATGCTTCCTTCTTACTTTATCTTTTCATTTTTAGGATAATATAACTTAGCAATTTGATAATTTGTTGTATGGTAGATGACTAAACTCATATTTCCCCCAAGTCTGCTTTTCTTCAATTTCATATCTTTTCAATAGCCATAATTTTGGTATCCTGATTTAAAATTTTGGAGCTCCTTTAGACTTACCCGGCCCCCGCACCCTGTCCGCTACACAAAGCCAGGATTAAGGAATCTGGGAAGCCTTTGTTCATTCTCCTCACTGTTTTACATGTTTGGCCCCTTTCCTTCTTCCCTGGACAACTGCATTGCCTGCTTGTAGCTTTTCACTTTCTCACATGTCCCAGACACCATTGGTAGATGGAGCTTCATAAAATGCAGCTTTACCTTGCTTTCCAAAACGAGCAACAGTGACTTCAAGTCTCACACATTAAGTAAACTGCCTAGACCTGACACATGGAGGCTCTTCCATATGCCTCAACTTAATAGCCATAGTTCTGTTTCCTACTTCCTCTCTGTAAGCAGGTTTGGTTGAATTCATTTCTGCTTTCCCTTCTGAGAACTTGTGTCCCTGGTGATGCCACCTCTTAAAATGTTCCATCCATCCTTCACAGTCTATGCCAAGACCTTTTCCAGACTATTTCTAAGGAAACATAATTTCTCCTTCTCAGGAGGAGACACTCCTTTTTTCCACCCCTATATCATTTTGCTGTGGTCTCTTCTTGCCTGTGAATCAAATTTCACCTTCTTAGTTAACTATATGTTCGTCTTTTACTACTTACATGATTATAAGCTCTTATAAAATAGGGCCCCCTTTTTTTTTTCATCTTTGTTTTTTCTGCAATATTAACACTTTGGTCCTAAATTGAAGCACATCTCTTAGCCTGAATGAGAATCAAACTTATGTCATTTAGAGTGGTCCAACATCAACATAAAGGTCCAACATCAATATGAAATCTCTAGGAAGTCTTAATTCATGTGGGTACTTGCAAAGCAACACACTGAGATTAAGGTTACGTTAAATTGACAGCCAAGTATGCTGTGTGACGATCCTTTCGATCACATAGCGGAACTATTTCCCTCAGGATGGAGAACTTCTAATTTTAGATACAACTTTGATGTATTCTTTTGTATGTTCTTTAGCTATAAGTAATGGGCTTTCCAAACATGCCCTAAAATGTTTGTGAATGTTGTCATGGTATATTGCCCCTGTGTGATTTATATGACAACAGTATTCATGTGCTTCACATCATGTCTTATGTGACAGTGCATGCTTCATCTTATTTGCCTAGAATCGAACAGATGTGCAGTGCCAGCACCGATGGCAGAAAGTACTAAACCCTGAGCTCATCAAGGGTCCTTGGACCAAAGAGGAAGATCAGAGAGTAAGTTCTTTATTCGTTGGTGTGTGAATCACAATTACGAATAGCCCCCAACATTGTTGAATGTTTCCCAGCTTGAAGAAACAGGTAAAGTGTGCAAATAGGAAGTTGAGGTCTCCATTCCCATATTTCCCATGAATGAAAGAAGCTTTTTAGAAATTTTCTAAAGATAACATGAAGAATGATTACGCTGACTCATTACATAACATTAAAACATAGGTTATTTTTGTGTGTTTATCTGAAGGTGATAGAGCTTGTACAGAAATACGGTCCGAAACGTTGGTCTGTTATTGCCAAGCACTTAAAGGGGAGAATTGGAAAACAATGTAGGGAGAGGTGGCATAACCACTTGAATCCAGAAGTTAAGAAAACCTCCTGGACAGAAGAGGAAGACAGAATTATTTACCAGGCACACAAGAGACTGGGGAACAGATGGGCAGAAATCGCAAAGCTACTGCCTGGACGGTAATAATATGTCAAAAAATATATTGATTGGGAAGAATGAGGGAACGGGTATGGAACATTCTGTTTTAAAATGTATGGTGAGTGAATTATGTTTTATTGATGGTGTATGTTTCATTAGATAAACCAGATCCATAGCTTTTAAAACTGGAAGAGACTTTAGAGGTTATCTGGTTCAGGACTTCCAGAATCCACCCGATGGTGAGCTTGAGCTAACTTTCCTCAGCTTCAATTGCCCCATTTCCAAAATGGATTATAACCTACTTTTCAGGGCCAATGTTAGTACCAAATAAAATATATCAGAGCACTCTGTAAACTTCAAAACTCTAAACACGTAGAAGAAAACCGAGGGTTAATAGTTTGGTCTGAGTTCATACAGCTAGTTGTGACCAGAAGGAGTTCAGGTACCATTTTCCTGATACTATGTTCATTTCATTATACCACTTGGCTTAATTTTTTTCTTTTGAATAAAGAAAGGCTGTATCTCTAGAATTATCATACTGCTTTCAGGTTTTCAAATAATGTTGTTGTTATGCTTTCTTTTTCATGAACAAGGTATGAAAATGACCTCATTTTGAGGGATATCTTTGGAAGCTCATTTTTGTCCCACTTTCCCCATTTAAACAGTTTATAACAGATGTTTAATTGGGGAGATACTATTTATTATAAATCTTCATAAAAATATCGTAAGATAGGAAATATTTTAAATAATTTTTATAAAAATTCTTTTATTCTTCAGCTTCATGACCCAAAGTGGAGAAAGGGTCGTTTCAAAGAAGGCCATGCCTCTGATGGTCTATTCGGTATTCTCTTGTGATGTTCTGAAGCATTTCCTCTCTCCTGGTCCAGTATAAGCTCAGAGAATTCAAGAGGTTGATAAAGGGAGGCCTTTTCTCCCATATGGTCTGAGAGGATATGTTGTTGATTCTTTTAAAGTTTTAAGGGGCGATTGAACTTCCTCTTTCTTTAGCATGCATTCCCCCACCCCCACAGAAATAGTAAAAGAGAGGCTTAAAACGGTTTTGTTCTTTTTTTTTTTTTTGAATTGAGAAACTGTTTTCCTGAGAATTGAAAAACTTTAGTAAAAATGCTTTGCAGTTTAAAAATATATTGGGAGTTAGCCTCTTTCCTTTCTGGATGCCATTTTACATTTTCATCTCTGCCCGCTTTGGAACAATTTCAGGTGGCTTCTGAAATGTGGAAGGATTTTTTACTCAAAATCTCTAACTAGTACTGTTCTAGATAAAGAGTGGACATTGAGGCAGCAGCAACATCATTATTGCTCACCCAACTTTAGTGAGTGCCTATTGTGATGTGTATGTAGGTCCACAACTCACAGGAGTAATTTTCTAGAACAACCAGGACTTTAAGTTGTATTAGAGTCTTTTACCACAGTCAGAATAAACATGAAGGGTATTGTATTGAAAATACACTTAACAAGGAAACAAATGTCTAAAAGATTTCAAAATTTGTATAAAACTGTATAATTTCCATATTACATAATTTAGAGACTAGTTAATTGGGGTAGCATGCTTTTAAGGAGGTAGGGAAAACAGAAGCAAAAAACACTAGTACTGGACCAAAAGAAAGGTCTCTGTTAGAAACAGTTTTCTGTCAATTAACTGTAATCTGAGTTGAAATTGTTGTTTGTAAAATGAATATGTGATATATTTCTGTGCAGAACTGATAATGCTATCAAGAACCACTGGAATTCTACAATGCGTCGTAAGGTTGAGCAGGAAGGTTATCTGCAGGAGTCTTCTAAAGCCAGCCAGCCACCAGTGACCACAAGCTTTCAGAAGAACAGCCATTTGATGGGCTTTACGCATGCTCCACCTTCAGCTCAACTCCCTCCAACTGGCCAACCCTCAGTTAACAGTGACTATCCCTATTACCACATTTCTGAAGCACAAAACGTAAGCTGTTCCTGAGCGTTCAGTTTAATGAGAGAGATGGTTATTTTATTACTAGTTCCAGGTAATAATGATAATTTCTAGTGAATACTTAGTTTTCACAAACATGATCATGATCAACTGAGAAGGGTAGGTGTTGTTATCCCTAATATGAATCCAGAAATGAGGATGTTAAGTGATTTGTCCAGGGTTACACAGCTCATAGAGATTGTCCAGACTAGAATCCAGGTTGTTTGGTTTTAACTTGCTGCTCCAAATCTAATTGGAAGTTAGCTTTTGAATGTAAATTTACTTAACAAGGTATTGCTGAAGAAGAATGAGGGCGTGGAGGTGCAGTTGTACCTAGTACTTTTCTCTGCCAAAAGAAAAAGTGAGTGTAATATTACATTTACAGGGGAAATAGTTTGACACTGAAATTTAACAGATGATTGTAAGTTCAGCTCTGGTAGTGATCTAGCTGAAAGGTCTTAATTTATTCATTCATTCAGTAAGTGTTTACCTTCTTACTGAGAATCAAGAGCAGTTTCATGACTGACATCTGATGTTTTTTATCCTCCTTTGAATCAGTGTGATTCTTTCTTCATTTCTTGATATTTATATTTATGGAAAGAAATTTTCATAATGGGTAAGAAAATAATAAAGAGAAAAAAGTCAAGACTGCAAGACTTGAATCTTAAAATTAACAATAATAAATGGTGAAATTTATCCAAGAATTCAGAGCTCATAAGCAAATTCTATGCAAAACATATTCCCAAGCAGTTTGTACTTTCTCTGTCTATTCGTAAATTTGACTGCAGACTTTCCTGAAAAGTCTCAGATGAATGAACTATCCTAAGAGCTGCTGTACTCTTTTCTAAAAAACTCATAATAATTCACAGAGAAATATTTTTATTTATAAACAGCTAGTGCCAGCTGTTTTTGGCATCAAAACTTCTTTCATACACTCATGAATGTATTTCAGATTATATTTTTATTTCTAGTTTTCTCTAAGGAATACTTCCTGTCATAATTGATGAGCATTAAAAATTTTTTTCACTATGTTGCTTTAATATTATTAAATGTTTGGCTAAAATTTCAAATTAGAATTGGATTTCATTTTGCTTTGTGAATTTTATCAGAAAAGTGCTTTTTTTTCTTAGTCTTAGAGTGAAACTTGAGGAAGCCAGCAAGTCCCCTGAAGCATGTGTAACCATGAATGACTCGGCCTTTGTTTTGCATTTTTGATGTAGGTCTCCAGTCACGTCCCATATCCTGTAGCATTACATGTAAATATAGTCAATGTCCCTCAGCCAGCTGCTGCAGCTATTCAGGTAAGCCCACTGTAAGATCATTTCATAAAGAAGCTCATTAGCTGCTCAAGGCACAGCTCTGGTTCTTTCATCCAAACACTTATTTCCACCTGATCCACTGAAGTTAAAAAAAATGGGGGACAGTGAAAAAATGGGCGGAGCTCTGGCCAGCAGTCTACACTTCCGGATTGAATTAGCATGGGAATCTCTGGTTCTCTGATGTTGAAAGTTGAAACAACCCCTCTGTCAGCATCTCCTTGAGCCTCATGTTTCACATCCCTCCCTTATGTCTGGGATAGCATTCACAGAGATTTCTATAGTGGCCAGATTCGGTTGGCGTTGGTTCCATGCCAGGGTTCTCTGGGTTCTGTGTGGTCCCTTGTGAACCACAGGCCATGACCATTGTGTTTACAGCTACCAACCAGGCCTTTGTGTTTTTTTCTTGCTTAACTTTTCATTTCAGAGACACTATAATGATGAAGACCCTGAGAAAGAAAAGCGAATAAAGGAGTTAGAGTTGCTTCTAATGTCAACTGAGAATGAACTCAAAGGACAGCAGGCACTTCCAGTAAGCTGTCACTGCATGCTTGATCCGAGCAGTGGATAATGGCTTGACCCCAGTGTTCTTCTATATCTTTTCCTTTATCTTCTAACTATCACACTAATCAAGACTCCATATATCTACTAACAATGTTTAAACACTAGAGGTTGCTTGTAATAAAATGCAATCGGTATCACAATGTGTGTTGACTAACTTGGAAGTCGTCCTTTTGTGTTGCCGTAGAACCTCAATATACATTTGTGAGTCTCTTCCTCAATTTTTTTTTTCTTCAGAAGAACTATAATCAGTTTAGTGAGTAGCAGAGAAAAAACTGAAAATTTGCAATTTTTTTTTACAAAGCTGTGTGTCTGGTGCCTATTCATTGAATTTTTTTCTATTACTTAAGCTAGATTTTCATATTTATCATTTCAAACATAATTTGATGTATGCCCAGTATATCCATGTAAAATATATATATATATAAAATCTCTCCATAAATAAGTGACCCTCTTTTGTTTGCATGCACAAAAGCCGTGTGGACCATTATTGAATTTTGACATCTTTTCTAGTGACTGGACGACAAACTGGGAAAGCGGCTTGTACTTTGTAACATATGTAGTTAACCAACAAAGAGAATAAAAGATACAATACCCAGTAGGTATCCTCAGGAGTAGATTTCTTTTTGGTTAAATAATAAAATGATTATGTGCCTTTGATGGTTCGACCACTTTTTAACTTTGTTAGTGTTTTGCAATTTCTCCTGTTGCGTGGTCATGCCGAAAGGAGACTTCTGTTAATTTGCTCTTCTGCTTTTGTAACCACGTTGATTTGGCAGCTCTTTACTGCATCAGTGCAGTCTGTAGCATTAAAAAGGAATAAAAGACACAAGAATATACACAGATAAAAGAAACTCTAACTTTTGAATCTTCCAGCCCTTATGTAGGTTAGGGTGAGAATAATAGCCCACTTAATTCACAACAGACATTTATGGTCCTTTTGGAAATTATGTTCAAGTAGATCTTTAAGACATTCCATGTGAGAGTTGTTCCTTGTAAGAGAGTTCCTCTGTTTATAATTTTAACAAAATGATGACAATGGAGGTCATCCATAGATGACAGGCTATATACCACTACTAAAAAGTGGGGTCTTGCATTGATGAAAGGAAACATCTTGACAACTGTTTCATAGGCGCAAGTTCTGGATGATGCAATGGCTTTTATCTTTCCTCTAACAGCATCTGATACCTTATGCAACTTCATTGCTAAGTTCCTTCTCCCTTTCTTCTTCCTGCTCTTTCTTTATTCCCCCACCCCCCTCCTTAGACACAGAACCACACATGCAGCTACCCCGGGTGGCACAGCACCACCATTGCCGACCACACCAGACCTCATGGAGACAGTGCACCTGTTTCCTGTTTGGAAGAGCACCACTCCACTCCATCTCTGCCTGCGGATCCCGGCTCCCTTCCTGAAGAAAGTGCCTCTCCTGCCAGGTGCATGATCGTCCACCAAGGCACCATCCTGGACAATGTTAAGAACATCTTAGAATTTGCAGAAACACTTCAATTTATAGATACTGTAAGTAGAATTTTTAAGGCAAGTTAATGTTTTGGGAAGAGGAATTAGGAAACCCACTTCTCAAATCGTGGCCATTTTCTGTAGTGAATATTGTGTTATTAGCATATAGTAATATAAACGTATAAGTGTGACTTTACTTTTCATGTGTATCTTCAATATCTGATTTCTTAGGCTACCCACATAAAAGGTAGCTTTTCACACATTTCCTTCAAAATGCATATTTATAAAAACAGTAAAGTCAATGACCTTTAAGTAGAGCTTGGGCTATAGGAGTATTTGGATTATTTTAAACTTTTTTTTTTAACTTTGTTTATTCCTTTGTGTTTTCCCAGAACTGTGCTTTGCTTTTGGATAGCTCATTAAGAATTATATTAAGAAATACTTAGAACTTAAAGCAATCTTCCAATGTATTTGCAGTGGTAATAAGTTCATTGGTGGTACATGGCTTTCTCTACAAACATTGATTATTGATTACTGGTCCCAACTAGTTCACTGACACAAACCATCTCCGGTGAAACAAACTTGAATTCAGCATCAGAAAAGCTGACAATTCATTTCCTTTGTTTCCCAGTTGATTAAAAAGTATTTATTGCATCCCCATCAGACAGAGGATGAACATTGCCAAGATGTGCCACCCAAGAGGCGTTCTTTTTGCTTTGAACTGCATGCAAATGATAGAGTACTGGGAACTTCCTGCAGTGCCCAGGAGGGCCAGCCTCGAGGCAGCATGGGAGACACCCCATGCCCTGTGCCAGAACAACTGTTTCAATCTCCAGGCTGTTTCACAGGAAGTCTAGCAAGGGGGCCAGGTGTTCTCTTTGCATTCAGCATCTTTCTCAGTGCTGTGTTACAGGTGATGGCACACACCATGTACACGCTGTCTCAAAGTTCTGTGCCTCCCACATTGTTTCAGGATGCTTCATCATGGGGTGATCTCAGCAGTTTTGAATTGTTTGAAGAAGCAGATTTTTCACCTAGCCAACACGATGCAGGCAAAGCCCTCCAGCTTCAGCAGAGAGAGGGCAGTGTGACTAGACCTGCAGGAGAGCCTAGCACGAGGGCGAACAGACGCAAGTTGAGTGAGGGTTCACTTGACCTGCCCAAGCCCTTCCCTCCTGCAAGGCCCAGCACAATTCCACGGGTCATCCTTCGAAAAAAGCGGGGCCAGGCCAGCTCCGTAGCCACTGGACACTCTAGTTCCTTGATACTTGCTGACGTCAGCAGTTCAACTCCCAAGCGTTCCCCTGTCAAAAGCCTACCATTCTCCCCCTCACAGGTAGAGCACAATTTCTGCACAGCTGTTACTAATTTTCAACAGACACCTGAGCCTTAATAATCTAGAAACTAATCCTTTGGAACAAATGACTAATTACTGTTGTCTTCACTGATTTTGTTCCATTTGTTGCCTCTAGCTATTGCTAAGTCATACTGCCTCCGAGAGTTTAGGCTGTCTGTAGACTTGACTGATGATTTTGTCATAATTCTCTCTCTGACTTTCTGGTGATCTGAAGGATGGTTAGTTGCATGGGATGTGCATTTACTTCCTTCCACACTGGAGTTTAACATTTCTATTTCTTCCTTGTCTCCCATCCCTTCCCTCCCTTTGAAAACTTTAACTGATTTTCTGTCTCTTTGTTCACTTATTATTACATGATTCACTGACCCAGGGGAGGAGGGGACCAAATGTTTAGATAACTTTGAAGTGCAACTAAGCAATTTAAAGGTTCCAATCCATCTTTAAGTGAAAAAATTTTGGAAGAAAATGAGGAACAAATGCTTAAGAAAAATAACGTACATTTTAATTTCACTTTCTCAACATTGGCTCTTCTGAGTCATGCCATAATATTTTATTAGCACATTTTTTTTTTTGCCAATGAATGTTCTTATTTCATATAGATTTTTAAGGCATAGAAATTATAATTCTTATCAAAGATTGTGTTTTTTAATGTAAACATTTGAAGTTAATTTGGCACTTTAAAACATTTTTCCAGTTATGTCTGTTGAGTCTGTTTTAAGAACAACTCTAAGTGTGAGCAAATGATATGCCCACTAAAAACCAATCTTATTTTTCATTTGTATTTTCCAAATTCTGTTCTGGAGTATGTTAGTTCTGTAAGACTTTAATGATACTCCAGAAAAATACCTAAATATACAGGTATATAGGTTTGGGAAACACTGAATTGAACAAAATTAAGGCAGTTTCTTTACTGCAGGATCTCTCAAAGTTTTAAATACACTAATGTGCATTATGAATTTCCAAGAGATTGCAGTATGTTTTCCTAATTTGTTTTACCTTGAAACCATTTGAGGAACACCTATTACTTTCCTAGAACATCAGTGTTTTGAGAGATACAGGTTATTACTCAAGAATTTTTCACATAATGTCAATTTTATACAGTGATGTTTCCTAGATGACTAAAGAGAAAAAAAAGTATGAAAAACAATTATTACTTTCCAAAAGAAGTCACTTGAACACTTTTAACATTAATAAAATGTGCATCTCATTCTCTTTAGTGACAGGTGTCATTTATTGAGAATGTTTTCTTAGGATTTTGCAAGTTTTTTTTGGAAATCATATTCCAAATCTTGGGTGCTAAATTGAAATAAAACACTATGTGCTTGTTAACATCATTGTTTCATATAGTGGGTCAGTAAAACATACCTATTTGTTAACATCGATTTTTAAATTGGGCTGAGTAAAGAATCACTGTTTAACTTAAGTATTTTTTTCTTTCTTCTCGTATTTAGTTCTTAAATACTTCCAATAACCATGAAAACTTAGACTTGGAAATGCCTTCTTTAACTTCCACCCCACTAAATGGTCACAAATTGACTGTTACAACTCCATTTCATAGAGACCAGACTGTGAAAATTCAAAAGGAAAATACTATGTAAGTCCTTGTTTCAAGAAAAAGATTATTTATTTTATTTACTTATAGTTAATTAATAGAAAATAGTCCCCAAGTGTTTGATCTACTTATATGTGTATAATTTTACTGATCCACTTCTATGTACATAATCATGTGTATTTCCACATTGAATATGTCTGTCCTGGACGTGTTAGAGCTACCTAGAGGTGGAAGCGGGGGAGAATAAACTATCTTTTGTAGTTCACAGTTTCCTATATATCTAGAGGAAGGTTTAATATAACTTTTCCAGTTTTTCTGTTTGTTCAGTAAGTCTTTTTCATTGAAAACAAGATTTTCAACATCCTTTCTGCTCTAATTATAAACTTTGGAATAAGAATAAGTATGGTTCTTTACTTAGTTTATATTTTTAAATCTTATTTTTTCTTTCTGAAATTTATCTATCGAATGGACCTGTTTTGCCATCCCCAGGAAAAGTATATGATTAAAAGCCAAGGAATGATTAAGCCGTTGTTTATATTCAATAAAGGCTTAACCAATTCAAAAAAAAAATGCCAGAGAACATCAATATGAATTGTAATAAACCTTTTAAAAATGCAATTCTGTTATTTCTGATACCATAAATATATTTTAGAAACAGTTTTTAAAACCTTTTAGTTTTCAGAGGTTAGCATGTTTTCTGTTGTAGATAGATAAAAGATAATGAATAGATAAAGTTGATTTGTAAGTGACATCAGATCTTCATAATGCTTATGTTCATTTTAAAGGCTTAGAGTCACTACATGTATTTTCAGAATGATTAAAGAAAGATGAGAAATATTTTAATGCTCTTAGTTTTGGGGTATGATAGTTTGAAATATTTGGAAATACATGATAGACATATTATCTTTTCCTTAATAATACATATATGATCCATCAGCATACTCTATATCAATGAGTTTATTGTATTTAGTAGAAGAAATTACATTTAATAGGTAGAGAAACATAAAGGACATATGATCTTTCATATTGAACCAATTCTTGTTTTCTTTTTAAAGCTTCAGAACTCCAGCTATCAAAAGGTCAATTCTAGAAAGCTCTCCAAGAACTCCTACACCATTCAAACATGCACTCACAGCTCAAGAAATTAAATATGGTCCCCTGAAGATGCTAGTAAGTTCTAGTAAATTTCTTGGGTTTAGTTGGTTTATTAATACAGATAGAAAATTTCCTCTGATGCAATGTACCCAATCTTTCCTTCAGCCTCAGACACCATCTCATCTAGTAGAAGACCTACAGGATGTGATCAAACAGGAATCTGATGAATCTGGGATTGTTGCTGAGTTTCAAGAAAACGGACAGCCTTTACTGAAGAAGATTAAACAAGAGGTAAACATGGGATCCTTTGAAAAGAACAATGCTGCTGCCTTTGTTCCTTGTGAGCAGCTTGATGTGTCTGGCGTGGGCACTGTGTAACACCATGTTTCATACAATATTTTCATATAAGATGCTGTTAAGAGGTACTGCCAGGCTTGGCAGCACATGCATGCCACCTTGTAATTGGGAAGCCAAGCCACTTCTATTTCCTTCCTGTTTGAACAGAGAAGATGCTAGAAAGTATAGAGGAAAGAGAAGGAAGCAGCTTTGTATGGTACTTTTTAAAATCACTGATATAAAGATGGATAGATGACTGACTGATACATAGATGTTTAATTGTTGGATATCATGGAGAATTGAAACTAATAAAATAATGGTTTCTTTAATTCATAGTGTAAAAGAAAGGGAATCTAACTTGCCAAGTTCAAAGTTTTAGCTTGATGTCAAGAAGCATTTCCAGCAGGTTAGATACCAGGCCTTTTGAATTTATTTTCATATAAGGATAAGAGGTTGAGAGATTGGCTAGAGATTGACTTTTTCTTCAGCTTTACTGAGATATAATTGACAAATAAAATTATAAGACATTTAAAGTGTACAATGTGATTTTTTTTTCAATGTGATATTTTGATATACATGTACTTTGTGAAAGGATTCTCCCCCATTGAGTTAATTAACATATCTATTACCTCACATATTTACCTTTTTTCCAGTGATAACATTTAAGTTCTACTCTCTTAGCAAATTTCAAGTATACAATATTGTATTATCAGCTATGCTCACCACGTTACCCATTAGATCCTCAGACTTTATTCATCTTACAGAAATTGACTCTTGAGTGTAACTGTTTCTTGGGAAGTTCTAGCTCTAGAAACAACAAAGCACTTCCTGTTTGCTTTTAGGTGGAATCTCCAACTGATAAAGCAGGAAACTTCTTCTGCTCAAACCACTGGGAAGGGGATAGTCTGAACACTCAGCTGTTCACACAGGCATCGCCTGTGGCAGACATGCCAGTAAGTACACCCCCATGTTATAAGATGTTGGTGGCTCACAGAATTCAGTGTGTGGCATGTGGGGCCATTGTGGTTTTGCCACTCTTTCATGCATCATACTTCTCAATATTCTCTCACATGATTATTTTCTTATGATCGTTAATGTTGAGTATATGATGATATTTTGTTCATGGTTTGGAAATAGATTCTGTTCTACTGCAGACTTTTTTGTTTATTCAAGTTGAGAGTCCTGGCCGCTTAAAAAATCTATGGCATGGAAATACATATTTCCATGAAAACAATGCTAATTTTTACATTATCTTTTAATTTACTTATTTTTCTTCTAAAAGTAGTACAAGTTTCTCCTACTATTTGAAAGTAGAGCATTCCTGTGAAACCTTCGGTGGTGGTTTAGTCACAAAGTCATGTCTGACTCTGGTGACCATATGGACTTTAGTCTGCCAGGTTCCTCTATCCATGGGATTTCCCAGCCAAGAATACTAGAGTGGGTGGCCATTTCTTTCTCCAAGGGATCTTCCCAACCCAGGGACTGAACCCAAGTCTCCTGCATAGCATGCAGATTCTTTACCACTGAGCCACCATAAAGCAAAGAAGTAGTTTACCTTAGGACTTATCTTACTAACAGGTGCAAAAAATAAATCAAATTTTAGAAAACAAAACAAAGAAACAAATAGAAACAGACTCACAGATACAGAGTACAAGCTAGTGGTTGCCAGAGGGAAAAGGGATGGGGGGAAGGATGAAATAGGTGAAGAGGTTTAAGAGGTACAGACTCCCAGTTATAAATATTACACAGATATAATGCATAGCACCTGGAGAATCCCATGGACTAAGGAGCCTGGGTTGGCTACAGTCCATGGGGTCACTAAGAGTCGGACATGACTGAGTCACTAACACTTTCATTTTTTGCTTTTACTATGTAGCACAAGAAAGATAGTATTTTATAATAACTGTGTATGATGTATAATGTATAAAAATATCTAGCGTTACACATATTGTATATCAGAAACTAATATAATATTTTAAAGCAACTATGATTCAGTAAAAAAATGAATAAAAATAAGTAAATTGAGATGAAGATGCTCATACCAGTTCTAAACTGTGGCACTTGGTGCTGAGATGCTGAGTGTACTACCTGGGGAAGGAACTTGGTGGTGCCACTCTAACTACTCAGGGTATGTGCTGCCTCTATAATAGTTGGCTGCAAAACAAAAGCAAAAATTCTCTTTGGATTTCTATTGGTTAGCCGTTCATGAAAATAACTACTAATGTAAGACTTTCATCAAAGTGAAGTGGTGTGAGGTGAACTTTTGAATAGCAGGGGATACCTGTATTTCCTCCTTGGTAAGTTGTCTCCTGTTTGGTTTTATGTAGCATCTGAGTGTGTGCATGCATGCTCAGTCCTGTCCAACTCTTTATATGTAGTCAATGCCCTTTATCATACACAATGTTGCATTGCTTTGGTTACAACCATTTTTTTTAATAGACTATTTTTCAGAGCAGTCTTAAGTTAGTAGCAAAGTTGAACAAAAGATACAGAGATTTTCCATGTATCCTCACCCTCACATATGCACAGCCTCCCCCTTGGCAACATCACCCACCAGGGGGTTACATTTGTTACAACTGATGAGCCCACATTGACACATCGTCACCCTAAACCCATAGTTTACCTTAGAGTTCACTCTTGGTGTTATACATTCTATGAATTTGGACAAATTTATACTGATGTTTATCCACCATTATAGTATAATAGAACCTAGTTTCACAGCCCTGAAGGTCCTCCATGTTCTGTCTAGTTATCCTTCCCTCCCCCTCAGCTCTGGCACCCACTGATCTTTTTAGTCTATAGTTCTGCGTCTTGCATAATATTATATAATTGGAATCATGCAGTATGAAGCTTCCTGACTAGCTTCTTAACATGCTCTTAAATGTTTTCTGTGTCTTTTCATAGCTTGGTAGTTGTTGCTTTGTTTTCCTCTTACTGCTAAGTCACATCAGTCATGTCCGACTCTGTGCGACCCCATAGACAGCAGCCCAACAGGCTCCCCTGTCCCTGGGACTCTCCAGGCAAGAACATTGGAGTGGGTTGCCATTTCCTTCTCCAATGCATGAAAGTGAAAAGTGAAAGTGAAGTCGCTCAGTCCTGTCCGACTCTTAGCGACCCCGTGGACTGCAGCCTAGCAGGCTCCTCCACCCATGGGATTTTCCAGGCAAGAGTACTGGAGTGGGGTGCCATTTTGAAAGTTTGTAATTTGTGAATGATTACCCTTTTATCTTACAAAGAATCAGAGGTAATAGCAATTGCTAATATTTATTCAGTGTGTACAAGGTGGTGATTAATAGTCTCAGAGCTTTAGGTGCATTAACTCAGGTATCTAACCCTCACAAGTACCCTACAGTTTGGTAGCATTGTCATTTCCATTATACTAGTAGGGAAACTGAGGCATGAGGGGGCTTAGTCACTTGTTCAAGATTGTATCGCTTATAAGTGGTGGTTCTGGGTTAGAACTTTGGTTCTAAATTCCATTCTTTTCACCTTTAAACTATACTACCATTAATCTGTAACTCGAAAAGGTTTCTTACCATTATATGAAATGAACAGTTCTCTCACCAGAGCTTAGTAAATCTTTCCTTTTAAAGATATGTCTTTATTAACTCATTTAGCAGATGTTTCTGAGTGCCCTGCCTCATTCCTGGAACTGTGTGGGGCCTCGAAGCTTTTTGTTTTAGTGATGGTTGCCAGTGGGATTAGGGTTAGTGCAGAGTTGAGTTCTCCATTTAGCTCATTGGGAAGAGAATTTCTGGCAGATACCTGCATTTTTTTTTCCTGCTAATGTGTGTCAACTCATAGTAATCTACTCTTTCAAGTGTTAGAATTCTGTCAGTCCCCTTATTATCCTACCTCGTTTCAATTTCAAATTATTCTCTTTTCCTTTAGAATATTCTTACAAGTTCCGTTTTAATGACGCCAGTATCAGAAGATGAAGACAATGTTCTCAAAGCATTTACAGTACCTAAAAACAGGTCCCTGGCAAGTCCCTTGCAGGTAATTACTATTCCAGCATTGGTATCTAAAAAGTCATTCACTATAAAACTTAAAAAAAAACCCATACATTTTAGATGTAGTGAAGTGATGCTTTTAAATAACTCCCAATGTCTAAAAGACTCCTCTAAGATTCCTTGTTGCCATTCATATGAGACTCACTGAAAATTTTTTTATTAAAGCAAGCTTCCAAAGAATGATGAAGTGAAGCATTTCTTACTGTGACTAAGATTGTTAATCACATGTGACAGTATCTCTTTCTTCTCCTTTTAAAGGTTTTATTAAATAATTGATATAGTTAACTTTTAGTTTCAAAATTTTTACTTTTTCTGTTCCTTCACTAAGCCGTCAAAGCTCAGACCTTGTTTAGATTTTCAAAGAAGTTTGAAATTAGATAGCTAGAAAAGAATTACAACGTATTTGACTATCAGAATGAGAAAGTCAACTGTCAGTGTTATGTGGCTAATCTCTAGTTGAACATCTGCTCTTGGGTTTTAATATCAAAAGAGATTTCCCTTTTTCTAAAGTAGGTGTATGTTGATGAAATACAACAAGTTCCAAATTAATCCTGAACCAAACGTAAATAAGAATGCAAATTTGCTCCCTTAAATTATTTACAGCGGTTTGCAACATTAAATAACACAATACCCAGTCACCTGCAGAGCTCTCCCTTTCATCCCCACCTTGCCACACTGAGGGAAAAACCATAAACCCTGGAGCATACAGAGAACTTGGATTCGGAAGTGAAAAGGCATATTTGTCCTGTGAGGGAAGGCACCGTATGAGACGGTATGATCTGAAAGAGTGTCCTGTTCCTGGATGGGCTTTCTTGTCACTGCGGTAGGCCTGCACTCTCCAAATTATGAGAATCTTAAAACTCCCCCCTTTAAAGCATTTGTGATGCTTAGCATTATTTTTAAGAAATGCAAATACAGCTGGAAGGGCTGTAGCCATGCTTTGTGTCTTAATTCCATCAGATTGCTCTCCTTGTGGCTTGTGTCTGATCCAACTGCTTTGATGAAAGGTGACCACTGACTGGAGTGTGGGCTAGGGAAAGACAGTCCTTGAGGGAATCCAGAGTCTTTCCTGAGTTGATCAAGCCTGGGTAGAAGTGTGAAGAAGACTCAGAATATGGCACAGAATTGGGAGATGAGGAGAAGAACAAACTCTGCATAAGGGGGAACCCAGAAAGAGATTTGAAGAATGCAAAGGTCACCCATTACCAAATTTTACCTAGAGCTGCTCCTAGATTCAGAATGAAAACGCTTTTTTTGTTTGTTTTTCTTGCCTTCTTTCTCCCTGAATTTTTTGGTCCTGGGTTTCCAGAAGATAGGATTTGGCTAGTGCTATTAGTGCATTAATTAAGCTGTTTTGTGTAATTTTGTCACCTAGACTAGGATCTGACTTATATTTATAGTAGTATGAAAAAGTGCCTTCTAAGTGTAAATTGCAACGTGTAAATTGCAACATTTAAATATATTTGGGGACAGTCATCATTATGAAGTTGAAAACCCCTGGTTCTTTCCCTAAAACTAAATCCTAAAGCTTTTGGCCTAATCAGATAGTGTTCAGCAAAACCTAAATCTAAACTTTTATGCAAATATAAAATATATTGAGCCAAACACAGTACAGACATCAAATATGTATTACATAAAATTTGGCAACAATATCAGTGTTTATAAAAATAGGTTGGCTAATTCTTACCTTAAATGTTTTAAAGCTATTGAATTTTAAAAAAATATGGAACTTTATTATCATTGTATTTTATTTAATGAAAATATTGGGTTGGCTAAAAGGTTTATTCAGGTTTTTCCATAACATCTTATAAGCAAACTTCTTGGCCAACCCAATATTCCTCATCCTTGAAGCTCAGTATTAAGTAGTAGCTCTGTTTTTATTAGCTACTTTATTATCTGTATTTTCTAGCATATCAATGAGTCATATTTGGTACTCTTCAGATTCTATCATTGTATACTGAAGTTAAGCCACCTACATACATCAAATGGTGAAGGTAACAGTTGTCAACTCCACCCACCTAAATAATTGACACGACAAGCTGATTTCGGAGTCCATGTTTTCATATACACTATATGGTTTTACTGATGTACACCACTCAAATATATTTTAATAACTTGCTATAATAGATAACTAATTCATTTTAAGAGTGAACGGCACCTACCAAGTATCTCCTTCATTTTGTGTCATGGAAACCTAGCTTCTAATACCATAGAAATATATGATTTCTAAAATGTTTCAAATTAGAAAATGCATCAGGTCATTCTAAATATTCAAGCATATATTGCCTATATTTCATATAAACCTGACTCAACAATATTTATATAGATTTTTAAGCAATTTGGTAATCTTTTTCTTAAAACTGTTATGATCTATCATATATTTTCATTGATAATTCAACTTGACCTAATTGGGCAGATTTTTCATGCATGGTACTATTGAACATATTGTGTACTCGTCAAATGACCTGGCTATTCAACTTGAGCACTTTATATAATCTAGAAATTTTATAATTTGTACTTTTAATAAATATATCAAATGTTAAATGGGATTTTATCCAAACAACCTAGACATTTTGTTAGAGTGCATTTAATTAAAACAACTAAATTTGACTCCTAAAATATTTTAAAATTCTGATACTTGTAAAATATGGAATGTTTGTCAGTTGAATACTGCAAATGATTGTCCATATAACTGACTAAATACATTTGCTTAGGTACAAGAAAAGTTTATTGAAGACTAAACTAACAGTGCGATTCTGTGTTCTGTCATTTCAGTGTTAATGATCCCTGGCTTAATTATACCCACAACACTTTAAACAGAGAAGTTATTGTTTTGAGGCCCCAGATATTGGGATTTTATAGTTAAGAGTCTAATGCACGTGTAAATTCGTATGCTTTTACATATGTGTATGCATGCGTGCCGACTCACTTCAGCCATGTCCGACTCTGTGACCTCATGGACTGTAGCCTGCCAGGCTCCTCTGTCTGCGGGATTCTCCAGGCAAGAATACTGAAGTGGGTTGCAAGGCTGTCTTCCAGGGGATCTTCCTTACCCAGGGATTGAACCTGTGTTTCTTATGTCTCTTGCATGGGCAGGAGGGTCTTTTACCACTAGCGCCACCTGGGAAGCCCTGCTTATACATGAATACGTGTAATAGCTACGTTTCCTTCCTCTCTGCTTGGAACCAGCCATTTCCCCAAGGTGCTGTGATCTTCTAGTGGGAAATGATATGTAGAGACCAAACTCAGGCTGCTAGATATGCCCGTGTGTTATGTGGGTTGTCATTGAGAAGCAAATAATTTTAATAGCTTGAGCTTTCCCTGTATCCCCTAGTCCATAAGCTATAATGCTTAGAGGCAAGTATAAGCCATTATGCACAAACAATGTTATATTTGTTTTTTTAATTATTTATGCTTAATTTTTTTAAAAGGAATTTGCAGCAGCTGCAAAATAGTATAGTTGGATTTCTTCTTCTTCTTTTTAGTTGCCTTAACTTTAAAAACAAACAGGGACAGGACTCATAATAAAAATGTTCTGAGACTTTTTTGATATTTGTGTCTTTCAAGTAGCTGAGAATATGTGAGATTTTCAGATCATTGTGCCATTTTCTCCATGTTGTGTAGTGGTAGAGAATGGAGTCTAGAAGCTTATAAAATGATCACAAATGAGGAAATAGATATTCAGCTTAGAATACTTGCAGTTTGGGTTGGAAAAGACAGGGTCACTGTGGAACTCTTCTGGATCCTGATGTTTGAAAGTTACTCTAAAAGAGCCCAAAACTGGCAGGCAGACACACACACACACACACACACACACACGCACACACGTGCCATGCACAGAACTCCCTCAGTAAGGAGAAAAGACCTGCCTGTGCTTTCGATTTGCTTTACATTTTGAAATAAATACATTTTGCCAATAAACATTTCCTAAGGTAAACATTTTCATTGGTAGATCTGAAACTACACTTAAGTTAAAAGCCTCTGAACGTGTGTATTTTTCTCTTAAATTATAATTTTCTTTTATTCCTGTTTAAAACCCAAATATAAAAGATATGTTCATATGCTTTTTACTCACTCTCTTTCCTCTTTTTTGTAACCACAGAGTGACAGCCTTAAATTTTAATTTCCTGACTTGGCTTGTCTTCGCCTTACTTTTTTTTAAAAGTGAGTTTAATTTAAGTAAATTTCTCAAGCTATTAATACTTAAACACATTTGCACAGTATCAAAGAATCTTACAGTATTATTGCAAGCAGCTGAAACTCACTTTTCCAGTTCCATGTGCTTTGGATTGCTCCTAATGTCTTATGAATTGTTTATGAATTTTTCAAACAATGAGGCAAACCCTTTTTGCTTGATCGGCATGGCTAAGAAGTGTAATACGCTAGCATGCACACAACAGGCGCCTGGGTTCTAATCCAGACTTCCCCAATTTCTAATTGCATGTTTTTAATTAGTTCAAACGAAAATGCTCATCTGTACACTGATGAGGACTATAGTTTGTCCTCCATGTATCACACAGGGTTGCTGTGAAGATCAAATGGATAGAATATTACTTTCAAAATGACAGCACACTTGCCAGTGTACATTGGTGGTACCTATTTTGGATAGTCCCTGTCCTTAGACACGTACGCAAGGAGGCTTCACCAACAGCCAGGTCCGCTTGCACTGAGGTGTATTATTTCCTCTCACGTGTTCTTTCTCATTCCTTCTTCCACTCTGGCAGAACTGTGTCAGTGGCTCACCAAAAGAGATTGCTGATTCAGCTGATTCCTGAAAAAAAGTTAGTCAGATCTCTTCGGTATTATGGAGATCAAACAACTGATTTACTGGTCTTCTCTATTTTTCTGCTGCCCTCGTTGGCATGTCAACAGACAGAGAAACAGTCCGTCTCCGTGTGATATAGATCTTTCCAGGCATTTCTTAGTGTTGGTATGCTGTTGTTGACCTGCTGCCCTGGATACCTCTGTGTTCACTTAGTTCTCCCTTGGGTCACTTTTTTTCCACTTGCCCTGGCAAGGTTTCATATAGCTGTTAGTAATATTTCAGCAGACTGCTTTCAATATATCTTATAAAATAACTTTGCCATTTATAGTTTTGAGATGAACTAGAAAGGCTAAATGAGTGAGGAAGGAAAGTTGAGCTCAAATTCAGAGTGCCCTACCCCAGAGAGTACAAGAGCTGGATTTTTTTTTTTTGTTTGGTTGGGTTTGGTAAACACTGTAATCTTGGATTTTCCTTGGGCCAGCAAAGGTATAATCACTTTAATTGGCACTTGCTTTAATCTTAATAGTTAAAACTAATACATTACTAAGGAAAGAGGTTTTCTTCCAAAAAATTGTGATACCTGAGGTTATGTGATTAAAACTGTTGGGAAATCTGTCAACAAGTAAGATGGAAAGATCCCCAGAGACACTGGGGACAAACTCCAAATTTGGAGAAAGGCCATTCTTCATAGTAATTGTTAACTTAGGTCTGGGTGGCATGTGGAAGCACTAGTGGATGGGGCATCCCCCAGCACCATCTGCACCTTTGATCCCTTAACTTTTAGGGCTCTTTTCTATGAAAAGTTATCAATCCTGAAGTTGGGCTTATTTGATTGTTTTGTGCAGCATTTATGCATAAGAAAAGATTGATAACAACTAACCTTACCTCAGTGACCCTTCATCTCAGGTTTATTCTTGACTTTCAAGATACAACTAAAGATTTCTATGTTATCTCTTATAGTGAATACATTTTAAAAGATGCCTCTTTGAGAATGAGTTCTGATTTTTAGAATTTTAATTCTGTGGCTTCCATGATAGCTCAGTTGGTAAAGAATCCTCCTGCAAGGCAAGAGACCTGGGTTTGATCCTGGGTTGGAAAGATCCCCTGGAGAAGGGAAAGGCTGCCCACTCCAGTATTCTGGCCTAGAGAGTTCAATGGACTGTATAGTCCATGGAGTCGCAAAGAGTCAGACACGACTGAGCGACTTTCACTTCACTTTCACTTTTAAAGTCTTTTCTATGGATAGATTAAATGGAATAATCAAATAATTCTTGTCTTTTTGATACCATCTATGTCTGCTATTATTTTAAAAAATGAAACAGAAAAATGTAAAACCATCTCATAAGTTGCTTTGGTTTTACAAAATCATTCTTTTATAACTTACACAAGTTTCTTAAGAGCTTTGTAAATTGTACAGCACATACCCTGCCAAGGCTGTTGATATCAGCAGTTATTGTGTGAAGTTGCTCTATGAATGTCACAACAATAGTGGTTCTTGTTTAGCGTGATGAAAAAAACCATTCATATTCTTAGTGAAAAATATGAAGATAATCTAATTCCGACAGAGAATCACCTGTGGACATGGTTTTATCTCATTTGATTTCTTCAGTTTTCTGCCGAGGATCAGAGTATTTATTTAAAGTGCTTCAGCAGGATATCCCAGTTAGAGCTCTGACAGTCTGTTTACAGTTCATCTCTGCCCAGAGGCGATCAGAGGTACATCGTGGATAAGTAAGATGACTCACGGGCAAGAGGAGGAGGATGTGCGGCAGGATTATTAACTTTGAAATGAATTAGGGTAGAGTGACATGTCTGCCACAGCACCATGGGTTAGTCATTTAACAAGGATTCAATGTGCAGAAATTCTTACCAACTCTTTAGTGTAAGTGAAACTAACATTTAAGGAGAGGGAATAAGGAGGATGCACAAGGATCTATTTGACAGTATTTTTTTTAAAAAAAAAAACATCCTTCTAGCATGAAGACGTTTAATCTTCCTTTGTCAAAACTATTCTATCTGCTTGAAAAGTTGGCCTAGGACCCCAAGGCTTCAAGGTAAGGAGGGAGAAAGAAATGGCAAGAAGAGACAGCTGCCCTTTTGGCTGGTGGATTCAACATTTCTTTTCTTACCCACTACTTGACCTTCTGCTCTTACTTTGCTTTCATGAAGTAGGTATGTGATTGCTCTGACCAGTTTTTCCATTCATGGTTGTAAAAAGTATTAGCTTTGTACTTTCATGATGCAGAAAAGGAGCTGTCCACTCAATGCTCGCCTTTTTGTTCCGGTTTGTTTTTCTTGCACAGAGTGGGTACTGTGTCCTGGTGTCTGTCTACACTGGGAGATTTAGGTGTTCCAAATCACCTTGTCCGCTCTCAGCTATGAGCCTCAGGACTTAGGTGCCCCTGAAATGCTCTGCTTTCTGAAATTTGGATATTTCAGTTAATTTGATTTATTTCTTCATAAATTTCATTTCTACTTGGGAGAGGCTGATTGAATTTTTTTCAAAAAAATAATTTAAAATATAGGGTATATTCTTTGTATTGATCTTGTTTTAAATATCTGGTCCTGGAGGAAAAGCCAAACATGAATAAAATGATGAGCCATCTGAGAGATCCAACAAAACATGACATTCAAGTTGAAAATATACTAGGGGGTGATAATTGTACTAGATTTTCCTGAACAGACATTGGAAATTCTGAATTAAGTATCATATTGTCAAGGGTCAGAGTCTGACTTTTATTAAGAGGCATTGTAAAAGCAAGCATGTTGTTATTTAGTCACTAAGTCGTATCCAACTCTTTGCCACCCCATGGACTATAGCCTGCCAGGCTTCTCTGTCCACTGGATTTCCCAGGCAAGAATACTGGAGTGGGTTGCCATTTCCGTCTCCAGGGGATCTTCCCGACCCAAGGACTGAACCCATGTCTCCTGCATTGGCAGGCAGATTCTTTACCACACAGCCAACCTGCAAAGTCCAAAAGCAAGCATAAGATTCTTTTAATATGGTACTTTAAGATACTTAATTTCATTTAATATAGGAACTTATTCTGTATTAATTGAAGCATAGCTAAGTAGAAAAATTTTTAGCTAGAGAAAAACATAAACAACCCTTTCTTGCTCCTCACTTTTACCTCCATTTTCACTTTTATTCTCCTTTCCCTCTCATTTGTTTGTCTGTATTCTTTCAAAACATACATTTTTGAGTTTTGTGTGTATCTTTATTTTATGTTTACATATAAGATTAGTGTATTAAAATATGCTGCATCGTTTTTAGTCATCTGATGTTATTATCAATGCACTTTGTTCTGTGTACGTCATTGATTCTAAGCCCTGCATCGTACTCATGGTGGACAGCCATCATCTTTAATTATTCACTCTCAGATGGTAGTTGTTATATGTCATATTGTTATTTTATGTCACATTGTCATGTGATGTCACGTTGTTAGATGTCACATCATATATGTTCTATGTGTGTCACTACAAACACAAGCTCAATAATTACAATGATTCCATTCAATTTTATTTTGTTAATTGGGTTTCTTGTGTCATTTTGGTGTTCCAGTGCTGCACTGAAAAATGTTAGCAACAACATGTGAGCAATCAACTAAACTAAAATATGGGATTTGAATGGACAGATTTACACCAGAGATATATATATATTTAATCCACTTCCTTCAAACTAGAGTTCGTTGTTGTTTAGTCGCTAAGTCATGTCCGACTCTTTGCAACCCCACTGACTGCAGCACACCAGGCTCCTCTGTCCTTCACTGTCTCCTGGAGTTTGCACAGATTCATGTCCATTGAGTCAGTGATGCCATCTAACCATCTCATCCTCTGTTGCCCCTTCTTTTGCCTTCAGTCTTTCCTAGCATCAGGGTCTTTTCCAATGAGTCAAACTACAGAAACACCATTTATTCAGAACTGTATCATAGAATGCTTAAACTACCCTGGTGATTTTATTTAGAAAACATGAAATGTGACTCAGTATCAGAAGTCAGCCCAGAACGGATGTCATCTTTGTCCTGTCGTTTTGTGATTCACAGTTACAGGAAAATATTATGATAATCAATCTTGCTTATGTAGTATTTCAAGTTATGTATTCAGCCTCTGAGCCTTGAGAGTAAGGCTCAGAGTAAACTTGTGTAAACTTGGATGGTACCTTTATGTTGGCAGTGAGATGGCACAACAGATTGGGCCATCTCACAAACTGGGAAATCTAGTTTGTGGCCTGTGAAAGTTTACAAGTTAGAAACATGGCTCTGTAAATCTTATGTCGCTGAAACTTTGTTCCAGACCCTAGGCAAAGAAGTCCCATCACCATACAAACACCATATTCATTCAGAATTATCCTACCTCTCTGTTAAATAGTCTGATGACTTTAACACCTCATCTCAGTGTTTCTTCCTGCATTCTAAGGCTCTGCTGACCAGAC
Organism: Ovis aries; assembly: GCF_016772045.2. NCBI lineage: Eukaryota > Metazoa > Chordata > Mammalia > Artiodactyla > Bovidae > Ovis > Ovis aries. The sequence goes on from NC_056061.1 coordinate 60,525,985, forward strand.
CACACAATTCCCACTCATAAGAACGCTAAACAAAGCAGCAACTTACACTTATTAGGGCCTGGATTCACATTCCTACTTCATCACTTCTTAGCTGGATGACTTTAAGGATGTTGCCTAAGTTCTCTCTTCCTGTAAAATTGCCTGCTCTGTAAAACAGATGTAATGAGCCTTACCTAATCCACAGGTGTTTGTGAGAATTAAATGAGATGATACATGCAAAATACTTAGAAACATGAGTGGTACTCAGGTTTAATCCACTTACTCCTTCCTCTCTGTCTCCCAGTCCCTCCCACAAGCAATGTACAAATTGCAGCTTCCTGACTCTTTCATGTTATTTTGCCACGTGGGTTACCCTCTTTACCACCTGTCGATCTCAATCCTGCCTATTCATGCCTTTGCCTAGAGCATGGCCCTGGCTGTTCCTTGGCATCTTATCTCCTCTTCATCTGGCTGTGGCACCACAGACCTTTCATCTGCTGTCATCACTTCACCGGTGTCAGGCGTTGGTTTTGTCTCTTAAACAAGGGTCTCTACCTCCGGGATCTCATGCTTGATGATCTGAGGTGGAGCTGTTGTAATAATAATAGAAGTAAGGTGCACAGTAAATGTAATGTGCTTGAATTATCCCTAACCCATTCCCCTGCCCATGGTCCATGGAAAAATTGTCTCCCATGAAACCAATCCCTGGTGCCAAAAAGGTTAGGGACCACTGTCCTGAGGGACACTTGAGGCTCTAAAGAGCAGAGGGCTTTCTTTTCTTATTCTTCTTCTGTCCATGAGACACATCCCACTTGGATATAAATACTAGGAATAGCTGTGCTTTTTCTAAACCACTGACTTACTTTTGAGCTTATGGACAGCAAGTCTTACAACTGCTTGTGTTTCTGTTTCCCTCTTTGCATTGACTGCTAGAGAGCTCAGAGTTAGTTTTGAGATTTACATCTTGTTGGTGCATTTTGGTTTATGGCAAGTATTTTGAATCGAAATCTCACCTCACCTTTGTATTGTTTATTTTTTCCACATTTATTGATGACCCACCTTTATCTATGTTTTAAATCCTGTTCATTTATAGTCATTTTGTAAGCATCTTCAATACTCTTGGGAGCTAAGTAGGGCTAACTTAAGGCTCTAAGGAGCAGAGGCCTTGTACAAATATTGCATATTTTGGTTTGAAGCAGCATGGAGGGCAGATGGCTTCCCTGGTGGCTCAGCAGTAAAGAATCTGCCTAGGATGCAGGAGACGCAGGAGACCGGGGTTAGATCCCTAGATTGGAAAGATCCTCTGGAAGGGGAAATGGCAATCCACTACAGTATTCTTGGTGGAAAAGTCCCATGGATAGAGGACCCCTGTGGGCTACAGTCCATGGGGTCACAAAGAGTTGGACATGACTAAACACGCACACATGGAGGGCAGGTAGGAGCTGGGGCTAGGCAGAAGACAGACACAGGTTCAAAACCATTCCACAACTTCCCCATAGATTGGCTTTGGGCAAGTTTTCTGCACTTTCTGAGTCTCCATTTCCTGCTCAATTAAAGAGAGAATGAACCCCCACCCAGGGTGGCTGTGCTGTGTAAATGAGATCATGTGTGTGAAGAATCTGGATCCGGATGCTGCCTGTGAGATATTAGTTCCATCCTGTATCTTTCAATGCATCTTTAAAAAGTAAGCTATTCTAATAAATAGATATTACTTAATTAATTGCTATTTAATTGATCAATATCCATTTTAGTTGATACATTTAAATATTCATAACTAAACTTAAATGTAATTAACTTGATTAAAAATATGAACTATGTTTAGTAAGTGTTAATCAATTCTAGCACCTATGGGAGCTTCTTCAGTGGGCAGCTCAAGCACTCACCAGTTCACTCAAAGAGTAAATGCCCACAGCTCCTTAGGTATGTGGGGGACTGGACTCATTCCTGTCTCCAAGTCTGTAAAATCTGCTAATAGACAAAAAGCACTCAAACATGAAGATACGGCTGGATCTTATCATACTGCTTGGAGTGGGTTTTCTCTCTTCACGACAAACAATTTCTGATAATTAATATCACTTAAGAATGCTGAATTCCTGGTTGTCAGAGTGAAGATTTTATCTGACAAAGGCTCCCCCGTGTCTCCTACTTGCTATCCGGAGGTCAGCAATTTTTCCTGCTGGGCCAGGTGGGGTTGGGAGTCCATCTGTGGGCTAAAGCATGTGCTTCCCGGTCTGACCTTGCCCTTACCCTCTCTCTCCTCTCCCATTAGCCTTGTAACGGTGCCTGGGAATCTGCATCCTGTGGGAAGACAGACGATCAGATGACAGCTTCCGGTCAGCCTCGAAAATATGTGAATGCCTTCTCAACCCGGACTCTGGTCATGTGAGACGTTTGCAGACAAGCATTATGGTTTTCAGAACACTTCAAGTTGACTCGGAATATAGCATTCCTCTACATGAAACTTTTCATGAATGGGAGAAGAGCCTATTTTTGTTGTGGTACAACAGTTGAGAGCAGCACCAAGTGCATTTAGGTGAGTGAAATCGTATGAGATTTCACCCAACTAAACGGATTTTTTTTAAATTAATAAGTTTAACAGTTTTACCTAACTTATTAGGTCATGGATTGTAGTCAGTGGTTAAGTATCTTAATGCAGATTTAAAAAAAAAAAAACATAAAATGATTTATCTGTATTTTAAGAGGATCCAACAGACCAGTATTTTTTCCGTGATGAGTTTTTTGAAATTTAACGCACAAAAAGGTACTCCAATATTTCACTTTTCTCAATCACTAAACACAATGCATTACTATAAATGTTGGCTTCACACCGTGGAATAAGTAATCAATATTGTAAATGCTCATTTATGGTCAATAACATTGGAGGTACGTTTATTGTACCAAACCATTTTATGAGGGTTTTTTGTTGTTGTTGTTAGCTTGCTTTAAAAATTATTACTGTATGAAATAGTTTTATAAAAAAATTATATTTTTATTCAGTAATTTAATTTTGTACATGCCAAATGAAAAAAAATGTGTTTTGCTGCTATGGACTTAGCCTGTAGACATGCTGCTAGTATCAGAAGGGCAGTAGTGCTTGGGAGGGAGAGAAAAGAAACTTGGTGTTAGGTAATTGACTATGCACTAGTATTGTCAAACTTTTTTATTTTTATATATATATATATACATACATATATATATATACTTTTTTCCTTTTGTGATACATTGGAAAACTTATTTGGGAGATTTTGCATTTGTGGTTGTTTCTTGTTTTTTTTTTTTTTTGTTCTTGTTGGTTTATAAGAGGATGCATTGCACTTCTTTATTGGGAGATCTGTGTTGTTGATGTCCTGTGTTTGTTTTGAGTTCAGCCTGACTGTTCTTTAATTCAGGGCTTATGTGTTTAATCAGCATTCCCCAGAGTCCTTAAGTGTATGGTCTCAGAACTGCCGCACACAACCTATGTGTTTGCAGCTGGGATCGATAGCCAGTTGCTGCCTTAAGAACCTTTGGTGCAAGATGGCTGGTACTGAACTTTTGATATGACAGTGTATTTACTGCCTTGTAGTGAAATAAAGCTGTGCCCTTATTTTACTTACTTTTGACTTCTGTCTTACTTTTGATTGTGGACAGTAGTTGTACTTTTAGGAAAATGAAGTGAACAAAGAGCGCTTTCCTCTGTTAATAACTGGCACACCATCTGAACTTGAAGAATTCAAGAATTGTAACTTTGAAGAAAGAACAGGCAAGCCAAGTTAGTTCACAGATGATCATATGCCAAATGACAGCTGGGAAGAATCTTCCAAAATCTAGTTCAGAATCTTCTAGAATCAGTCAAGTTTCCAGAAGCATTTAAATTGGGATAAGGCAAAGAGAGTTCATTTACAAGGGTACCAGTACCAGATGTGGGCAGCGGGTGGGAGGACAGCGATGGTAGGGCCTGCACACGAATGCAGGCCTGAAGAATAATGTCATGTGGAGGGGAGAGTCACGGAAAACAGGAGCCTTTTTTAAAAAAATTATTACTTATTTATTTGGCCATATCACACGACATGTGGTATCTTAGTTCCCCAACCAGAGATCAAACCCAGGCCCTTGGCAGTGAAAACACAAAGTCCCAACCACTGGACCACCAGGGAATTTCTGTAAGCAGGAGCCTTTAAGAGGAGCAGTGACCTTTGGAATCCTCACAGGAGGAGAGCCAAGGGTAAGCCTTAACATTAAATCCCCATATCCCTCCCATCAGACTTCCCTGGTAGCTCAGCGGATAAAGAATCCACCTGTAGTGCAGGAGACCCTGGTTCAGTTCCTGGGTCAGGAAGTTCCCCTGGAGAAGGGATAGGCTACCCACTCCAGTATTCTTGGGCTTTCCTGGTGGCTCAGATGGTAAAGAATCTTCCTGCAATGTGGGAGACCTGGGTTCAATCCCTAGGTTGGGAAGATCCCCTGGAGGAGGACATGGCAACCCATTCTAGCATTCTTGCCTGGAGAATCCCTGTGGATAGAGGAGCCTGGCAGACTATAGTCCATGGAAGCAGACACGACTGAGTAAGCACAGCACAGTGCATCCCTTCCATCTCTACCAAGGGTCCCCATTGGTAGAACCAGCCAGAAGCCAGAAGGCATGGGAGCACTTGGATGTAACAGCTGGTCAGTCACATAGGACAGAACCAGAACCAGGACATTTTTCTGTTGGGGTAAGGACAAAGCAACCCAACGGAGTCATCCATTCTGGGCAACTTCCTGTTTTATGGATGAATTTCCACTGGCTTCCATCTCTCAGCTCAGTGTTCTCACTGTGGTACAATATCCCTTTCATATAGGTTCCTTACAATTTCCTTTAGTCACTCCTTTTCAGCTCAGACTTGGAGTTCTCGTAGGAAGTGATGCAGTTGGTATTCCTACAGCCAAGGATTTGTTGCCCCTAATTACTAGTCTTTAAGACTACTTAGTATTCTTTGGTTCTTTTTCTAATACATGATAACACATCACCCCAGTATTAGGAAGATTATTATAGTCATGCACCCTCAGAGTATTTCCAGGTGCTAACTCTGCCACTTACTAGGAGCTTGAACCTAGACAAGTCACTAACCCCTCTGAGCCTTTTTTCTCCATCTGTAAAATGAGTTCATTCCTACATGCTCTCTTGTTAAACATGCACTATATAAAAGTTTGTTATTACATAAGCTTTCTATAATTAAGTGATACAGGCTGTGTGATGTGTCAGATGTTCATCTGGTCCATAATGTGCATTGGCAGTTGTAGAGTTCAACTTAGGGGTCATTGGCTATCTGTTGAAATAAATTAGTGGCAAGATTGAGCTTAGCATTCTATAGAACTAAAATAAATATTTACTTTTGCAATAAATACATAACCTAATAACTAGAGACTAAAAATCTAAACTAATGAAAAGAAGTGTAAATTCAGGTTTTATGATCATATAATACCCATTTTGCAAGTACCTCTAAAACCTTTATCTATCCTGGACATTTTTTAAATCCTCTTGTTCTCTATAGCAGAGGTTCCAGTAGTTAAAATAAATGGAAGCAGTATTATTTACTCTCCAAAAAATCATTGTCCCTTTGAGCCACTACATGTAAAGCTCGGATCCACATCTGGAGAGTAGGAAAAACATTGAGAATATTTTAAACTATCTCCCAGCCACTAATGGGGCTGCTAATTCAAAGTAAGTAAGATGTACAAGAGAAACTTATTTTTCTGTTTAGAAGTTATGCAAAATTAGAACTGCAAGCAACTTTCAACATCATAAGGGGCATCCAATAAGGGATTCTCCACATTCCATTTTAGAACAAAAAATCAGTTTTGGAGCCAACCAATCTTGGCTTAAGTTCAGACTCTGCCCTTTAGCAGCTCTGTGACTTGGTAAGAGTTTTACTGTAGCTCTCTAAACTTCATTTTACATATACTGAAATTAAAAATACATCTCAAGGTTGAGGAGTATTGTGAAGATTCTGTGAGATAGTAAATGCATTCTTGCATCTGTGTAAAATATTGCCATTCTTATTGATGAGGTACCAATGAGGCCCACATCCTTGACTGTGTGTTGAATTTGTCCTTTGCATTAAGTGAAAGTGAAAGTCGTTCAGTCATGTCTGACTCTTTGCGACCCCATGGACTACATAGTTCATGGAATTCTCCAGGCCAAAATACTGTAGTGGATAGCCTTTTCCTTCTCCAGGGGATCTTCCCAACCCAGGGATCAAACCCAGGTCTCCTGTACTGCAGGTGGTTTCTTTACCAGCTGAGCCACAAGGGAAATATACGTTATATTTAAAGAGAAACTTTAAATATATATTGTACTCTTTTAAAAATATTCCTAATCATTCAAAATATTCCTAAATATATTTAAATATATGTTTATCCTTCTTGTACAAATTATGTGAGAAATATAAGGTGTATTTTCCTTAAACACGTAGGTTTCTAATTTGAAAAAGAAAACTGTCTAGCAGATAAAATGTAATGGGCAGATCCGTTACACTACACTGAAAACATAAGTTTGGTGCTTAGTTTTCACCTTTCATCTTGCTATCATAAAATAAAGTCTTCCTTATTCTCCATTTTAGAAGGCAAAGGAAAGCAATCAGCTAAAAGCCAAAACTTCTGGGAAATAAACTTGTATACAATTATATATACTAATTTTGGAAACTGAAGCAAGAAGAAGCTGGACTGTAAATCTTAGGAAACTTGTCACTGTTTTAGCAATAAATAGGTTAAAATTCTTTTTAATTAACACTCAACACAAATGTTCTTGATGCTATGTGGAAACTGCAGAGACTGATATCTGTCTTATGGACCATATTTCTCTTATTCAACTAGTATGTATTCAGCACCTATTGTGTGCTAAGTGCTGTGTTTGAGGTTTAAGTTAGAACAATATCGGTTAAGAAATATCTGCCTTCTGTGAGGTTCAGATGGGAGGTACAGATGCATAAATATGTTCATAATAGAGGTAAATAACAGAGACCATTAGAGAGCACCTGATCTAGACTTGGAGGAGCTACATGGATTTCCACAGAAGAATCTAGCAGGACTGAAAGCCAAGCTAAGGAGGGGCAGCACGGTGAGGGTAGCATCTGAAGATTACATCTGAAGATTGGGTGTTTTGGGGAGAAAAACACCCAACTGCATGACTTGTCTTACTTTAATTCATGATAACAAATTGCAGATGGGCACTTAGGTAGTGGTACTGCCTGAGGATATTTTCTAGTATATGTTTTTCTCTTCCTCTGGACAACCATTTCATACCACTTTCTTGCAGACCTCTCCATCCATCACATCTCCATCTAGTTCTAGCTGATACCTTGACTCATACATCAGTGACAAAATAGAAGTGTTCTTCCCACACCAAAGCCATCCACAGACCTGCTCATATCCTTCCTTCCTTGTTAGCATGGATGAACACTCCTGGCAGCAAACATGGTCTGATCCTTCTATTTGATCTCTGTAACCCTTGTATCCTCTAGATCTCACCCTGCAGATACTATCTTTCACCTATATGTGAGTGTCTTCCTTGCTCCTGAATCATTCTTACCACGTTAACGTGGTGTATATCTGCTAGCAGTAAAATAATAACACTCCTTTTATCCTGTATCATCATCACACAGCCCCATTTATCTGCTCCTCTTCTCAGCAAAACTGTTTCAGTTCAGTTCAGTCACTCAGTCATGTCCTACTCTTTGTGACCCCATGGACTGCAGCACGCCGGCCTCCCTGTCCATCACCAACTTCCAGAGCCTGCTCAAACTCATTTCCATTCAGTCGGTGATGCCATCCAACCATCTCATCCTCTGTCACCCCCTTCTCCTCCCGCCTTCAATCTTTCCCAGCATCAGGGTCTTTTCCAATGAGTCAGCTCTTTGCATCAGGTGGCCAAAGTATTGGAGTTTCAGCTTCAGCATCAGTCCTTCCAATGAATATTCAGTATTGATTTCCTTTAGGATGGCCTGGTTGGATCTCCTTGCAGTCCAAGGACTCTCAAGAGTCTTCTCCAACACCACAGTTCAAAAGCATCAATTCTTTGATGCTCAGCTTTCTTTATAGTCTACCTCTCACATCCATACATGACCACTGGAAAAACCATAGCTTTGACTAGACAGAGCTTTGTTGGCAAAGTAATGTCTCTGCTTTTCAATATGCTGTCTAGGTTGGTCTAGACAAAATCTAGATAAGTTTTCTTCCAAGGAGCAAGCAAAACTGTGTAAGGGATCTTACACAGTTTTGGTCACCACTTCCTCTTCTTGCCTTTTCCCATAGCCCAGGCAGCACGAATTTCCGTCACCCCTACTCCCCTACTCCTTTTCATTGTCACCAGTGGCCTGCATGTAGCTGAATCCAGAGGTCACTTCTTAAGCCTCATTTTACTTTTCTTACTGGCAGTCTTCAACAGAATTGACACCCCCACTCTCTTGAACCACTTGCCTCTCCTCACTCTAGGGTACCACTCTTCCAGCTTTCTTCCTTCCCCACTGGCTTCCTCTGCTGCTATTCCTCCTCTCCTTGGGCCTGAAGTTGCCCTTTCCACCTCTCTCTACATCATTCTCTCCAAGGGTTTTCTTTCTTGCTGTTGCTTTTTTTTTTTTTTTTTTTTTCTTTTGGGTGCTCTGTGTGGCATGCAGGATGCAGGATCTTAGTTCCCTTACCAGGGATCAAACATGTGCTCTCTATATGGGGAGCATGGCGTCCTAACCACTGGCCTCCTAGGGAAGTCCCATTACTGCTGTTGCTTTAAATACATTTAAATCTATCTTTAAATACATCTCATTACTGCTGTTGCTTTAACTATATCTCTGTCTTCAATTCTTACCTGGAAGTCCAGACTCCTGATTTCTATTCCATGTTAACATCTCTCCCCGTCAACCCATGAGCAACTTAAATTTAGCATGAATAAAACAAAATGGGTAATCACTTAGGGCTCCTTTATTTTCTCATATGCAGTAATTAGCCCTAACTTTTAAATTAATTTCTTCATTTCTCAAGGTAAAAATTTAAGCATCATCCTAGATGTCTCTCTATACCTTCTCACCTCTCTTAAACCCATGGGCTCAGAAAGACCAGTTTACCTTGAAAATATATCTTAACATGTACACTTTTCTTCATTGTCAGTAATGATAATATTAATAATAATAAAATATGTGCTCACTACGTTCTAGAGAAGAAGGGAGAAAAAGGGAATGTTGCTGGCAGCAAGAAGAATGGTGATCTGAGAAGGAGAAGATCTGAGAGGTCAGAATGAGCAGAAACTAAAAGGGAAACCTGGGAGGAAGACGTAAGACTGGAGAAGGAAGTCCTATGAATATTCTTCAAGGTTTTGAACCTTGTCCTTAGAGATATGGGGGGTCATCGAATGATGTTAGTCAGGGAAATAAGATGATTAATTTACACCTGATTTACAGAAATCATTCTGTTCAAATCCCTTTTTCATACATGGTATAAACTTAAACCTCAGGTTTGCAGGGGCCAAATGATAGCAGAGTCTCAATTTTATACCCAGTTAATTGGATTTTACATAGTACATTTCCTACTGCTTCTTAATTTCAAAGGAATGTGCTTTAATCCCAGAAAATCTTATTGAAAAATATCCTTTGATGTGAAGTGTATAAAAGGGGTTTTCATATCTTATCATATAAAAAGTAGTTCAAAAGAATCGTTTGCATAAAACACTTTTCTCCTTTAAGAGCAGAATATTTTCAGCCAACAATTTATCTAAGTGTTTCCCTGCTGTTTTCAAACATCAAAACTTCAATTGACTTTAAAAAAAAATACTTATTTTATTTATTTATCCACTTGCTGTGCCGAGTCTTAGTTGTGGCATGTGGGGTCTTCCATCCTCGTTTCAGCAGGCCAGGTCTTGTGGTTGCAGCATGAGGGATCGTTAGCTGTGGCATATGAACCCCCAGTTGCAACATGTGGGATCTAGTTCCCTGCTGCTGCTGCTAAGTCACTTCAGTCATGTCTGACTCTTTACAACCCCATAGACGGGAGCCCACCAGGCTCCACCGTCCCTGGGATTCTCCAGGCAAGAACACTGGAGTGGGTTGCCATTTCCTTCTCCAATGCATGAAAGGGAAAAGTGAAAGTGAAGTTGCTCAGTTGTATCTGACTCCTAGTGACCCCATGGACTGCAGCCTACCAGGCTCCTCCATCCATGGGATTTTCCAGGCAAGAGTACTGGAGTGGGGTGCCATTGCCTTCTAGTTGCCTGACCAGGGATCAAACTGGGCCCCCCTGCATTGGGAGTGTGGAGTCCCAGCCACTGGACCACCAGCAAAGTCCCCAAGTGACTTTTAAAAATAAGGCATAATCCTGGATTTGCCTGAGATTTTTGCCCATTAAGGAATCCTGCCAATATTCTCTTAAGGGCGTCTTCAGTTCACTTTTACAATTCTTTTATTATACTCTTTAATCTAGAACATATTCTTTTTTTTTTTTAAAGTTTGTTTATTTATGTCCCACCACACACTTTACAGGATCCTTAGTTCCCCAACCAGGGATTGAACTCGGGTCCTCAGCAGTGAGAGTGCTGAGTCCTAACTACTGGACCACCAGGGAATTCCCTATTCTTGCAGTCCAATGGTTTTCAAACTTTTGGGGTTTCAGAAACACACTGAGAACTTATTTAAAATAAAGATTCTTGACTTCACCCAAAGGGATTCTGATTCATGAGTCAGGTGTAGGCCTTGAAATATTTCAACAAGCTTCCAGGTGATTCTAAGGCAGGTAGTCTGAGGGGTTCACACTAAAAACCCCACCTTAGGAAAAGCCTTGTAGTGAAGTGAAGTGAAGTCGCTCAGTCGGGTCCGACTCTTTGCAACCCCGTGGACTGTAGCCCACCAGGCTTCTCCATCCATGGGATTCCCCAAGCAAGAATACTGGAGTGGGTTGCCATTTCCTTCTCCAGGGGATCTTCTGCACCCAGGGATCGAACCCAGGTCTCCCGCATTGCAGGCTTATGCTTTAACCTCTGAGCCACCAGGGAAGCCCCTTGATGGCTTTACTTACAAAAAGAAAAAAAAATAAAAAGGTTTCCCCCTTTGAGATAAAAGTCAGTATTTCTAGCCAAAGATAAGGAAAACAAAGGTCACAGCAGCCTGTGCTGTGGATGCACATTCTGGAATGGGCTCAGCACAGCAACTCTTTACGATTTCATGGGCTGTAGCTTACCAGGCTCTTCCATCCATGGAATTTTTCAGGCAAGAGTACTGGAGTGGGTTCCTTCTACTCCCCCAAACCTGTGCTTTCCTTCTAACCCTCCCCATAGCTTTCAATTCCAGTGGAGTCCATAATTCTTCATTAAGATGCCCACTGGTCTATAGAATATTAGAAAAAATATTAAGCCCATAACTATAAGAGTTTCTTAAATCCAGAGAATTACTATGTGATAGATACTGTTAATTAAGGCTAACTTTGGCCTTCAAGAGCCATCTTTTGTTTGATTTTTACAACATGTAGGAAAGCATACTTTTATACACAGTGTATCTGAATCTCTTTAATAATATGATTCTATTGCACATAATCTATCAAAAGGGATTTTATAACTCAAGAAGTTAAGCATATTAATAAAACAAAACAACAACACTTTTAATCCAGAAGCCCCTGGTTCTAAACCAGTCTCCAATCAACTTACCGAAAATTCTTGTTCAAATCATTTTACACCTCTGTGCTTTGGGATTTCTATATAAATGGAGGAAGTATTTAATCCTGTATATAGTTACAAAGCACACAGAGGTCCTCAGATCAAAGACAAATACAATTCAAAGACAGCTTTAGTAACCCAAAGAATCTGGAGCACTTAGCATAGAATTGTTGGGCTTTCTTGCTAGAAAACATCCTCTGAATTGAATCTGAAAGTTAATAAATCACCTTTAACCTGTTTCTGGGAGCGGATGTTAAGGACAGAGCTAAGATTTTTTTTCACTCACCTAAAGAATGTAAATTCATTCACCTATTTCTTAATGGTCCCAAGGACCTAACAAAAGGAAGACTCACCTTCCCTTCATTGGTCAGTTTCTGAATTAGTGCAAGCAGTGACTGATGAACAGCCTGAAGCACACCGTAAAAATGGTTATTATGTAAGGTGGTAGCCACTTGGCTTTACTTAGATCATCCCAAACCCATTTCCCTCCCCTGTTTCAAATCTTCCAGAATGAAAAGACACTAGAAACATGTGTTCTGGTTAAATATAGTGCACTGAAGACATGAATTAATGACTCCCCACCAGGAAACTCCAAATGACAATGAGTGTGGAAACAGGGGCATAAGTAAACAAGTCAGAGAGGATAAAAAACAACAGGTACGAGACATCCACCACTAATCTAAGCCACTTATCCAACAAATATAAATGGAACTTCTCAGGTAAGACAGAGTTCAAAACTACAAAATTTGATATATATAATTTTCAAATTACTGGCAGAACAATATTATCTTGGATATCCCCAAGGTACTAAGAAAATGGCCTGTTTCAGACTCCTCTCTAAATCTTCACAACCATAATCTTATTTCTCTAAATTTAAAATGTCCTTTTTTCATGTTTTAACACTTTACATCAGGATATATCTTTCACATTGTCTGATTGTTTTCTTTCTTTGAAAATTGCTATTAAATCCATATAGCCATATAGCTGATGATATCATAAAATAAAGGAAGAAAACAAAAGTTTCAGAAAAAGCTCCCTAGCTTTAGAGTTGAAATTAGAGATGAACAACAGGTGTTCAACATCCCCACAAACTTTGTCCACTTTTCCCAGGCACATCAGCACCACATGCTTAACTATGGCTCGTGGGTGGGTACATGTCTAAGCCACTCCATGGTGGGAACTCCCTTTATCTCTAGCATCTAACCCAATGCCCAGCATGTGGTAGGTGCTCAAGAAATTCATCTTGGAAATTTCATGTATGAACATGAATCAGCATCCTGACACGATCTTACCTCTGGCCTATTGGTATGACTATGGTAACCCACGGCATCTCTCTGGGTCTGTTTGCTTAGCTACAAAATGAGTTTGGATAAACATTATCCTCAATGGTGAAAAATTGAAAGCATTTCCCCTAAAGTCAGGAACAAGACAAGGGTGTCCACCTTCACCGCTACTATTCAACATAGTTCTGGAAGTTTTGGCCACAGCAATCAGAGCAGAAAAAGAAATAAAAGGAATCCAAATTGGAACAGAAGAAGTAAAACTCTCACTGTTTGCAGATGACATGATCCTCTACATGGAAAACCCTAAAGACTCCACCAGAAAATTACTAGAGCTCATCAATGAATATAGTAAAGTTGCAGGATATAAAATCAACACACAGAAATCCCTTGCATTCCTATACACTAATAATGAGAAAGTAGAAAAAGAAATTAAGGAAACAATTCCATTCACCATTGCAACGAAAAGAAAAAAATACCTAGGAATATATCTACCTAAAGAAACTAAAGACCTATATATAGAAAACTATAAAACACTGATGAAGGAAATCAAAGAGGACACTAATAGATGGAGAAATATACCATGTTCATGGATCAGAAGAATCAATATAGTGAAAATGAGTATACTACCCAAAGCAATTTACAAATTCAATGCAATCCCTATCAAGCTACCAGCCATATTTTTCACAGAACTAGAACAAATAATTTCAAGATTTGTATGGAAATACAAAAACCTCGAATTGCCAAAGCAATCTTGAGAAATAAGAATGGAACTGGAGGAATCAACTTGCCTGACTTCAGGCTCTACTACAAAGCCACAGTCATCAAGACAGTATGGTACTGGCACAAAGACAGACATATAGATCAATGGAACAAAATAGAAAGCCCAGGGATAAATCCACACACATATGGACACCTTATCTTTGACAAAGGAGGCAAGAATATACAATGGAGTAAAGACAATCTCTTTAACAAGTGGTGCTGGGAAAACCGGTCAACCACTTGTAAAAGAATGAAACTAGATCACTTTCTAACACCGCACACAAAAATAAACTCAAAATGGATTAAAGATCTAAATGTAAGACCAGAAACTATAAAACTCCTAGAGGAGAACATAGGCAAAACACCCTCTGACATACATCACAGCAGGATCCTCTATGATCCACCTCCCAGAATTCTGGAAATAAAAGCAAAAATAAACAAATGGGATCTAATTAAAATTAAAAGCTTCTGCACAACAAAGGAAACTATAAGCAAGGTGAAAAGACAGCCTTCTGAATGGGAGGAAATAATAGCAAATGAAGCAACTGACAAACAACTAATCTCAAAAATATACAAGCAACTTATGCAGCTCAATTCCAGAAAAATAAACGACCCAATCAAAAAATGGGCCAAAGAACTAAATAGACATTTCTCCAAAGAAGACATATGGATGGCTAACAAACACATGAAAAGATGCTCAACATCACTCATTATTAGAGAAATGCAAATCAAAACCACAATGAGGTACCACTTCACACCAGTCAGAATGGCTGTGATCCAAAAATCTGCAAGCAATAAATGCTGGAGAGGGTGTGGAGAAAAGGGAACCCTCCTACACTGTTGGTGGGAATGCAAACTAGTACAGCCACTATGGAGAACAGTGTGGAGATTCCTTAAAAATTGCAAATAGAGCTGCCTTATGACCCAGCAATCCCACTGCTGGGCATACACACCGAGGAAACCAGAATTGAAAGAGACACATGTACCCCAATGTTCATCGCAGCACTGTTTATAATAGCCAGGACATGGAAACAACCTAGATGTCCATCAGCAGATGAATGGATAAGAAAGCAGTGGTACATATACACAATGGAGTATTACTCAGCCATTAAAAAGAATTCATTTGAATCAGTTCTGATGAGATGGATGAAACTGGAGCCAATTATACAGAGTGAAGTAAGCCAGAAAGAAAAACACCAATACAGTATACTAACACATATATACGGAATTTAGAAAGATGGCAATGATGACCCTGTATGCAAGACAGGAAAAAAGACACAGATGTGTATAATGGACTTTTGGACTCAGAGGGAGAGGGAGAGGGTGGGATGATTTGGGAGAATGGTATTCTAACATGTATACTATCATGTAAGAATTGAATCGCCAGTCTATGTCTGACGCAGGATACAGCATGCTTGGGGCTGGTGCATGGGGATGACCCAGAGAGATGTTATGGGGAGGGAGGTGGGAGGGGGGTTCATGTTTGGGAACGCATGTAAGAATTAAAGATTTTAAAATTAAAAAAATAAAAAAATAAACTGTTAAAAAAAAATGAGTTTGGATAAGCTCAGCTGCAGGCTCCTTCCAGCTGTAACTATCTCTGAGTAGGACAAGTCATGAGGATGTGGCAAATGGGAAACTACAATGATTTTTTTAAACTTTTCATTTTGTGTTGATATATAGCCAATTAACAATGTTGTGATAGTTTCAGGTGATCAGAGAAGGGACTCAGCCATATATATACATGTAGCCATTCTCCCGCAAACCCCCCTTCCCATCCAGGCTGCCATATAACATTGAGCAGAGTTCCACGTACTATACAATAAGTTGTTTATCCATTTAAAATATAGCAGTGTATATATGACCATCCCACATTCCCTAACTATCCCCTCCCCCTGGCAACCATAAGTTCATTTTCTAAGCCTGTGAGTCTCTTTCTGTTTTGTAAGTAAGTTCATTTGTATTTCTTTTTAGATTCCACATGTAAGAGATGTCATACGATGTTTCTCCTTCTCTGACTTACTTCTCTCAGTATGACACTGTCTAGAGACTACAGTGAGTTTAGAGATCTTCCTTGACATGTGTGTTGGTCATGAAGGTAATGCATTTGATAAATGTTATGGGCTGAACATATGCCTCCACTCCCATTTATGTGCTGAAGTCCTAACTCTCAGTACCTCAGGATGTGTCTATATTTGTAGACAGAAACTTTAAAGGGATAATTAAGGTTAAAGGAGGTCATACCAGTAGATTCTAATCCAATCAGACCTGTGTCTCTATAAGAAGAGATGAGAACACACACAGAGAGAGATCCTGTGAAGACCCAGGCAGAAGATGGCCAGTGACAAGCCAAGGTCTTAGAAGGAACCAACCTTGCCAACACCTGGTTCTCAGACTTCCAGCCTCCAGAATTGTGAGAAAATGAATTTTTGCTGTTTAACACAATCTGCGGTTCTTTGTTACGATGACCCTAGCAAACTAATACGGTAATATTTGCTAAACATTAATTGTATAGGAAGGGAAAAGTATTTCCCACACTTTGGGATGTCTCCCATCTCTGTCCCCACACCTCACAACTGCTGTTTAAATGGGAGTCCTTCTATTCCAAGGAACTCAGCAACACTACATTGTAGCACTTGCAAACTATTTGACATATGGAGGCTCTCTTTGTGTCTTATAGCTAATTTGTATAACTTTACTTAAGTCAATAGGCAGCTGTTTCATCCTGCAAAAGTCTTGAACAACTTTTATCTAACACTGTTATAGAAAATTCATAACAGAGAACTGGAGGTGGCAAATTATGGCCCCTGGTCAAATCTGCCTGTTTTAGTAAATACAGTTTTCTTGGAACACAGCTGTGCCCTTTCGTTTACATGGTGTCACTGGCTGATTTCCTACAACAATGGTAGAGTTCAGGAGAGGTAGGAGACACCATGTGGCCTGCAAATCCTAAAATATTTATTAGTAGGTCCTTTGGAGAAAAGCTTGTGACCTCAGCTCTTGAGAAAAGTAATCAAAAATCACAGTAGCAGTTCCTTTTTTTTTTTTTTTTTGCTGCACCACACGGCTTGTAGAATTTAGTTCCTCTGACCAGGGATTGAACCCACCAGCAGTGAAAATGCAGAGCCCTAACCACTGAACCAGCAGGGAATTCTCAGCAATTCTATTATTAATGATGAAGATAATGGATTTTGCTTCAGTTGAACAAATTGAGTTTATAATAATTTCTTTATTTCTGAGCCCTTTGGTTGGGTGTGCCAAGACTGCTTTTGTTTGGGAGTTGAGAACATTCAATACGTTAAACTACATATAATTACCAATATTTGACAGAGTTTGACCTATAACTATGGCAGCTTCATGTGACTCAATCTAAAACTTCAACCTTCTTCAGCGTGCTCAGTTTCAATTCCTCTTCTTCCTAGTCTTCCAGCTATCTCAGTGGTTCTCAAGCTTGACTACATATTACAGTCACCTGGAGAACTTTCAGAACATTGTTGCTCAGGTCACAGGCACAACTAATTAAAGCAGAGCTTCTAAAAGAGGAGCCCGGTGTTCAGTGCGTTTGGGAAACAGCCCAGCGTGACTCCAGTGTGACTGAGCACATTGAGTTAGGCTTTAGCAGCTCAGAGTTACTAAGAGCTGTTGGCAATACCCAGGTGTTGGGCATTAAGGACTTCTTCCACCGAGATAGAAGAATGGGGGCGACGGAATAAACGACTGATGTTATCACTACTACAAACCTGAACCTGAGTTAAATCACCTGGAGGGCTTGTGAAAACACAGATGCTATGCCCAACTCCCAGAGTTTCTGATTTCTAGGCCTGAGGCCAGGCCCAAGAAGTTGTATTTCTAACAAGGTCCCAGGTGATACTGATGTTTTTGGTTCAGCATTCACACTTTGAGAAACACTATACCATTACAGGGGGCTTCCTTGGTGGCTCAGCAGTAAAGAACTCGCCTGCCAACTCAGGAGATGCAGGTTTGATCCCTGAGTTGGGAAGATCCCTTGTAGAAGGAAATGGCAACCCACTTGCCTGGAAAACCACACAGAGGAGCCTGGAGGGCTACAGTCCATAGGGTCACAAAGAGTCAGACGTGACTAAGGCGACTGAGCACGTACTATTACTGTCTACCATGGCACAAAGCCTAGGTTCTAGTGAGTCCTTTGTGAATGCTTGCTAAACCAGATAAATGGGAGAATTGTGACAGAAGGTACAGTTGATGATTTTTCTCTGTGCTAGAGGCTAAAGATATAGCAATGAATAAGTTAAAAAGCCTCTGTCCTCATGGAGCTTCTGCTCTAGGGAAAATACAGATCTTCAAGAGCAAATATGAGTACTACAAAGGAAAACATGAACTGCTGTAGCAGCACACAGAAATTCTCTGCATACTGGTTCCTAGACCTCTGAAAACCCCTTTTAAATTCCATGTTGCCATGTTCTGTCATCCTGAGGTCAGCTGGAAGAGATACAAGAACACGACACTCAGAGAACAAAAATGAAAGAGAACTGGTGGATAAATTTTTAAAAAGAGCAAAAAAGTGTATTTGACCAGAAGTCAGATCTAGGTTCCTACCTTGGTCTTGTTCCCACTGTATTAGTCAGCTCAGTCTGCCATAACAAAATGCCACAGACTAGATGGCTTAACAGAAATTTATTTTGTTTGAAGTCTGGAGGCTCCTCACAGTCTGGAGGCTGAAAGTCTGAGATCAGGGTGCCAGCATGGTCAGGATTTGGAGGTCCTCTTCCCATCTTATCAATGGCCACCTTCTCATGGGTCCTTCCAAGGCCTTTCAGTGTGTGTACAGGGAGAGAATAAAAGGTCTCTTTATCTTCCTCTTCTGAAAAGGCCACCAAATCCTGTCAGATTAGGACCCTATTCTGAAGACTTCATTTAACCTTAATTAACTCCCAAGAACCCTGTCTGCAAATACAGTCACAAGGGGGCTTAGGGCTTCAACAGATACATTTTATATAAACTTTGAGTGGACATGACTCAGTATATAGCAACCACTGACTACAAATACAGGTTTATAATCAACCATAAAATTACATTGTCTCTAATACATCTGAGATCCTAATACTTCCTAGGAGGAAAAACACAGAGGTATGAGTGATACGGCTCATTTCTCTGCTCCTCTCTCACACATAGAGCTTCTGGGATGCTTGGAATGAGAGATTGTCAGCATTTTTCAGTTGTCTGAGCTGCTTAAGACTATAAAGACCAGAGACTTTCTTCCGTGGTGGTCCAGTAGCTAAGACTCTGCACTTCCAATGCAGGGGGCCTGGGTCTGATCCCTGGTCAGAGAACTAGATCACCCGAGCTACAGCTAAGACCTGGTGTAGCCAAATAAATAAATACATATTTTTTAAAAGACACATTCAGACTCAGATGCTTCAGAGAGCTAGATGGTTATGGGACGTCAAGGCAGTTGTGATGGCCCAATTGCCCTAAGTAGCCTTCTATTCCCAAGGTTCCGTGGCTGTTCTCTCCCAGCCACTCTGGTTCTATAGCTCTTCCCTCCATGAATGTCCAAGCCCTGGTCCACTTTTCTCACAATAGATAGAGCCTCATATTATCTCTCTAACAATAAAATGACATGATTCTTTTGTCCTAGGCTTAATTTTTGAATTATTTTCTGCTGTTATCGGAAACACTCATTTTATAAGCTAGGGTCCAAGTAATCTTGTGCTTGGTGAAATCCATAAATAACAACCACATCTATAATAACCTTAGGTCAAGAAGGAGTTTTCCTTACTCTTCATGCTGTAAGACAGTTGCTCAAGTTCCTCCAGAATTCCCTCTTTCTAGTTCTCTAAACACTCCCCTCTGAATGCTCTCTTGGTAAGCAGTGACATTTGTTTATCTGTTTATCCCCCGAAAGGATGGTTGTGGTTTTAGTCGTGGGGGGAGTCAGTGGGCTTCACTTACTGCAGAAGTTCCCAGCAGCCAGGGTCACGCAGCCACAAAACTCCCCACAAGATTTATAAAAACTCTCTGCATACACTGGAATTTCTGGGCCTCCCAAAGCCATAGATTTCAAATCCATTTGTAAGACTGGTTCCTTTTGGTTCAATACTTGTATTTAATGAATAGAACAAAGTATAAAGTAGCATGTTCCAGGGACCAAAAAAAAAAATCAGTTACCAGCCTATGTGGGCATTATGGTTTTAAAACAATAGTGGATGGATTATTTGTAGGGCCTTTCTTCCAGACTCTTGGCAGCACCTTAACCACTTTTCCTTAACCTCCAGCTGTGTCACTCGTCTGGAGTTGCCTCTCCTCTTTTCTCCAACACTGTGCATGTTTTTTTTGAGCTTTCTGTGCTCAGTGATCTTTACCCTTAATCTCAGGGACCTGGCCCATTTGGCAGAGTCGGGTGTTCTCCTGTCCTTCTATATCCTGTGATTCCATGATTCCTTCCATGGTTTTTTATTTTTGTTTCTATAACTCTTGAGAAGAAAGTCCAAACTTTCTCTAAGAAAGTCCCTTCTTTGAGAAAAGTCTTTCTCTAAGAAGAAAGAAAGACAAAAAAGAAGGAAAGAAGGAAATAAAGGGAAAGAGCCAACACATGACTCAGGATTAGAGCTGCAGTGAAAAAACATCCTCTAGGCCAGTGGGTAGGAGTTGCATTCTTGCCAACCCTTCCTATTAGCAGGCAGGCAATGCCTCCATTCAGACCACGTAAGTCATTTTGAAACTGATTGCAGTTGACTGTTTTATTGGCATCTTCCTTCGAAGCTGGCTTTCAGATCATCAGTGGTTTTGTCTGCAGACCTTGGTGCCAAGGTGAGATGACAAACCTTTGCTCACAAAGCAATGTTCTTAACAGTGTTTTGTCTTGGGCTACAGAACCATCCTTTTAAAGGGGAATACACAAAAACTGGTTGGAGGATGGATAAGAAAGGATAACTGAGTAGATGATATGGTAAAGCAAGTATTATAAAATGTAAATTACAGAATCAAAATGGGTGATTGCTTTAAAATTTTTTCAACTTTTCTGAATGTCTAAAATATTCACAAACCAAAAGTTGGGGGTGGGGAGATGAATACAATTTTAGCAGTGAGGTTAGCCTGAAAGATTATCATAGAGGTGGTTTTTAAATTAAATGTTACATTGCTATAATAATTATTTCTCTATTCAATATTTTCCAAATTAAAAAAATGGATGTTATGGAAGAAGAAAAGTTATTAACATTTTAAAGATCTTAAATGAAACATACTGTCAAATTTCAAACCACTAATTATTTATCGGGCTTCCTAAGTGGCTCAGTGGTAAAGAATCCAATGCAGGAGACCCAGGTTCTATCCCTGGGTCAGGAAGATCCCCTGGAGAAGGAAATGGAGATTCCCACTCCAGTATTCTTGCCTAGAAATCCCATGGACAGAGGAGCCTGGTGAGCTACAGTACATGGGTTGCAAAAGAGTTAGACATGACTGAAGAAACTAAAAAACAACAGCGATCATTTATTAACATGTGGGAAAAGCCTGGGTTTGGGTGTCAGATGGTAATGGGAAAATAACATACCAGTATCATTAAACCAAGTGACTTAATCTCTCAGAGCCTTGTATCCTTATGCATAAAATGAGCTGGGAGGGCAGGAGTGAAGAATAATGCCCACATCTTACAATTTAAAAGTTATAAATGTTACTTAGAAAAAGAAATCCACTATTAGCATCACAAAAACTAAAGTGACATTTATGTTTTTCAGATATTTTAGACACCATCCCTCCCCTCCACCTGCCCCCCCACCCCCCCAGTTGGCCAATGCTATGTAATGTAATAGCACTGCTGGAGCCTTTGGGAAGCTTAGACATTCAGGAGACTTTTAATTAAACACTTCATTTTTCTTCTGGAGCTTACTACACATTTAATGTGTGGTTGTTGTTTTTTTTTTTCACTTTTAGAGAAAAAAAGAGGGAAATAAAATATTGTGATGTTTAGCTGTAGTTCTTAAGTAAATTACCCAGAATCTATGTGTATCTATCACAGAAAGAAAATTTTGCACATTATTGAAACAAATGAAATATTTTTGCAAAGCTCCTGAAGGATATCTTTGTCCCAGATCCCTATGTAATATTACTACTAAAGAACAGGGAGTGACTTGCCCTTTTAACCTGCCTCAGAAGAGAAATAGAATTATGATAGTATAACAAAGCAACTCCAAATTTAGTGTCTTTAAATAACAGCCGCTATTTTTTTTTCCTTGGGAACCTATGCTTCTGCTGATCTCAGCTGTGCTTCCTCAAGCACCTAAAATCCAGCTCTGTTTCTGGATTTGGCTGCATGGGATACAGGACTTGTTCACTTGTGGTTCCAGAAAGTTCCAAAAGAGCAGGCCAGCAGGCACAGTCTCTGGAGACCAGGCACGATGTCACCTCTTTCACATTCTATTGATCAAAGCAAGTCACAAGTTCAGCTGAGAGTCAGGGAGAGGGAAAATAGGCCCCCCATCTTGACGGGAAGGGCTACAAAGTCACATTGCAAAGAGAGCCAAATAATTGTAGCCACCTTTGCAATCTATCAAAGCAACCAACACATCCATCACTTTTACCCTGAAAAATGCTGCTGAAAGTGTCAGGATATCTTCCTCTTTAAAGAGGATATGAAGTCATGAACCAAATCCTCTGCTTTAGGACTGACGATCAAAAGTTGAGAGCCCTAGCTATGAAAACTCAATGTGCTCCCATCTGCCAGAATGGCTACTGTCAGAAAGACAAGGAATAAGTGTTGGCAAGAATGTGGAGAATAGAGAACTCAAGTGCACTGTTGGTGGGAATGTAAATTGGTGAAACCACTGTTAAAACAAACAAATAAACAAACAAAAAAAACCCCAGCATAGAAGTTCCTCAAAAAATTAAAAATAGAGCTATCGTATGATCCAGCAATTCTACTCTTCGATATAAATCCCAAGAAAATGAAAACACTGATTTGAAGATACATGAACTCCAATATTCACAGCAGCATTACTTGCAGTCATCAAGATATGACAGAAAGTTAACTGTCCATGAACCAATGAATGGATAAAGAAGATGTGGGGTGTGTGTGTGTGTGTGTGTGTGTGTGTGTGTGTGTATAATGGAATTTTACTCAACCATAAAAGAGAATGAAATTTTACCATTCTACCAACATGGATAGACCTGGAGAGTATTATGTTTAGTGAAACAAGTCAGACAGAAAAAGATAAATCCTGTGTGTTTTTCTCTTATATGTAGAATCTGAAAAATAAAACAAATGAACAAATATAGCAAAACAAAAGCAGACACAGAGAACAAACTAGCTGTTAGCAGAGGGGAGAGGACTAGGGGGACAGGCAAGACTGGTGAAGGGGATTAAGAAATACAAACTACTTTGTATAAAATAAGTAAGATACAAGGACATAATGTATACCCCAGGGACTATAGACAATATTTTATAATTACATTATATGGGATATAATCTATAGAAATATCAAATCACTATGTTGTACACCTAAAACTATGATACTATTGAAAGTCAACTATACTTCAACTGAAAAATAATGTGATGATATCTGGATATTTTATATTACTTTAGATAGAGATTAATAAGCAATAGATAGCCTTATGGCTAGTCTCTGAGTCTCCTGATGTCATGAAATTGATGTCTTGATGTCATGGTTTATCTTTTAATAATCAAAATTAGATCTAATGCAGAAAATAGGATTATACCTGCTTTAGAGAAAGCAATGGCAACCCACTCCAGTACTCTTGCCTGGAAAATCCCATGGACAGAGGAGACTGGTAGGCTGCAGTCCATGGGATCACTAAGAGTTGGACACGACTGAGCAACTTCACTTTCACTTTTCCCTTTCATGCATTGGAGAAGGAAATGGCAACCCACTCCAGTGTTCTTGCTTGGAGAATCCCAGGGACAGGGGAGCCTGGTGGGCTGCCATCTATGGGGTCGCACAGAGTCAGACACGACTGAAGCGACTTAGCAGCAGCAGCAGCAGCAGACACAAAAGTTATCTTTAAGAGTTTGCCAGCACGTTAACGTACATGTTACAGGGTGTACTCCATCAGGGTCTTGAAAAATGGTTTTTCCCTAGGTGAGATTGTGAAAGGCCTGGGATGCCTGTTTTCCACAGGTCTCATCTCATGAGCAGTATTTGCATGGAATCTTCTGGATTGCTTTAGCTAGAAACAATCTTTCTCCCCTCCCATGCAAAACATTTTATTTTTATCTCTTTTAACACAAATTTTTCTATTATCTTTTACATACATAGCTCTTCTTCCTCACAAGACTTTCACATCTTTTTGTATTCATCTTTGAGTCTCTCATAGTACTTTATAACATACCTCCTTGATATTAGAGCATACGCGTGTACTCAATTGCTTCAGTCATGTCTGACTCTGCGACCCTATGTAGCACACCAGGTTCCTCTGTCCATGGGATTCTCCAGACAAGAATACTGGAGAGGATTGCCCTGTCCTTCTCCAGGGGGTCTTCCTGACCCAGGCACTGAACCCATGTCTCCTATGTTTCCTGCATTGCAGGCGGGTTCTTTACCCACTGAGCCACCATGCTACTGCTGCTGCTGCTGCTGCTAAGTCACTTCAGTTGTGTCCAAATCTGTGCGATCCCATAGACAGCAGCCCACCAGGCTCCTCCGTCCCTGGGATTCTCCAGGCAAGAACACTGGAGTGAGTTGCCATTTCCTTCTCCAATGCATGAAAGTGAAGAGTGAAAGTGAATTTGCTCAGTCATGTCTGACTCTTAGCGACCCCATGGACTGAGCCACCATAGCAAGGCTGTTAATTAGTTGTACTGGGCATTCATGGCTGGAATCCACTCTGAATGCTCAGTAGCCATGCTGTACCATTGATAAGCACACACACACACATTTAATTAAAGAATCTGTGGGCAGTGAATGCATCATTATAAGGGATTATCTACTCCAAAATGCCTTTCTACCAAAACATAACTAAATCCTATATAAATTTATACAAACATAATTTTTAAAGAACTTTTTAGTCTCACAAGAAAGTAAATGAAATCTCCAAACCTTCCACAAAACTCAAAGGAGACATAAGATGAAGAAGCGTAGCAGACAAAAATCCAAACAGTGAGCTGCAAATATCTCCAAAAGCTGAGGTTGCCCTAGGAGAAACTACACATCCCAGCTGTGAAAGTTTCCACATTAATCCAAGACCCTCAAAGAGGCTGAAGTGCTTCTAAGTTGGTAGCCATGGTGGACAGAATTCCAAAGATGACCTCTCCCTCAGGATGTCTGTGCCCTAGTTGTTCAATCGCACGTTCACCTAGGTGTTGCTCTGAAAGGATTTTGCAGCTGCCATTAAAGCCCCAAGTCAGAGATTCTATGGGTGGGCTGGACCCAGACACGTAAGCCCTTTAAAAGCAGAGAATTTTCTCCAGAAAGTAGCAAAAGAGGAAGTCAGAAAATGTGATGGGGATTTACACTCCTTGTTGGCTTTGCAGATAGAGCAGGGCCTCATGCCAGGGCCAGAGAGAAGTCGCTAAAAGCTGAGAAAGGCCTCCACCTGACAGCCAGCAAGGAAATGAGAACCCCTAAGCAACTGAATTCTGCCAACAGCCTGATTCTGCTTGGAAGCAGATTCTTGCCCAGAACCCCCAGATAAAGCTGACTTGGGCCAACACCTTGACTTCAGCCTGTGAGGCCCTAAGCAGAGAACTCAGTCAGAACCTCCTAAACTGCTGACCGCATAACTGTGAGCTAATAATTAGGCATTGCTTGAGGTTGCTAAGCTTGTGGTAATCTGTTGTGCAGCAACATATGACTCTGTAGTTTAAAGGTGTGAAGTTTAAAGAGGAGAGGGAATATGAGTACTCTATTCTTGAGAGCTGGGTATAAGGAACACTGTCATCAGGCAAAACCAAGTTTCAGTTAAGGCGCAGAGGTGGAGGCAGCCTTAACGTTTGCCATATGCTGTCAAAATGAGAAGATGATGTGTTCAACAGAAAGATGCTGACAGGCACCATTATCAAGTGTAGGGTCTGACTTGCACTCCTTTCTTTTTTTCTCTCTTTCTTTCTTTTGTAAAATCAAGCGATAGGCAAATAGAAGTTTACTTATTATAAAGATAGTTTTTCTGTTGATTTCTTTCAGTTTTATTGAGATATAATTGACACACAGCACTTCAGCATAGCAATTTGACTTCCATACATAATGAAATGATACCTCAGTAAGTTCAGTGAACATCCATTTTCTCAAATAGATATATTAAAGAAAACTAAAAAAAACATTTTTTTTCTTATGGTAAGAATGCCTAGGATTTATTCTCAACAATTTTCCCACATAAAATACAGCATATTATAACATTTAATATGTTGTACATGACATCCTTAGTACTTATTTATCTCCTAACTGGAAGTCTGTACATTTTGGCTGCCTTCATCCAATTCACCCTCTCTACCACTCCAAAGATGGGTTTTCATAAAGCAGAAGATAACACAGTCAGAGGGAAATAAAGTTTCCCAGATCCCCAAAAGTTTCCCAACTTTTGTTGGGAAACAATTTAGGGACATTTACCTACAACTGTAGAAGATGACTGCCATCTTAGAGTGGCTCTGCTTACCAAGGTCAAGGAACTAGTGCAAAATGATCCCAGAACATTCTTGAGTGTTTTCCGTAAGATGATGGTATTTCAAAGTAAATGTCCCAAGGGAACCCGTCTTAGACTCAGCTGCTGGCTGATCTGACATCCACACCCAGAGGGGCTTCTGTGACAGAGGGGCCCCTGAAAGGGCTCAGAGAATAGAGTATGAGGCGCATGTGAGCACAGGTCCAGGACTAAAACACACCTGTAGGTATTTACTGGATGCTGCCACTATGGGCCTGAGAATGTTAGGCTGCTTAATCTTCCTAACACAATGGACTGTGTGTAGCATGAGGACAGGGCTGCTGAAGGGTGCAGAGTAGAGAGAAGACAGGAGCTTGCCCAGCTGTCCTGAGAAGAATTTTTTTTTCCATTTGGACACATGGCAGAACTGATAAAATATGCAAAATCAGGTAAGTGAATTATGGAGCATAAGTTGTAATTTCTCTGATCTTGCAGCAGCATAAAATTCTATCAGAGAAGTACTATTACTTAGGTGATCCTCAGGGCCAGATGATAGTTCAAGGATACCATCTTTCTCTGTTCTGCCCACTTGTTTTCAGGACCTCTCTGTTCGTGGGGACATTTGCACAGCTACAAGTAGGTGCTCCACTTGGCATGTACTATTTTTTTTTTTGCTTCCTTATTTATTGACTTTATAAGCTGTGATTTTGTATATGTGTTTACTTGGGAAAAAATCCAAACAGAAGAGTCCTGGTTATTGTTTTTCTCACACATGTCTAAAGGATTATCCATCAAGGCAAGCACTGTTGCCAGGATGAGTAATAAACAACCTGTGAGCATTTAACTTTCATAAACAGAAGTGCTTGGATGACGTTAATAGAAGGTGGGGTTGAGCCATAAAGAATTCATGACTGTGGCTGTGAACCCCTGAAATTATATACGATGTTTGGAGTAACTGTTGCTTCCCATGGAGAGGGCCTTTAGCATTTGAGGGTTCTTCTGTCTGGATGATATTAGTTGAGATTTTCTTTGTGCAAATGGCAAGGGTGGAATAAACTATCTGAACCACAGCTTCTATCTCAAGCACACCTTGGAAGTTTCTGAGATGCCTCCAGATCACATGGAGGTGGAGACTGTAGCCTTTCAGGGTTGTCTTCCCAGCTTCCTGTGGGTCAGCTTCAGGCTCATCCTGACAAGCTTCCTACCTCCCAACCCCATGTGTGAAAATCTCAGAGAGAAACTCATGGACTCCAGGGGAGTCCAATGCTGGCTTGGGCCAGGTTCACTACAGCAGAGCCTGTGAAGGGGCTCTATGTTCAAGTCGTTTATAATGAAAGTGCCCTCAGGAGAAAAGGAAGGAGGGAGCAGGACAGGGAAGAGGAAGGAAGCCAAACAACAATATAATTTCAGACAAAATTCCAGCTTTAGCTGGATCCTATGGGGAACCTCTGGAGTGCAAATAGCATTCAAGATTTGTCCAGACATAGGGCAAGTTTGTCGCAGTTTTAAACTCGCACAACAGCTGGTCATTGGCTAAAGGCCACCCCATTCCAGATGCTTCTGACTCTCTGCACTTGCTTGCAGATGTATGAAAGCAAAATATCTCCAGTAGCCCCATACAGGCCTCAGAAGAGAATCACAGATGCAAGCTCTTAGAGGCAAAGTGCACCAAAGCCAGGGCATGGGCACACAAAAATAGATACCAGAGAGGATTGGTGCAAAGTTCCAAGAATTTCTGTTACATGTGGCTTTCCCAGGATGAAAAGTTGCACTCAGTGTCTTGGGAGTCAATGCATCTTCATTTGATTCAGGGATTTTCTCTTAAGCAGTCACTGTGGTCAAGTGTATGAGGTTACATAAATGCTGTCTGCTGCTATTTAGAGCTCGCGAGCAGAGACGGGGGAAAGAACGTGTGTGCATGCTGAATTGCTTCAGTCATGTCCAACTCTTTCCGACCCCATGGACTGTAGCCCACCAGGCTCCTCTGTCCATGGGGATTCTCCAGGCAAGAATACTGGAGTGGGTTGCCATGCCCTCCCCCAGGGGATATTTCCAACCCAGGGATGGAACCTGGGTCTCCTGCACTGCAGGCAGATTCTTTACGTGTGAGCCACCAGGGAAGCCCGAGAAGATGGTATTATAAAGGATACAATAATCTCCTCTTTATAATACTTGTTCCTCTAAATAATAACTGCTTGTAGAGATGTCATTTAGAATGAAGAGTTTCTAATGGAAAGAAAAAGCTCTGGAAATTATCAAAAACATTCATAAATAAAATGTACTTAAACTCATAGCGATGTTTGAATAAAGACAGATTTCTATACAACTGATCTGGCATATTATTTTCATTATCTTGATCTACATTTCAGGAAATAAAACATGCCTGAAATTTGTTGCTGAGGGTATTTTATTTCTTAGAAAATGATGTTTGTAGCTAAGAGGGTAACACACTCCTTTCTGATTTTAAAAAAGGCAAGTTTGAAGTTGGAAAATAAAGTCCACTATTGTGACTTACTATTGATTTCAAGAGTATACATTTCAAACCAAAATACTGCAGAATATCACAAAGTAAATGTTTCTTCAGCTTATTTAAAAATCTGTACTAAGACAGTTCAGTCAGTTCAGTCGCTCAGTCGTGTCCGACTCTTTGCGAGGCTTCCCTGTCCATCACCAACTCCCAGAGTCTACCCAAACCCATGTCCATCAAGTTGATGATGCCATCCAACCATCTCATCCTCTGTTGTCTCCTTCTCCTCCTGCCCCCAATCCCTCCCAGAATCAGGGTCTTTTCAAATGAGTCAGCTCTTCGCATCAAGTGGCCAAAGTATTGGAGTTTCAGCTTCAACATCAGTCCTTCCAATAAACACCCAGGACTGATCTCCTTTAGGATGGACTGGTTGGGTCTCCTTGCAGTCCAAGGGACTCTTAAGAGTCTTCTCCAACACCACAATTCAAAAGCATCAGTTCTTCTGCGCTCAGCTTTCTTCACAGTCCAACTCTCACATCCATACATGACCACTGGAAAAACCATAGCCTTGACTAGATGGACCTTAGTCGGCAAAATAATGTCTCTGCTTTTTAATATGCTGTCTAGGTTGGTCATAACTTTCCTTCCAAGGAATAGGCGTCTTTTAATTTCATGGCTGCAATCACCATCTGCAGTGATTTTGGAGCCCAGAAAAATAAATTCACCACTGTTTCCACTGTTTCCCCATCCATCTGCCATGAAGTGATGGGACCAGATGCCATAATCTTAGTTTTCTGAATGTTTAAGCCAACTTTTTCACTCTCTTCTTTCACTTTCATCAAGAGGCTCTTTAGTTCTTCTTCACTTTCTGCCATAAGGGTGGTGTCATCTGCATATCTGAGGTTATTGATATTTCTCCCAGAAATCTTGATTCCAGCTTGTGCTTCCTCCAGTCCAGAGTTTCTCATGATGTACTCTGCATATAAGTTAAATAAGCAGGGTGACAATATACAGCCTTGATGTACTCCTTTTCCTGTTTGGGACCTGCATTGAAAGATTCATTGAGAATTTGTGTAAGATTCCTGCAGAACACATCAAACACTCTGGAAATCTGACAGATGCTTGGATTTTATTGACAGTTCACAGGATTATATAAGCTTCTTTCTAGTTTATAAAATGCATGGCCAGGCTCAGGATGACACTGCTGATACAAAGGGAAACTCAATGAACTTGTAGAAAAATACCAAGAGCCAGGAGTCTGGTTAGGTACCCATGGTTCGGCGAAGTCTGTTTACTGCTTTACTCTTGCTCTCCTGGATCCTAGGTTTCTCAGTGCCCTTTCTACTTTTCATGGCTAACTCAGTCCCCTGGGACCTGATTCTTTAGATTTTCCTTGAATATGGATCTGGAATCCTCTCCTTAGCTATACTTTATATCAGCTTCTTAGTTCATGTCTTCTTCAGATTGTTCAGAGTAAAAATATTCACTTAGCCCAGTTTAATTCAGGTCATCTGTTACTAAAATACCCTAGTCGTCACATGCTGCTTTATCTCAAGTATTGCAAGAAAGAATTTCTCAGGTGTAAAGAAATTCCAGCATGATGATTTTAAGTCTGATAATATAATTTTATTTTTGGTTGTCCTGGGTCTTCATTGCTATGAAGGTTTTTCCCTAGTTACGGCGAGCTGGGGCTACTCTCTAGTCGTAGTGCACAGGCTTCTCATTGTGGTGGCTTCTTTTGTTGCTGAGAATGGGCTCTAGGGTGCACAGGCTTTCATAGTTGCAGGTCCTGGGCTCTATAGCACAGGCTCAATAATTGTGGCACAGGGCCTAAGTTGCCCCACGGCATGTGGATTCTTCCTGGATCAGGGATCGAACTTGAGTCTCCTATATTGGCAGGCAGATTCTCTGCCACTGAGCCACCAGACAAGTCCTGATAATATATTTTAAACTTTTCTTTCAAAGAAGGGCCAGGTAAAAGTATCAGAGAATATTATACACAAGAAAAAGACTATGAAAGGGAGCAGCACTGCCCTATACTAGCCACAATAAATACATGTGTTAAATTGGGCTGTAACAGCTTCACGGCAGTAAGAATTTAATATGTCACAAGGCAGGTCTCATGAAGTGGCCAGGAAAGAAACAGATAGCGGTTAGTGGGTAGTGATTGGAGCATAAAATCCTTCTGTATCTGAATTGTGCTCTCAATAATACAGTAAAAAACTA
Source organism: Ovis aries (assembly GCF_016772045.2). NCBI lineage: Eukaryota > Metazoa > Chordata > Mammalia > Artiodactyla > Bovidae > Ovis > Ovis aries. Next base: position 60,556,913 of record NC_056061.1, read on the forward strand.
AATATTTTAATTTATGGAAAAAAGAGTTTAATATTTATTAAGTATCTAAATGTTGGATTGCTTTTGAAAAATATTTATTTATTTAGCTCCTCTGGGTCTTAGTTGCAGCATTCAAATCTTAGCTATGGCATGTGGAATCTATTTCCCTGACCAGGGAGCAAACCCAGGCCCCTTGCATCTTAGCCAATGGACCACTAGGAAAGTCCCTGGATTGCTTTTGATTACCTTCAAAGTAAAAGATGGATTGAAAAACTGGAAGCTTATAGGTTAAGCTAAAGAGACTTTGCAAATCTTTACATCTTCATTAAAAACACCTTCCTCAACAAAGAGCTGTGAAAAGGTGTATAGAGCACATGTGATAAATATAGCATATTCTTTATAATTGAAAGACTTCATACAAATTGGCAAGAAAAGCAAGCAAAAACTCCCAGTAGATAAATAAATTATTTGAACAAGAGGAACCATAATTAGCAAACAAAAAGACTTAAATTATGAACCTTGCAAAAAATTTTTAAATATACATAAAAATAAACATTAGGATTTTTGAACAATTTAAACATACTTTCAAGAGAGGCTTATGGAATTTGATACACTTATCTACCACTGCTGACAGTGTGAATTGCTACAACCATCTTGGAAAACAAGTTAGCGCTATATATAAAGAACAATAAAAATTATCATTTGCCTTCACATAGTAACCACATTTCTGAAAACTCAGTGTAAAAAAAGACTAAATAAATAAGAACCGATGGGACTTATGATAGGTAGAAAGGAAAGAGGAAAAGAGTAGGAAGTTAAGTTGGAAAGAAGAAGGAAAGGAAGAAAACACTAGGGCCTTAATTATGGAACAATGTGGCCTATGAAGTTCTATGTAACCTACAAAAGATAAGTAAAATGCTTACTATGCAATGTTCAGTAAAAGAAAGTAGCGTATATTCTTTGGCAGGTATTAAACTACCTACCATACAAAAACAGAGTATGCCTATCATTAGCATTAGAAGGGAATTTTAAACAGTGAAAATAGTTGGGATTTGCTGTATCTTTCAGATTTTCTTTACTGTTAATTTGTATTTCCTTAACAATAGTACTAAAGCATAGGTAACGTTGAGGAGAAAGCTGATGCAATCACCAACTCTTCATTGTTCATAGAACAGCTTTTAATTGATTCTAGAAGTTTCTGGAATAGGGATAACAAAGAAAAAAATAGGAAAAAATAAAAAGAAATAGATTGTTTTATTTACTTATTTTTTTTTAAGCCAGGAGATGCCTAAGCGCATGGACTTTCTATATACATATGAAAGAAAATTATTCAGGTAAATAATTGTTCACATCTCTCTGCAAGCTTCAGGAAAGCACTTGATAAAATCTTCTGAATAGAGACTGAGAATTGAGTCAGTTATTGGCACTTTGTTGTATTAATCATCACCATCAAATAATAAACTATTTCTTAGTCACTCCATTGTACACGCTTCACTGGCCTTTATCTGATAACAATGTACTTCACCCTACTTACAAAGATACTTTTTCTAGAGTATGGGAAAATCTGGCCTTTTGGACAGACTTCCTCCCACCTCTCATCCATCTTAGATTCCTCTGACTGCTTTGGTTCCCCAGTGTGGTCAGAGGGGAGGGTGCAAAGGGAATGACTGCCCTGTGGTAGGTTTTTCTAGCTGGTATCAGGGAACCGGCTTTCCTTTTTAATGATTAATAGCAACATGGTGGAATTTTTCTATTGTTCAGTTGTCATTTCTAAGCTTTCCCTTGCTGTCAGCCTGGCAGCCAAAAAAAAAAACCCCTCAAACAACCCCAGAAACCGCTGCTCTGGCTTGGGATCAATGGGCTGCAGTGTTTCTGAGCTGACAACTTTAGATGGAAGAGATGTCATTCACAACCATGCCTGCTTTTGCCTCCTCCACTGTGAAAACTACAAGTGCCTGTTTCCTTTTAATACCTGAGTCCAAAACTACAGCACAAGAAAGAGAGTTCTATTTCCTGCCTCCCACTCCCACCGTCGCAAACCTGTCTTTTTGACGGCTTATTACAATCTTTATAATTGAGATGTGGTTTGTTTTTCTAAGCACTCACATTCATGGTTTTAGAATATCTTGAAAGGCCAGGTACAGTTTAGCTTTCTGAGGACAGCAAAGCTCCAGCTCTGATCTCCCAGAACGTGCTGGGCTCTGAGGAGGTGATTCTGGAAAGAAGCCCTGGGGAAAGTAGTGGTTGTTTGCTAACAAGGTGTTAGTGCAGTAAGACTTTCATATAAATAACTACCTATGGGCCTTATACTCTCAGTACAATTCTTACCTGAGACTGACAGATCATTTGCTGTTCTGTACTAAAGAGCTGATATGATTTGGTTCTTGGTAAAGAATTCACTCCCTTAATGAAACTGATATGGATAATAAACTTAGGGCAAGAATCCTGACTGTAAATACAGTGCTACACCCAGGATTGATTAAAATCCATGTAGGCAATCAGTCAAAAAAGATGAAAAGTTGTGTTTTATGTATGGAATATTGAATGCAATTTCTTGCCTGCCTCACCAGGGCAGTTTTTTTTTTTTTTAATATAAAAGTGCTTTCTTTCCCTTATTCTAGTTTTTTACTTTATTTTATTTATCAACATATCATAACATACCAAGTATTACAGGAAACAAGAAAAATTGCCAAATGGAATCATGACACTAAAGAGAATTAAGAAGTTAAGAATTAAGCAGTTTTAAGAAATCTTAATATTTAAAAAAATCTTAATATTGCTGCAATTTTATGATGATTTAAAAAAATTTTGTTTTCATGTGGACCATTTTTAAAGTCTGTTGAGTTTGTTAAGATATTGTTTCTGTTTTTTGTTTTGGTTTTTTGGCTATGAGGTATGTGGGATCTTAGTCTCCCCATCAGGGATCGAATCCTCACCTCCTACATTAGAAGGTGAAGTCTTAACCACTGGACAGCCAGGGAAGTCCCTATTGTTGCAATTTTAGCAAAAAAAAAAAAAAAAAGTTCAGTTCGCAGGGACTGATGGCAGGATGTGCCTATGACGTCTTGGCAGGTTTTACTGGTGGACTCTTCAGCAAGGGCTGATGAGGCTTATCTTCATTTGAGGCTCTGACAGTTGACATGTGGGCTTTCCATGCTCCAAACTCCTGTGCTCAGAGTGGTCATACTTCCACCAAACTCTCCATAAGAGAACATTAGAGAAGAGGCCACAAAAGGCAAGGATCCCCAGGATCTGCTCAGTGTTAGGGCCCATTTCATGATGGATTTATTTCCTTTCTTGTTTATGCTTTTTCCTTGATGTAGCTGGGCCCAGTTTCCAATTCTGTAAAATGGAAATCATTACCCCTCATGAGATTGCTTGGAGAAATAAAGAGCTTCCAATGAATGAATAAAGTACCTGGCACAGTTTATGGCCAGTGCAGAGGACTAAACAGATGACAGGTAAAACATAATGAAAGATATGAAAACATATTTAAGATGACAGATAAAACAGAATGACATATGAAAACATATTTAAGATATTATAATCTGGTTGTAATGAAACTGTGCAATGAGAAAATCTGCTTTTTCCTACCTGTGATAGATACCCTTTTAAAAATCTTGAATTTATTGCAGTAGGTTCTAATACATGAATTTATTTTGACTTCATCTACCTAAATCTAAGAGCCCTTGAAATAATATGAAAAATATTGAACTATATTTTATTACCAGAGCCCAAATCTTTTTTTCTTTTTTAAAACTAGAATGACAGATTCCAGGAAAGCTTAAAAATATACAGAATCCTATTCATTTACTCATACATATATTCTATTTCTTCCAATTCTATTTCACAATAGTCACTACTTTTGTGTGACTGAAGAAATAAGCAATCATCTTCCCTGATGATCTCCCTCATATATGGTCTTGGCTCTGAATTATGAGAATTCTTTGCCAGTAAGTTTGACCTCTTTCCTCCCGTCTCATTCTCCTAACCAAAGCTTAGTCTGTATCCTCACTCATGATTTGAAAATTTGACAGAGCCTCCGACATTTAGAATATCTGATCCTTTGATGATCATTTTGATATCAAGGCTAAGTTAGATCGAAAGTAAATAACATTTGTAATTAGTGGTTCTGTGTTTTATTTTATTTTCTCCAGAAAAAAATGTTCTTTGGTTCACTGTCTTTACATCTGACTTAACATTCAAATTCTCTCAATAGTTAAAACTTAACAGACGAAACTGGTACAGCCACTAGGGGAAATAGTATGGAGAGTTCTTAAAAAACTAGGAGTAAAACCTCCATGTGACCCAGCAATGCCACTATGGGGCATATACCCTCAGGAAATCACAATTGAAAAAGACACATGTACTCCAGTGTTCACTGCAGCACTATTTACAATAGCTAGGACACAGCCACTACCCCCTGGATCATCAAAAAAGCAAGAGAGTTCCAGAAAAACATCTATTCCTGGTTTATTGACTATGACAAAGCCTTTGACTGTGTGGATCACAATAAACTGTGGAAAATTCTGAAAGAAATGGGAATACAGACCACCTGACCTGCCTCTTGAGAAACCCATATGCAGGTCAGGAAGCGACAGTTAGAACCTGACATGGAACAACAGACTGGTTCCAAATAGGGAAAAGAGTACATCAAGGCTGTATATTGTCACCTTACTTATTTAACTTATATGCAGAGTACATCATGAGAAACACTGGGCTGGAAGAAGGACAAACTGGAATCAAGATTGCCAGGAGGAAATATCAATAACCTCAGATATGCAGATGACACCACCCTTATGGCAGAAAGTGAAGAGGAACTAAAAGCTTCTTGATGAAAGTGAAAGAAGAGAGTGAAAAAGTTGGCTTAAAGCTCAACATTCAGAAAACTAAGATCATGGCATCTGTTCCCATCACTTCATGGGAAATAGATGGGGAAACAGTGGAAACAGTGTCAGACTTTATTTTTGGGGCTCCAAAATCACTGCAGATGGTGATTGCAGCCATGAAATTAAAAGATGCTTACTCCTTGGAAGGAAGTTTATGACCAACCTAGATAGTATATTAAAAAGCAGAGATATTACTTTGCCAACAAAGGTCTGTCTAGTCAAGGCTATGGTTTTTCCAGTGGTCATGTATGGATGTGAGAGTTGGACTGTGAATAAAGCTGAGCACCAAAGAATTGATGCTTTTGAACTGTGGTGCAGGAGAAGACTCTTGAGAGTCCCTTGGACTACAAGGAGATCCAACCAGTCCATCAAGGAGATCAGTCCTGGGTGTTTATTGGAAGGACTGATGCTAAAGCTGAAACTCCAATACTTTGGCCACCTCATGTGAAGAGTTGACTCATTGGAAAAGACTCTGATGCTGGGAGGGATTTGGGGCAGGAGGAGAAGGGGACAACAGAGGATGGGATGGTTGGATGGCATCACCAACTCGATAGACATGAGTTTGAATGAACTCTGGGAGTTGGTGATAGACAGGGAGGCCTGGCGTGCTGTGATTCATGGGGTCGCAAAGAGTCGGACATGACTGAGCGACTGAAGTGAACTGAACTGAAGACACAGAAGCAACCTAGATGTCCATTGACAGATGAATGGATAAAGAAGTTGTGGTATGTATACACAATGGAATATTACTCAGCTATAAAAGGGATGCATTTGAGTCAGTTCTAATGAGGTGGATAAACCTAGAGCCTATTATAGAGAATGAAGCCAGTCAGAAAGAGAAAGACAAATATCATATGTTAATGCATATATATGGAATTTAGAAAGATGGTACTAATGATCCTATTTTCAGGGCAGCAAAGAAGATGCAGATATAAAGAACATACTCTAGGTCACAGTCAGGGAGGGAGAGGGTGGGATGACTTGAGAGAGTAGTACTGAAACATGTATGTTACCATATGTAAAATAGATAGCCAGTGGGAATTTGCTGTATGACGTTGGGAACCCAAAGTCAAATCCAGTGCTCTGTGACAACAACCCAGAGGGGTACGATGAGGAGGAAGGTGGGAGGGAGGTTTAAGAGGGAGGGGACATGTGTATACCTATGGCAGATTCATGTTGATGTATGGCAGAAACCACCTCAATACTGTAAAGTAATTATCCCCCAATTACAAATAAAATAAAATAAAAAACTTAGCAGAGGGTAAGATAACAACATACAGAATGTTGAGAAGCAATTTTAAGCCAATATTCTTGTTTCACTGAGCTAGTTCTAGAAAGGAAAAAGGGGTTAATTTGTGCTCCCTCACATGTATGCAGGACCCGCTGTAGGCAGAGTTCTATTTTGGTGACTCTGGGAAATCACCAAAAATGTGGAAAAATTGACCCCTGCACACTGAGTGACTCATGTAAGTTTTAAAAGGTGGGGACTTTCAAGAGATCTATTTGTCCAGGTTCCCTATTTCTAGGTATGTCTCTGGTTGTGTCAATAAATAAGCAAATGCAGCTCAGTTTTCTGTCTGTGGATGGGGGATGCTCATATTCAGTCACCACTGAGGGTTGTTCTGGAGCAAATGAAGAGTAACCATGTGTGTGAGTGTGTGTGTGTGTGTCTGTGAGAGAGAGAGAGAGAAAGAGAGAGAGCGAGAAAGAGCAAGAAACACGAGAGACACTCGACCTTGGAGCTACGTAACTTCCAGCATTTCTCCCTACCTCTCTGGCCTCTGGTCTTAGAATGACCTGTGGACTGCAAGGAGATCAAACACATCACTCCTAAAGGAAGTCAGTCCTGAATATTCACTGGAAGGACTGATGCTGAAGCTGAAGCTCCAATATTTTGGTCACCTGATGAGACTGACTCATTGAAAAAGACCCTGATGCTGGGAAAGATTGAAGGCAGGAGAAGGGGACGACAGAGGATGAGATGGTTGGATGGCATCACTGACTCAATGGACATGGGTTTGAGCAAGGTCCAGGAGTTGGTGAAGGACAGGGAAGCGTGGAGTGCTGTAGTCCTTGGGGTCACAAAGTCAAACATGACTGAGCGACTGAACTGAACTGATCCTGCCTTGAATCCGGGGTAGACACACAAGGGAATTAAAGGATAGGTTTGCCAATGTGTGACATATTGCAAAGAAATGTGTCAGCTGGTGAAAAGAGTTTGGTCTTCTACCAGCAGCTTAGTGGGCCCGGCAGAACTTCGAGAACGGAGCCAGCAGCAGGTTCTGGCCATCAGGCCTGAGAACGTGGTGGGGACACTCCCAGCAAACAAGCGAGGCCTCCCATAATGAAATGTGACAGTGTTCCCACTGGTGGGAGGCCCTGGGGAGAGGACCGGAGAGTGCTGGTAGTTAGGGAAGGATTTGCATAATTACATTCACCTGAGGGGCTCCATTTACCCAACAATGGGTCTCATTGTGGTAAAGCCAGCAGCTGGCCACATGGTTAGAACAATGTGAGCTGTGCCCTTGTTCTTCCAAAACAAGTGCTTGGACTCTGAAAAATGACAATTAGCATTTGGAATTGTATATAGTTATTAATAGTACAAATCTTAGCATGGTGTGTAACAACTCCACATTATGGGGCATGTATTCATATATGATACATGTATTACTTCATCCTATAGCCAAAGGATTATATAACACTAATAATACCCTATCAATACTTACACTGTATACAGCTTCCTAGTATATATAAATATATTTGAGACTTATGTGTTTAAGTCCCCATGAGCACAGTGAGATGACTCTTAAAGTAGAAGTTTTCTCCTGATTTTTGGAAAAGAATGATTTATTTAAGAATTTTCCTGTGTGAGACACGTATTGTTTTGTTTCAGGTCAGTCTCTTTAGTTCTTTGACTCAGAAAGTATCGTGGATTTCAGAGATGTTAATCAGAACTTACAGGGAAGGTGCCTGATGTCCAAGGCTGTGTGCTCACCATCAGTGGAACTCCGTGGCTGGGGGCATGTTTATCCAAGACTCCAAATAGAGTGGAGATATGAAGACAGCAAATACAGTGCCAGCTCGTTTCCTGGTATTGCCCATATTTACATTAGAAAGGAGCGGGGGGGAGCGGGCGGGGGGGGGGGGCGGGGAGGCTGGGTAGGTTTAGGGGTAATTCCTTTTATTATGCCCAGAAATTGTTCTGTCCCTCACATTTAGAGCTCAGGATGCATTTCTAAGGGGAAAAGGACCCCCACAAGTGTTTGCTTCCCCAGTGTGAGTGCATGCATGCCTGCTCAGTCAAGTTCCACTTAAGACCTGCCTTAACTAAGGACAAGTTTAAAATATCATTTTGTAAGAAGAGCAACATCTTGAATTTCTTTTTAGTGCTTTACTAAAAAGTAGAGAAATAAGGAGGAGGCAGGCTCCCTCTTTTGAAACCCATCTACACCCAGCTTCATGCAAATGGAAGGTATTAGCTTTAGCAATTTCCTCCTGATTTTCTGGTCAGATATAGAAGCAAGACGCTAACAGGATCCCAAAGCCAGGAGTAGGTCCAAGTGGCTTTGGTTCTGCCCCTGTCTTTCAGAGATGGGGTCCTGATGAATGACAAACACATGACAAAGATGCTTTTTATCTTCCTTCCATAACAGACACTGGGAATTCAAGTGAAGATACCTTGCTGCCAGGGAGAATGCTCCTTCCCAGGGAGACGATGGGAATGCAAACTGGCAGATGCATGGTGGGGGCACATGCAGGAAGCTTCAGCAGGGGCCGTTGCTCAGACTACCTCTAGGTCTCATGACTCAGCCTTCTACACCAGTCTCTGCACCATCCATTCCCTGCCCCAGGCTGAGCTCTCTAAAATACACAAAAAAAGTTTTAGAAACTTTTTTAGCTTTCTAAAAAGCACACTTCCTTGAAACTCTCCTGGTCCCCATAGTCTATGATGTGTCTTCATGCTCAATTTTGTCTGACTCTTTGCAACTCTATGGACTGTGGCTCACCAGGTTCCTCTGGATTTTCCAGTCAAGAATACTAGAGTGAATTGCTGTTTCCTCCTACACGGGATCTTCCCCACCCAGGGATCGAACCTGTGACTCCTGCATTGGCAGGCAGATTCTTTACCTCTGAGCCACCCACCTAGGAAGCCCCGGTCTATGGCAGTGGTCCCTAAACCTGGTGGTACATCAGGGCCATCTGGGCACAACCCCACCCTTAAACCTTCAGAAACAGAATTTTTGGGGGCAGACAGACATAGAAAGGAAATCTTTATTTACACTTTACTTTTACTTTAGCTTTGAAAGAACTCAAGCTTCCATGATATATGTTCCCATGGAAATTTCATTTTCCTCCTACATGCGTCTGAGGATTCCTACGTTAAAGGGAAGGAGATTCAGAGATTTTCCTTGTTTTTTCTTTTACCTATTATCCCAGCTTTTCCCCTTTAAAAAAAAAATATTTTATTTATTTGCTATACTCTCTCTCTCTACACACACACACACACACACACACACACACATACACACACACATTTCAATGGAATATAATGGCTTTAAATGTTAATTTCTGAAGTACAATGCAGTGAATCAACTATATGTATACTTTTTCCCTGATCAGTTTGGTGGTCACCCTATCCTGTATTTGTTTCAAAAGATCACCCACTCCCTGCTTTCCCCAGGGTTATCACCACCACTAGGCAGACACTAATTCAGCTCAGTTCAGTTCAGTTTAGTCTCTCAGTCGTGTCTGACTCTTTGTGACCCCATGAATCACAGCACGCCAGGCCTCCCTGTCCATCACCAACTCCCAGAGTTCACTCAGACTCACGTCCATTGAGTCAGTGATGCCACCCAGCCATCTCATCCTCTGTTGTCCCCTTCTCCTCCTGCCCCCAATCCCTCCCAGCATCAGAGTCTTTTCCAATGAGTCAACTCTTCGCACGAGGTGGCCAAAGTACTGGAGCTTCAGCTTTAGCATCATTCTTTCCAAAGAAATCCCAGGGCTGATCTCCTTCAGAATGGACTGGTTGGATCTCCTTGCAGTCCAGGGGACTCTCAAGAGTCTTCTCCTGCACCACAGTTCAAAAGCATCAATTCTTCGGTGCTCAGCTTTTTTCACAGTCCAACTCTCACATCCATACATGACCACTGGAAAAACCATAGCCTTGACTAGATGAACATTTGTTGGCAAAATAATGTCTCTACTTTTCAATATGCTATCTAGGTTGGTCATAACTTTCCTTCCAAGGAGTAAGCATCTTTTAATTTCATGGCTGCAATCACCATCTGCAGTGATTTTGGAGCCCCCCAAAATAAAGTCTGACACTGTTTCCCCATCTATTTCCCATGAAGTGATGGGACCAGATGCCATGATCTTCGTTTTCTGAATGCTGAGCTTTAAGTCAACTTTTTCACTCTCTTCTTTCACTTTCATCAAGAGGCTTTTTAGTTCCTCTTCACTTTCTGCCATAAGAGTGGTGTCATCTGCATATCTGAGGCTATTGATATGTCTCCTGGCAATCTTGATTCCAGCTTGTGCTTCTTCCAGCCCAGTGTTTCTCATGATGTACTGTGCATATAAGTTAAATAAGTAGGGTGACAATATATAGCCTTGATGTACTTCTTTTCCTATTTGGAACCAGTCTGTTGTTCCATGTCCTAATTAGTGGATAATAGAGCTTAACTAATGGTGGGGGTGGGGGGGCCTTCCCTGGTGTCTCCAACTGTAAAGAATCCACCTGCAATGCAAAAGACCCGAGTTCAATCCGAGTTGGGAAGATCCACTGGAGAAGTAAATGGCAACCCACTCCTGTATTCTTGCCTGAGAAAACCCATGGACAGAGGGGCCTGGTGGGCTACAGTCCATAGGGCTGCGAAAGAGTCAGACATAGCTTAGTAACTAAAAAACAACAACAATAACTGAATGGGGAAGACTAAAGGTCGAACAGGAGACAAGACAATATTCACTATCAGGCACCACTGCTGCTAGAAGGACTTGGCCTTTCCCACCATTAGAGGAGTAACAGGATGTTACTGCCATCTTTATGCCCTGTCCTTACCTGCTCCCTGCCCCCAGAGTGCCCTCTTCCCATCTTCTGTTCTTCCCTCTCCCCCAGTTTCAGGTTCCTTCCTGCTGTCAAATGAATGTATTCCCTCCAAATTCACTTGTTGAAGCCCTAACCTCCAAATGTGAGGAGTATCTATTTGGAGGTGGGGCCCTTGGGAGGTGATTAGATTTAGATGAGGTCATGAGGATGGAGCCCCAAGATAAGATTAGTGACCTTGTAAGGAGAGAAGAGAGCAGAGTTCTCTGTGTGGGAACACAGCAAGAAGGTGGCTGTCTACAAACCAGGGTGGGAGCCCCCACCAGGAACTGAATCCACTGGCAGTTTAGACTTTCAGCTTCCAAAACTGTGAGAAATAACATTTGTTGTTTAAGCCACCCATGTGCATGCTAAGTCACTTCAGTCGTGTTTGACTCTGTGGGACCCATGTGTGTGCATGCTAAGTCACTTTAGTTGTGTCCAATTCTGTGCGACCCTATGGACTGTAGCCTGCCAGGTTCTTCTATCCATGGGATTCTCCAGGCAAGAATACTGGAGTGGGTTGACATTTCCTTCTCCAGGGGATCTTCCCTACCCAGGTCTCTTATGTCTCCTGCATTGGCAGGCAGGTCCCTTACCACTAGTGCCACCTTGGAGTCTACAGTAATTTGTAATAGATGCCCAAACCAATAGGTCACTGCCTCTCCTCTCCAACTTGCCAATATCATCTCCTATTTGAGGTGTTTCTCTGGGAACAATCTGGAAGATGCAAGAATTGAGACATCTTCCTTGGTTTGCAGACAAGGTTAGCCCTTTTTGCATTAGTCTTCCCCTCCACCCAAGTTCCTGGGCCTTGCACTTAAAAAGATAATATTAGTATGTGTCAATCCCAAACAAGAAAGAGCAGTGCTCTCCAAGGATAAATTCTTTAATTTTTCTGTACACCATCAGATTTTTAAGTTGCAAATATCTCCTTTGCTGATATCCTAAAAAGCTCTCCAGATGATTCTCCTGATCATGTCTGGGAACAAACAGCCTTTCCTTCTGTGGAAGATCCTTCTGGGAATCTTGTCCATCTTGGGGATTCCCACTAACCTCAGAAGATTCTCACTGACTTTTGCTCCCTGAAGCTTTCTGTAACTCTGCCCCAAAGAACTTTTCTTTTTCTCATACTGCTATACTTTGCACTGGTTTGAAATCATTCATCATGTGATAGCGGGATTTAGGGGTTGTCACTTCAGACTCCCGCACTGGTCTGAGAGCAACTTGAGGGCAAGTCTTGCTCATGATGGTGTTCCTGGTGTCCAATGTGCTTGGCCCAGAGCGGAGTATTGTGTGCTTACTGAATAAAATAAGAGGTGGATTGATAAGTATCTGTTGGATTAGGCAATTAATTGAGAGAGTAGCATTAACATACATACATTGACTACCATGTGTGAAATAGAAAGCTAGTGGGAAGCTGCTGCATATCACAGGGAACTCAGCTCGGAGCTCTGTGATGACGAAGAGAGATGGGATGTGGGGTGGGGCAGGGGGCAGGCTTAAGAGGGTGGGGATATATATATAAGTATATATATATACACTTATTCATGTTGTCGTACAGCAGAAACTAATACAACATTGTGAAGCAATTACACTCCAACTAAAAATAATTATTTTAAAGAAGAGGTCTCTGATGACCGTGGGCTACTGCCTATGGTTGTGCAGGCTGGGACCTGCACACAAGTGCCTGACTTATGAGGGTGGCTTGATGGAATCTTATCCACAGTCCACTCTCCTAGCCATGGCCTCTGCCATGTGTGCTTCAGCCCAGTGGAGGGACGCCGTTTACTGACTGATCTACCCAGAGGTCATGTTTTTGCAGATTGTCAGGTAGAGGAGGCATTTGTGAGTTCACTTAGGGGCACTGAGTGTGCAGTCCCTGGGGCCATGTGGCTCCCACCTCCTGAGATTGGAGTCCGTGGTTGCAACCCTACTGAGTCATTTCATTCCTCTTTCTCTGTGAAGGGGGAAAACCTATCACAAAGTTAAATGAAATATTTCAGAAGGGCCATCACTGCCACGTATTTGGAAAATGTTCAGAGCCCAAGATGTTTCCACAGGCACCTCAAATTCAACATGTATAAAACGGAAGTTATCACCTCTCCTGGGCAGAACTGGCCTCCACTGTGCTTCCTTCAATGGGTATATCCGCTTGCCCAAGCTAAAAAGCGATCCTGCACCACCGCTCTCCAGACCACCCACAGGTCCTACTAGGTCAACCTCAAAAAATGAATCTGATCCTCCTCCCTCCCTTCTTGGCTGCTGGCCCACCTCAGTCCCTAATCCTCTTGACTACATTCTGTCAATAGCTTCTTGCCATCCCCTGTTATATCTGGTCTTTCTTCACAAGTTAATCTGCCAGGTATCATTTTTAACCATAATATTTTATCTTTGATGTACTTATTTCATATGCAAATTATAGAATTTCAAACTATTTTTTCTTTCCATTGCCAAGCCTCTTTACAACTGCTATTATCAGGATTTATTAATAGAAGATAAAACCATTGCTCCACAACTTCCCACCGCCAGGTATCTTTTAAATGACTAAAACCAGGACCTTATTCCCAGGCTAAGATCCTGGAATGTCTTTCCTTTACTCTCAGCCCCCACTGGATGTGTCCAGACTCTCTTGCCTGGTATACAAGTCCATTCACTTCTGTGCCAACCTACCATTCTGCCCTTTCCAGCTGCTCCATACTGTGCATTAGGCAGCTTCTTGGGGGTGCCATGTTCCATCAAACTTCCTTGGCTTTGCACATGTTGTTCCCTAAACCTGTGCCTTCCCCCCTTGTCTGTTAGTTTCTTCCCTGCTGCTAAGTCGCTTCAGTCGTGCCTGACTCTGTGCAACCCCATAGACGGCAGCCCACCAGGTTCTGCCATCCCTGGGATTCTCCAGGCAACCCCTAGATGAATCTAAATCTCCCTCTGTTTCTCTGTCTCTTCTCTGTATAACAGTACACCTCTCATTGTAGCACTTCATGTTCACATGAAATCATTTGTTTAATTTCTTCCACGGGACCTTGACTTCATCAAAAGTGATGTGCTATTCATTTTTCTCTCCCTAGCATTTACTGAAGAGTCTAGCATTTATTTTGTGTGAAGTAAATCTTTGTTGGATTGACAGTCTATCAACAGAGACACCAAGAGTGCTACCATGAAATATACAACTGAGAAGAATGAGTTACATGCATGCATATTGATTATAATTTCATAGTGATATGTATGGAACACCTCTATTCTTTGTAAAAGGCAAAGAAAAAAAAACACTCTTTACATTTGTTTTTGCCTATCTGAATATAGTGAAGTGGATGAAAGAAATCCTAGATGCAATCCTGGGTTAACCTGGCAAGTGAGGTTGAAGAAAGGAGAAGGGTGATTTTTCTTTATAACTGTCACAAAAAGTGAATGTTGCTTTTGTAAAAATCAGTTAAGAAAAATAAAGTAAATGGTTGATGAATGAGTAAATAGGCTTCAGGAGACACATTTTCAGAAGAGAAGGGATATTGTGGCTGTCACGCAAATACTAAAAAGAAGAAAATAAAAATCCCCAGAACATACAGTTACAATATTACTATTTACTCTCTTAAGGATTTTTCTCTCTCCTGCAAGAATTTCTACAGGCTTCTTTCTAAAAGGCAGTTCTAGTAAAACTCTTACGCATTTGTTAATATTGATAGATTATTAACTGCAGTGCAGGACACAGAGGTGGAGCCTAGAAGGAGAAAGTTTTAGGAGTCGGTGCCAACTGAAGATCAATCAGAAATAAAGATAAGCTCTGGCGGTATTATAATTATCAGGAAAATTATTACTTTGAAAAAATTCAAAGTTCACACAGTTTTTCTGGAGAAAGGTCACTGGGTAGCTCAGGTTGAAGAGAAAGGTGCCTGACTTCTGGGAAGGGGGAATGTTCAAGGTCCAAGCTGTAGGGAAAGCACTGTACCAAGAAAGCAAATACTGGACTTGCCTGGTAGTACAGTGGATAGGAATCTGCCTGCCAATGCAGGGGACATGGGTTTGATCTCTGGTCTGGAAAGATTCCACAAGCCACAGAGCAACTAAGCCCATGCACCACCACTTCTGAGCCTTCGCTCCAGATCCCATGAGCCACAACTACTGAGGCGGAGTGCTGCAATTACTGAAGCCCATGTGCCTAGAGCCTGTGCTCAGCAAGAAGAGACGCCACCATAATGATAAGCCTGTGCACTGCAACTGGAGAAAGCCCACAGGCAGCAACAAAGACCCAGTGCAACCAAAAATAAAATAAAATAATTTATCAGAAGCAAATACTTTTCAAGTGTCTGCAATTAGAGAGGAGACGTGGGTGGTAGTGGGCAAAGTCTAAGAAAGTTTTTTTTTTTTAAAATAAAAGCATAAAAGTTAGATAGTTAGATAAAGGAAGTTAGATAAAATAGATCTGGCAGTCACCACGAAAGTAGAAGCAGTAAGAATGTTTCATCATGAGAATGCTGTGGAGCTGTCTTATACTTTAGTCAACATAGAAGACAATGAGAGCCACCAACTCATTTCAAGTATTTGATAAAAACAAAAGTCAAACCAAATACTTTCCACAAGTATAATTTTACAAGAAATTTTCTATCAAAGGAAAGAAAATCCACAGGCCTCTTGGGCTCCTACCCACAGTACTAGTACAAGAAAATCAAGTTTAAAATAGTAAGCACATACAAATGAGTCTACATACAAAACAGAAACAGACTTATAGACACAGAAGACAAAGGGGAAAGGGAGGAGAAGAAGGATGAATTAGGAGTATGGGATTAATGGACAGAAATTACTTTACATAAAATAGATAAGCAACAGGATTTACCACATAGCACAGAAAACAAAGGGCTTCCCAAGTGGTGCTAGTAGTAAAGAACTCACCTGCCAACGCAGTGGACATAGGAGACATGGGATCGATCCCTGCATCGGGAAGATCCCCTAGAGAAGGACACTCTAATATTCTTGCCTGGAGAATCCCATGGATAGAGAAAACTGGTGGGCTATAGTCCATAGGGTAGCAAAGAGTCAGACATGACTGAAGTGACTTAGCACACACGCACAGGAAACTATTTTCAATGTTTTATTGTAACCTATAATGGAAAATTATCTGAAAAGAATATAGATATGCATACGTATAATTTGCTATACACCTGAACCTAACACAATATTGTAAATCAACTGTACTTCAAGAAGCAGGAACAGCCTTGAGGGGGAGAGGAAGAGAAGGCACATTGTGGGAATACACTGGGCTCCTCTGGATCAGGTAAAATAGGGGTGGCAGGCCCTTTTTCTGGAAAGGGCCAGGTAGTAAATGTTTTAGACTTTCTGAGCCAAAAGAAAATTCCAGAATCTTTATGACCAGAGGGAAGAATAATTTTCCACCACTTTTTTTATAGACCAAATTCAAAACTATTTATGGACAGTGAAATCTGAATTTCATATCATTTTAATGCCCTATAAAATAGTATTTTTTTTTAGCTTTTAAAAAAGTTTAGTTATTCTTAATCGGAGGATAGTCGCTTTACGATGTTGTGTTGGTTTCTGCCGTGCATCAGTATGAATCAGCCATAGGTATATACATGTCCCCTCTCTCTTGAACTTCCCTTCTACCTCCCATCCCTTCCCATCATTTTTTCAACCATTTGAAAAACATTCTTTGCTCATGGGTCATATAAAGACATGTGGTAGGATGACCTTGGCCTATAGTTTGATGATCCCAGACATAGAGTATTTCTGGGTCATGACAAGGATCCTTAATTGGTCAAGGACCTAACAATTCAAGCTGAGTTTGGGCCTGACTTCAGAATCCTTCTCAACATGGTGGCACTGCCAGTACAACCACAGAAGTGGGGAAGGGCCTGCCTGCCTGCCTGCAATGCAATGGCCATCTCCCTAGTGAATGTGCAAAAACTGTTCCGGTATCAGCTGGATTCGTCCCACCCTTTCAGGTGTGGGTGCAGTTGACTCAGCCGTCCATCCCCAGTCTTAGGATTTCAGTTATTCCCCACAGAGCTAGCAAGCTCATGCGAAAGAGCAATTGCTTCTGCTGCATTAGGCCAGTTTATGAATTCGCTTGCCCTTGTTTTCATTACTACTTCAACCAGAATGGGAAATTCAGCAGTTATTATTTTCAAATCAAATCCACAGAATTAATAAAGATTTCGAGATATAATGATGATTTACATGGCAGCAGTAACAGCACCTGTTCAGCATTATCATTAACATCATCATAGCAACACTCCCAGAAAACTGACTTGTTTTTTCTGACACTTTTCTTATATTAGCTTACTTAATCCTTCAGCAGTCATTGCAAATAGGCGTTTTAAAGAACAATTCTTATCCCATTTCATTAAAAAAAATTGAAAGCAAAAGAGACTAAGTAACTTGCTAATTGCAGAACTAGCTAGCAGTAGAGTTGAATTTTGAACACAGTCAGCAACCTGGAGCTAGAGTTCCTCCTCCATACGAGGTCCATCTACAATGTTTAGTTGAACATTAGACACTTTTGTTCTTTTTAAAAAATTTTTATTTGGTTAGTTATTTTTGGTTGTACTGGGTCTTCCTTGCTGCGCACGGGCTTCCTCTAGTTGACATGCATGGTTTTCTCATTGCAGCAGCTTCTCTGTTGTGGAGCCCGGGCTCTAGGGTGTATGGGCTTCAGTAGTTGTGGCCCACAGGCTTAGCTGCCCTGTGGCATGTGGGATCTTCCTGGACCAGGGACTGAATCTGTACCTCCTGCATTGGCAGGCAGATTCGTTCCCACTGAGACACCAGGGCAGTGCCCTGGCCTTTTTTTTTTTTTTTTTTAAATTATTTGGCTGCACTGGGTCTTAGTTGTGGGACACAAGATCTTCAATTTTTGTTGTCAGGAGCTGCAGTCACTGTAAGTAGTGGCTCTAGAACTTTGCTGTGCTCACTCCATCTTCAACAGAAAAAGGTACAAACCCTAGCCCACACTTTGCAACCCTCATTAAAGCAAGTGATGGCATGCTGGAACACAGTTAGGCTTGACCAGCACAGAAAGAGATCTTCCACCTCATTTCTCCCTTTCAGATAAACGAGTGGATCCACTGATGGAACCTAATCATGTTAAGAACTGAGTGCCATGCCAAACCATACTGGAAACAAAGACAAAAAACCCAGAAATGTTGCATTATATGCTAATTTTAAAATACTTACCATTTATCTTGATTACTGTTTCAATAATCCCAAATTTTGTGCCTGAGCTGCCCTACCTAGCTGCAAGGGAGTCTTAGAAATTTAATTTTTATCTTTCTATCCTCTGCTGGAGGAGGTTGGCATGGAGGCAGAAGGGCATCTTTGACAGTTAATTTCACGTGTCAGCAGGGGGAGGCTATGGTGCCCACCTATCTGGTCAAACACCAGTCTGTGGTGGTATTTTTTTAGATGGGACTAGCATTTAAGCCTTTGACTAAAGCAGATTATCATTCATAAGATGAGAGGTCTCATCCAATCAGTTGAAAGTTTTAAGAGAAAAACTGAGGTCCCCAGAAGAGGAGGGAACTCTACTTCAATTTTTTAAGTGAATTCCTTATATATATTTATCAGTTCAGTTCAGGCGCTCAGTCGTGTTCGACTCTTTGGGACCCTATGGACTGCAACACTCCAAGCCTCCCTTTCCATCACCAACTCCTGGAGTTTACTGAAACCCATGTCCATTGAGTCAGTGATGCCATCCAATCATCTCATCCTCTGTCATCCCCTTCTCCTCCTGCCTTCAATCTTTCCCAACATCAGGGTCTCTTCAAATGAATCAATTCTTCACATCAGGTGGCCAAAGTATTGGAGTTTCAGGTCAGCATCAGTCCTTACAATGAACATTCAGGACTGATTTCCTTCAGCACAGACTGGTTGGTTGCCCTGGCTGTCCAAGGGGCTTTCAAGAATCTTCTTCAAAACCAAAGTTCAAAAGCATCAATTATTTGTGCTCAGCTTTCTTTATAGTCCAACTCTTACATCCTTACATGACTACAGGAAAAACTATAGTTTTGACTAGAAGGACCTTTGTTGGCAAAGTAATGTCTCTGCTTTTTAATGTGCTGTCTAGGTTGGAAATAACTTTCTTCCAAGGGCAAGTGTTTTTTAATTTCATGGCTGCAGTTACCACCTGCACTGATTTTGGAGCTCAAAAAAATAAAGTTTGTCATGGTTTCCATTGTTTCCCCATCTGTTTGCTATGAAGTGATGGGGCCAGATGCCATGATCCTAGTTTTCTGAATGTTGAGTTTATGCCAACTTTTTCACTCTCCTCTTTCACTTTCATTAAGAAGCTCTTTAGTTTCTCTTCACTTTCTGCCATAAGGGTGGTGTCAACTGCATATCTAAGGTTATTGATGTTTCTCCTGGCAATCTTGATTCCAGCCTGTGCTTCCTCCAGTCCAGCATTTCTCATGATGTACTCTGCATATAAGTTAAATAAGCAGAGTGACAATATACAGCCCTGATGTACTTCTTTCCCTATTTGGAACCAGTCCATTGTTTCATATCCAGTTCTAACTGTTGCTTCCTGACCTGCATACGGGTTTCTCAAAAGGCAGATCAGGTGGTCTGGTATTCCCATCTCTTTCAGAAATTTCCATAGTTTGCTGTAATCCACACAGTCAAAGGCTTTGGCATAGTCAATGAAGCATATGTAGCTGTTTTTCTGGAATTCTCTTGCTTTTTTGATGATCCAGTGGATGTTGGCAATTTGATCTCTGGTTCCTCTGCCTTTTCTAAATCCAGCATGAATATCTGGAAGTTCATCATTCACGTACTGTTGAAGCCAGGTTTGGAGAATTTTGAGCATTCCTTTTCTAGCATGAGTGCAATTGTGCAGTAGTTTGAGCATTCTTTGGCATTGCCTTTCTTTGGGATTGGAATGAAAACTTTTACAATCCTGTGGCCACTTTTGAGTTTTCCAAATTTGCTGGCATATTGAGTGCAGCACTTTCACAGCATAATCTTTTAGGATTTGAAATAGCTCAACTGGAATTCCATCCCCTCCACTAACTTTGTTTGTAGTGATGCTTCCTAAGACCCACTTGACTTTGCATTCCAGGATGTCTGGCTCTAGGTGAGTGATCACACCATTGTAGTTATCTGGGTCATTAAGATCTTTTCTGTATAGTTCTTTTGTGTATTCTTGCCACCTTTTCTTAATATCTTCGGCTTCTGTTAGGTCCATACCATTTCTGTCCTTTATTGTGCCCATCTTTGCCAAAAAGTTCCCTTGGTATATCGAATTTTCTTCAACGTATCTCTAGTCTTTCCCATTCTACTGTTTTCTTCTATTTCTTTGCACTGATCACTGAGGAAGGCTCTGTTATCTCTCCTTGCTTTTCTTTGGAAGTCTGCATTCAAATGGGTATAGCTTTCTTTTTCTCCTTTGCCTTTCACTCCTCTTCTTTTCACAGCTATTTGTAAGGCCTCTTCAGACAGCCATTTTGCCTTTTTGTGTTTCTTTTTCCTGGGGATGGTCTTGATCCCTGCCTCCTGTACAATGTCACAAACCTCCATTCATAGTTCATCAGGCACTCTATCTATCAGATCTAGTCCCTTAAATCTATTTCTCACTTCCACTGTATAATAAAAAGGGATTTGATTTAGGTCATACCTGAATGGTCTAGTGGTTTTCCCTACGTTTTTCAATTTAAGTATGAATTTGGCAATAAGGAGTTCATGATCTGAGCCACAGTTAGCTCCTGGTCTTGTTTTTGCTGACTGTATACAGCTTCTCCATCTTTGGCTGCCAAGAATATAATCAATCTGATTTCAGTGTTGACCATCTGGTGATGTCCATGTGTAGAGTCTTCTCTTGTGTTGTTGGAAGAGGGTGTTTGCTATGACCAATGCTTCTTTTGGCAAAGCTCTATTAGTCTTTGCCCTGCTTCATTCTGTACTCCAAGGCCAAATTTGCCTGTTACCCCAGGTGTTCCTTGACTTCCTACTTTTTCATTCCAGTCCCCTGTAATGAAAAGGAGATCTTTACTGGGTGTTAGTTCTAAAAGGTCTTGTAGGTCTTCCTAGAACCATTCAACTTCAGCTTCTTCAGTGTTACTGGTTGGGGCATAGACTTGGATTACTGTGATATTTAATGGTTTGCCTTGGAGATGAACAGAGATCATTCTGTCATTTTTGAGATTGCATCCATGTACTGCATTTGACTCTTTTGTTGACCATGATACTCCATTTCTTCTAAGGGATTCTTGCCCGCAGTAGTAGATATAATGGTCATCTTAGTTAAATTCACCCATTCCAGTCCATTTTTAGTTTGCTGATTCCTAGAATGTCGACGTTCACTCTTGCCATCTCCTGTTTGCCCACTTCCAATTTGCCTTGATTCATGGACCTGACATTCCAGGTTCCTATGCAATATTGCTCTTTACAGTATCGGACCTTGCTTCTATCACCAGTCACATCCACAGCTGGGTACTGTTTTTGCTTTGGCTCCATCCCTTCATTCTTTCTGGAGTTATTTCTCCACTGATCTCCAGTAGCATATTGGGCACCTACTGACCTGGAGAGTTCCTCTTTCAGTATCCTATCATTTTGCCTTTTCATACTGTTCATGGGGTTCTCAGGGCAAGAATACTGAAGTGGTTTGCCATTCCCTTCTCCAGTGGACCACATTCTGTCAGGCCTCTCCCCCATGACCTGCCCGTCTTGGGTTGCCCCGCAGGCATGGCTTAGTTTCATTGAGTTAGACAAGGCTGTGGTCCTAATGTGATTAGATTGACTAGATTTCTGTGAGTATGGTTTCAGTGTGTCTGCCCTCTGATGCCCTCTTGCAACACCTACCATTTCACTTGGGTTTCTCTTACCTTGGGCGTAGGGTTATCTCTTCACGGCTGCTCCAGCAAAGCACAGCCGCTGCTCCTTACCTTGGACGAGGGGTATCTCCTTAGGGCCACCCCTTCTGACCTTGAATGTGGAGTAGCTCCTCTCGGCCCTCTTGTGCCCGCGCAGCCACCGCTCCTTGGATGTGGGGTTGCTCCTCTGTAGCTTGTCTTTATTGTAAAGTAATTAGCCTCCAATTAAATAATTTTAAAAATACAAAAAATAAAAAGAGAAAAAACAGACTTACATATCGGTACAACACTCCTAGTGACCCTCTCAGTTCTGTTTCTCTGAAGAACCATGGCTAGAATACTAGGAGGAGGTGGGAGGGGAGGCGGAGAGCAGGTTCACTAACTCCCACTACTGACGTTTCAGTTGTACTCGATTGTAGTGTCACTGTAGAGGTAGGAAAAGAGAGGAGGAGATTGTACTGATTCTAGTTTCCCAGCATGGGTGACCATCTCATGGCCCTGACCATGATAAGGAAGACAGATACAGCCGCAGATAACCCCATAAGAAAACATAGCACATGCTTATCCTTGGAAGACACAGTTTAATGCATTCTACATGCAGGCTTGTCCCCGTGCATGAGACCCTCTCCATGCACGACACAGGTGACCTGGAACAGGTAATTTGGTTGTTTGCTCATTCATTCAGTCAGTTTCTCACCCCTTCAATAGACTTTTGTATCCACCAGTATCAGATACTATTCTGAGTTTTGGAGGTACATTGGTGAATGAGAGATAAGTCTGCTTCTTTCAAAATGTGTTTGTTCTAGTTTAGGAAGAGGTGCTAAAAAGTACACAAATGAACCAAGAAAAGAATTCCAGAGAGTGATAGATGCAGTGAGGACCATGAAACAGGGCAATGTGATGGAGTAGGGAGTGAGGTCTACCCCAGATCTGATTATCAACTTGAACACATCTGGAACCGATTTAAATGTAGGGACCAGACAGACAGCCTTAGGGTGAGGGGCAAGCTTTTGCATTTGGCTGCAAGCAAAAGTGAAAGTAAAGAGCTCCAGACCCATGTGATGAGTTATTACAGGGACCCCAGGCACAGTGCGATGCATCCGTGATGCACTCCTTGATTCCTCATGCTGAAGAGGGGTAGACTGTAACCAAATGAGCCTGTGTAATGGAGCTGCAAGCTGGATGGCCAGGCCGGGCCCAGGGCTGAGTTTATGAACAGCAGCATGAATATCTTCCCTTTAAGACCAGAGGCTCCCTGGAGTGAGGGTGATGCCTGGGGGGAGTTATATTCCCAGCACAGTGCTTGGCCCACAGGGTAGATCCTCTATAAGTATTGGTTGATGACTCAAGGAATCCCTCAGCTGAAGGGGAGGGAGTGGCTACTGCAGAACCAGGGAGCCTTAGCATTCTGCCAGATTTCTTCACACTTGAGAGCAATACTGGCCTCCCTCCATAAAACAAGTCCCGGAGACTCCCAGGTGGGACTGGCCAATTGACTGCAATTTTATCTCCTTGATTTCAGCAATTGCTGTCCCCGGGGGGACTTGCTTTTAATGCTCCTGCCAAGTATGGTCCCAAGTTCTTTCCTTAAGTTTGTAACTGACAGAGCTGGGAATTCGCAGGCCTGAGGATTCTTGCAGATGCATTGCATGCCGAGGGAATATAAAGAGAATTCAATAGAACAAGCTGTTAGGTGTATGCTGCATAGTTTTCCTATCTTCTCATCCTTCCTGGTTCTGGTGGCATGTATAATGCAGAAAGGCTACTCAGTTCCAATCCAGAAAGATGCTCATAGTTTCACAGATGACATGACCCAGGTCTAGGCCCAGCTCCCCAAACAGAGATGACAAAATCTTACTTCCTTTCCACACTAGTACGTGCCATTAAAACAGCATTGCTGGATCTAGCAAGTAAAATATTTATGCCCAGTTAAATTTGAATTTCAGAGAAATAACAGAATTTTTTAGTTTGTTTCAAATATTGCATCAGATATCCTTACAATACTTACAATAAAAATTATTTTTGTGGTTCATGGGAAATTCAAATTTGACTGGCAGGTCCTATTTTATCTGGCAACCCTACTTAAGACCAGGAGAGAGATTTTAACTCTGTCACCTGCCTAAGATTTTTCCATCAGATCCTTATTTTGGGTTCCAACCTGAGGTCTCCACACCACCCTCAGGGTTGAGTGGTATTTTTATAACTGTCCCAGTGAGTTCATCCTTTATCTGAGACCCTCTGCTGCAAGTGCTCTATCGCTTAATTGTGTCCGACTCTTTGAGACCCCATGGACTCTATGTAGCCCACCAGGCTCCTCTGTCTATGGGGTTTTCCAGGCAAAAACACTAGGGTGAGTTGCCATTTCCTCCCCCAGGGGATCTTCACGACCCAGGAATCAAACCAATGTCTCCTGCATCTCCTGCTCTGCAGGTAGATTCTACACCATTGAGCCACCTGGGAAGCCCAGTATTGTGATTCTGCCCAGTCACGGACCTCTGTGAGTATAGAATTGGAATCTGAGATCCTACCTAATTCCAATTCTACACATGCAGGGCTTCTTTTCTGTCTGAACAGAATCACAATATCTGAACATACAAGGTGTGTCTCACCCACAAAACAGAAAGTACACATTCTGCCACAGGTTTTGTCCATCAGCAGAGGAGAACTTTGTAATTTTCACCGGCTTAGTAAACTCAATTTCCCCATGACCATGTCCTCAAAAATCCCGAGGACAGTAAAGTTTCATGGACAGTTGGTAGTTGTGCAGATAAAAGAAGGCTTCCATGTCTCATACTTATCAGAGGATTAAATAGTCAGCCAACCATATGACATGCCTAGAAGCTATTTTCAGCTCTGTTTTAACCTGTTGAACTCCAGAGAGCAGCTTCTGTATTTTTATCTCATGTTATGCTTCCTTTGAGGCAACAAGTATAGGGCAGTGAGGTAAAAAAAAAAAAAAAAAAAAAAAAAGAATAACAGCTTTCAAGAAAACAATCTAAAATAAGCACCTGTGTAGTGATTATAAAAATATACAGATTTCCTTTCCTTCTACTGGTAATGTCAAAGCCCACACAATTTGTGATGTGTTTGCATGTGATGCTCATCTAGCCACATGCTTCTTTTCCACTTAACCTTTTAGGTCAGATCTGTTAGGTTTTCTCCCTTCCCCACCACATGATCAGGGCAGTATTTGTTGCTTTCGTATGTTAGAAGCCAATGACAATTCTGTTTGCCCTTAATTCAAATACAAAGGGTAATGACTGTAGGTGCCATAACAAAATAGTTCCAAAGATTAGCTGGAATTCCTGGTCCTGGTACATTTACCAAGTTTAGCTTGCCAGGCAATGTCTAAAAGCACCCTAGTCACTTTGCTCAATAAGCATGAGATGTGAGCTCTTCAATTGATTGATAGATCAGTGGACCTGGCTTTACTCACTGCTGTCATCATCTACTCAGGCTACCATAACAAAACACCACAGACTTACAGTGGCTTACGTAACACAAATTTGTTTTCCCAGAGTTCAGGGAGACTGGAAGTCCAAGGTCAAGATGGTGGCGGATTGAGTTTCTACTGAGGTCTTCCTGCTTGGTGAGCAGATGGCCACCCGCCTTCTTTCTGTGTATTCATCTGGCCTTTCCTGTGGGTGAGCCCCTGGTGTCTCCTTGCATGTCCAAATTTCTTCTTCTTATGAAGACATCAGTCAGATTGGATTAGCACACATCCTAATGGCCTCATTTTAACCTAATTATCTCTCCCAGATGGTTCAGTTGGTAAAGAATCCGCCTGCAATGCAGGAGACGCAGGAGACAAAGGTTCGATCCCTGGGTTGGGAAGATCCCCTGGAGGAGGAAATGGCAACCTACTCCAATATCCTTGCTTGAAAATTCCCACGGACAGAGGAGTGTGATGGGCTACAGTCCAAAGTGTTACAAAGAGTTGGACATGACTAGGTATGCAGGCACTTTGAAGGTACCTCTTTATAAGCTCTCCCTCTAAATACAGTGCCAGGGGTGGGGGTGAGGTTAGGACTTCAATATATGAATTTTGGGTAGACATAGTTTAGCTCATAACAACCACTGTGTGTCCAGTAACTAATTTAGCACCTGACACATGGTAGCAATAAATGTTTGTAGAATGAATGACAGAACTTTGAGAATGTCATTGGTGAGGCATGTCACTTAAAGTTTCTTGCATGGGTTAGTCCAGAGCATTTGATTTTTAAGCTTCTTCTCTACCTACACATTTTTCTGGTCACTGATTGTGGAACAGAAAGTAATCTGACCCATATGAGGTTTGTAACAACCCAATTCCATAGAGATGAGGCTGCCCGGAAGCACATCTCTCCCACTGCAGGCACCGAGCCTGTCACTTCCATGTCACATCTGACTGCTCTCCATCAGGCTCACGACGGTGGTCGGTGTAACGAGGTTCCCCCAGCTGTCACTCCCCAGCCCTCTTCTCAGCAGATGCTTGACCTCACCCTGTGGAGGCATGCATCTCCTGCTTCTATTATTTTCTTCAAACTGGGAAGGAAAAAAAATAACCCACCAAAGATCTGCTACTTCTCAGGGGAGAGTGGGCTTCTCAACAGACAATATCCATTGTCTGATCTGAGCTTTGCTCTACTAGTCTTTCAGGGAAAGGAAAAAAAAAGAGCCCCAAAACTTTGATCCCTGGGGAGGTGAAGCGGAAGTTGATCTTCACCATTAAATTTTTTTATAGATAGCAAAGTCCATGCTTCCACCTGCATCCAAAGCAGAGGCAGCTGGCAGAACAAAGCAGCAGAGAAAAATAGCTGACCAGAATCTCTTAAATTGCCCATGTACAGGTGCAGCTTGTTTTTCATCTTGGTGGCAGTCACTAGTGATTGACAATGTTTTACCCAGAGGACTTAACCCTTTTTCTCCTAAGTGAACCAGAGTCAAGTCTCATGGTTCAGAAAACAATTCCTACCCCTCTGTCTGTTGTAAAGAAATGCAACACAAATGGATGGTGATAGTACTTCGAACCAATGTTAAGAAACAAAGAACAGAACACTTTCAGACAGAAGTTTTGAAAAATTATCCTTAGGTATTTCCAGCTTTGATGCCAAGGCTGAGAGATATTCCTTTTGTATTGATAGACCCTCAGAGATGGTGCTTGATGGATGCTCCTCTAGAATGAAGGTGACATTGTGTGTTGTAATTCTCTAGGTGTTGAGTACCTGACCTAGAAAACCAATTCCTGTTTGCCCTCAGGTTTTTTCCATCACCATCAAACAAGTTATTTTAGAGGCTATGCAGCAGAGAGAAGAGACACTGTCACGCAGCCCAGCTTTAAAATTTCCAAAGATGGTGAACGGGGCTGCCTGGCCTCATCAGCTCTGTGCTGATGTGTCTGTTTCCCCCACAACAACTACCAGTGTACCTCACACGGAGTTACTTTTCATACTTGTGCACAAGGACATTAGTCACTTGGGGAGTCCCCCTGGAGGGGCTGAATTTGTGTAGAGCCCAGACAGACGGCCATCTGTGTGGTTTTCTCTCCAGCAGTCTCTGGAACTTGCATGGTGGATGGATTGAGGGGTTGTGTGGGGACGAGGGCAGTCTTTAACAAACAAAAGAGCGAACATTGGGAAGGCTGCACGAATAGCTTTCAGAACCTCCACAAGATGTTCTGAACATGTGGAAAGAGGCCAAGTGCAAAAGAGGAATTACCTCCTAAACATCAAGCCCGCCTAGTGAGAAGGGAAGTTTGTTACTGCTGATTACAAGTTAGCCCTTGGGGAGAAGGCTCCAGAGCCCACAAGTGGACACTTCTGGATCTTCAGCTGGGTCCTGAGCCAAGGGAAAACAACTGTTAAAGAAGTGATGCTATTACAGATCAGATAGCTTCATTTTCTGATAAGTACATTATAAATCACCTTCTCTTAGCACAAGAAACCTCACTGATGAATATTCTTGATCATTTAAATGTCCAAAATACACCACAACATGAGCACAGAGCATGACCTCAATAACTCTCATAGCCATGGAGAAATGGTTTGACTTCTGAATGGAAAAAATGACATGCAGACAACTCTGACACTTCCTTTGAGAGTCTTTGTAAATTTCCAACTATTACACATGCCCCCAAAGCTTCCCACTCTGTGTCTTTGGCCTTGACATGCCTTTGAAAAGAGTGCATGCTAAGCTGAGGGCATCTGTCCAGATGTTCAGGTCTCCACACTCAAACCAGTTAATCTGGAAGTAAAATAATCAAAGAAACCCTGTGACCTGGAAACCAATCTATCTCACTCATAAATCAAACCTTTCGTATAAGTCTGGATATATCTGTGTGGCCAAAAACTAGTGAGTTTAAACTTCTTGAATTTTCATTAATTATTTTGATCTTAGATGTGGATAACAGCTGCTAGTTAGTGATTGTGCATGAAATAAAATCCCAAGATTATGCAGAAATTATAGCCTCAGTGCCATGGTGATAATCTAATGAGGCAAAAGCTTGGATGCATGTCAACTTCATCCGAACAATAGGTGCTGTCGAGCAGACAGGGACACTGTTGGAAGTGATGCCTTGGAAATAGCACAGTCTAGAATCAGGCGGCCTTACTCCTCTCCATCTGAGTTTATAGCGGGCATATGGAACACGTTTCTGTTCAAGCTGGTTCACAAAAACGTCTGCGTCAGCAGTGAGAATCAACACTAAATTCTCCTTCAATATTTACTCCCTTCATTTGGACTTATGTCACCATTACAATCTGGAAGCAGCGAACACATGGGCCCAGAGTGACCCACGGGGCAGCTGAGCACCGGTAAGTCTTTTCTCTCTAGACATTCATTCCATGAGGGAGAAACTCTTCCTAATCATCACACAGATTCTAGCAGATTTACACACAACGGGTTGTACAGAATGCCCTAGACTTTGGAATATTCTTGGCCTTGGGAAAAAAATTTTTTTTTAAGTTTGTAAAGGTAATTACCATTATTTACCGTACTGAGGGCAAAGCCCCACCCTGGGCTTGAGGCCAGGGGATCTCAGACTAGAGTGTATTGAGGTGAGCCAACTCCAAGACAAAAGCACAATTATGCTCACATAAAAACCAACACTGGTGGCAGTGGGTGAAGGAAACACCCACGTAAGGGGGAGGTGTGTGCAGGGAGGGGCTTGCTTTGAAGTTTTGCATAAATCTTGTAAATTTTTTCCCCCCATAGTCCTGAGAATGAAGATTCTGCAGAGGTTGCCATCCTGGGTCTCCTGTTAAGCTGTGCCATAAGGAAATAGACTTCTTTCTTACTCGATTTGCCAGTTTTAAAAACTGAACTCTAAATAAAAGCATTTTGGTAGAATGAAGAAAACGGGAAATGTTGTGTAAGGTGTTCTGAAGCTTTCTTCATTTCTTGGCAGAAAGGAACTAAAGCCAAACACAAAAAGAGGTCTTTATGTTTCAAGCCCACTTCACTTGACTCTTCTTTCTGATTCACATCCACTTGTCCACTTAGGAAAGTGGTTAGGCCGTGGGGTTAGAAATAGTGTTGCTGCAGTCCATCTGGTTCTCCAGTTAGAAAATAATTAGCTAGTCCCGAAATACTCACACACGTTACCTTTTTGACAACCACCCCATATCTTTTTATTCTTGCTAGGATGAAGGCCAGATGATTATTCATGCTGATACTATAAATCAGCGACAAGAAAAACTTGTAATGACAACGTAGACATGTTTCAAGAATCCACAGGCACTGCAAGGGGAAGGAGAGGAGTGACAGGGAGATTGGGGCCCACCGAGCACCCCAGCCTGGCCTGGAATGAGTGAGCGCACTGGTTCCCAGAGAGCAGCCTCTCTAGCAGTAGGTGTACTGCCAGGCTCCTCTGTCCATGGAATTCTGCAGGCAAGAATACTGGAGTGGGTTGCCATTCCCTTCTCTAGGGGATCTTCCTGATCCAGGGATTGAACCCAAGATCTCTGGCATTGCAGGTGGATTCTTCACTGAGCCACCAGGGAAGCCCCTACTGCACACTACTTCAGGAGAAAAACCCTAGGAAGTTGGATTTTCCTCTTCAGTCCAGGAGGAAAATGCTCTTTGAGAAATGGATGTGGACACATGAGGTCCTGGGGCTGTGACCTCAGTGAAGTGCAGGCTGAAGACAATTTGTAGCATCAGCCTGTCTCTCACCACTGCACACGCCAGAAGCCGACGCCTGATAGAACTCGAGCCACCAGTCCTGCACACCCAGTTCTTGCCTGCCTGGCAGCCAAGAGGAAAGGGGAATTACAGACAGGCTGGACTTGAAACACTGCTATGGCCCCACCTGAGTTTCAGGTGCCCCAGGGAGTCCTTTCAACCACCTGGAATTGAGGCTGTTTCAAGGTACAGATGCAACCTGTGTTTGTCTTGCTTTTGTTTGCACCTGAATACAAGTACCAGCTGGAAGCCAGAAGGTGTGGGGCACTGCAAACAATTTTAACTTAAATAAAGAACTGAAGAGTTTAAAAGACAGGATACATGTAGAGGCGAGGGAGTGAGGGGGGAAAAAGAGGGGAAAGGAAATAGATTTATTAGAGGAAATAGAAAAATACACAGAAATTTGGGTAGGTGTGATACTTGATATGTATTTTCCATGATCTGTTAGTATACCTACCTACATTTCACCCTCAACTTAATGATATACAGAAAATAAGCCTTTGGTCCTGTGATCCACCTTGCTGAGTATTGAATGTGCCTATTATGCACCAAGTACTAAAGTAAACACTGGGGATAAATGATGAAAAGATATTGTCATCCTATAGTCAGATGGCAAGTTATCACTTCTGAGACGGCTGCCATGATGATGGATGTGGGCCATGATGACATAAAGGGCCAGCTATTTCCCCTTAGAATGGTGAAGGGAGACTAAAGAGGAAACGAGAGAGAAGACCTTACACAAACCTCTTCTTCACCCCAAAAGCAACACCAAGAGACAAAAATGTGGAATGCATTGGTGATGGTCTTTTCCTATTCATTCATTTTGTACTAGGGTAACATCTCTGCTGCTTCCACGTCTTAGCTATAGTAAACGGTGCTGCCATGAACATAAACATTGGAAAGAAAACCTTTTTCTTAAATGCTACAGGTTGATGTGAATATTTCCAAGGCAACATGCAACTTGAGATTTCTTTTTTTTTATTTAAAAAGATGTTTATTTCATATCAGAGTATAGCTGACTTACAATGTTGTGTTAGTTTCAGCAACGTGATTCAGTTATACATACATATGTGTGTGTGTGTGTATATATATATGTCTCCACTCTTTTTTGAATTCTTTCCCCCATATAGATTATTTCAGAATATTGAGTAGGGTCCCTTGTGCTATACAGTAGGTCCTGTTGGTTGTCTATTTTATATACGGTGTTGTTCAGTCACTAAGTTGTGTCCAACTCTGCGACACCATGGACTGTCGCCCATATAGTAGGGCTATAATCCCAAACTCCTAATTTATCTCTCCCTTCCCATCTTTTCCCTTTGGTAACCCTAAATTTGTTTTCTATATCTGTGAGTCTGTTTCTGTTCTGCAAATAAAGTTATTTGTATCATTTTTTTACATTCTACTTTTAAGTGATGGCATATGATATTTGTCTTTCTCTGTCTGATTTACTTCACTTAGTATAATCTCAGGTCCATGTGTCTTGCTGCAAATGGCATTATTTCATTCTTTTCTACGGTTGAGTAGTATTCCATTGTATATCTGTATCACATCTTTATTCACGCATCTGTTAATGGACATTTAGGTTGCTTCTATGTCTTAGCTATAGTAAATACTGCTGCTGTGAACATTAGGGTGCATTAGATTAATTTTTTATCAACCTATTTTTTAAAAAAATTTTCTGCAAAAGGCAGTAGAAATTTGGAAAATACTATGCTGCTTAACTTTTTCATTTTTTAAATAACAGAATGTCACTTTTTGTCAACTGTGAGGGGGAAAAGCATTCTAAAAAGAAGCCATTTCATTTTAAAATAAAATACAATCTGTAGTTTGGCAAACTCAAGGGCAGTAGTATAATAATTAACAGTGAAATTTTGGATTCAGACAAACCAGAGATCTAAATCCTGACATCCCAATTTATAAGCTGTGTGATCTCTGACACATAGTGTTACTTTCCTGAACTTGAGTTTTTGTTTTTATTAAAAATTTTTTTTTGGCTATGCTGCATGGCATGTGAGATCTCAGTTTTCTGACAAGGAACTGAATCCACACACCCTTGCATTGGAAGTGCAGAGTCTTAACCACCGAACCAGCAGGAAAGTCCCTGTTTTTTCTTTTTTTTTTAATGGGAGTAATAATAATGATATCTAATTTGTAAGCTTATTTTAAAAATTAAATAAGATAATTATGCATATAAAGTCCCTGACAAGGAGCCTAGTAGCTAGCCTATGCTCAGCAAATGGTGGCTATTATTAAAATTAGCCTATTCATGAATAATTCTAGTAATAAATACTTTTCCTTTCCCTGTTAAATTATGACTCTACACAGGACAAAGTGAATTGAAATAATGATCATTTCTTCTGTGGGTACATTTAATGGCTACAGCCTACTAAAAAGGTTAAATAAGTTTTGAGTGGCATGATCTGATAGGGCTGAAGAATGATTTATTTAAGAGGATAAATGTCAAAATCACATTTCCCTGGCTGTGCAGTTAGCATGAGTGTCACAATGGGGTTACCCACAATGGCTTGTATTCTCAAGAAGCTGACCAGACTAATGTTTACATTCAGGAGTAGCTCCACTAATCCAAAGGAGAAATGGAAGATCCTAAACTTGAAAGCACATCAGGAGTAAAAGGTAAGGATGTTCAATAACATCTCTAACGTCAATCATTTAGAAATCTGAATGCAAATTGTCATGACCATCAGCAGACCTGAATTCACTGAACCCAAGCCAAGAAATGTCGAGCCCATCCATCTACCCCAGGCAGCCAGGTCTGTGTGTGATTCTTACACCTCTGCCTTGGGGCACTGGGGGGCTCCTGGAACTTTCTAATGTAAACACGGCTGGGCTGGATATTGGTCTTGTTGAACAAAGAGTTGTTTGAAACTTTTAGATATGCTTTAGATGATAAAAATACAGGGAATGAAAATGCCTAGATTCACTTCCTGGCATAAACATACATAACATGAAGCAGTGAATTCTTAAAATTGACGCTTAGACTCAGGCATAGCGACACCATGGACTTTATGAGTCTAGGAAACTTTTCTACAGGAAACTATCACGATTATAAGAACAGAGAGGCAAAGATATCAGATTCACAGGCAACGGGACTCAGACAGGCCGATTTTAGAAGGCTTTTGGAGGATTTTTGTCCCCCCTCAGGTGAATGGGAATGCAAAATATTATGCAAATCAGATTTTATCTTCTGGATAATTTGCCTCAATAAAAAAAGCTAAAGACATGAAAGGAAGACTACATTCACATTTAAAGACTGTGTTTTCATGTAAATAAAGTGTTGCTCAAAGTGCACTGGGGCTTGAGAAGAGGTAGGCAAAGCTACCACCAGGAGGGATCCTCCATCTTGGATTCCCAGTTTCAGCAGCAGACTTGAGATGGTGGCCAGCTATGGTTCTAATGGTTTAATGTTGAATTCAGTGAATGCCACTGCTGATGTCAGGCAGGGAAGATGGACAAAGGGAGCCAGAAAAAAAAAAAGAAGAAGAAAAAGGAAGAGTATGAGAAAAAGAGGGCTTCCCCAAAGGCTCAGCGGTCAAGAATTCGCTCGCAGTACAGGAGACACACACAGGAGACACGTGTTGGATCCCAGGGTCAGGAAGATCCCCTGGAGGAGGAAGTGGCAACCCACTCCAGTATTCGTGCCTGAAAAATCTCATGGACCCAAGAGCCTGGTGGGTTGCAAAGAGTTGGACACGACTAGTGACGGAGCGCACACTCAGCGAGAAAGAGAAAAGAAAAAAAAAAGATAAAGACAGCTGTGACTGTGGAAGAATGACTAGTGAAGTGTTAGTTGCTCTTGTGACCCCATGGAGGTAGGCTGCCAGTCTCCTCTGTCCATGAGATTTTCCAGACAAGAATACTGGAGAGGGTTGCCATTTCCGTCTCCAGGGGATCTTCCCGACCCAAGGGTCAAACCTGGGTTTCCCACATTGCAGGCAGACTCTTTACCACCTGGGCTACCTTCTTAGATTCCTTCCTAAATTGCCGAGTCTTATTGGGCATTTAAGATCTTTAAAAAGATTAAATTCTACTTGAGACTATCCTGTGATATTGAGCACAAGCACAGATTTATAAGAATATATATATGTATAAAACAACTATATATATATGTTAAATATATACATAAAAGCACTATCAGTCAGTTCAGCTCAGTTCAATCGCTCAGTCGTTTCTGACTCTTGTGACCCCATGAACCACAGCACGCCAGGCTTCCCTGTCCATCACCAACTCCAGAGTTCACTCAAACTCATGTCCATTGAGTCGGTGATGTCATCCAGCCATCTCATCCTCTGTTGTTCCCTTCTCCTCCTGCCCCAAATCCCTCCCAGCATCAGGGTCTTTTTAAATGAGTCGACTCTTCGCATGAAGTGGCCAAAGTACTGGAGTTTCAGCTTCAGCATCAGTCCTTCCAATGAACACCCAGGACTGATCTCCTTTAGGATGGACTGGTTGGATCTCCTTGCAGTCCAAGGGACTCTCAAGAGTCTTCTCCAACACCACAGGTTCAAAAGCATCAATTCTTCGGCACTCAACTTTCTTCACAGTCCAACTCTCACATCCATACATGACCACTGGAAAACGATAGCCTTGACTAGATGGACCTTTGTTGGCTAAGTAATATCTCTGCTTTTCAATATACTATCTAGGTTGGTCATAATTTTTCCAAGGAGTAAGTGTCTTTTAATTTCATGGCTGCAGTCACCATCTGCAGTGACTCTGGAGCCCCAAAAAACAAAGTCAGCCACTGTTTCCACTGTTTCCCCATCTATTTCCCATGAAGTGATGGGACCAGATGCCATGATCTTCATTTTCTGAACTTTTTCACTCTCCTCTTTCACTTTCATCAAGAGGCTTTTTTTGTTCCTCTTCACTTTACTTCAGTTTAAAAAAGCATTATCTCAGGCCCACAAGAAATACTACATTGGTTGATATATTATGTATTAATTAAAGTCAAATAATACATTGATCGATAGATTATCAGTTTCCATGTCATGAGCTAAGTGTTTTTATAGACAATAGATATAGGACACTACAAGGATATAATTACCATTGTTAGTAATTAGGAAAGGAATCTTAGTGTTTAAGTTGAGATGAAACTTAAACGGAAACATATACATATTCAGCAGAGGCTTTGGGAAAAAGGGTTTTGAAGTCGAGAACAAGTCAAGGGTTTGAGGAAGCTATGGTCCTTGGGGGACAGCAGTATGGTCTCACTGCAGTATGAACTGAGGGCGTCCATGTGCAGTCATGACATGAATAACTGAGGGTAAGGGGGGGTCTCTGCTATGCTCAGTTGTCTGGACTTTCAGATATCAACCATGCTTCTAACTTTTGCTGTCACTTCCGAGGTGACTGAATTTCATTTGAGAGTTTGCTGTGATATCAGAGAGCACAGGACTGAATTTATAGGAATAATTCTTAAGCAAACAGGAAAAGGTGGGGTCCTACCCCTGGATTCTGTGACCCTGGACAAGTATGTGAAAGAACGATCTTTCTTTTTATGTTCTGATCCCTCTCTCTTCCATTTCCAGAGCTCTACATAGAAGAGCTCTGAAGGGAGTTTTTCTCATGGAAAGGAGAGTGGAAGGATACGGAAGCATTCTTGCATGGTCTCTTGTTCATTTTCCCCTTCCGGTTATTCAGTTTGGGGTTCTATGGTTGCTCTTCTCTAAAACCTGGCCCAGGGAACAGACTTCTCAGGTCCTCTGAATAGGATATGTTTTCAGTAGCAAGGATAAAGGGAAACACAATCACTGGAGAAGATACAAATGCCATCGTGTTTACAGGGAGCCTTTGGCAGCTGGGCTGGAACCACCGCCCCTTGCCTGCCTGAGAGGTGAGAACACCTCTCCACCAAGCAAGATGCATCCTATTCATTACCACCTGGAACTTTTCCCTTCTCATGAAAACTTCCAGATTCAAGGTTCCCAGACTTCCTTGGGTTCTCTTGCTTGTAGTCTGAGAAACTCTGACCTTCCAAAGGAAGGACTGTGGACACTGATACACTGTTGATTTCGTTTTTTTAGGTGCAAAATCTCCACTCCCTCAAAAGAAGGACCCTTGTTTGCTAAGGGTCCATCCTTAACACCAATCACTTAACACCTGTATCAAATTATACACATCAAGTAGAGAGGAAATTCTTTCACACCAATATGAACAAAGAGTTTATTGTTATACAGGAAAATCTATTTTGGAAAAAAATTACTTTTCTTGGAAAAGAAAATTTTTTTCTTTCTCTAGGTTCGAGCAGGGATAATTCCTGTATTTATTTGTGCTCAAAGTTTGCAAAATGGCAGGAGTGTGGCTATCAGAAGAGGATGACACATAGATGGAAGAGGACTTCTTGTGAGTCTTGTTTATAGGCAGAGGATGAGTTCAAGACAGAACTGACCTCAAATCTCCCAGGAGAGAATCCTGTCGTATCTACTCCAGACATGCATGCCAAGGGTGACCTGACTGTATAATTCCCCTGCCCAGGGCTGTGTCTTCAGAAAAAGAGCACACAACTCAGAGAACAGGCCAATCTCTCAGCTCAGGATCTTTTCTATATTCTAGATCTTTTTTATTTTAAAATTAAAAAGTGACAAGTCTGTCCTTGGCCACAGGACACTCTATCTACATTCATGTTTGAAAGAAGAAACTACATTCACTTCATGGAACTGTAGGATTTGCAGCAACTATAGTCTAACAGTCTGTCGCAAGTGTATTGGATGTTTCAGTTTGCCAGACCTGTCATGAGAAATTAATTACAGGATGTTGCAGAAATGGCAAAGCTCCAGCAGCATCTTGCATAGTTTAATATAGCCCCATTTCCCCATTTCAATGTATTTGTGGTTAGAT
Source organism: Ovis aries (assembly GCF_016772045.2). NCBI lineage: Eukaryota > Metazoa > Chordata > Mammalia > Artiodactyla > Bovidae > Ovis > Ovis aries. Next base: position 60,593,698 of record NC_056061.1, read on the forward strand.
AAATCCTCAGAAATTTACAGCTGCTATAGACTAGTTTATTATGTACTCTGCCTGCACACATGATAAGTATAATAAGAATTTGATGTTCTTAAAGTACATAGATTTCACTGACATTTCTTTACCACTATGGAAATATTTAGTTGCTAAAAGTAGCATCTGCAGAAACTTCTGAACATTAACTTCTGTAAAACAGGCAGAGATGGTTAAAAACATCACAGTGCTTAGCCACCTCCCATTTATTTGAAACTGAAGAACTGCATCTCGGTAAAAAGTTGTGTGGAGTGTTTCTATAAAATGGTCCCAGGAACAAATAGAAAAAAAATTAACTATTGATTCTCAATTGAAAACACTGAACAACTGAAGCGACCACATTTTTCTTCAGGGAACCTTCTTCCTTTGGTTTCGAGACTGCTTTTTCACAAGCTTCAGTTGTTCATTTTTAACATGGCAACAATCTGTTTTCCTCACCTGCTTACTGTTTCCTCCTTTTGACTTTCTTTTTTTCCTTAACTATGATTGTCCCCTCTCAAGTCATCTCATTTCAAGCAACTTTAAAGACTGGCAACGTAGGTATACTTAATATAACTGTTGCATTAAAACAAATTCCTGTATTTTCCTCTACAAAATTCTTTCACAGTTCTTCACAAGGAACCCAGTGATGATTTAAGAAAAAGTGAACTATCATGAGTAAAAATCAAACTGTTTAGTACTTTTAGACAGAAAAGACATTGAAGTATATAAAGTTGGGCCATTTGGTAATAGAGGGAGAACGTGTTATATGCATGGTTCTTTTATACGTACTTACTTCTGAACCCCCTTTAGATTGTGAGTAGAGAGTAAAACTGTACATTCTTGGCAGCTTTATCCTCCCTGTTCTGAGACTGTCAAAATAACCCATCCATAATCAGCATGAATTTGAGGTGTTAGAAGAGCAACTTTCGAAAAGAAGGGGCTCACAACATATGCCTGATGTAGATTTGAAGAGGATCATTAGAAAAAAGCATTCTTTGTGTTTACAAAACAGATGTTTTTATGTTATCCAGTTCCCGCCTTAACTTAAAAGTATTTCCTATTCATTTTAATAACTAGAGCAGAAAGATATGATGAATGCAGTACCTCATTACCAAGTTCGCTTTCCGGGTCTCTGAAGAGAGTAGCTGTCTACTTTTGCCTAGTAGGTCCATTGTTAACCCTAAATGATGCTGACATCCAATTCTCCTGCAGATAATTGGGTCCATCCATAGACTGAGTTTGCCACTCAACAGAGCCTTTTGATTGACGTGACTCTTGATGTTTTTATTTTCTCTTATGTGACTGGGATGGCGCCTTTTCTGTTTTCTTGAAGAATATGTTACTGTACATGTATAAGTTTGATTCCATAGAATTGATTTCTTAGAAAAAAGTAAGAATTATAGTACAGAGTAAGGATCTTGCAAAACATTTATGGGATAAAGACATTATCAGGGCTTTTTTTTTCTTAATTTTACTCAACGATGGTATTTCACTTTATGTAGGTCACTGCTGCATGAAAGATGCAGGAGATGTTTCCAGTCCCAGAGTGTGGTTGTAGGTGCATCAGGGTGCTTTCCTTAATCTTGTGTGGGTGCAGACAGACTCTAGGTGTGACTGCCTCACTTTACCCAGTACCTGAGGTGGGTGGGGCACTTCAAGACCTCCCAGTGGAGTCTGCAAACTTCCATGGACAGTGAGCATTTACTGACCATGTGCACTTGGACAAGTTACTTAACCTTCAAAGCCCTGGTTTCCTTATCTGCAGCAAGGAAGATTTTATCTTCCTCCTAGGTTTAAAGTGAAGAGTAAATGAGGTCATGTACATGAAGTGCAGATCTGGGAACTCTCTTCTTTAGTTAAGTTCAATGAGGTAGAAATCAGTAAATACAAGCTTTAAAAAGTTGGACTGGTGAAAAATGTTCCCATAATTTACTTAACAGATATGGACCTCAGGTGGAAATCATTGAAATTATGTGTAAGGTCATGACTTTTTATTACAGTTTCTAGAATGTTCTAACCCTCTGAACAGTATTTGTCATTTAAATATACGACTAAAATAACATGTCATATATAGTTACAAAATGTTAAATTATTTCCCAGATAGTCTTGCTGAACTTTCTAAAGAGAAAAATATCTTTCTTTGATAAAACATTTCTATAACAGAAATAAAATTAAGGTCAAGTATTCATTTTTTTGGGAAAGAAACCTTACACAATGTTTCAAAACTATGAAGTGTTTGCCATTTAAAAACACTAATTTAATATTTAAAAGATGCATTTTAAACATGAATTGCATTCATACGTATAAAATATTTTATGTTTTAAATCTTTATAAAACTTGCTTTTTATTCTAGCTTTACAAATCTTATTCATTGTATAATTTTGGTACTGAAGAAACTTGAATCTTCAACATATAGTGGAGTGAATAATCGGGAAATAAATTTAAAGAATGACATTATTTATATCTAGAAAAGATAGTGTCAAATTGTTACTTATTTGGAGAAAAGAAACTATAAAATGGGATAAAATTTAGTAATTTTAGAATAAAAATAAAACTAATTTGTAAGACTCTTGAGAGTCCCTTGGACTGCAAGGAGATCCAACCAGTCCATTCTAAAGGAGATCAGCCCTGGGTGTTCTTTTGGAAGGAATGATGCTAAAACTGAAACTCCAGTACTTTGGCCACCTCATACGAAGAGTTGACTCACTGGAAAAGACTCTGATGCTGGGAGGGATTGGGGGCAGGAGGAGAAGGGGATGACTGGATGGCATCACTGACTGGATGGACGCGAGTCTGAGTGAACTCTGGGAGATGGTGATGGACAGGGAGGCTTGGAGTGCTGAGATTCATGGGGTCACAGAGTCGGACTCGACTGAGCGACTGAACTGAACTGAACTGAAATATGTAGCATTATGAATCTTCAGGTGGATTCTTTTTAATCACTGTTCCTTATTTGGGTTGTGCTGGGTTCTCACTGCTGTGTGGGCTCTCCTCAGCTGTGGTGAGCAGGGGCTACTCTCTAGCTGCAGTGTGAGGGCTTTTCACTGCGGTGGCTTCTCTTGTTGCAGAGCACGGGCTCTGAAGCATGTGGGCTTCAGCAGTCGCGGCTCCCAGGCTCTGGAGAGCAGGCTCAATGGTTGTGGTGTATGGGCTTAGCTGCTCTGTGGCAAGTGGGAATCTTCCCAGCTCAGGGATCACACCCATGTCTCCAGCACTGGCAGGTAGATTTCTTACCACGGAGCCACCAGGGAAGCCCTTCAAATGGATTCCTATGTCTGATTTCTCTGCTTAATTATAATCTGGACTTATTACTTGGAGGACACTTTTATTATCTCCCCCACCCTACTCTGTCTCACGTTAGCAAGGGTGGTGAAGACTTTTTGTTATGTCTTCATGGATAACCCAAGTCTTGTCTTGTCAACAGGACAGAAAAGAAAAGAAATGGGCTTTGAGCAGAAACAACTTTTCCTGGTGTTTGTCATAATTGTTAGTTTGTCTTTAGACATTGCAATATAAAAATAATTCTTTAGTTTTCATATGAACGTTGGGATCTCAGCAAATGTTAGGTCCTCTGACATATTAGTTTATTATCATCTTGATTTAGAATCTTTTTGCAACTTGTTGAAATTCTTTGCAATTTGGTTAAAGCCCAAATCAGAGAACCAACACGATCTCAAAACTATGAGCTAAAATTCCAGAGAGCCACGTTTTTATTTTTTAATTATCAAGTACATTCATAAGACAGAAAAAACAGGCTGGTGCAAGGGTGACTTAGGCTGCCTGGGTCCAGCTGTACCTGAAGCAGAGACACATGCATCCAGAACAGGGGAGCTTGGTGCTATCAGAACACACTTCTGTGCTTATCGCCGAGGGCCCGAGTAATTATCACTGCCACTCATCACTTCACCAGTGAACCCCCCTGCCCCGAGTTCTGTACAGTGGGGGCACATTTACCAATTTTCATACTTTTACAACATGTGCAGGGGAAGAGTCAAATATATTTTTACTAGAAGATTCTTCACATTGGGTATACATCTGGGCCAAATTTACACCTCAGTGCCCAACACTGTTTTTCTCACTTCTTATTTTAATGGAATCAGTTGTCTAATTTGGTAAATAAGTTTTCTAATTTTATATTAGTCTTGACCTTCTCGAGGTTAAATATTTATTGACAGACTTACAGTCACACAGTTGAAAAAGAAGAGCCAAGTAAAACACAAAGAGATGAAATTTCCTATTTTATAACCTCACACTTCAAAATACATAGTCAAATATGACACTGTTACTCTGGAACTAAAGGAATAAATAATCCAATGTAAAAATTTAAAAACAAGCGTTAAGACTAAAATAAATATTAAAACAATTTAAGTCTACAAATCACTCACATGCTTCAACATGAAATGCCTTTTTTTAAAAAGTAAAAAAATATTTGGAAAACTCTTGCCAGTCTAGCCAAAAGTCACTTTTAGTTTATGTGTATCAAGTTAATACATACGATTCATTCAAAACAAACACATTTGTTACCTTTTAATGCCTTTCTTATTCGGAACACTTTGAATACACAATATCCTGAAGCTGCTTATCTTTATTTTAAATAAAGTTAAGTTTCAATAGCATATATTTCAATTCTGAGCATAACATCACACATATAACCGCATTACAGATATAATAATATTAAATGATTACTTAACAAACATTCTAGCAATACCAACACTTTTTCTTCGTATTTGCTGAGTAGCAATTATAGTTTTTCTTTATTGATTTTCCAACAATGGTAATGTAATTTTGATGCAATTACTAATAAACACAAGTGCCATTATTTAGATCAACAACAAACACGGTGGTTTATAACAAGCTCAAAAGGCCACATTTACCTTTCCACCCATACCTTGCTTCTGATTATTCTAGATTCTTTCATAAGGATAAAACGTAGTAGAGCCTTTCTTCCTGGCCATCTGAAATTTCTGAACTCTGAAGAGAAATTCCATCTGGTTTAATTTGTCACTTCCTTTCTATATGTTTGGTTCTTTTCCTCTTCATTCTTCAACTCTTTACTAGGAGAAAATGACACACAATGGACTACATGAACTTAATGTCTTCTGATCACAATAATCTTGGCGTGCCCAGGTAACAGCACAGGTAATAAAGCAGTGTGCAAGACACACACGTGCACACACAACCAGAGGACCAAAGTACTGATTTGTCTTCTTGAATTAAAGTCTAGCTTGCCTCTTGAACAAACTGTGAGTCTTTCAGTATCATCAGCAGTTGCTTATGGCCTGCTCCAGCACCGATCAGTTAATTTCAGCAAGAAAGAAATACATTTCTCAAATATATACAATAAGCATTCCAAACCCTGGGTAACTTCCAAAATTAAGTGCAGGCCATCAGTTTATGAAATTCTCCATTCACTGGAAAAAAAACTGCCATGGATGCTGCTTCAGGGTAAGTGACTGGAAAGCACACAGGCCATTTTATTCAACAGCACTCTTTCATTCAGTTCATGACTATGTCTACTTTTAGAAGTGGGTTAACTATTATAGTTTTTCCAATAAATCCCCAAAATGGCATGCGCCATTTTTGATTGAGCAAGATAGTGATGGTTAACTATATATCTAGATGCAGCTTTGAACTAAAACAAATTATACTATTAATAAAAATCCAGAACCAACAGGCAGATGAAACAAGAAGCTGCTTCTTTAGAGGCCATGTGGTAAGTATACCACGATTACAGGGTGATAAACGAGGGACTGAACCTGAAATTTTTTAATGCAATTGTTCATGTATCAGTAATGAGTATCTGGACTTACACAAAATTGTTTTGTCTTCCCTCTAAGCAGAAATGGCTTAACATTTGGTTGCTCTCAGGAGACAAAAACTTCAGTCTAAGGATGATGGCCAACTGCTTAGGTGTGGTCAATTCCACTGATCACTCCTGAGAAAAGCAGAGGCTAGAGCATTATGTTGGAAAAAAGGATGTGCTAATAACCATTGCTGAACCCTAACCAGAAGGATTAGGGAACATCTGTGCCTTTAAGGTCAGGCCCAATCTTTTATTTGTATTTTTTTAAATTTATTTTATTGAAACATAGTTGATTTACTATGTTGTGTTAATTTCTGCTATACAGTAAAGTGATTCAGTTATACACACACACACACACATATATATATACATATATTCTTTTTCATATTCTTTTCCATTACAGTTTATGGCCCAATCTTAAATAAATGGCTGTACTACCCTTTCATATGAAAAACATTTACACGAGGGGAAAAACCCTCTGTCAGTCCTTGTTTCCTGATTTTAAATTTGCTAAATTAGCACTATGTACAGAAGCCCTGAAATGTTTCCAGTGAACATGCTCACAAATGCAACTGAGGTAGAGTTTCAACTGGTGCAGGTATGGTGCGCCAAGGTACAATCTCACCAGGGGCGAGAAAGGGTATCATTCTGTCCTGGTGGGTATACAGGTACAGTGTGTAAGGCTTGCCTCAGATTAGGGTCTGATAGCAAGGGCTGAGGCTCAAACGGAGGCTGAGCACAAGTCACCCAGAGACCCTATAAACATCTGTAAGGAACAGTGAGAGAGGTAAAGGATCTCAGAGGGGTAACGAGGCAAAACAGAGTGAGAGGAGTTGTTTATGATACCGGCAGGACAAAAACGAGGAAGAAAAACAGAAAAGGGAAGTGGAGAGGAGAACAGCTGGAAATGAGAGAGCTGGATGCTGTGTACAATGGGACAAGACTGCATGGTGAGAAATCATAAATAGAGGAGCCAGGAAGACCCTCAGGAGATGGAACCCGAGGAGAAACTGAACTAGAATAAGCTAAAGTAGGCAGTGAAGACAGCACACTTATGTGAAATGACTCAGATTAAGAAGAGGAAGGAACACTGAACACAGAATGTCAAAGACTGTCTATGAAAGGGAGCAAGGGGACAGAATAAAAGGAAAGGGGAGGAGAGAGTCAGGTGCACACCCTGGACAAATAACAGGGCACCAGCAAGGGGGCCTCAGCAGCACAAGGCTGGCTGCTGACGGCACAGGGACTGAGCGCCTGGGAGACGGCGGAGGCCTGCTGCCAAGGGGGTAGATGCCATCTCACCAAGAGACTGGAATGAATGCGAACCCGGGCTTTCTTTGCGCATCTCCTCATTAAGGAACCCCATAACGTAACAGAGACAGAGCAACAAAGTGAGGGCCTTTTAAAGGCAAATCATATACAAAGAGAAAGGAAGATTTCATAGCAAGGTTTTAAAAATGAATAGGAAACCAGGTCACTCTTTGTGTGTATGTTATGAAAAATAAGATTCATAAAAATACTGCACCCTATTCCACAAGAAATTCAATCCAGTGAGTATTCCCCAAAGGTTTGTTGTGCGGCTAGACATCAGGATAATTACCCGGGGGAGAAAATGTGAGCATATTATAGCCCCTGCCTTGAAGTATTGGGTTAAACCCAAATAGACTTTTTGGCCAACCAAATATTACCATTTAATCAGAGTTAAAAGGCAAAGCATTGTGTAGCAGAAATAACTCTGAACTCAGAGCCAGAAGATCGAGTCCTAGCTCAGACACTTTTAAACTCTGGATCTGAGACCTTAATTTCTTTACATGTAGAAAGAAAGGGCTGTATTAGAAAATTTCTGAAATTATTTTTGTTTTAAAAGAAATGATCAAGTAGTATATATAACAAAATATGCTGAGTAGAAAATTCAGAAAATACACACAGTAAAATGAAGGATAAAAAAATCACTACAGTTCCATCATTTAGAGATAACCACCCACATTTGTTGATGTATATTGTCCCATATTTTATGTATATTATATAAAAGTTATTTTATAATCATTTTTAACTTAGAAATTTATAATCTTTCATTTTTAACTTACAAATTTATCATCAATCTTTTCATGTCTATGAAAATACTTCTATAATATTTTTACTATTGTAATAGTCACATGGTATTCTATTTCATAATCAATCCTTTATTCATAGAAATTGATTTTTTCCCTTAGATTTTGAAAACTTGAAGGAGTAGCCTTTTAATTAAATCTCTACATATATACTTAAATACTTTCCTGCAGTAAATTCCTAGAGGTAGAACTGTCAGGTCAAAATATATGAACAATTTGAAAACTTAAGAAAAAGCTATACCCCACAAAGGATTATTTTAATGCTATCACCGGCAGTATATGAGAAAACCCACTTCCCCACACTCTCATCAACACAAGGCTGTGTAAGTCTGAAGCTTGCTGCCATTTCATGAAGGGAAAATACCATCTCATTTACTGATTTAATTTCTACTACTTTGATCACTGGAATTGGACATATTTCAGATTTTCACTGATATATATAGGGTCACAAAGAGTCGGACACGACTGAGTGACTTCACAATCAATATCCCTTTAAGAATGTTCTATGTATCCTATGGGTCAGTTCTCCTATTGATAATCTTTTCCCTGATGATTTTTCAAGCTTTACATGCTGAGGATATTAACCCTTTGTCATACATTTTGTGAAATTCTTCCTGATCCCAGGTCACTGGTTGTTTACAGCTTCTGCTTATGCATTTTTTTCTCTTTGACATAGATGATTTTAAAGGTTCTGTTATTTAGATCTAAAAACCTGCTTCAAAATATGTTTTCTAATTCTGATATCAATAATAAAACGTCATTCCTTAACACTCATGATCCTACAGTTATTGATTTATAAGCTTTCTGTATGATGAGAAGAGTAATGTGATAGAGCTTAACATTTCACTTTTAGTAGCCAAACTTCTCTTCTACTAACAGAGAAAACAGAGGTCACCTTCTTTAGAAAGCCCTTTCCTGTCCTTCTTCATCTCTCACCAGAAAACATCATCATTGTGTCCCACTCACCTCTCTCAGTGGAAAAAGTAGGCCTGCCTTCTTGTCTCAAATTCTCCTCTTTAGTTATTCCCCTTATCCTATATATGTTGACCGGCTCTTCTCAAGGGACTCTTGGCTCTGGGTTTATAAATATTCTTGTAATTCCCTCTGATATAAAGATTTTCTCTATATCCTGTGATTTCTACTACCTACTGTTCAGCCTTTTCTTTCAAGTCCAACATTTGGGAGAAGTGGCCTCTTCTGTCAGGCCTTCTCCCCGTGGGCTGGAGACAATCTGTCTCACGTTCCAGGATTCTCATTCAAAACCTGCCTCTCCCAGGCCACAGCCTCTTGGCCGCCAAACCCAAAGGCATTTTTCAGTCCCTGTTTGCTTCTGCTCTCTTTGATATGTGGCCTTGTTGACTGTGCCTTTCCTAAACCTTCCTGTGGACTCCGTGACGTGACTCTCTCCTGGTTTCCTCTCACCTCGATGAGGGTGACTTTCCGGCTGGTTTGCTCCGTCTCCTTCCCCTGTGTGTCCATGACTTGTCCTCGGTCCTCCTGGCTCCGTTCTCTGCCCGCTTCAGAACTGCAGGAGGGGAAGAGTGGAGATAAGGAGCTAGTGAGAAAGCTGCTGCAACAGCGCAAACGGGGCGCTGAGTCAGCGAAGTGGCAGTGGGAATGAAAAGGGGAGACAAATGGGAGGATCTGAGAGAAAAACATTCGGCAGACCACTTGAGTGATTATATATGTGTCTGGGAAGCAGGGAGTTGCTGAAAATAATGTAGAGATGACAAACCTTAGCTGCTTGGGCTCCTTTTTCTACTGTATGAAGGGACAAGAATAAAATAAAACCTACTTATCTCAGAAAAATATTAGCTGCCTTGGAAAAACCAGAAAATTTATCAAATTGTGTGTGTGTGTATGTGTGTGTAAAAGTTCAGGAGATCCCTTAGTGACAAAGAAGGGATGAAGAAGTTTACATAAAGAAAACAGTGATATCCCAACCTGTATTTCAAATGGAATGCAGTGTTTCAAATGCAGTAACATAGAAGACGAATATTTTATGGATGCATATATAGTAATGCAAATTATGTTAGAGAAAAGAAAATACAGAAATCATGGAAAAAGGGAAATTCAAAGAATGGAAGGCAGTGTCTCCTCTCTAGGATGTCCAGGAATGGTGGTAGACATCACGAAAGAAAGTGAAGGTGAAAGTCACTCAGTTGTGTCTGACTCTTTGCAACCCCATGGGATGTAGTCCATGGAATTCTCCAGGCCAGAATACCGGAATGGGTAGCCTTTCCCTTCTCCAGGGGATATTCCCAACCCAGGCATTGAACCCAGGTCTCCCGAGTTGCAGGCGGATTCTTTACCAGCTGTACCACAAGGGAACCCCAAGAATACTGGAGTGGGTAGCCTATCCCTTCTCCAGCAGATCTTCCCAACCCAGGGATCAAACCAGAAGCATTGCAGGCAAATTCTTTACCAACTGAGCTATCAGGGAAGACATCATGACAGAGCTCAAAAACGGTATGAGAATTTAAAAATGAGGCAATAAAGAGGACAGAACAGTGACTGCTGTGGACTGAATTGTGTCTTTCACAGGGTGAAGCCCCCAAAGTTAATACATCTTACAAAGGAGGTCGGGCCTCTAAAGAAGTAATTGAAGTTATATGAGGTCATAAGGGTGAGGCCCTAAGCCACAGGATGGTGTCCTTATAAAAAGAGGAAGAGATACCAGAGAGCTCTTTCTCTCCACACACACACACACACACACACACACACACACACACACACACACACACACACAGGAAAGGCCATGTGAGGACATGGCGAGGAGGTGGCCGCCTGCAAGCCAGGAAGAGAGGATTCACCAGCACTCAGCCCTGTTGGATCTTGAATTCCCAGCCTTCAGAACTATGAGAAAATACATTTACATTGTTTAAGCCACCAAGCCTCTGGTATTGTTACAGCAGCTAGAGAAATCTATAGGGAGACGTGTAAGTAAAGGGCTTCTCAGCAAGCACAGTTGTAAAGAATCCACCTGCCAATGCAGGAGGATGTGGGTTTGATCCCTGGGTCAGGAAGACCCCTTGGAGGAGGGCATAGTGACCACTCCAGTACTCTTGCCTGGAAAATTCTATGGACAGATGAACCTGGTGGGCTATGAGCCTTGGGGTCACAAAGAGTCAGACATGACTGAGCACACACGTATGTAAATGAAGTGAAGTCAGAAGACTGAGAAGGAAAAGATGAGAAGTCACAAAGATAAAAGAACAAATAGGGCACATTTAGAAAGTAGGAGAAGGAAATGGCAACCCACTCCACTATTTTTGCCTGGGAAATCCCGCCTGGAAAATCCCATGGATGGAGGAGCCTGGTAGGCTGCAGTCCATGGGGTCACTAAGAGACTGAGCGACTTCACTTTCACTTTTCACTTTCATGCATTGGAGAAGGAAATGGCAACCCACTCCAGTATTCTTGCCTGGAGAATCCCAGGGACAGAGGAGCCTAGCAGGCTGCCGTCTATGGGGTCGCACAGAGTCGGACACGACTGAAGCGACTTAGCAGCAGAAAGTGGACAATGAGGAGACAGAAAGGAAAGGTGGAGCTCTGACCCAAAAAGCACTGATAGCTTACTATCTTCAGGGAACCTACACTCTAGCGTCACAGAAAAAACTCAAATGTCTGTGATGCCAGGGTGATAAGGAGAATGAGGGAAGCAGCCCAGGAATGACACAACAGGACTCGGTAAACTGGAGAGTGGATGACTCATCTCAGGGAGGCAACCACCATCCCAGTACCAAGGGAGGGAAGCCCGGGAAGAAGTGGAGCTGTGGTCCAGAGATTCAAAAGAAATATGACACAGTGGACCTGGACTGTATCTTGCTAGCAGTTGTTTTTCTGTCTTTTAAATATTATTTTAAAAATTGTTTAAAACATTTTTTTAAATATTGTTGCTCTGTACATTTCCCTACCCCACTTTGTTCCAGTCATAGGGTACCCTGCTGGCTTCCCGGTATTCCAGGCACTTCCATGCAATTGTGCTTTAGCTCCTGCCCCTCTTCTGATTTCTAGGTCCTTTTCTTTTTTGTTCACCTTGTCTTTACGTGGTTTTTAAGACTTAAATGCTCTTACATCTTTGGCTTTTCCTAACCACTGCAGAAAAATCAGACTGAGTGATCCTTTCGACCTTTTTTTCCCTTATAATGTACATACAATCTAACAGAAAGCTGCCCTGAAAAATACAACATTTGGACTTCTGCTTGCCTCTAAGATGGAGTAACATGGACCAAGTAAACTGCTCACCTAAAACAACCACAAATATTGGATAAAACACATGAAACCATTTTCAAGACATTGAACCATAGGCAACAAAAGAAAGTGATAACAAAGAAATGGAAAATAAATGCGATCAGCCCTGTGATCGCCTAGTTTACTGCCTTGAGAGTTTCCAGGCTGCAGCACAGGATGATGAAAATGGTGTGGAATGTGGTGGACTCCCTGAATGAGGGCTCGGAGTCTGAGGAGACCAGGAAGGCTATAGTTCACAGACTGCCACAGAGGAGAGAGTAGGAGAACGTGAAGACTTGCAAGGGTCAGGGTCCCATACGAATATTCAGCAGAGTACAGGTGAACGTATACATCTGAGGACATGTCCTGAGGCCAGGGACAGTGCCTACTTCCATCAGCCAGGATGGAAAATCTCACAACTCAGAAAGCATTAGGTAGAATATCTAAAAGGGATTTTTATCAGTGGTGAGGAATAAACAGTCTAAAACTAAACACTGTTCAAGTCCCACCTAACAAATCTAGCTAAAAAGAAGCACAACTTAAACTCAAAATTATCAGAAATAGAGATCAGAGTGGAAATCAGTGAAACAGAAAATAGATAAACAATAAAGAGAAATCAATGGAAAAAAAGCTTGTTATTTCCAAAAAAATTCATAAATCATTTGCCAGGCCGACTGGGGAAACCACAGTAAAGAAATAAATTATCAACACCAGGAATTGAAGAGGTAACATTATTACAGATTCTATTCATATTAAAAAGATAATAAGGGGATATTATGAATATTTTATGTCAATAAATTCAGTCACTTGCATGAAATGGAGAAGTTCTGGGAAAGACACAGACTATCAATGCCTATATAAGAAGAAAGGAAAAGGAAGAGGAACCAAAGATCAAATTGCCAACATTCGTTGGATTATAGAGAAAGCAAGGGAATTTCAGAAAAACATGTACTTTTACTTCATTGACTACACTAAAGCCTCTGACTGTGTGGATCACAACAAATTTTGGAAAATCTTAAAGAGATGGGAATACTAGACCACCTTGTCTCCTGAGAAATCTGTATGCAGGTCAAGAAGCAATAGTTAGAACTGGACATGGAACAATGGACTGGTTCAAAATTGGGAAAGGAGTACGCCAAGGCTGTATATTGTCACCCTGCTTATTTAATTTGTATGCAGAGTACATCATGTGAATTTCCAGGCTGGATGAATCACAAACTGGAATCAAGATTGCTGGGAGAAGATATGCAGATGGTATCACTCTAATGGCAGAAAGTGAAGAGGAACTTAAGAGTCTCTTGATGAGGGTGAAAGAGGAGAGTGAAAAAACTGGCTTAAAACTCAACATGCAAAAAACTAAGATCATGGCATCCAGTCCCATCACTTCATGGCAAATAGAAAGGGAAAAAGTAGAAGCAGTGACAGATTTTATCTTCTTGGGCTCCAAAATCACTGTGGATGATGACTGCAGTCATGCAATTAAAAGACGTTTGCTTTTTAGAAGAAAAGCTATGACAAACCTAGACAGTGTATTAAAAAGCAGAGATATCACTTTGCTGATAAAGGTCCATACAGTCAAACCTATGGTTTTTCCACTAGTCATGTATGGATGTAAGAGTTGAGTTGGACCATAAAGAAGGATGAGCACCATAGAATTGATGCATTTGAATTGTGGTGCTGGGACTCTTGAGAGTCCCTTGGACTGCAAGGAGATCAAACCAGTCAATCCTAAGGGATATCAACCCTGAATATTCATTGGAAGGACTGGTGTTGAAGCTGAAGCTCCAATACCTTGGCCACTTGATGTGAAGAGCCTACTCACTGGAAAAGATCCTGATGCTGGGAAAGACTGAGGGCAGGAGAAGAGGGCAACAGAAGATGAGATGGTTGGACAGCAACACTGACTCAAAGGACATGAGTTTGAATAAACTCTAGGAGACAGGGAAGGACAGAGAAGCCTGGAGTGCTGCAGTCCATGCATTCACAAAGAGTTGGACGTGACTTAGCAACTAAACATCAGCAATATAAGAAATACATAATCTTAATGGCCGCACTTGCATTAGACACATTGAACTTGTAGTTAGAAATCTTCTCCAGGCCCTGATAGCTCTACTAGTAAGTCTACTCAACATGTGAAGAAGAAAGAGTTATATCAGCAAAAACAGTGGTGGAAGGACTTCTGAGAAACTTCTCCTCCAAATAAGCTATGGGAAAACTGGCAAAAATGGTTTTTTAAAACTTAACTTTTAAAAATTTTGGAAATTAGCCAATAGCTTGTAGTAACCTGGAGAATGTTTATTCAAGAATGGTTGACACTTGGCAAGAATTAATTTCTTCTCATGAAAAGAAGAAGAAATTGAAGGAGTTTGGAATGTGGTGATTATAAAGATGGAAAAATATATAGTGGAGGAGAGATTGGATAATCAGAGTTAACACTTATGACTACATTATATTAAGAAGAGATTTCATTTATTCATTCAGTTCACATGAGTGTTGACAAATAAAGGCCTTTAATATTACTGATCATCTGAATTAAATTCTCTCTGATCAAAGCTGTTAATGAAGTAAAATATTCTATGTTTCAAAAGAAACCCCCAAACTCAATATAAGAAACATTAGCAACTAGGGAACACTAATATTATTTAAGGATTAAAACATATTTGTAGAAGCTTCATAAAAAACTCTGACTTGGGCAGCAGATAAACACGTCATAGACACATGAGATACAAAAGGTAAAAGTTTAAGACTTTCAAGAAAAAGGCTTAAAATTAACCTATACAATTTCTTCTTAGTATCAAGAGTGTAGCTTTAAGTAAAATGTGTAAAGATTGTTTGCACAGAAGTGACTGACATTTCTTAAAAAGGTTTTTTTTAAGTATAAATGAGACAAGAAATTCAAGTGGAAAGTGGTGAGAGGCAGTCCTAACGTGGCTCATTTACATAGCCTGGTCAATCAGCTAATAAGCACATGTTAGGAACTGAATGGCAACACTGCAAAGAAACAAAAAAAAATTAACTTCTATCCATTTACTCCAAAAAACTCATTTAAGTAAATTAGAGAAATAAAGAAATGACTTTGTTACATACTGGGCTATAGCATTTCCATCTTCAAGTCGCCTACAGTTTTGAAATAATGAGAAATGTATCTTAATTCATCCTTACTTCTAAGAAATTATGAGTATAGGGAAAGCCCAAAGGCCTTAGATGAACCTGAGCATTGAGACATAACTGAACTTCTCATGAAGATTTATTTTCAGAAGCTTGTTAAGTACTCTGTGTTCAAAAAGAGAAGCCAAGCTACCCTGACATGCTGGGATGCTTTTTGAGGCTTGTTTGAATTTTCATCTGGAGAGCACTGTGTGGCATCTTCACATCATCTGAAGATATGTATCCAAAGTGATCAGAGGGAGGACAGAATCTTTCATTCACATCTTAGGTAAAAGTTCTAAAGTATTTTATAAAACATGTTCAAAGACAGCACTGTTCCCATAATGTATTCAAATATGATCACTTCTGGTTGTTGAAACAGAGTTTCTGTCTGTACTGATCCAGCATATTTTTTCATATGTGTGATCTGTCATTGAGTATACACTCCTCAGAGTCAGTTATTATCTCATCAACTATTAACGTAAACTTTCAATTATTCAGGGATTGGTACTGAAAACATACCTTGCAGATACAATAAAATACAAAAAACTGAAAGACCTGGAACATGTGTTTGTGTCATGTGACAGGCAGAGTGAATTATGGGAAGAACACAGATCAGGAAACAGAGGATCTGTGTGCTGGGACCGGGTCTGCCTCCTCCTACCTCTGAGGCCATTTTCCTCCACATGCAGAGGAGGGGTGAGAGCCATGGTCTGCAGGGAAATGCGGAGACTCAAATGTGACGATGAGTGACTGTGCTCTGAAGCAACACAGGGCTTCATATATGACATATAATGATATACAGTCCTAGACGGCTTCCCAGGTGGAGCTAGTGGTAAAGAAGCTGCCTGCCAATGCAGAAGGACCAAGTCGCTTCAGTCATGTCTGACTCTGTGCGACCCCACCCATGGACTATAGCCCACCAGGCTCCTCTGTCCATGGGATTTCCCAAGCAAGAATATTGGAGTGGGTTCAGCAGGGTTAACCTGAATAAATGTTTTCCTGAGGACACTCAGTAGGGATTCCCTGTGTGTAGAAGGGAAGTCGCTCAGTCGTGTCCGACTCTTCGCAACCCCGTGGACTGCAGCCTACCAGGCTCCTCCATCCATGGGATTTTCCAGGCAAGAGTACTGGAGTGGGTTTTGTACCCAGATGTGGGAATAGTGATGTGGGATGGGAGGGCATGGCAGATACCTGAGCTGCTCAAGGTTGTTACATTCAGGTGACAGTTTGCTGGTGATGTACGAATATGAAGTTTTGGCCTCAAATTAGGTACAAATATGCTCTGCAATGATAAAAACTGAGACGTACTTTGCAAAGGTTTTCAATATTTTTTTGAGGTAAAAGAGATTTTCCATTTGTGTATTAAGTAATGAATTAATAGCAAGTACCAAGAAAAATATAAAAACTTCCTAGAGATTTTTTAAAATAAACACTTTAAAAACTGCTCAAATACTTAAGGCATTTGTAAGAAATATACAAGGATAATGTCCCAGGTATTAGCCTTTATACATTAATGCCCTAAAATGGGTGTTTCGTAACTTTTGTAGTGTGGTGCTATAAAGAGAGAAATGGAGAAACTGTCCTTAAAAGGAACACCAACTATTTATCACTGCAAATTATTTAGGAGGAAAAGCTGCTTACTGTGCCAAAGACTCTGAGTTCAGTCTGAAATCCTGGGACTTGAATGACTGCTGTGAAAGAAAAACAAAGAGTAAGTCACAAATTATAGAAGACAACACTGGGAATATTCACATGCTGAAAACCCACCAACTGGCTGAATGAGTAGAGGGCAGGCCTGTTCTGAGCACAAGTGTCTTATCAGCATAACATATTCACTCCCATAGAAAACCAAGGAAACAGCTCTTCAGATTGGTTAGGCACTCTCTGTAAATGAAGTGAGCTTTTAGGTGTGTGTCAAAAAGAGTCAGTTGTGAATCAGCCTATATTAAGTCAGTAATGCTGTGTTATATTACTCAAGTTATGCGTTTACCTTTCACCATTGCATCTTTCCTTTGTAATCTTCCCACTATACTCTATTTTCATGAAGCCACACACTGAACTATGTATAAAATTCTGAATCTGCCCAAGCTCTTTAAATCTTCTACAAACTTTGCTCAGTCTGCTTTACTAATGGCACCTCCATGAGGAAATCAAATAAGCACTTTGAGTGGTACCAGAGTACACACTGAGAGTTAGTTAGAGGGTTCCTCTGCTTGTCTGTTCTTTGTTGCTCAGTCGTATCCAACTCTTTGTGACCCCATTAACTGTAGCCTGCCAGGCTCCTCTGTCCATGGAATTCTCCAGGCAAGAATATTAGAGTGGGTAGCCATTCATTTCTTCAGGGGACCTTCCTGATCCTGGGATTGAACCCAGGTCTCCTGCATTGCAGGCAGATTCTTTACCACCTGAGCCACCAGGGAAGCCCCATTCCAAATCAAAGTATACTGTGGAGCAATCGTGTTTGATACAAGACAGTATTTTAGAAATCAATTCAATGTTGCCATAAAACAGACTTGGAAATTTTATTTAGAGATAATTACATGTTATGGAAATGATCTACTTAAACTTCACGTAGAAAATATAAATGTTTCTGTGTTAAAGCTTTGAATTAGATATGAATGAAAGAGATATACCATAACTCTCTAATTAAATTCTTAAAAGTCCAGAAAACAAAAAAAAACAAACAAAATGAAGTGAAAGGAAAGGGGTAAAACTTTCTGTTTCAGTCTTAACTTCTTTGAGTAACTACTGCTTTCCCAGGCTTATCTCTACTGAAACTTGCTTTGCCTTTTTAGATTTCCTCCTTCACAATCAGATTTCAGCAAGATTTGGCACTGAGCACCTTTAAACAAGTATTACTTTTCTTATCATAAAGATTTCAAGAGGATTTTGTACTTTTCTGGACCATAATAATGTGATATTATTGCTGGCTATATAGCTTTAAATCAAGCACGTAATAAAAGCAAGAGTTAAAGGACAAGGAGGCTTAGTGGTGAAAGGTGGATGTTGTAGTGTTTTAAAGAACATCAAAAGAACCAATCTTTTATTTTTCTCAACTATTTGAAGATAATCTGACTCAGTTAAAATGTGTTTGGGAAAAAAGGTACAAGTACACAGAAAATTTAAATTCAACGACAAACACAGATTGCAGAATAGTCTACCTGCCCTCGAGCCAACCCATCAAGAAGAAAACTATCAAAACCTCTCAGAAAGTATCAATTATAACCTAATTTTTTCAGTTTTTTCTCAGGCTTAAGGAATAAATTCCAAACAGTGCAATCAAATTCATGGTAAGATGCTTCTTTTACATGGTCTAAGTATTACTTCTATCTCTTTGCCCAATGCAAGAGTAACATCTTAAATAAACGTACATATATACAGTTGTCCCTTAGTATCTGAGGGGGATTAGTTTCAGGACACTCTACCCCCCAGATACCAAAATCTACAGATCCTAAAAGTGCCTTATATAATGGTGTAGTATTTGCATATAACCTAACAACCTCCTGTATACGTAAACTCATCTCTAGATTACTTATAAATACCTGCTGCTGCTGCTGCTGCTGCTGCTAAGTCACTTCAGTCGTGTCCGACTCTGTGTGACCCCATAGATGGCAGCCCACCAGGCTCCCCCGCTTCTGGGATTCTCCAGGCAAGAACACTGGAATGGGTTGCCATTTCCTTCTCCAATGCATGAAAGTGAAAAGTGAAAGTGAAGTCGCTCAGTCGTGTCCGACTCTTCGAGACCCCATGGACTGCAGCCCACCAGGCTCCTCTGTCCATGGGATTTTCCAGGCAAGAGTACTGGAGAAGGTTGCCATTGCCTTCTCCATATAAATAACTAATATGATATAAATGCTATGTAAATAGTTGTAAATACAATGTAAATGCTAAGTAAATGGGTGCCAGTGTGGCAAATTCATTTTGCTTTTATGGAACTTTCTGGAATTTTTTCCCATGTAATTGTGAACCATGATTGGTTGACTCTCTAGATGCAGAACCTACGGGTAAGGAAGGCCAACTGTGTACATGAAATGTTGTAAAACCAGGGGATTAAAAAAAAAAACAAACCCAAATCATGGCTCTAATCAAAATTTGAGTCTACTCCAGAGATTGAGGGAAGAGAAGTCAGACTGAATTATCCATCACTGTCAAGTCAGTGTTACTTTTCCTTGTGTGCTGTGACCTGACAAACGAGTAACAGCATATGGCCACATGCAGGTCTTAGCAAACCTGTTTTTAATAGACTTTTCCTATAAAATGGGTGCTGCGATGTCCTCAGAATCTGTCTGAAGCAGGTTAAGCATGTCCTTGCCCTGATTCCTACTGTATTACTGCATTAGTATAGTGGGCACATCCTGGGTTCAAATTCCATTAACCACAAATTAGTAGGGGAACCACATTGTAAAGTTTTAACACTGATTTGTAAAAGGACACTTATTTAATTAGGACCAAAACTTCAGTTCTAAACACCTTTACTCACTCAATCCTTGGTCTCAGCACCAGCATGCCATATGAGTAGTTATTCATGGAGGCAAAAGGAGGGGGAAAAAGGAGGTGTTTCTGTGAGCTGTTTTGTTTCACTTTGTCTTTAAACAAAAATGCCCCCAAAGCTATTAGACAATCAGTCCAAAAACACCGCCAACCATCAAGGCCAAGGAGCATGACTGCCCTTCTTTCCCTCCTGTCCACTCACACCTCTCACCTGTCTGGGGACTTAATTTCCTCTTCATGGATACCGTTGATATGGAGAGGAGGGGATGAAGAGAGGAAGATGAACCAAGCAGAGGAGATGAATGAAAGGATCAGAATCTATAGACTCTTGCTTCCCAAACCCTCACGATTTCTAGTGATGTTCGTAAATTTAGATGCAGTGAGACAAACACGAAAGGAATGATTAATGGAATGATTTTCAGTGCCTCCCTTGATTACACGGAGATTTACCGAGGAGCAACTCATAAAAAACTGTGCAAAAGAGAGATAGGCCATGCAAACAACTCACCCAAACATTTTTATAAACTTGAAGAATGAATATAAAATTAAGTAGATATTTGATCAATGTTTGTTGCAGCAGCACACCAGCTTTAAATAAGCCAATTTATGATACAATATAGCTTTATTTTTATGTGCTATTTATATACCTCCTGATAGCTACCTTTTCCAAAGAATTAATAACAGCAATTTCTTTTTATACTCACTTTGTAGGAATTTTTTTTTCAAGTTTTGTTTTTGTTAAGTCTTTATTGAATTTGTTACAATATAGCTTCTCTTTTATGTTTTGATTTTTTGGCTACAAAGCATGTGGAATCTTAGCTCCCTGACCAGGGATCAAACTTGCAGTCCCTGCATTGGAAGGTGAAGTCTTAACCACTGGACTGCCAGGGAAGTCTCCAGGAATTTTTTTTTAAAGAGGAAGAAAGCCCAACAACTAGGGCTGTTGGTTAAATTATAATCTTGATTCTGTCCTTAACTCTATGTGGCCCAGGGAAGCCACTTAACTTTTCCTGAGGCCTGTTTCCTACTTGAAAAAGCACAGAAGGTGCTCAGAATAAAAGCATGAACTATCATAGCACCATTCTTGCATTTTACAGATGAGGAAATGGAGGCCCAGAGTCACCTGGATTACAGAAGTAGCCTGAAGGTTATAATCCAGTATTCAAACTGATTTAACAGTTTAGTTTAACAGCTAAGCTCTTTTTCAATACAATTTTGTTTGAAAGCCTCACATACAAACACTTAAACACCTAGAATTTCTCTAGGTGAATTGAGGTTTGGAGGCCAGGGAAACCTTGCCTCCCTAGATCGACTCTCCAGAGCCGGGAGGAACAGGGCTCTACAGAGAAGAGTTTACAAACTGCTCAACTAGACAAGCTCTTTCAGGTTTTCTCTACTGCTTACTCCTTGGAAGGAAAGTTATGACCAACCTAGATAGCATATTGAAAAGCAGAGACATTACTTTGCCAACAAGGGTCTGTCTAGTCAAGACTATAGTTTTTCCAGTTGTCATGTATGGATATGAGAGTTGGACTGTGAAGAAGGCTGAGCGCCAAAGAATTGATGCTTTTGAACTGTGGTGTTGGAGAAGACTCTTGAAAGTCCCTTGGACTGCAAGGAGATCCAACCAGTCCATTCTAAAGAAGATCAGTCCTGAGTGTTCTTTGGGAGGAATGATGCTAAAGCTGAAACTCCAGTATTTTGGCCACCTCATGCGAAGAACTGAATCATTGGAAAAGACTCTGATGCTAGGAGGGATTGGGGGCAGGAGGAGAAGGGGATGACCGAGGATGAGATGGCTGGATTGTATTACTGACTCGATGGACATGAGTTTGAGTGAACTCCGGGAGTTGGTGATGGACAGGGAGGCCTAGCGTGTTAAAATTCATGGGGTCACAAAGAGTTGGACACGACTGAGCAACTGAACGGAAATGAACTGAAAGTTGTGTTTGGATGGGGGGGCATACTTTTATGATTTTAAATATTCATATAAGTTTGCTGTTGATTCTTTGATTTTAGAATTTATTATTGGTTCTATGAGCTGTATTTGGCACTCAATCTTCCAATTATGCTTTTCCTTAAGAATAAAATATTCCTTTGTATTAAGATGTTGTTTCTAGCAGTATGTTGCTGTTTAGTCGCTAAGTCGTGTCTGACCCTTTTGTGATCCCATGGACTGTAGCCTGCCAGGCTCCTCTGTTCATGGGATTTTCCAGGCCAGAATACTGGAGTGGGTTGCCATTTCCTTCTCCGGGGGATTTTCCCGACCCAGGGATCAAACCCACGTCTGCTACATTGGCAGGCAGATTCTTTAACACTGAGCCACCAGGGAAGCCCCTTCTAGAAGTATATAAAAAAAAAAGTGAAAGCCTTCATCTTGACTCATGATTTGTAGTTTTTGGATACTAATTATGCCAGGTAGGAAAAACAAATATTGAGTTGGCAAAAAAATTTGGGCTTTTTTGTAAGATGTTATGCCAAATACTTAACAGAATGCCACTCTAGCGGCAAGGAGTATGCTACACACCCTGGAAATGCAAAGCTAAGCAGGTTCTAATAACTTTCACTCTAACAGGGAAAGGCATGGAGATAAGCAATGAGGCAGAGGAAGATCCACATTGCGATAAAAAGAAATGTGCAGATATAAAGGAACAGAAGCCCTGAATTGCAACTGGAGGCTTCAGAGGAGCATTCTCAGAGGAGGAAACATTTAGCCTAATTCCCACGGAATAAATTGAAACTGTGATCATTGGAGTGGTGCAAAAACTATACAGTTGGAGAAACCGGGGTAAGCAGAGGCTGGAGGCTTTGTGTGTGCAAGGCAGTGTACTCAAGGAGGATGATTTGGGAGATGAGGAAAAACTGGTCAGAACGTCTATTCAAATGCTGAAGGATGAGAGCTAGATTAAAACTTGTGAGATTTGGACTTTAAAGGCAAATAGAGCACCAACTAAGATTTCTGAGCTGATAAACCACATGACTCGACTTCTATATTAGGAACAGAAAATGGTGTACTTCCAGTAGTCAGGTGAACAGTGCAGTAAAGACTGGGATATGGGAGCTGGCGACCTCCCCAGGCAGGGGTTGCGGGTATTTCACGTCATCCTTCCCAGGCTCCTCTCCTGCAGTGCGCACTTTAAAATAACTGGCGCCTCTTCACTTTCTAGTCTTTGTCCTTTCCTTCCGTATACTCCTCTGTTCCCATGGATTCAACCCATATGTTTATGCCAATGACTTTTAAATCAATACCCTGAACCTCAATCTTCAATTTTCTTCAAAATGGTTTGGCAGTTCCATTAGTTTTCAGCAAATAAAAATACACTTGGAACCATACATCTGCCTCAGAACTACCTCGCCAATCTGAGTTCTCAGCCAGTCTCTGCTGCACTGGCGGCTGCACGGGGCACTAACACTTTGTGCCTCTCACAGTGAAGCCCCCTTTTGTTCTCACATATAGAGGTGGTCACCTTAGAAACTTAGATTGTTCCTTTTCCTTCATGTGGACTTTGTCACCACCTCCTACTTTCTCATTATGTTTGGTTTGGATTGCTACAACAGCGTCTCTTGCTCTTATACAGTACTGCTTTTATTTTCCTTCTTCTAGTCTCAGACCTTCTAGAATGACTTTTTGAAAGAACTGACTTGATCATGCCATCCGCCATGTTTTAAATCTCTCAGTGGCTCACTAGCGCCTTCAGGATCACATCCAGCTCCTTCACAGGCCATATAAGGATCTTCTTGATCCTGTCCCCTTATGCAGGTTCAGCTCTACCTGTTTTTTAACTCTGTAGCCTAGCTCCAGCCATGATGAAATATTTGTGACAGCCTGTGTGTCATGCCTTAGTATTTGTTCAGTCTGCCTGGAATGCCCTTCCTCCCATAAAACTCGATTTAGAAATCAACCCCATTGGAAAGCATTTCCTGACCTCATTAGGCTTAGGTCATCAGGGGCCAGTTCTATTTATTTTCCTGCATTTCATATAGAAATTTATCAAAACACTTAAGACTACTATGCTGCAAAAACCCCTGATGTTTGACTATTTGTTCTTTGAAGAGAGAGAGAACTCCTTACTTAAAGGTGAAGGTAGATGACAATTCCACTGACACACTAGGGGAGAGAGGAAAAAATTGGGCTTTTAAAAATGCATTTGGTTTTGGGCATATTGGACCAGAGATTCCAGAATGATATGTAAGTGAATGAATCTGCAGGTCAGAATACTGGAATGGGTAGACCTTCCCTTCTCCAGGGGATCTTCCTGGCTATACCCCAATACAAAACTAAAAGTTTACTTTAAAAAAATAAAATACAACATTCTGCTCCAGAAAAAAAAAAACTATTTGAAATTATAGAGGTAGAGGATAATCGAGAAAGAAATATTAGAGAAAAAAAGATGTACCATATATATCTTCATGAAGGCTTGTATTATGGTATCAAGCAAAGTTAGAGAATGAGATACAAACAGAGGAGAGGTAAGCGCACTGTTACAAACATTAAGGAAACAGAAAAAAAAGCAGAGGTGTTAATGACCCAGGATGCTGGCCTATGCATTTCATTACATGGCCTGTAAACTGCTGAAAATGATCCTTCCCTCCATCCTGCGCTTTATCCCGAGTCTCCTTCCCTTGTGACCAGCTGGTTTTCCAGTTTCTCTGAGGAGCACTTTTGACCACTTGAGGGCTTCTGCACAAGCTGCTTCTAATGTCTCAAATGTATCCTCCTGGTCTCCCCGCCTCCGCCCTTCATAAAAACTAACCCATCCACTTCTCACCACAAGGCCTCACAGCTTCCCTTCAGTCCTTTCACTGCTTATGTTTAGTTTTATGACTCATTAATTACAGTTACTTTCACTCATCAGGCTGTAAGTTCTGTAAGGTGAGGGACCTTTTCTGTTTAATTCACCACTACACTACCCAGACTACATTCTACCACAGTTCCGAGGGACAACAGCAGGCATTCAATGTATGTGTGTTAAGTGAATAAACATCATAGACTCCAGAGGGGTGGAGGGATGAGGATGCGGATCATTGGCTGAGTGAGGGCCAGAAGAACGTGGGAGGGAAAATGACCCAAAACACAAGTGGAGAGGTCGGCCGTAGAAAGGAGGGCACATCTTTCTTTGAGATCTGAAAGCCGCTAGAGAAGGAAGGGGAAGTAACAGAAACACAGAGAAAGCACAAAATCAGCCTGTTTTAAGACTCTGAGGAGTGTGGACCTTATTTTGACCAGGCTCTGTAAAGAATGGTGTAGGGAGTCAGGAAGAACAAAAAGACGATCAAGACCATGGGCCTCACTCAGGCTGGGAATCAAATATGACAGATAACCACCACAGTTAGGTGCTGTTCTTCAGCAGTGATGAGATTCCAGAGTAGAAGTGAAAGAAACAGACAACTGGTTTACTCTCAGGGCTGGGGACTGGGAAGCCCTGTATGCCAAGTCACACACTTGGAGAGCCATTTATGTGTACGACATCAAACTGCTAAATGACTGCTGCTTTCATGCATCTATTTCCTGGTGGTCTAAGAGTTGGTCTGGGGAAAGTGAAAACTGGCGGCAGGGGCTTCCCTGGTGGCTCAGTGGTAAAGAATCCGCCTGCCAATGCAGGAGACCCTGGTTCGATCCCTGGTCCAGGAAGAGCCCACGTGCTGTGAAGCAACTAAGTCTCTGTGCCACAAGCAGTGAGCCTGTGCTCTAGAGTCCAGGAGCCGCAACTACTGAGCGCCTACGTTGCAACTACTAAAGCCCAAGTGCCTACTCTGCAACAAGAGAACCCAAGCAATGAGAAGCCCATACACCACAACCAGAGAAAAACCCCCTCTCACTGCAACTGGAGAAAAAGCTCGAGAAGCAAAGAAGACCTGGCACAACCAAAAGTAAATAAAATTAAAAACAAACAAACAAACAAAAAACCAATGGCAGATAACCAAGAAGGCAGGAAACATCAGAATGCCACCTCTTCCCTCTTAAAAAAAAATCTGCAAACTAAAGAATCATTTGAGTCAGCCACTGCCTCTTTGGGGACTGAACTATTTCCTAGATGAGTGATGTGGGAAGAAAACTGGGAGACTGAGGGAGACATGGCATTTTATCAAGCCCACTGCAGCCCTCTGCACACTGCTGACCATCTGCTCATGAGCAACATCATCACTGCTGATGTTTGACAGGGTCAGGTTTGATTTGGAAGATTAATACATCTCAGTATTACATCTCAGTACAGCTGCTCCTCTTTATCTGAGCCTTCATTCAATAAGCATTTATTGAATACCTGATTTGTGCTAGATGCTGGGAATTCAATTTTAAATAAGTCACAGTCCCTGCCTTCAAGGAACTTTTAGCTCTTTTATTTACATCCAAAAGGGAAGACAAGAATAGAAGACAAAAGTCATACACATGAACCATGCTGGAGTTGTAGGTTACATTTTTCCGTTTGACCCTATGCTTGACCTTTTCTGTCTCTGTCTTTATTATAAGGATTAATAGGTTTTATAAAATGACTGTGTATTTTTAGCAGCTTCCCTGGTGCTCAGTGGTAAAAGAATCAGCCTGCAATGCAGGAGATGCCAGAGACGTGGGTTTGATCCCTTGGTAGGGAAGATTCCCTAGAGAAGGGCATGGCAACCCACTCCAGTACTCTTGCCTGGAAAATCCCATGGACAGAGGAGCCTGGCAAGCTACGGTTCATGTGGTCGCAAAGAGTCTGAAGCGACTGAGTTTGTACTTTTACTAAGGTTTCAAAATACAGCTAATCCTTATTATTTGTGGATCCCTATTTGAGAATTTTCCTACTCACTAAAATTTATTTGTAATCTCCAAATCGACCTGTGTGGTGCTTCTGCAGTTGAACACATGCACTGGTGCCGAGTGGTGATACATGTGAGCTGCCCAGGGCACATGTTCCAGATGAGGGAGGAACATTAGAACCTCCTGATGCCTGGCACGTTTCTAATGCTCTGACTTACTGCATCAGTTCTCATACAGAAAACAAGCGTCCTTTTCCTGATCGATTTAGTGACATGTTTTTCACATTTTTGTGCTTTTTGTTGGTGATTCTGCCATTTTAAAGGAACCCTAAGCCTATTGTTGCAGTGCTGACCCATGTGACTAAGTGCAAGAGGGCTGAGGTGCTTCACAGATAAACCTTGTGTGCTAGTTACGCTTTGTTCAGGTGCAAGTTGTACTCCATGAGTTCAATTTTAATAACTTGACTATATTAGATAAAGTGTTTTTAGACCGACATACATATAAAACAAGGTTATGTACTGGTGGGTTGATGAAAATCTTGTGACCAGAGGCTCTCAAGAACCTAATCCTGCATTTGCTCTAGGAGCGCTGGTTTAGAATTCAGTAATTCAGTGTTCATGGTGAATTTATAGAACATAAGCACTGTAAATGAGGAGAACTGACTGTGTAGTTTCCAGCATGGCTTCTGTGCACCCACCAGATTACTATTTTACTAGTCTTAGTTGCTACCTTTCATAATCTTATTCCTTGACAAATGTATGAAGTTTTGGAGAGCTCTGTCTCAATCAAATCATAATCATTCATTGAGAATATCCCACATGTACAGTACTAAGATGGGGACTTTGGGAAGAATACAAATGTTGGAAAGTTGATTCCTGTTGGTTTCACATGGCTGTGTGTAAGGGCTTATAGACTCCTTCTATTCAGTCAGGTCAACTGGAAGTTTATACCCCGAGGTCAAAGAGCCTGAAGTAGATACGTTATTCCACCGATGAGGCTGGAAGAACATTCTCTAGCAAATTCCGAAACTCTGTGACTACAAAGGGGCCTTCAGAAATGTAAAGGATTATCTTGCAAAGATTAGCACATTTAGGGTAGAGTCTGGGCACTGGTAGTTTTACGTAAGTGCCCAGGGAGATTCTGAAGCCTAGCAGTTTGAGAACTATTACTCTAGCATATATCAAACCAGTAATTTGCAGGGCTTGGAGAGCTCAGGACTAATTCCTGACTTGTGTGTATGAGGCTGACTTGGCTTAGTAGCCAGTAAGCATGGATTGCTGTGATCTCTATGGTCTCCTCCCTTTCTTGCCTTCTTCCCTTCCTCTGGTTGGAATCTCACTTCTTACCAGAACTGTCCATCAAGGAGTTCAAGTTCCCTCCCAATAAGCAACATTACACAGACACAGTATCTATCAGGCTCATAATTTATTGAGGGCAAATATACATATAAATGACTTGGCACTAAGGATGTAGGTGAAAAATGAGAAACAAACAATATGCTACAAGACGTTGGGAGAAAATGTGATTTCTCTGAACAAATGGAGGTTCCAGCTGGCCTTTCTGCAGCTCAGTCTGATTCCTCTTCCTCATTATCTCAGTATGTGTACCTATGTATATCTGTTCATGTTAGTTTAAACACAATTGCTTGGTCATGCTGCTTTTAAATTTGTTCTTTTGTTGTCTTCTTCACCCATGTGTACCCAGGTAAAAACCACACTTTTTTTTTTTTGACATTTATAAGGTACACATTTATTGGCTGTAGCAGACTGAATAAACATACATGGTATTTGAGGTAATTACAAAAGTTGTGATAAAAAATGTGACCCATATAATAATATGATTCACATGGAAAAATTCAATCTGAAGTGCAATTTAGACCTGTACCTGCCAGTGAGTTTAAGGACAGGGCAATATATAGCCTTCATGGTCTTGGCCCAGGCTTGTTTTCTCCTGTGATCTTGGGATCGAAACTGCTTTTCGGTCAGTGATTCTGCAAGTTGGCGGGAGAGAGCATTTTCTTACAAGTGAGATGCCAACCTTTGGAGGTTGATCAAACACCCTCTCTCCTTTGTGGGAGATACAGCAGTGGGTAGGAGGGTGCTGTTTAAACACACACAAAGTAACGAGGAAGCAGAAACAGAAGTAAAAGAAAGAAAAGACTCATCAAGTGCAAAAACGTTTAGTAAGAGAGTGATAAAAAACAAATCTGTTCCAATATGTTCAGAGGGCTTCCATTGTACACATGGTTTATGAGAATAAAAAAAGACATTCAAATAGAAAAAGACTCTTTCCTTTTTATGTCAACTGGAGAACCATGTTAAAATCAGGGACAACCATGATCATGTTATTGGGATTGCTAAGTAGCAACAATTAAGAACAATGTTTTTGTGTGTGTTTAGTCAAGTCTGATTCTTTGTGACCCCATAGACTACAGCTCTCCAGGCTTCTCTATTCATGGAATTCTCCTGGCAAAAACACTTAAGCAGGGTAACTCTTTCCTTCTCCAGGGGATCTTCCTGACCCAAGCATAGAACCTGGGTCTCCTGCACTGCAGGCAGAATCTTTACCATATGAAGAGGAGGAGAGGGCAACAATAAGAACATTAGCAAATAGTTAATTTTCCACAGCTGATGTAAAGATTAGCATTCAGCCAAGTTTCTTAAGCAAAGGAAATAAAAGATAGTCAAGTGACATATAAATTTAATTGACACACTTTATATTCATTCATCACACTGAGCCTCACATACCTAGATACATCTTTATGTGAAGCTGTTGTTTTTAAGTTGTGTAGTATGTAACTCCAACAACACTACTTACATACTTGCAGGCAATGGGAAAATAAAAGCAAAGTTTCCTTATCAAGATCTTAAAATCAAAATTGTAATTTGAGGAAAAACAGATATAACCATATGTATACAAAATATTATATATATTTCTATTAAAACAGAGCAGTTGCTTTCAGGTATGGGTGGGGTAATTTTGATCCCCAGGGAAAATGTCTGGAAGACATTTTTGATTGTCACAATTGGAGTGGGTTAGTGCTTCTGGAATCTAAAGGGTTGAGGTCAGGAAGGCTGCTCAACATCCTACAATACACAACACACTCCCTCTGAACAAAGAATTATCTGGCTCCAAATGCCAACTGTGCCCAAGCTGAGAAACACATAATTGCCTGACAAAACAAGAGGACAGCAGAGTTAGGGTATCACAGAACTTCTGAAACAAGGATCACGCTGACTGTCAAGTCAGAAGACAGGGGGAGTGATAGCAATCAATTCCACCACTATCTAAAGGGCAATTTACAGCTTGGAATAACCGGTGGGAAGTTTTCCCAATGACATCTTTCAAAATTTAGATCTGTAATAGATTATAAGAGGGGTGTTACGGTTAACTTATGATCATCATGGAGAGCAAATACTGTATTATACTATCAAACAGACCTTAAAGTCACTGTCAGAGAAAGTGTGGGCCAAGAAGAACATTGGTTTCATCCAGCACAGCATCACGTATTTTATACTTTTATGTGTCTCATTGTTCAAAGATTAGAATCTAAACTTGCCTTCTCAGAGTCATGAAAGAGTCCTTCAAATACTTATCAATGGTTTATTGAAACAATTATGAAGACGTAATCGAGAATTTATATTATTCTCTAAACTAAGTTTCCATGGAGGATCTGTATAAGAAAATGAGATGGGCTCAGAGACTCAAACCAGTTGAAAATCAGTGGGTTGCTACACTGCAAAACAACTTTGCCCTTACATTATTTTGTACACATTTTAAGTGACGGGAGTTAGGAAGACATCAAAGAAAATGAAAGTGAAAAGTGAAAGTCACTCAGTCTTGTCTGACTCTTTGTGACCCATGGACTGTTCTGTCCATGGAATTCTCCAGGCCAGAATACTGGAGTGGATAGCCATTCCCTTCTCCAGGGAATCTTCCCAACCCAGGGATCAAACCCAGGTCTCCAACACTGCAGGTGGATTCTTTACCAGCTGAGCCACCAGGGAAGCCCAAGAATACTGGAGTGGGTAGCCTATCCCTTCTCCAGCGGATCTTCCCGACCCAAGAACTGAACCAGCAGATTTTCCCAACCCAAGAATTGAACCACCTACATTGCAGGTGGATTCTTTATCAGCTGAGCTACCAGGGAAGCCCTCGGAAAATGAAATATTTCCCAAACCTACTTTGGGGGGATGAGACTAAAACCACTGGCAATTATCTAGAAGAGAGAAATTAAGAGGACAAGGAATTAGTGGGGTCTCACGACTGAGTGACTTCACTTTCACCTTCACCTTCACCTTCACTCTGTGGAGGGTTAAGAGCACTGCCCAAAGTAGCAAGAAACAGAGCTGCAGGGAAAGAGACAATGCACAGGCTAAGTTACCCTCGTCACAGACATTGACTGCAGAAGAGGTGCAAGAGGAGAATGAGTAGTAAAACTTGTGACAGACCTTCAACAGAATTAAGATTTCACGGGTTCTTGCAGGGCAAGAGAGATTCTGGAGGTTTTTAGAGCTCCTCTATGGAGAACGTTTCAGTTCAGTTCAGTTCAGTTGCTCAGTCGTGTCCGACTCTTTGCAACCCCATGAACTGCAGCACGCCAGGCCTCCCTGTCCATCAGCAACTCCTGGAGTTCACCCAAACCCATGTCCATCGAGTTGGTGATGCCATCCAGCCATCTCATCCTCTGTCGTCCCCTTCTCCTCCTGCCCCCAATCCCTCCCAGCATCAGGGTCTTTTCCAACGAGTCAACTCTTCGCGTGAGGTGGCCAAAGTATTGGAGTTTCAGCTTTAGCATCAGTCCTTCCAATGAACATCCAGGGCTGATCTACTTTAGGATGGACTGGTTGGATCTCCTTGCAGTCCAAGGGACTCTCAAGAGTCTTCTCCAACACCACAGTTCAAAAGCATCAATTCTTCGGCGCTCAGCCTTCTTCAAAGTCCAGCTCCTCTCACATCCACACATGACCACTGGAAAAACCATAGCCTTGACTAGACAGACCTTTGTTGGCAAAGTAATGTCTCTGCTTTTCAATATGCTATCTAGGTTGGTCATAACTTTCCTTCCAAGGAGTAAGCGTCTTTTAATTTCATGGCTGCAATCACCATCTGCAGTGATTTTGGAGCCCCCCAAAATAATCTGACACTGTTTCCACTGTTTCCCCATCTATTTCCCATGAAGCGATGGGACTGGATGCCATGATCTTCGTTTTCTGAATGTTGAGCTTTAAGCCAACTTTTTCACTCTCTTCTTTCACCTTCATCAAGAGGCTTTTTAGTTCCTCTTCACTTTCTGCCATAAGGGTGGTGTCATCTGCATATTTGAGGTTATTGATATTTCTCTCCGCAATCTTGATTCCTGTTTGTGCTTCCTCCAGCTCAGCTTTTCTCATGATGTACTCTGCATATGAGTTAAATAAGCAGGGTGACAATATACAGTCTTGCTGTACTCCTTTTCCTATTTGGAACCAGTCTGTTGTTCCATGTCCAGTACCACTAGACCATTCAGGTATGACCTAAATCAAATCCCTTATGATTATACAGTGGAAGTGAGAAATAGATTTAAGGGACTAGATCTGATAGATAGAGTGCCTGATGAACTATGGATGGAGGTTCACGACACTGTACAGGAGACAGGGATCAAGACCATGCCCAGGAAAAAGAAATGCAAAAAGCAAAATGGCCGTCTGGGGAGGCCTTACAAATAGCTGTGAAAAGAAGAGAAGTGAAAAGCAAAGGAGAAAAGGAGAGATATAAGCATCTGAATGCAGAGTTCCAAAGAATAGCAAGGAGAGATAAGAAAGCTTTCTTCAGTGATCAATGCAAAGAAATAGAGGAAAACAATAGAATGGGAAAGACGAGAGATGTCTTCAAGAAAATTAGAGATACCAAGGGAACATTTCATGCAAAGATGGGCTCGATAAAGGTGAGAAATGGTATGGAGAACGTTTAGGGACTTTATTATTGGGAGTGGAATCTGTGCTTGTGAGGAGACTCACGCTGGCTTTGCTACTGTAATATCATGGGGGATCCCACTCACTTTCCTTTTTTAAAAAATGCTTTTTAAAAATCATTAATGTATTTATTTTTGGCTGCTCTGGGTCTTTGTGGCTGTGTGCTCGCTTTCTCCAGTTGAGATAAGCAGGGGCTACTCCTCACTGTGGTGCATGGGCTTCTCACTGTGGTGCACAGGCTCTAGGCGAACGAGCTTCAGCACCTGCGGCTCGAGGGCTCTGGACCACGGGCTCCAGTAGTTGTGGCCCACTGGCTTAGCTGCCTCATGGCATGTGGGCTCCTCCCAGACCAGGGATCGAACACATGTCCCAAGCACAGGCAGGTAGATTCTCATCCACTGAACCACCAAGGAAGTCGTCCACTCACTTTCTTTGCAGGGCATCGTATCTCTCTAGACTAAATATATTTTTCAAATGTAAATAACACTTTTTTAAAACAATTGACATCTTTTTCCTTTAAATATTTATAAGTTATTGAACCAAATTATGGAGAGAAAAAGAAATATCAGTGTCTGCACTGAGATTTTTTAGGGGAAACCAACAAGCACTTGAATGCTTATTTACTTATAAGTTAAAATTTTGACTTAGTTCTCTTCAGATAAAGAAAGAAAAGTTCAAATATTCCCTGAATTTTAAAGTGAATCAAGCATATAGTAATTTTTGTCTATCTGATATAATAAATTAGAGGTTTAATCAACTGTATTTTCTTTGATAAATGAATTATTAAAGTGAAAAAGATGTAAATTGATTTTATTCTTTAGCATTGCTGCTACTGCTGCTAAGTCACTTCAGTCGTGTTACAATTGTATTCGATGATTTAATGTATATTAACTAACTTTTAGGTAGCTGGAAAAATCTACCACTGTCTATTATAAATTTGCTGTTGGACATCAGCACAGTAATAAAATCATATAATTCCTATGTTTAAGAATAATATGGATATACTTCTGTTACAAGGAGAAGTAAACAGAAAATTTTTTTCTATTTGAAGTGATTTTTAAA
Source organism: Ovis aries (assembly GCF_016772045.2). Taxonomy (NCBI): domain Eukaryota; kingdom Metazoa; phylum Chordata; class Mammalia; order Artiodactyla; family Bovidae; genus Ovis; species Ovis aries. The sequence goes on from NC_056061.1 coordinate 60,627,253, forward strand.
AACAGTGATACAGAGCATAATTAATCCAGGGTTTAATAAAGTGTTCCTGCCACAGAATCCAGACATCACCAGAACCAGTTCGCTACATCCTGTGTTTGGGTTATACTAGCCTTTTGGAACGGCAAGTTAGGATTCAGTCATTGGCAAACCAAAGTGGTCCAACTTGTGCAAAGGATATCTTATAGGTGTTCAATAAATACATACTGATTACATGGTTAAAAAAAAAAATAAAGTCTACTTTGGGGATGAAGAGGGTAAATAAAAGTCAGATATTTTGTAGAATAAGGCACAAACATGTACACCGAAGGCAACTTATTCACTGCCTACTATTTTCCTGATAGGTTGACAGAATAATCAGTGTAAAATTTTGTGTGCATGTGTTTGGCTGGAAGAGGAACTACCATGGAGTTATCTGACGCTTTGGGGTTCTCTGTTCTTATTTTGGACTAGACAAGAAAACAGCTGTTCCTGAATATAAGGGGAGCATGCAGTTCAGTTTGGAAGTCAGCTCTTCTGAATTAACCAAGCCTGCTCTCTCTGACTCTATATGCTAACGTAAAATTTTGAAAATAATTAAAACACTTTTCTCTCATGAAGAGATGAACTATGATGGATATTTTAACAATTATCTTAAAATAAAAAAAAATTATTCATTTAATGAGTTTTTAGAGAAAGACATAAAACATCTCAGTAATTTCTCCACATTCATAGAAATAATCTAATATTCCTATGCATAACTGTTACTATATGCCTGGTACTTACACAAAAACATAATTGGTTGCATTACCATTGAAAATGTACTGATATTAGAAGGTACTCTTTTATCATAGGTTTCATTTTTTAGAAATTAAAAAAAGAAGAAAACTAAGCACTTTCAGAAATTAAAAAAAAAATACCCTGGGCATTTTAGGTATTAAAAAAAGATAACTAGGTATTTCAGTATCTTGAAACTATAAAAAGAACAGAATTACCTCTGGTAATAAGAACAGATATCTAGATATTTTTATTAAAAAAAAAAACAACTCAAAATGAACTAAAGACTTAAATGTAAGCCCTGAAACCATAAAACTCCTCAAAGAGAATACTGGCAGTAAACACTCTGACGTGGGTCTTAGTAATATTTTTGGATCTGTTTCCTCAGGCAAGGATAACAAAAGCAAAAACTAACAAATGTACTCCATGCTCCGTTGTGTCCGACTCTTTGTGACCCTATGCTATGGACTTCATTTTTGTGACCCTAGGAACTGTAGCCTAGCAAGCTCCTCTGTCCATGGGATTTTCCAGGCAAGAATATTTGAGTGGGTTGCCATTTTATCCTCCAGGGGATCTTCCCCAACTAAGGGATTGAACCTACGTCTTCTTCATTGCACGTGGACTCCCTACCACTGAGCCACCCGGAAAGCCCTAACAAATGGTATTGCATCTCCCTAAAAAGCTTTTGCGCAGTGATGTAAACCACTAACAAATGAAAAGGCAGCATCCTGAATGGGAGTAGATAGTTTGGTGATGTATCCAATAGGGGGTTAATATTCAAAAGGACACATGCATCTTAATATCTAATAAACAAACAAACAATCCAATGAAAAATGGGCAGAGGATCTGATCAGATATATTTCCAAAGAAGACATCCAGACGGCTAACAGGTACATGAAAAGATGCTCAATATCAGTTGTCATCAGGATAATGCAAATCAAAATCACAATGAGATATCACCTCACACCCATTAGAACTGCTATCCTCAAAAAGGCAAAAAATAGCAGGTGTTGGCAAGGATGCAGAGAAAATGAAACCTCTGTGCACTGTCGGTGGGAATGTAAATTTTTACGGACACTGTGGCAAAACAATAGGGGAGGTTCCTCGAAAAATTAAAAAGAGAACTACCATATAATTCAGCAATTCCACTTTTGGGTATTTACCTGAAGAAAACACAAGCACTATTTCAAAAAAATGTATGTATCCCTACGTTCACTGCAGCGTTCTTTACAATAGCCAAGATACGAAGCAAGCTAAGTGTCCATGGACAGATGAATGGACAAAGATGATATAGTATATATAATGGACATAAAAAGAATAAAATCTTGCCATTTGTGAAAACATGGATGGATCTAGAGGGTATTATGCTAAGAGAAGTAAGTAAGACGGAGAAAGACAAATATCCTATGATTTCGCTTACATGTGGAATCGAACAGACAAAACAAATGAACAAACAAAACAAAAACAGGCTCAGATACATACGGGAGGGGGGATGGGCGAAACAGGCGAAGGGGATTAAGAGGCACAAAATTCCAGTTACGAAATAAATTACAGCATAAGGAATACAGTCAATAAGATTATAATAATTTTGTATAGTGACAGATGGTTACTAGATTTACTGTGATGATCACTTCATAATATATTTAAATGTTGAATCACCATGTCACACGTCTGAAACTAACGTTGTATGTCAACTATATTTCAAAAAAATTAATTAAAAATGATGTCAAAGATATATTGGTGAAATAAAAATATTATGATCCTAGTTTCATCAAAACAAAGAACAGACATGAACAGACATGTATTCATATATTCAGATAACATCTTTAACAGGGTATGCAAGAAACAGAGTAAAGATGAATGTTAGCAGGATACAGGAATTTTTATCTTTCATTTATTTATACTATTCTCTATTGTTTGGATTTTTAAAACTATGAGCATATATTACTTTTATAGTATAAATAAAAATTTTACAAAAGGAACTTTAACTACAACTTTCCTCCACTAATACATGAATGATGCAGGTTAGTACTTAGGCTAGCAAAAATAAAAAGCCTAAAAAGAGTTCATAGTATAAACACAAATGAAAATTGTCAGCACTTCTGTTTTCCCAAACCTCCTGAGTTGCTTTTCTCCCTGATAGCACCAATACTCTTCCTTCTATAAGATGTAAATTTACAGCATGCTACGATGAAGATTTTCTAGAATGAGGTTGAGAAAACATTCTCCTATACCCCTGTGGTACATGTTAATTTGGGGAATCGCTGGCCATTTGTGGAGTGTAATGAACAAGACTCATCCTCTCCTCTTGCAGAGGAAAAGCCAAATGCTGCCATCACCTGCCAACACTTCAATGAACGAGATGAAATGTTGGAAGGTATCTGGTACACTGAGCGACACGACAGGTGTGTTCCACTTGGAAGGACTTAGAAGATTTAGCAGCTGCCAAATGGTATAATTTTACTTCTTATTCTATAGTTTGAATAGAAATTAAAAAAAAAAAAACTATTGAAGGGGTATCTTTCCTTTTTTTCTTAAGAAGTACAGACAATATGATTCTACAGGCTTCCACATGAAGAAAGGGTACAATGAAGCAAACATAAAAAGGGATGTAAAAATGCAGCAAGAGGGCTTCCCTGGTGGCTCAGTGGTAAAAAACCCACTTGCCCATGAAGGAGACATCGGTTAGATCCTTGATCCAGGAAGATCCCACATGCTGCAAAGCAACTAATGCCCTGTGCCACTACCGCTGAGCTTGCACTCCAGAGCTTGGGAGCTGCAACCACTGAGCCCATGGGCCACAACTACTGAAGCTTACACACCCTAGAGCCCTTACTGCTCAACAAGCAAAGCCACCACGAGAAGCCTGCGCACAGCAACTAGGGAGTAGCCCCTGCTCTCCACAGCTAGAGAAAAGCCCATGTAGCAACAAACACCCAGCACAGCCAATAAGCAAACTTATCATGTTAAAAAAAGGCAATGTAATGCAAAACGTGGCTAGCTGTGCAGCAGCAGCTGTCTGCCTGTGTTGCTGACTAGACGTGGAGGTCAAAGGGTCTGGCCTGAGAGCATGGAGGCTGGGCTTCTACCAGCAAGGTTGTTCTGAACGAACTCCTTATAACCTCTCTGGATCTATCTTGGTTTCCTCATCTACAAAAAGGAGCTGACTAGAATCACCAGGGTTGATCTCTAAGGTTCCTTCCATGTCACCAATTCTATAGTTCTATGAACTTAGGACCCATTCTCCAATTCGCCCTCAATTCTAGTCGCTTATCAGAGATCACTTTTCATGTCCTTTTTTCAAGAAAAAACTTATCTCATATATGATAATAAAAATAAAACTTGCACATGAAATTAAACATCTGATAGAATTTGTGGTAGGTTTATAAGGCAGGATCTTGATAAAATCAAACCATACATACTTTGATAAAGAAACTAAACTGAAGAAATGCAACTATGCCAGGTGCTAAGGAAGCCCAGTTACACATTTCTCAAGGGCTGGCTGTTTGCATCATGACTCAAGAGTATACCCAAGGCATTTTGGTTACCTGGGACAGCATTAACGTTTCCCGGGGACTTCTCATATAAGCTTAGATCATTCTTTATACTTTCTCCAAAAGGGATGTAAAACAGTGTCTAACTATTCATGTGGTATGTTCCACATGTGAAGACAAATACATATATGTAAGATTCTAGTGGCTCAGACAGTAAAGTGACTGCCTGTAATGCGGGAGACCTGGGTTCAGTCCCTGGGTTGGGAGAAGGACGTGGAAACCCACTCCAGTACTCTTGCCTGGAAAATTCCATGGATGGAGGAGCCTGGTAGGCTACAGTCCATGGGGTTGCAAAGAGTCGGACACGACTGAGCAACTTCACTGGTTGGTTGGTAGTCTAATACATGGATTCAGATAAAGTAGATCAAATTATGTTCTTCAACAAAAGAAATCCTTGTATCTTAAGCCTTAAAGCCTTATTTGAGCTCCATCTTCTCCAGGAGAATTTTTCTTCTTCTTTCCCTAAATGTATTCCTAGCCTCTAACACATCCTTACTCTACCTATTTATGTTTTTAAATGTTTTACGTGCACATCTACAAGTTCTTTGGATCTATCAGAATTAGGGTTTGGGCAGCAGTGGTACAGCCTGAAGCAGATCTCAAGGGTCAAGTGGGGTATCTGAAGAACTGTCTGTTGGGATATAATATAAAGGTCTATTTCAAGCATGAAGATCAGTCTGTGAGAAGACAAGGCACACACAATTTAAAAAATCAGTTACAGTCTAGACTGAGACTATGGTGCGGCAAGCGCGGGGCAGGCAGTGAGAACCGGGGAGTCTCAGAGGCAGGAAGAGGTCTCCTTCCATAGGAGCACAGGCGCATCAGGGCGCGGCAGCCAGTGAGGCACTGCCGCCAGTGAGGCACTGCTGGAGTTCCTTGTAACTCCTCTGGCTGAGGGAGAAGTAGCTCAAGGTTGTTGGAGAGGAACACACTAAGGTGCGTTCAGTGTCCAAGTTCAGCCTGAGGCACAGGTGGGAATACCAGTAAGCCAACACAAGTAAAGGCCGTGTCTTTCAAAGCATCTCATCCAGTTCCTGACACAGAATACAAATCTTGTTAGTTGTTACGATGACTCCATGCCGATGTGTTAAATGCTTTCACTGCATGTATGTCTTTAGGTTAAATTTATATTAGCATCTTCCTAAATTCTCAAATACGGTGAATTTCAAACAATGGATACTATTACACATGCGACATCTGCCCACAGCCAAATTCCATGCCAGTTCTTTCAACTGCATCCACTGTATTCCCCATACTATTATAGGCAACCATTGCCATAAATCCTTGCTGGATCTGTAACTGGAGTTTTACCAAGAATTGTTTGTGTTTCAATTCTCTGCAGCATAAGCTGTTCATTCACACATAAGCTAGCCATGAACCACGGGGGCTGGAGTTAACAGTGGCCTCCTCTTAGCTCTCCACTGCTAATTTTAGGTTGTTATGTTATACCTTGACATCTGGCTATAACATCCTTTATGTATCTTTGCAGCTCTTACCTTCAGACTTGTGGTCACTCTTACACAATGGTTCTTAATGTTGGTTGTGCATTAAAATCACCTGGAAAGTTTCTGCAATCTACCCATGCCAAGGCCCTATTCCAGCCCAATTAAATCAATCTGTGGATGTGAACGCAGGCTTTTTTTTTTTTTTTTTTTTAATTTCTCAGGTGACTTTAATGTGAAGCCAAGGTTGAAACATCTGCTTTACACAAGAATTAAGAACTTCCACTCCTGGTTCACCTGTACCCTCTTCCTCCCAACTCTTATGACTGTCCTGGAATTTTAACGTCGAAGAGAACAACCTGCCCAACCAATAACTCTATTTCCTTGACCAGCTCAATTCTATTGACATGTTCTTCAATTTCACCCCAGCTCTTATACACAACTCTGTGGATTTATCATAACTTTGAGCTGCCTGGCATCTGATATATTAAATAAGCAAGATAGCTCCTGGATTTACAGGTCATCGTTTCAGCTGGCTAATTCCTTTCCTGTCTCACGCTATGCTGCCACTGGGGTGTGGGTGGCTTGCTGCAACCTTGCTAAGTCTGCCAGTGTTCTCTCAATTCCACGTCCTTTCTTATCTGGCTGATCCTCTGTGGTGGGTCACTCCTGCGACTGCTTGACCAATGCTATCAAGTCTCTTCTCCTCTTGTTCTCCGTCACACCCACAAAACCTCCAATTATGCATCAGACCAAATCTGCCTTCTCCACTGCCAGGCCTAGAGGCTGAGGATTACTGAGGGGATAACCCAACAACACGGAAAGATGCCACCAAGGCTTTTACGGTATTCAAACAGTAGCTCTCAGAACTACTCAGGAATCTCTTTATTTGTCCCCAGTGAGCCCTGCTCCTGCTGTTATTACAGGTATTCTCACAGTCACTATTCTTCCTGTCTCACTCCTATGACCCTCACACTGGAAGCAGACCCGCCTTCCTGGTTTGGAGAACATGGAGATCTTCTCAATTTCTAAGCTTCCATGCTATCAACTTACCTGTATCCTCTTTTATGTTTACCTGTTTTAGAGGGGTAATGCTGTATGCTCCAGAGAAGGCAATGGCAACCCACTCCAGTACTCTTGCCTGGAGAATCCCAGGAACGGAGGAGACTGGTGAGCTGCCATCTATGGGGTCGCACGATTGAAGCGACTTAGTAGCAGCAGCAGCAGCTCTATGCTCAGCACGGCCAGACAACACTCCTTTATGGAGGGGGCTGTCCTGGGGATGCTATGATGTTTAGCCAAATCTGTGATCCCCACCCACTAGACGTCAGTAGCACCCCTCACCTTGCTGATATTTGCAGAAATTTCTCCAAGCATTGCCAGATGTGTCCTGGGAGGCAAAAATCACCCTCGGTGGAGAACCACTGCTCTAAGCCAAGACTAATCTATCAACTGGTCTTTCCAATGGAAAGCTCCTGCTTCTGCTAAGATCCACGTGTGCTTTCTTTATCTGCCTTCAATGTGAACCTGTCCCCTTGGCTTTGACAACTCCGGATGTGCTTTTATGTCATTCCAGTATTTAGAAAGTAACTCCTGGAACCAGGTCATCCTTCTAGTCACCACTTTGGTTTTCTCCAAGTGAGGCTCTGGGAATGTCTTCCACAGGTTCACTTGCGGAGGCCTGTTCTATTCATCAATCCTCATCACAGAACTGTCAGTCCCTGACACTAGCGCTTGTGTGCCAGGTCCTTGGTGACTACATGCTGAGACCCCCACATGACTAGCTGTTTCTGACACTCTTGACTGTACCCTCCTTGAACCTCTCTTTCCCCCTGGCTTCCAGGCCACTTCTTTTTTCCCCTTCTTTCTCCTTTGATTATTCTTTCTTAATCTTCCCTTCACCTGTGAAGTGAAAGTTGCTCAGTCATGTTCAACTCTTTGCGACCCCATGGACTATGGAATTCTCCAGGCCAGAATACTGGAGTGGGTAGCCGTTCCCTTCTCCAGGGGATCTTCCCAACCCAGGGATCAAACCCAGGTCTCCCACACTGTGGGTGGATTCTTTACCAGCTGAGCCACAAGGGAAGCCCTTCACCTGACTGTCCCTTAAATCCTAGTTAATGTTCAACTGGGATTCTGTCCTTGGCTGCCTTCTCTCAGAACTCTTTGCTCTATGCTATCTCCTTTATTACAAACTTCAACTTTCTTCATGTAATGCAATGAATACATTAACTCCCTCATTTTATTCTGAAGCTCTACCGTCTCTCAAATTCCAGTCCTGAATTACTAGCTCCCCAGTGAATATTTCTATCTGGAGCTCTAGAGACACCACTAACAAATCAAGATACCTATAACAACTCATCACATCCTACTCCCAATATTCCCTTTCTCTATCTCCCCAAATTCTCCTTATTCCTTTATTATTTCTGTGGTACCACTATCCCTGTAGCTGTATAATAAGCCCTAGCATAATCCTAGATTCCAACTTAATTAATCATATCTAATCAATCATAAAATCCTGTCAACTCTACCTTATGACATCTCCCCTCCATCTCTAGTAATTCAGGTTTTTATGTATTCTTTTCAATGGCTTCTTCACCAATTTCCCAGCTCCCTCTAATCCAACCGCCATGCTGCCACCGGAAGGGTATTTTTCTCCTGCAAATCTGTACAAGTCACTCCTTCTCCAGGGAATCCCCTCTGTCTGAAGGCTACAGTCTCAGCATCTGAGCAGAGCATGCTAGGCCTGGCTCCTATATTTCACTTACCCTTCTTTTCATCAGGCCCTGTGCTCCCTACACACAACTATCCCATATCATACCTTACCCAAACTATTCCCTCCACTAGAATGTTTTTTCTAAGATCATTTACCTAGCACATCCTTTTTCATCCTATAAGCCTCAGCTCAAGCCTGACTTCCTCCGGGAACTCTTCCTGGACTCCCTAGGGCATATTTAGAGGATTAGATCTTCATTATAGCTCCCACCATAGTCTGCTGAAATCGCCTGCTTGCAGAGGTCTCACCCATCAGCCTGTAGGCTCCTTAAGGGCAGGTGCCTTGGCTACTCAATCTTGTTTCAGTGAGGACTAAAGTGTGCTTAGCACAGAAGTAAGCACTCAACAAATACAGAATGAATGGCAGAAAAATACATGACAGGTTCAACTGTCAGAAAGCCTATCATGACATGGTATTTATTTATATACATGTGTGTGTGTATATATGCTGTTAAGTCGCTTCAGTAGTGTCCGACTCTACGCGACTCCATTGACAGAAGCCCACCAGGCTCCCCCGTCCCTGGGATTCTCCAGGCAAGAACAATGGAGTGGGTTGCCATCTCCTTCTCCATGTATATATATATACATGTACATGCCTGCCAGTTTATGGAGTCAAAAAGAACCAAAGTTACTCAGCCTAAGGTAAGAGTTAATGTCTCATAATAAGTTAAATAAGTAATATATATGGTGGTACAGTGCTTATAAACTTTTCTACCAAAGCACTACCAGCATTAGAATTCCGCCTGATATCCTTAAGGAGTTGATCACACAGGCTAAAAAATCATGACATTTCTCTGGCTGATTATATATCCATATTTATTTTAACCTGAAAACATTTAAAATTACTAACAAGTAAGAGGAATGCTCTAGAAAGATGGAGCATCTTTATTGTGGGCCCCAGTGTTTTCTTAGCATAATTGTGGACCCCTCAGGTGAGGCTGCTGACAGTGCCAGTATCACAGTTACAGAGATGTGCATTGAGTGGAAATAGCATGATACTAAAAGTTCCAAGTTCTGCTTTGGGTTCGCATCCTACCACTTGGGCTGTGACTTAGGGGTTTACTTTAATCTCTCTGAGCCTCCTCAGTTTCCTTATCTGGAAAATGGCTATAATAAAGATTTGCCTTATATATTTCATAATGTTGGTGGCAATATTAGAAGAAATAATAACATAAACAATGAAGGGTATAAGCATGAAAAATGAAGTAGTATTTCATCCAGAGAGGGTGAAAATCAAAGTACATGGAATACATATACTCAAAAACATTTACCTTCTGCGGAGCTGGAAGAGCTTTTTCCATTTTGGCTTTCTCCTTAGGGGTTAAAGGAGGGGATCGCTCCTTTACTTCCGGAGGCAATTCTCGATAGAGTGCTAGAATGGAACAAAGAATCCACATCATCAAATTGAGGAGCGCCGTTCCGTGGGGGCAAAACAACAATGGAGAGGAGCAGACAGGCTACTAAAGACATTGCTATTCACGTCCTTGGTGTCACGATAAGGTGTCCCAGCACTTGTCATTAAGGCCACTCACAGTCTTCGTTATCCAAAGAGCACAACTTACGATAGGCAAGTCTTGATCAGCCAGTTTCAGAAGTGTAGGAAGTCTCATTTTTACTGACTATGTGTGCGGTCATGTAGCTGCTTATTTCGTTTTATCTTAATACACATTTACCGAGAACCTGCTATATGCAAGATCATCAGCCGGGTACTGCTGGAGGAGCTCTGAAGATGACCAAGGACAGTCTTTGCTCTCAAGGAGCTTACAATCTAGTCAGAGACAGATGTGTTCACAATGAACTGCAATATACAAGAGTGTGATACTGTTCTGAACAGAGACAGTAACAAAGACAAGTTCTGATGTGCAGAGGGTAAAGGCTTAATGGAAAAAGCAGCAGGGCTGTCAGACTAAAAGATAGGTAGGATTTTGCCAGGCGGAGGTGGATAAAGGATAATTTGCAAATATGGTATGAAATAAACAAACATGGGACTGGGAGTATGTACGACACAGAATCTACTCATGGTATTTGGTCTAAAGTTCTTATAATCTAAGGTATAATCCACTTATATGCATGGTGTTGAATCTAAACAGTTACGTGGGAATTTTAAAAGGCTAAAAAGGAAATCTGTTTTGGTTAAATGATGGGCAACTCTGAACTGAGACAAAGAGTTCAAAATTGAACCAAAATTGAACCTGATCAAAATTCTAAAATTATGAGCTACATTAATGGGCTTTGTGTATAGGTTGATTTTATTATGCGTTTGTCTCTTACTGGAAAGGATGTTAGATGTGATTAATGGAGGCTGATCTAATTTCCCTTTCCAGTGGCTTAAGATACAAGGGAAATGTCCTTTGTGATAACAAGGTACCAATGTCTTCTATTATATCATTCTCTTATTGGATAGGGCTTCCAACTGAATGGTTGAAAGAGGTTATGTGTGTATGTACACACACATATACACACGCTCCCTCAGAGCATCTGCTTTGTATAACTGGTTTTGGATAAAGGAGAATTTCTCCTACTATTTTCAGAGTGGAATATGCTGCTGACAGTCATTTTCCCTCAAATGTTAAAACTGGGCAGGTGAGTTTTTGTTACATTCACGTAAAAAGCAGGATAAAAGGAAAGGAAAAGAACACCTGATGAACTGAGAATTCAGTCATATTCTCAGGTTTTCTGAAAACTTTTTGTTTGTTCTGGCCTTTGCAAGCCTTTCTCAATAAGCAGTGACTAATGCCAAAACCCCCCCATCAATTATTCTGAAGTACAATAAGGAATCACAGCATCAGAAGGACATCCACTTCTTGAGACATGGAACTGCTTTCTGCACACAGCCACCAAGCATGGTTACTGTAGTATGCTTGGTAAGTCCCACTTTGCTTCTTATGGAAGAAAACCAAGTTTTATTGAATCTTTAATCCCCTGTGGATCAAATATCTATAGTTTTTCAACATGTGCAAACCTAAGAGGTTATTCCTGCAAACTAACTAGATTCTAAAGTTAGCATCTAATACCCTCCTGCCTGGATATACACAATCATTTTATACCATCAAGTGGAAAAATACTTTAAATGTTTCCACTTATATCTGGAAGAAATAACTGATTATAATATCTAGTTAAAATGAAAGATATTCTCCAGAGTGACTAAGACTGTGCAGAAAGCTCTTGGTTTAAAAACAGCAGCTACCCCTGCAGAATTCCAGCTGCTGTGGGAAGCCATCACTGGGACATCCAGGTGGCTGTCCGAGGTGACCGGGAAGTGAGAAGTGCTGAGGGGAGGGGAGAGGCCTGGGAATTAACCTGTCTCCAGATTTCTTCCTTCCACACTGCCGTAACTTTTCTCCAGTCTGCATACTCCTTTAAACATAGAAGTATATTTCAGATAGAGTTTAAGAGTCATTAACCGTTAATGCTCAGAGAAAAAGAATTAAAACCATGGCACACAGGAAATTAAGAATTTTTTTATGGGAGAGAAGAGTGGGTAATTTTCGAGACACTTAGCACTTTGGAGGGGAGGAGTTTCCTGAAAGCTGCAGATAAACAAGGGAGGGGAAGGAGTTATAGTGAGATTCAGGGCTCTTGGGGAGGGAGCCATGGGAAGGGCTGGGTGCAGACCTGGAAGGTGGTGCCCCAAGAGAAATAATTTTATCTGGGCCTAGCCCCCAGCACCCAGGATTCATGGAAGAAATTCTTCCTCCTTTCCTTTATTTCTTTTCCTTTAAAAATTTAGAACTGACGTTAGAAATTAATAGTGCTTTTGTTCAGCCATAGTTTGGACTGAATGGAGTTTCTGAGACCAGCCCCAAACCAACTATTATTTTAATAATTACTTTGCAGAAACAAAAGACTTGGTAAATATTCAAAATGGAGAGTGTTCTCTTGGCTGCCTCTATTCTATTTTTAATTAACAGAACGATATGATTTTAGTGCTTCTGGAAGAAAGCTTAGAGATAATGGAGTTCGACTTCCTTGTTCTGTGGGAAGAAACGAAGGTATGGCAGTCTTAGCTGTGACGCCAGGATTAGCGCTCAGCTCTCCTGACCCCTGAGCATTCTGCTTTTCCTACCCCACAGCGAATTGACAATCCATGGGATGTGTTTCTCTGAAGAAGCGCTGCTACACTATCCCCTTGTTTCATAGTCTTTACCCTTTGTTTTCAAGCTGTCTGTGTTACTTCTATTTTCTTTTCTCAAGGCCTGGTAGCAAATCTACAGCTTTCAGAAACTCGGATTTAGAATTTCTTCTCCAGCTCATTTCTTTTTCCTTTCACAAACGAGGGCTTAATTTACTTGAGAATGGAACAATCTATTGCAGCCTTTTTTCGTTTTGATCAGGTGCCAGTTAAGCCTGGGGATACAACGTAAAAAGAATGGGAGTTGAAGAACTAGAGGTTCTTAGGTGCCTGTCAGCCTAGGAGTGGCAGGAGGAAGGGTGACGTCAGTGTGTGTGCAGCAGGTGGCCAGGAAAGGGGCTGAAGGAGGTTGGTAGCGAGATGGGCAGGTCCCCTGGGAAGGCAAGTCCATGAAGCCGGCATTCCAATCTCAGAATGTCATAGCTTTTGAGTGTACTAATGCCCCCCTCTTTTTTTTTTTTGCAACATGAGAATGAAGAGCAATACCCCATTGGTAAACATATGCAAAAGTAACAAGACAGCAAGTTAAAGAGCAGAAGATGATAAAATCTGGGACTATCAGTTATACCATATTAGTAAACCAGGAAGGGAGCATAAAACTTACTTTCACTAGCCACATGATTAGCTGGAAAATAACCTTCCTGTCCCTTTCCTATGCTGCCATACCACCAGTCTTCATTATCTTTGAAAAACACTCGGATAATGTCTCCGCGATGGATGGTTAGTTCATCTGATCGATTCGCTGTGTAGTCATAAAGAGCCACTACCTAAGGGAGAGATAAGACCACCACAGCTTTATCACAACTGTACCACAGAGAAAACCCCCAACATTCACTTCCTCTTGCAGAAGAGCAGCTGAAACCAAAGCAGTACTTTGGTGAGTCTGAGGCTGTCTCAAGGTTTGCTAATGGGATCAGGGGTGGTGGGAACACAGCAGGAGAAGCAAGATAAAAGGCTGTGGGATTGAGAAATGGTTACGCGCATTCAATACACTAAGATTAGCTTCAAAATAGCAGATGTTAATTTTTTTTTTAAGTAAATTACTTGTGAAGCAAATAAAAAAAAAGAAGCTCACACATCATTCACTGTTAAAATTGTTTCATTCTACCTTTGGTCTCATTCCCTGTGCTAAGCAGAGGCATCAGAAAAAAAAAAAAAAAATCTCCAGAAGGTCAACACTTCTATACAATAGGAAAAATGCAATGGAACAACCAGATTACATAATTTCATTGTGATCATCTGGGTTTACTGTCAATGTATCTTTTTGTGATGTATTTCTATGCAAATACCATTTTTTTCTGGTATTTCATATCAACAATCTAAATCTACCTTTAAAAATACCTTGATAAGCTTATTTTCAAGAGACACAAATTTAAGAGGAAAGGCCTTCCTATGAGAACCCTCTTTCTCTGTTATGTTACAGTAGTCACTATATTTGATTCTTTTTTCTTTTGAAAAACCAAATTCAAAATGAATGGCTGCAGAGGCATCTACAAATCCCTTACAGCAGTTTCAAGAAGGAAGCAAACCTCAACCCACTTCAGACATGATGCAGTGTATAAAGTAGCACATAATATAATATAAAGAATAGACTACTTCCACTTTTTTCCCTATGCAAATAGAATTTGAAAACTTACAGGCTATACAACTGTAATGTAATGGAAAACTATCATTACGACCCTTTGCATTTAGGTTGCTGCTGCTGCTGCTGCTGCTGCTGCGTCGCTTCAGTCATGTCTGACTCTGTGCGACTCCACAGATGGCAGCCCACCAGGCTCCCCTGTCCCTGGGATTCTCCAAGCAAGAACACTGGAGTGGGTTGCCATTTCCTTCTTCAATGCATGAAAGTGAAAAGTGAAAGTGAAATCGCTTAGTCGTGTCCGACTCATAGCACTTAGGTTGAGTACTGATTTATTCACCTAACAAGTATTTACTGAAATCCTAATGTGCCTGGTTCTGTGTTAGGGACTGAACGTACAGTGATAAATAGGATAACTTCTAGAAGAGGTACCTTGCTTAGGCTTTGCCGAGAATGACAGATAATCAGGAAATAGCCAGGTGAAAAGATGGAAAAGTATGTCCCAGGCACTGCACCCTATGTGTGAGAGTCCAGGGAACAGAAACCCCAAATAGTTCAATATGGTGGGAGTCTGGCATTAGAGGGAAGAATCTGGATAGAAAGTGGGAAGGCCGAGGCTTCAGGAGTAAGTAGGTGCCAGATCATACATGCTGGAAGGTTCAGACTTACATTATGGGCCATAGGAAGCTAGAAATTCCGTAACAGCTTATAAAACTCTTTGTGGTGCCTTTAATTAATTTAAAATATTTATTAACATATTAACCAGAAGATTTTAATGGATACATTTGCAATTGACTGCTGTCACTATACAATATAAGGGCAGTAATGATATACAATACAAGGGCAGTAATGATGATTATATTAAATGGTAAAAATACAATTCCTATTGTACTGCTTTGCATAGGCCCTAGTTTAAACCTGTTATGTAGGATATTGTTTAAAGTTGACAAATCTTTTGTAACTTTCAGTATATTGATGCCAACTCACTCAGGTACAAGTGAGACTTTTAATTTTTTCCTCCATTCTTCCTTCTCCAAACCTCTTCTCCTGAATTCTCCTGTGTTGCCCTATCACAGAAGAGGAAAGCTAATTAAAATGTGTCTGCCATGTGCTGGGTCCCTTGCTAGCTGCTTATGTGAATTTTCTTACTCAACCTTTGTGACAATCCTGTTGAGGGCATAAAGTCTTATTTCAGTTTCATAAATGAGAAATTTGATATACAGAGAAATTTAGTAACTTGCTTAAAGTGAACTAGTTAAGTGGCAGAATCAGGATTTAAACTCGTATTTTTTTTTTAAACGAAATACACGTATAGGCCATCTTTGTCTAGTATCGAACATGGGAAAGAAGCAGCAGAGGACAGGACGAGGGACATGATACCCTAATCACTCATGAGAGATAAGGCACATTTTTCAACAGCAGCACATGGGCAGTTGGCTGTGCTGAGAAGACTGACCCCTGGGTCACCTGCAGGCCCACCGTGCCCCTTTCAGGGCACCTAAGACCCCGTCCCAGAACCCGCCTGGGGATTTGTTCCTATTGTTCTTCATCCTGACATGCCTGTAGAAAGAGGAAGAGATACCATGAGCACATGTGCACTGAGAAAAAGTCCCCCTGAGGACACAGCGAAAAGGTGGCCGTCTGCATGGCAAGGAGAGAGGCTAGGAGGAACCAGCAAGGGAGAGAGGCTAGGAGGAACCAGCCTGGCCGGCTACTGGATCTTGGACTTCTAGCCTCTAGAACTGTGAACAAATACATTTTTGTTGTTTAGGTACCCTTCTATGTTACAGCTGTTACAGTCGCATAAGGTGATGATGTCAAGCGAATCATGAGTTACCAACCTCTCATGGTATTGCAAACTGGCAATACCTCATTGGCACCCAGCTAACGGCACTGTGTTCCACACCCTTATAATCTATCTCCTGGTATAGAAACAATGTCCTCATCACTAAACTCTGCAACTACCACCACCCTTAGGACAGAGACTACATTTCCCAAAGCTGCCCTGTTTTGTCACACCATTACTGACATTTAGGTGAAAAATTGCTGTCCACTGAGAACTCAGTGTGTTTCACATGCCAACAGCCCACATGTGGGCAGCAGTGGAGTTATAATATTGACCATTCTATCATCATGCTGAAGACACCTGACAAAAGTCACGTGGATTGTGAGAATCTGCTTGTATTCCAGTGTGGTTTTTTCTTTTAGAAATATTTATTTTTCTTTACTTATTTGGCTGTGCCAGGTCTCAGTTGCAGCAGGCAGGATCTTTTAGTCATAGCAGGTGGGATCTAGATCCCTGGCCAGGGATTGAACTCAGGCCCCCTGCATTGGGAGCAGAGTCTTAGCCATTGTACCACCAATGAAGTCCCACTGTGTGCTTTTATCATTAGCTTCTCATTTGAAGATCGCTTACTCTCTTCTGAGGCTTCCCTGGTGGCTCAGACAGTGAAGAATCTGCCTGCAGTGTGGGGGACCCAGGTTTGATGCCTGGGTTGGGAAGATTCCCTTGGAGGAGGAAATGGCAACCCACTCCAGTATTTTAGCCTGGAGAATTCCATGGACAGAGGGCTACAGTCCATGGGGTCAAAAAGAGTTGGATATGACTGAACAACTAACACTTTCACCACAACTACTCTCTTCTGAGCATCACAGTATACACAGTAAAGTTTGCTTCTTTTAATTTGGCAGTGGCTTCGGCAGAATTCATGTATGTCTTCCCCATCTCCAATTAGATTTCATTGTCATCTCACTGTTTTAGGATAAAGTAAAGCCATACTGGGAGCTTTATTCTCCAAGCATTGGAAGACACAATTTAATGCAGCTTTGTCATGAATTAATACTATTTCTATTCTTCTCCTATAAAGGATCTTCTATAATGTACCATTTTATGCATATGGTAGTCTGCACATAGGTGTGACAAATATCATTCTTCAGTCATGTCGGGCTCTTTGTGACCCCGTGGACTGTAGCCCACCAGGCCTGTCTGTCCATGGGGATTCTCCAGGCAAGACTATTGGATGGGTTGCCATGGCCTCCTCCAGGGGATCTTCCCGGCCCAGGGACTTAAGCCTGCATCTCTTACGTCTCCTGCATTGGCAAGAGGGTTCTTTACCACTGGGAAACCCCTCATTCCTCAGTGAAGTGAAGTGAAATCGCTCAGTCGTGTCCGACTCTGTGATCCCATGGACCGTAGTCTACCAGGCTTCTCTGTCCTTTGGATTTTCCAGGCAAGAGAACTGGAGTGGGTTGCCATTTCCTTCTCCAGGGGATCTTCCTGACCCAGGGATTGAACCCAGGTCTCCTGCATTGCAGGCAGACACTTTACCCTCTGAGCCACCTATGACCCAAATCTTGAACTGATGAAATCTTTGTGAAATTATCTTGACTTATGAAATCTTTTAGCAATCTTTCTTTTTTGACAGAAATTTAAAATGTGTTTATGTGCTCATACTGGTAATGACAAGTTTAGGAAATAAAATCTTCCACAAAATCCACTTGGTCACATTTTGACTATTATTGACATATTTGAAACAGAGCTCTCTCCCTTACTTAAAGCTTGCTGAGTTGGTTGGGCATAATCACTCATGGCAGAAGGGTCATTGGCAAGCTTTTTTGTTGTTTTTGGACATATTTCTCAGACTTCTTAGCAGTGCTTGCCAGATACTATATCTTGGTTTAGGCAGAGTCTGCTAGACTACCATAAGACATTTAGGTGAATTCCTCTTGGTATTATCTTCTGCAAGGTTTTTCATGAAAATAGTTGCCTTTGAAGACTTCTCAATGGATACCACTGTGCTGAAGGAACATTAACTAGTATTTCTTAACAGCCGATGTTCCTTGCAATGTTATCCGTGATGCAATCCAAAAATTAATACTCACAATGACCCCAAGTCATGCAACCAACTAAGCTACATTGAATAAATCATACACTTGAGCACTTTCTCCTCCAACGCTGCTCCTGCGGGTCCATAAGTGTCAGGAAGTTTCTTCGTGCCAGACTGCAGCCAATGAGGCACCTCTTTCCTTTGCTTCTTACTTGCTACCTTGATTTCAGAATCCTGTCCTTCAGACCAGTGAAAGAATAAATTTTTCTTGTTTTAAACCGCACCATGTTCATGGTAATTTGACGAACAGTCCTGGAAAACTAATGTGTATGTAGCTTACTATGGTGAGCGCTGGATTTTCTCATGCTCTTTTAAAGACTGTTGGACATTTTTCTGGCAGGTAGTGACCTGAGATTGGTCTGACCCTTTTCAGGTTTGCTTTCAAGTTTTGTTAGAGCATATTCAGGAAGACTTTTCTCTAAGGGCTCAATAAGCTCCACTACCAAGGCATGATTCTCCTGATAATTCTCCCTCGACGCCCCACATATTAGGAGACTTTTCCATCTGGCTGGCAGGACTGACAACTATCCTCTTTCTGTTGGGTAGCCTATTCATTTCTGACTGTTCTTTCCTTATGGGGTTTTGCCCCATGCAGGTGCAGATCAGTACTCAGCCAAAGACTTATTAAGGGCACTTCTTATGGTTATGGGCAGCATTATTATCAATTAATATAAGATGAAATAAAAAGAAACACCTCAGTAACTATTTTATTTTTCTTGACAGAAGCCTCGTTACAGGTATTTAATGCACATTAACTAAAATGTGTACATTTTTAGTTTTTATGATAAATGCAATTGGGACTTTATTACACTCTTGGTATTCTCAAAGAAAGCACATCAGGGGTTAGAAATATTTAGGTTACACTTCTGGCTCAAGTGACGATAAAACCTTTATTCTTCTCTGATCTTATACATTGTTTCCTCTGGGATGTCCATCTCTTGCAGGCCTGGAGTGACCTTTGGCTACATGGTTGGCCTTGTTATTTCACCACTCTGTATATATTAAAATAGAAAGCAACTTACACATAAGAAAGTAATTGGAGCAAAGGGAGAAGATGCTTCTTTGTGTAGATTCCAGAAGGACTATGCAAAACCATGGATGGTGTAAGCCAGGTTGTTATCTTTATAGCCTGTTTTCCACCTAGTTACAACATGAGGGGATTGTAGCTTTTTAACTAGGAAACTCCTGAGACAGTACTTTCTACTTGAAATACAGTATTTAGAATAGATTGTGGCTTTAGATGGGTTTGCTGCTTTTTCAGTTTTTAGGGAAACATTCTTAATGAATTTTATAGAACTCTGACAAAAGGGTTTTTTAAATACTCTCAAGTTTTAAACTGCTTCATTATATACAAGAGGTCTGAGGATAGCTGTAGCATTTCATATGCTTTCTGAGAGAAATGGACTGTTTTCTTGGCCACTGGAAATGTTTCTTATGAAATGAAACAATTTATACATCTTGAACTTTTTTTTTTTTTTTACTGTTTCTTTGAAGTTAAAATGGCTATGATAGCTCACTAAACACTTCAATCCCTGATGTGTTAAAGTTGAACATTCCACATAGCCAGTGTGCTCCCATTTCTTTTTCTAGTTTCCACCCTTATTCCAGACACAGGTTTTTCTTTCATATCTTTGTCTTGTTTGGGGATCACCTTGGAGATCTGAGTTCCTATTAATACAATGGGTGTATTTAGCATGTATTACTTAAGTTCTGTTACCCACTCCTCTTTCACATTTTGAAATAAGGCTACATTTACCACAGAGAAGCATATAAGGAGAACATCAGGCATCGGATAAGATAAAAGCCTCAGATGATCAGTCTTGTCTGTTCTTAGTCTTCCTGTTTAGCCATGTCATAGAAAATCAGGAGGTACTAGCTGTCGCCTATGGTGACGCTGACTGTGTATTAGTTGAAGATGGCAGGCACGTAATTCTCCAGGAAGATGCTGTTGGCACAGTTCCTATATAGGTGCGTCTTGCCCACTGCCCAGTTGCCAATCACTACACACCTGAGAATCACTGCCCCGGCCCATGAGCCGTACTGGGCATGGCCCCCTTACTCTACCGGTGGTCCCCTCACCAGCTGTGCATGCCTGCTGCCTCCCAGCAGTTAACAAGTGAAATTAAACTGTAAGAAAGTCTCATTTCTCAGTTATGACAAGGACTATTTGGTCTTTATTATTAAAACAGAATAAAAGAGCAGATTAAAAACTTTAGTAGAAAATCAAATGTAACAATAAATCCTCAATTGTACAGAAGTACATTACTAAACATTCAAATGACTCCTTTACTAATAGTGACACTGGGATTGTATTTTATTAATGAGATAAATGGAAAAACATACAGCCCTATTTCTAGCATCATGTGGTAGAAATATACACAGTCTCTTACAATTATTTCCATGAACACTAAATAAGACAAACTAAAGTCCTATTATGTTTAACTGATCTTATCTGGATAATAAGAAAGATTAGCATGATTAAGAAAACAGATAAAGAAAGCAAATAATAATTGCACAAAGTTTACTGTCTCTGTATCAAACTATCTGCTATATAAATATATATGGATCTTAAATGCTTCATTAAACAGACAACTGAAAATATTTAATTTCTAATACCTTCTGGTAAAGGTTAATGGAAAAAATACTAAACTAGGAATCAAGATAGTGAGTTTTCAGTCCTGACTGGGCCTCCAAAGCTAAAACATACCACAAAACACAAACTGGATGTGTGTAAACTAAGGGTTCTGGGCCAGATGCTAGGTGGTATGCCTTCCATTTTTAAAACTCTATCATGCCAGGTATTCAAATACCCATTACAAATGAACAGCATTCACAAATTTTAATATGAATTCAAAACACTGATTTGTGGATAACAGTGTGACTGTATTCGTTGTGATCACACATGAACCAGAAAAGCTTGTTTGATTGCTGTAATACCACACAGGAAAATCCTGCTAGTCATAATTAAAGAAGAATAGTGATAAAGCATTTCTTTGGAATTTACCAGTTGGAAATACTTCTTCCTTCTTTGACAAATAGGAATGACTGAGATTTTGGACTTTATAAATAAAGCTACTGGTTTTTTACAATGATTGGTATTAATTAAACACCTTATTGGACATCACCATTCACATACCTTGTTACAGTGAATTATTAGTGCTTTGTTGAAAAAGGCTCTAAAATACATCTCTGTATTGGTTATTTCCTTAAAAAAAATCAAGAAAATGATGCAGACTTTCATAGATTGGACTGCGGATTATTTTTGTTGTTGTTAGTGAAGAAAAATGATAATGCACTTTATTTTTCTTGGGAGGGATAACAAGAGGAGAATTATGAGTCATCGGCTTAGATGAGGGTATCCAACCCAAAGTGTGGCCTCCAGATTAGCAATGACAACATTACCTGGAAACCGGTTAGAAATGCAAATTCTTGGGCCTCATTCCAGACCAACTAAAACCATAGATTCTGGGGATGGACCCAGAAATCTGTTTTAAGAAGCCTGCCAGGTGATTCTGATGTACTTTAAGGTTTAGTTAACTTTATTTTGATGACCTACTTTATAAAACATGTATGTTTATTTTCTGCACATATCAAATATGCGACTACATGGTTAACAAACACTTGGTTAAACATTTTAAAATATAAAATCAAGCTTTATAATAAACTGTTACTGGAAAAACTTATAAAAAGTAAACTTGTTTCTCCTTTCTTATTTTACTTATCTTTCTCAGTTTCCCTCGTCTCACTGAAATGCTGACTAGCTCCAGATTTGAGTAATTTTAACATCTACTTCATCATTTTTTTCAACAAGCTCATGCTCAAACTGCAACTAGGAGTCATAGTAAACATTTCTTAGGTTTCCCTACAACCTCTTAAGGATTAGAGAAATTTTTAAAATAGAAAAACAAGCAAAATTGAAAGATTAAACCTATTCACCAAGCAATAATTATTAGATACAACTGTGTCTGAGCTATTCTTACAGGCTGGGGAGAAAAAAGTGATCACAGCCCTGTCCTTGGGAGTTTCCGTTTTATGTGTCATTGTTTTTGGTCTGGTGGCCCTTTTGACAAAAGGGATACCTTTAATATCTGCATAAGTCACTCTGCTGTTTCTCTACTTTCAAACTGCCAATAAAGAGTGCTAGGGTGCCTGCTAATAATGAATATTAAAATAATAATTTATGAATTACTTTAAAAAGTATAATCACTTTAAAATTCTCCTAACAAACCATGAGCTATGAGTAAATGTAAAATCAGTAAAAAAGAACTAGTTGAAGACAATATTTTTAAACAAATGTAAATCTGAGTATTTGCAAACATATTATTCAGTTTTATGCACTGTCTTAGTAGTTATAAATTTTATACTTCATACTTCAAAGCAGTGGTTTATAAAGATTATACACAGAAATTATACTCCTTATGAAAAATGGAATATTATTTTTTTATTCTGCATTCTTCAAACAGACTTGTACTGTCCCATTCTGGAACTGTTTTATTACTATACTAATAAATCAGGACTTCCCTGGTGGTTCAGTGGTAAAGAATCTGCCTGCCAATGCAGGAGATATGGGTTTGATCCCTAGGTCGGGAAGATCCCCTGGAGAAGGAAATGGCAACCCACTCCGGTACTCTTGCCTGGAAAATCCCATGGATGGAGAAGCCTCGTAGGCTGCAGTCCGTGGGGTCACAGAGAGTCAGACATGATTGAGCAACTTCACTTTCACTTTTCTTTACCAGTTGAGCCATCAGGGAAGCCCAAGAATCGTGGAGTGTGTAGCCTATCCCTTCTTTAAGGGAACTTCCCAACTCAGGAATTGAACTGGGGGTCTCCTGAATTGCAGGTGGATTCTTTACCAGCTGAGTGGTATACCTGGGAAGCCCATACAAAGGCATGATAAGTACTAAATAGGGTAGTTATGGATGTATATGTGAACATGTGTGTGCACACAAATATATAATGTGTGCATGTATTTGTGTGTGTACACATACAAACACGTACATATGTAGTGTAAAATGCTTAGCACATGCCTGAATAGTTCTCAAAAATATTAAGTACTATAACTCTTTGTATGCATTGTATAATTGCTTCTTCTTGTTTAGTCGCTGAGTTGTGCCCGCCTCTTTTGCGTTCCTATAGACTGGAGCCCTCCAGGCTCCTCTGTCCATGCGATTTCCCAGACAAAAATACTGGAGTGAGTTGGGTAAAGAATCCTGGTAAAGAATCCACCTACAATGTGGGAGACCTGGGTTCGACCCCTGAGTTTGGAAGATCCCCTGGAGAAGGGAACAGTTATCCACTCCAGTATTCTGGCCTGAAGAATTCCATGGACAGAGGAGCCTGGCAGGCTACAGTCCATGGGTTGCAAAGAGCCGGACATGACTGAGGAACTTTCATGTTCATACATATGCTTTTGTTTCCTCAATTATAAACTAAAAGATTATTATTTGTCTAAATCACAGAGTTTGGCAGATTCTAAATGTTAGCAGGTTTGCTTTTCTCCTTAGCCTACGCTGTTAATCACTAACCTTACATATTTAAGTTTGAAGTTAGAGGGCTGCGTGGAACCAAGTAAATAAATGTCTGGTTCACTGACTTCGGCTTTCGCTAAGATTTATGCCCAAAGGAGGATCTTTAAGACTTGGTATTTCTATTCCAGATGGCACCTGAAGAAGATCATCAAAGCACTCTTCTTTACATTAGCTTCTCAGTTACAATTTCTTGAAGCCATCAAACTAGGAAGTTATATGGTAAACAGAAATTAGGCCAAAGTGACAGCTGATGTATGTATACTAACATGTGTGTCCATCTGATCACTACAGTTTATATTTATACTGAAATGACTATAAGGCTCAGTTTATTTGGGAAGACTCTGTACAGGAATCTTAAATAATAAATTTAAATGGAAAAGAGACACAGATGTGTAGCGCAGACTTTTGGACTCTGAGGGAGAGGGAGAGGGTGGGATGATTTGGGAGAATGGCACTGAAACATGTATACTACCATGTAAGAAACGAATTGCCAGTCTATGTCCGATGCAGGATACAGGATGCTTGGGGCTGGTGCACGGGGATGACCCAGAGAGATGTTATGGGGTGGGAGGTGGGAGGGGGGTTCATGTTTGGGAATGCATGTACACCTGTGGTGGATTCATGTCAATGTATGGCAAAACCAATACAGTATTGTAAAGTAAAATAAAGTAAAAATAAAAATTAAAAAAAAAAGAAAAGCTTTTTAGGCTGCTGATAGTAAGACATCAATAAGTAACTGCTCATCTTATTTAAACACTGAGGCTTGTCTATTTCTAATTCCAATGATAATCCAAAAATTCTCAGAAAAGTTCATGTATACACATGTGAGTATTTGGTTTAATGAGGAAGAAGATAGTAATATAATTACAGAAGAAGAAGCTGGGTGGAAAATGTACTTTAGCATATAAATATAACTGTGATACATACAAAGATGAAGATGGTTGAGTAAGAGGTTCTAAAATGTCCCAAACGGTATTTCAAATGGCAAAATAGAAATCAGTTAATAGAAATTCTGGAGTTGAAAAGTACAATATTCACTAGAGGGGCTTCCCTGGTGGCTCAGACAGTAAAGAACCTGCCTGCAATGTGGGAGACCCAGGTTTGATTCCTGGGTTGGGAAGATTCCCTGGAGAAGGGAATGGCTACCCACTCCAGTATTCTTGCCTGGAGACAGGGCTTCTCAGGTGGCGCAAGCGGTAAAGAACCCACCTGCCAAAGCAGAAGATTTAAGAGATGTGGGTTCAGTCCCTGGGTTGGGAAGATCTGGAGAAGAAAACGCAACTCACTCTAGTATTTTTGTCTGGAGAATCCCATGGACTGAGGAGCCAGATGGGCTATAGTCCATAGGGTTATAGCACAGAGTAAGACACGACTGAAGTGACTTAGCACACAGCACAGAAGAGAGAAAAGAGAAGAAAGAAGATTTAGAGAAATAACGGCACAAACTTCCCAAAAATGATTTAAAAAATTAATCTGCACATTCAAGAGCTTACACAAAATCCATGTGGTGTAAGAAAGATCCACACCTAGATACATCGTAGCCAAACTACTGAAGACCACGAATCTTGAAAGCAGTGAAAGTAAAACAACTCATCACACAAAAGGGATTCTCAACAAGATGATCAGTAGATTTCTCATCAGAAACTTTGGAGTTCACAAGTTAGTAAGATGATGCTTTCAACATTAAGTGTGGAAAGAAAACTTGATCTACTATTCAATATCCAGCAAAATTACCATGTAAAAAAAAGACGAAACTAATATGTTCCCAGATAAGTGATAACAGAGTTTGTTGCTAGTTGACCTGCCCTTTAAGAAAAACTAATGGGAGTCCTTCAGGCTGCAATAAAAGGGCACTTGACAGGAACTCAAACCCATATAAATAAAGAGCACTGATTAAGGTAATTACAGAAGTAAATGCAAAGACAGTATGTGTCCTTTCTTACAAGCAACTTTTCACCTGATTTAAAAGGTAACTTCATGAAGAATTATGAAATGTGCTGATGGTTTACAGTGTATAAAGATGCAATTTCTAGGACCATAATAGCAAAAAGGAGGCAGGAAGGAAAAGAACTGAATTAAAGTTTTTGCACACTAGTGAAATTAAGTTGGTACTAATCTAAACTATATTAAGATGTAAGTTGCAATTTTCAGGATAACTACTAAGAAAATAACTCAAGTATAACACAAAAAGTAAAGAGATTTAAATTGGTGTATTAAAAAATATTACTTTAATCAAAAAAGAGTAATTAAAGAGGAAAGGAGCAAAAAATACATCAGAAAAACAAACCAAATTATAGACCGAATTCTATCTTATCAATAATTAAATTAAATGGAAATAGATCAAGCACTCCAAATGGAATGCAGAAATTATAAGAATGGAAAAAAGACATATTCAAATCATCTGCTGTCTACAAGAGGAACATTTCAAAAGCACAATAAAGTTGAAAAGAAAGAAAAAATAGGCCATACAAACAGAAACCAAAAGAGAGCTGGAGAGGTTGTTCTGATAAAAGGCAAAATATAATTTAAGACAAAAATTGTCAGTAAAGATAAAGAAGAACATTTGAATGATAAAATTGTCAATCAATCAAGAAGCCATAAATAAGTATGAATATATACGCAACTAAAAAGTCTCAAAATACATAAAGAAAAAGACAGAATTTAAAGGTAAGCTAGATGATTCAACAACAAGCTGTTGAGACTCCAATACTCTAACTTTCTATAATGAATAGAACTAGGCAGATCAATACGGAAGACTTGATCAACACTAAAAATCAACTAGATCTAACAGACAACTATAGAATACTCTGCCTAATAAGAGCAGAATACATATTCTTCTTAAGTACATGTAGAACAATCTCTAGAATAAACAATATGCTAGTCAAGGTTATGGTTTTTCCACTAGTCATGTATGGATGTGAGAGTTGGACTGTGAAGAAAGCTGAGCACCGAAGAATTGATGCTTTTGAACTGTGGTGTTGGAGAAGACTCTTGAGAGTCCCTTGGACTGCAAGGAGATCCAACCTGTCCATTCTGAAGGAGATCAGCCCTGGGATTTCTTTTGGAAGGAATGATGCTAAAGCTGAAACTCCGGTACTTTGGCCACCTCATGCAAAGAGTTGACTCATCGGAAAAGACTCTGATGCTGGGAGGGATTGGGGGCAGGAGGAGAAGAGGACGACAGAGGATGAGATGGTTGGATGGCATCACGGACTCGATGGACGTGAGTCTGAATGAACTCCGGGAGTTGGTGATGGACAGGGAGGCCTGGCATGCTGCGATTCATGGGGTCACAAAGAGTCAGACACGACTGAGCGACTGAACTGAACTGAACTGATGCCATAAAATAAGCCTTAAAAAAACCCAGAAATCATAAAAATGTGTTCTCCAATCACAATGAAATGAAAATAGAACTCAGAATCAGGAAGACACTTGGGAGATTCACAAAGGTATAGAAATTAAACAATATATTCCTAAATAACCAATGGGTGAGAAAAAAGAACACCAGGGAAATTAAACATCACATACCAAAATGTATGTGGAGTGGCCAAATAATGATTTGAGGAAATTTTGTAGTGTAAATGTTTTCACTGAGGAAAAATCAAAACAATAAGGTAACCTTATACTTTAAAACTGGAAAAATAAAACTAAACCCAAAGCAAGCAGAAGGAAGGAAATGACAAACATTAAGATGGAAATAAAAAACAGCAAACAGAAAAATAAGAGAAAATTAACAAAACCAAAAATTGGTTCCTTGAAAGACCAAGGAAATTAAAACTTTTGCTAGACTAACTAAAGGTGGTGGAGTGGAAGGTAACACCCCAAATAACAAAAATCAGGAATGAGAGAGCAGATACCACTATTGGCCTTAGAGAAAAAAAGGATTATAATAAAGTGCTATTATTAACTGTACATTAACAAATTAAATAGCCCAGATGAAAGGGACAAATTCCTAGAAAGACACAACTTAAAACTGACTGAAGAAGAAGAAAATCTGAATGGACCTAAGACTAAAGAGACTGAATTAGCAATCAAAAATTTCTCATGAAGAAAAGCTTAAGTACAGAATGAAACACTGGTGAACTGTACCAAAGGTTAAAAAAAATAATGTCAATCTTTTACAAAATTCTTCCAAAAAATAAAAGAGAAATGAACACTTTCTAACTCACTTTATGAAGTCAGTATTACCATGATCCCAAAGCTGGACAAGAAAACTACACACTTCTTATGAATCCTGATGTAAAAACATCAACAAAATACCAGTAAACAGAATCTACAACATATAAAAAGATTATACACTATGATCAAGTGGGATTTATCTCAGAAATGACAGTCTGGCTTAACATATGACAGTCTATGTAACAGACCATATTAATAGCACTAAGGAGAAAACCCACATAACCATTTCAATAAATATAGAAAAACCATTTAACAAAATCCAACATCCTTTCCTGATAAAAACACTCAATAAAGTAAGAATACAAGAAAGGTTATGCACAAAAATGCACAGCTAACAATATATTTACTGGTCAAAGACTGATAGCTTTTCCTCTAAGATTAGGAGCAAGACAAGACAAAGACACAACTTTTTCTACTTCAACATCATACTGAAGATTTTAGCCAATAAACTAGGCAAGAGAAAAGAAAGGCATCAAGATGGAAAGAAAGAAGTAGAGCTATATTAGCAGATGACATGGTCTTATGTATAGACAACCTCAAGGAATCCATTAAAAAACACTTCAAAACATATTTTAGAAGTAGTAAACAAATTCACTAAGGTTATAGAATACAGTTGAATATAAAAAGTGAGTTATATTTCTATACCCATGGAATGAACAATCTAAATAATAAAACCAAGTCCATTTACAATAGTATCAAAAATAAGAAAATACTTGAAATAAAATTTCGAGACTTATATACTGAAAACAAAGTATCACTGATAGAAATTAAAGAAGACCTATATAAATTGCAAGGCCCATGTTACTAGATTGGAAAAATACTATACTCAATTTTGATCTACAGATTCAACACAATCTCTATCAAAAGCTTTGTAGAAACTGAGGTGATTTTTAAAATTCATATGGAAATGCAAGAGATGTAGAATAGCAAAATAATATGGAAAGAGAACAAAGTTGGAGGACAAACTCTGCTTTTAAAACTTACTACAAAGCTACAGCAGACTACTAACGTAAAGAAAGGCAAATGGATCAGTGCAATAGAATTAAGAGTCCAGATATAAGTCCTTATATTCATGGTCAAAAACTGAAAAGTGTGCCAAGGCCGTTAAATAGGGAAATAATAGCCTTCTCAATAAATGGTGTTAGGAAAATTGGATAGATGCATGCAAAAAATAAAGTTATAACCCTAACTCATATATAAAAATTAACTCAAAATGGATTATACATAGACCTAGAGGTAAGAGTTAAATGCATATATCTCTCCAGGAACACATAGGAGCAAATCTTTGTGACCTTAGATCAGACAATGGTTTCTTAGACATGGTACCAAAAGCAAAAGTAACAAAAGAAAAGAATAGGAAAATTGAACTTCGTAAAGGCTAAAAAACAATTCTGTGCTTCAAAGGACATGATCAAGAAACAGAATAAGGCAACCTACAGAACGAAGAGACTTGTACCCAGAGTATATAAAGAACTCTTAGAAGTCAATAAAAAGCAAACCCAACTAGATATAAATAATGTGAATATATCTATATCATAGCTATATATATGAGTTACATAATTAGTTGGTCATGGACAAGGAGGCCTGGCGTGCTGCAGTTCATGGGGTCGCAAAGAGTCGGACATGACTGAGCGACTGAACTGAACTGATTTATATGCTATATTCCTGGCATATGAAAGGCATACAGTATGTTTCAGGTATAATTATTATGATTCAACTGCTAGAGTTCTTTGAGTTATCACAGAGGCACGGTGTTTTAAAATAGAAATATTTCTATAGGGCAATCACAACTATAAATGTGATCCTATTTTCCAAATTAAATGTAGATGTGCTAACTTCAACTCCATTTCTAAAAACAAAACTGTATTTCTACCCTTGGTATGATAAGATCTGAATCCCCTACATATATACATATATAT
The DNA here is from genome assembly GCF_016772045.2 of Ovis aries. Taxonomy (NCBI): domain Eukaryota; kingdom Metazoa; phylum Chordata; class Mammalia; order Artiodactyla; family Bovidae; genus Ovis; species Ovis aries. The sequence continues at coordinate 60,657,001 of NC_056061.1, forward strand.
CATATTCATTAAAATATATCTAACTTAGATAATTATATAGTAAAATATAATTATAATTTCCTCAACTAGAAAATGGTCAAAGAATTTGAATGAATTCTCCAAATAAGAGATACAAATAGCACTACAAAATATGCTAACCTCATTAATCATTAAAAAATGCAAATCAAAATCAGGAGATATCGCTTTTCACTCAATAAAATGACTATAATAAAAAAGACACTAACAAGTGTTGGTGAGGATGTGGAGAAATTGAAACTCTCATACTTGGCTGGTGGGATTGTAAAATGGTTCAGGCACTTTAGAGAACATTTTGGCAGTTCCTCAAAATGTTAAACACGGTTACTATATGACACAGCAATTTCAGTACTAAATATACACTCAAGAGAAATGAAAAACCTATGTCCACACAAAAAGTTGTATGTAAATGTTCATACAGCATTATTCAAAACAGCTAAAACTGGAAGCAACCCAAATGCTCATCAATGAATAAAAGAATAAAT